>NC_081414.1:737289058-738489058 GCF_030272615.1 Cryptomeria japonica
GAAGCTGTCTTTACAGTTGTATTGTCCATCTTTAGATTTAGACCATCAGTTTATCTGCCCCATCTCTGAAGATTATCATCCTACATTTAAGTATTTGATGTAGTTCTTGAAATTTATTATCCAACATGAAAGGATGCATGTCTTTCCATTTCCATCCAGTCCCCGAGTTTGGCTCCATTATTATATATTCCCTTACATAATTACCCCATAGGTCCTTCAATTGCTTCTTTATTTTGGTGGTATCCATAAGTTTGTCTATCGAAGGGTGTCCCCATGGGAGTCTTCCCAGAACAAGTCAGATTTGCCATCGTAAATGTCCCAAGCTAGGTGGTTGGTAATGAGTATGCAACAATCTTTCATGAAATTCCAGATCCTGGATCATTTGGGAGGGTCCATATCCTTGAATAGTTCCTCCCTATGGTTATTTGTTAGATATTTGTTTCTGAGTATTTTAGCCCCTTTGGCTTCTAAGAAGGTGTATAACCTCCAAACTAGTTTTGCCTCTAAGGCCTTATTTTGCCACAGAAGTCTCCTTATCCCAATACCACCATCACATCTATCTCTACATATTTTGTCCCATGATATTAGTTTTAGTTTGTTCTTGTCCTCTGTGCCTTGCTAGTAGAAGTTTCTGATTGTTTGAGTCAATTTATTGTAGGCCCTCATCGATAGTGGGATACATGATAGGAGGTAGATGGGCATCACTGCTAAGACTGTCTTGATAAACGTTAATCTACCTGCATCTGTCAGCCATAATCCTTTCCAAGATGATAGCTTTTTCCTAACCTTCTTATTCAAGGGGTCCCAGAGTTTACTGGTCCTGGTGCCTTTATCCAAGGGCATGCCTAAATATGTACATGGTAGATGACCAATTTTGTAACCTAGTAATTTTGCAATTCTAGATTCCTCCTGTGCGGTCATGTTAAAAAAGAATATTTTAGACTTTTCTCCATTGACTCTTTCCCCAGATGCCAATCCATAAGAATGTAAGATTCTCTTGATTTCCTTTGCTTCTTTTAACTTCCCTTTTCCCAATATCATTGTGTCATCTGCAAACTGCTGGTGTGTACAAGGGTCCACACCTCCTGTAATTTGGATTCCTACTAGCCTTTTGACTCTTCGTGATGCATCAAAGCATCTTCCTAGGGCTTCAGACATAATAATAAATAAAAATGGGGAGAGTGGGTCTCCCTACATTAGGCCCCTAGTTACTTCAAAATATCCTTTCAGCTTCCCATTCAATAGGACCGAGAACCTTGGGCTTGAGATGCAGAAGTGGATCCAATTTACCCATTGTTTGTTAAAGCCAAAAGATCTCATGCAACTACAATGAAAGTACCAATCCACTTTGTCATATGCCTTCTTAATATCTAGTTTTATCATCATATTTGGTTGACCTTGGGCCTAAATGGAGTGAATAGCTTCTTGGACTATGACTATCCCATCTAAAATCGATCTATTGGGTACAAAAATAGTTTGCTCTTCTGAGATGATGGATGGTAATAGCTTTTTCAACCTATTGGCCATGACCTTTGTTAATAATTTATATGTCATGTTGCACAAAGAGATGGGCCCAAACTCTTCCCATTTCGAGGGGTTCTCCTTCTTCGAGAGTAAGGCTAGGAAAGTATTATTTATTTCTTTCAGGAATTTTCCTACATTTTGGGCAGATTATAGGGCATCAGTGACCTCGTCTCCTATAATGTGCCAACATTTCTGGTAAAAACCGGCAGGGAATCCATCTAGCCCAAGGGCCTTATCCCCTTGGAATTGTGATAGAGCAATTTTGACTTCTTCATAGGTGATTTTGGAATTCAACATATGGTTATCTTCATTTGTTATTAGTTTAGGTATGTTTGTTAATAAGGCCCTATTGTTTGGGAGATTAGAGTGCTCCCAGTTGTTGAGGATATTTTTGAAATACTGAACTGCATCCTCCACAGTTAGATTTTGTTCCTTAATTATTTGGCCATTGTTGTTAGTGATCTGAGTGATTTTGTTTATTGCCCTTCTCAGTTTGACACTACTGTGAAATAATTTGGTATTTTTGTCTCTATCCCCCAGCCAAGTTTCTCTAGATTTTTGTTTCCAGAATATCTCTTCCTTGGCTAAAATATTCTCATACTCACATAGTAGCCTTTTCTCTACCTTATATGTTGTTTAGGTCATTCCATGTTGCATAACATCGCTATTCACTATTTCCAGTTCTTTTTCAACTCTTGTCTTTTCCTCGAAGATGTTTTTAATTTTTTCTTTGTTCCAGTCTAGCAATTTATGTTTAATCTCTTTCAGCTTTGAGGTAAGACAATACATTTTAGATCCAAAAAAGACTCCTTCTCTCCACCACTTTTGGAGGAACTCCTCATGTTTGAATCACATCAATTCAAACTTGAATGGACTCCCAGTTGTCTTTGTTTCCCCCATTAACTCCAATAGAACTGGGTAGTGGTCATAACCTGACCATGGAAAAACAGTGGCTTTGAGCTCGGATTTAAAGGTGATCAAGTCTCCCTTGAAGAAAAAATTGTCTAGAGTTTCAACAATGTTACAAAATCCCTTCCTTCTATTGTTCCATGTGTGAATCCCCATCTTAGTCTTGATTTCCAAGAGGTTGTTGTCGCTTATCCAATTAGAAAAGTCTTTTTGGGGGTGTCTAATGGACCTTATCCCACCGCTTTTGTCTATTTGATGTAGAATGGTATTAAAATCACCTCCTATGATGATGTGATGTGCTTCCTGATTCATTAGGAAGTTCTCTATTTCTTGCCATACTAGTCCTTTCTTGTTTGTTGGGATCAGACCATAGACATTCAAGATGATGAACTCAAGGTTTAGGCTAAGGGACCTTAGTTTGCCAGCCTTTCAATTTTGCATTTTGGCATAGCATGTGAACATGATTGAATTCTTTTTCCACATTATTGCCAAGCCACCCGAAGCCTCTATATAATCCACCATCTCCACCTGCCACTGGGTGAGTTTTCTACTGAAATTGATCATGTCATCCTTTCCCAATTTTGTCTCTTGCAATATCACTAAATCCATAACATATTTCATTATATTGTGATTGATTAAGCAATGTTTGTTAGGGGCCCCTAGGCCCTTAACATTCCATGTCAGTATGTTTATTCCTTTACGGGGGGTGGGGGGACTTTCCCAGACCAAACCAAGTTGTGATTTTAGTCTGCCCCTCTGCTTCCCCATCCATTTTCATCTTGTCTAAAAAAGACTTTTGTCCTCTCTTGTTGGCAGTGAACTTTCCACAATTTGGAGTAGATTTATTGCCTTCCATCTGAAGGATGCCTTTGTTGATCATATTACTTTGGCTGTTGTTTAATTCCATATTATTTTCCTCCTCCTGCATAGTAATTAGTTCTTTGATTATGAATTCTCTTTCTTCACCTTCATTCATCCCTTCCATAGAAGGAGAAGAATCATCCATATTGGGGGAGTCAAGGGCGTTCTCCTCAGGTGCAACTCGGGTTGAGTTATTACCCAATGTCTAGGCTTTGGAGGAAGTTTGTTCATAATTTAAATTGAGATTGGTGTTATTGGTTGCAATGTCTATCAGAGCATCATTGTAGACCTCATCTACGAATTCTTCTGCTAGTTTTCCCATTAAGTTATTAATGACATTGTTCAATTCCTTCTGAATCTGATTCTCATGCCTACACCCAAGGGGCTCGGTATTATGATTTGTCTTGTTTGGACTATTTCTGGCGTGGAGATATGAGGGGGGGGTGGGGGGGTTGCATGGTTATTTTCCTTTTGAGGATCATAAATAATGATGAATCCACCAATGTCGTTGTTAAATTGGATATCGACTCTGTTAGACAACTTTTCAGGCCTATCCGGTTTTGGGGCTTGGGGTTTCTAAATTCTAAGGTTAACCCTTTTGCAAAAAGGATAAATTTTCAAAGACTAGACCATAATACCATTCCAGGGATAAAGTATAATTTCCATCTACTGTGTCAAGGGAGATGCTTTTTAAATTGTTAATGATATTATTTACATCTATTAAAATTTTGATATCAGATTCATCCAACCAATTTGCTTATACGGTAATGAATTTACCCAATTTATCCCCAATATCTATGAGGATTTTTGCGTGCATTAACTCAACAGGGAGATTGTGGATTTCAATCCATTTAGAAGTTGAGTTGAATTCATACTTGTTTGCATCGAATTTAGGATGCCAGTCAATGAATTTGAAATTTACTCATTTGTAAAAAACATACTCTTCATACAAAAGCTTAGTTTTCAACGATTCCTTATAACATTCGATATACAAAAAAATGTTAGTTATGGTAGTGATACTTACCTGGCCTTAGAATGTATCTCTCCAACAATTAGGAATCTCTGCAAGGGGTTAGCCATTGCCACACCATTTTACGAAGAGCCCATGTCCCAAGCAATAATTCCTCAGCTCCAGGGCGACACGAAGATATTTTGATACATTCCAGATTGGAAGTTACATGATTATGGGCATTTTTTTCTAGTTTTTGCCTTAGGGACATAACTATTCACATGATTTTTAGGAGAACTTCTAACTGTTGGGGTTGGCTCGATATTCCTTAGGCTATGGCGTTGGTGAGGCAAGGCCGATTCCTCAACATCGGTAGGTTTTATAAAACCCTCCGCATGATTTTTGCATGGTTGGATATTGCACTGGGGCCTTTGAAGAGGTTGACATGGGCCAGAGACATCTACCTTGGATCCCAAAGGGATGCGATTTGCCCTTGTAGCAAAGCCTGAGATTCATGATGTAATGGAAACCGCCCAGACATTAGACAAGCGCATTGAAGCCCTAGCTACCCTTCTTCTTTTGGCTCTAATAGTTCTCCTGCTTTTGATTGTTTTCCATGGTTGTTCCTGTAGAGGGGGAGTCTTATCGATTGTCGAAGGGATCCCTGCATCGTGCCTTTCATAACCCCTATCTTGATGGCTTAAATGATCGAAAAATTGCAGAGCCATTCTTCCGATTTTAAAGGTCCCATTACTTATAATTTAATTTATATTATTTTAATTTAGTTTTACTTATTTTAAATAATTTAATTTAATTTATTTCTTTATTTAATTTAATTTACTTTAATTTGAAATAAAATCTAGTAAATCTTTTATTGATTTCTATTTATATAGAGAGATATTTAATTTATTTTCATTTAAGTTATTTAATTTAATTTGAGTTATTTAAATTTAATTTTAAGTATTTTAAATTGTTTAATTTAATTTGTTATGTTATTTACATTTATTTGAAATAAAATCTAGTAAATATTTTATTGATTTTTATTTATATATAGAGAGTAATTAAAGAAAAAATTAAATATTTAATTTGAGAACTCTTATTATAACTGGTTGACCTAATTAAAGTTATTTAAATTATTTAAAATTAATTTATTATTATTTTTTATTTAAATTAATTTGAAAATGATGCACTACAAAAAGGAATGTTAGGAACACACAAGATTCAAATGTTAGTGTTAGTATCAATCAAAAACGAAATATGAAAGAAACTACAATCCTAAGCATGCATATCAAGAGAGATATCAAACAAATTATAGAAAGCACACAAAAATAGAGAAAATACACTAAACCCTCCCAAATGCTCATAGTTGCTCCTCCCTTGTTCCTCTCCTCTCCAAGTTCCACATGAGTGTAGCCCTCAACTTTTTGCACTACTATGGATGTCTTATGGAGATTCAAGATTAGGAAAAATGACTAATTATGAAAATGCAAGCTAAATATGAGAAAGTATCTAATTAATCTATGTTAATTTTATTCAAAATAACAAAGAAAAGTGCTCCTAGATGTTCTCTCAAATTTGGTATAAGTTTGATGCATACAAGATTTCTAGATTGTGGATCCTTTTGGAGAAGGAATGAGCTCTATTTATAGGAAAACCATGGCAATGGATGGTTGAAATTGAGTAATCTCAACAAGGGTCAAGATTGATGGGTTTATGATCCATGTGAGAGCTTTCAACACAATCCCAGGATGATAAATGTCAACATGAGATGGCTTGAATGTAGAGGGAAGAAACATTGAATGCTTGAGATGACATGAAGGTTACCTTAGGAGGTAAGGTTAGGCTTGAGTTAGTGAATAAAGATTTTATCCAATGAATAATGCCTTTATCCAATGGACAAACTCTTGTGCAAGAGTTAGTGGGGATAACCATGGTCAAAGCAATGAATGTTTGAAGAGACCCATGAATTAAATAAGAGTTGAGTTAGAGGGGAAGTCTCTAACCATGTGGGTGAGTTGAGTTAACCATTAATGATTATGTAAGAGCCATAAATGGTTATGTAAGAACCATTAATGGTTTGGAAGACTTTAGGGGTTAACTTGTGTAAGACATAAAGCCTTTAATGCTTTTCAAAGACTTTGAGGCTTTGAGAAGTGACTCCACGTTGCTTAAGAATGTGACAATAATTAGGGGATATGATTAAGCTAATTAGGAATGGTTTAGAAGAATCTAGAATGGGTTAGAAGAATCTAGAATGGGTTAGAAGAGTCTAGTGGGTTTGGTGGGTGAGAGAAAATAGGATTTTAATTAAAATAAAATTCATTTATTTTAACTAAATAGGTGCAACTTGCATTTGTAGGAGAATGCAAGTGGGGAGGACTTTAGGGATTTAAATAAATATTTAATTTATTTGTTTAAAGGAGGAAAGGGGTTATTTATTTATTTATTTAGTTAATAGAAGAAGAGGTTGAGGATGAATTAATTAAATATTCATTTAATTAACTGATTATTGATGGTTAAATAATCAAATAAATAGTAAATATTGATTTAATTAAGTGGACAGATTTATGTGACTACAGAAATAAAATCTAGTAAATATTTTATTTATTTCTATATATATATATAGAGCAATTTAATGAAAATTTCAAATATTTGATTTGAGAACTCTTATTATAAGTGGTTGACAAGATTACAGTTATTTAAATTATTTTTTATTTAAGTAATAGTAAACTAATTGCATTTATGACGGGTGTCATTATGTGAGTATAATACACCTCTCAGCTTAATAAGAACAATATCATAATTTTTCTACTAGATTTCTTAAGTGTTTCATATTACTAGTTTAATATAAACACTATACATAGTGTGATTGACGATGGGCAATCATGTCTATCATATCATCCAACCATATTATGGGAATAGAACTTGTGATATTTTGCCAACATCAAGAGCTCAATGAAAATTACAAAATAGAGAGACAAAATATAGGACAAGAATAAACTATATTCTCGTCAATAGATAAATGATCAATTGTTCAATAGTTATTACATACAATGAATATGAGTTTGCTTATATAAGAAAGGCTGTATGGATATGTGAGCACACAAACATGACACGTCGCTCAATAAGAAATAAGGGTAGGTAGGGATAAGTAGGGGTAGGTAGGGGAAACAATAAAATACTCTACATGAGGTGGATCACACATCGAATGTGGAATTGGTGTAGGAGCACCCTTCAAAGGGCTCCCACCAATTGCTTTTGATTGTGTTCTTGCTTCTTTATGAAGCCACTATATATAAAATAAAGAGCCATGTGCTCATTGGTCCTAGTTAGGGTCCTAGTTGAGGTCTTAGGGTCATGAGTCAAGATTGAGATTTTCTTGAAAATAGAGGGTATGCGTGCCTTTGAGGTGTTTATGGGTCCTTCATAGCATGATGGTGTCCTTAGGTTAGCCCAATGTGGGCCTAGGAGTCAAGAAAAACAACATTGAGAAAGTTGCTCAAAAGTTGCAAAAGTTGTGTGACAACTTTTAAAAGTTGTCAAGCAACTTTTCCACCTAGAGGTCAAAATATTTAGGTTAGCGTGGACAACCCTAATATGGGCATATAGATCGAGGAAAGGGTAGTATAAGTAGTTGCAAACCCTAATTTAATGGGTTGGATGTTAGATGTTGTACGACCCAAGCAAAGTGACTTAACTGTGACTGCAATTTTGTTGCTAGTCGGCACAAATGGAGTAAAGGAAGGTTGTTAATGGATTGATTCTCATGCAAAACTATGTGGAGTGTCTTGTATGGTGTATTTACTTCCATTGTGAGCAATTATATTAGGTTTTGTTTTGCAGGTTGTGTGTGTTTGTAAATATTTTGTAAATTACTTCCTCACTGTCCAGTTTTGGACTGGTTTGTGTCAGTGGGCTCATAACTCCATTCCCCATTGTGGAATCACAATGAGACCATGGGGAATGAGAGTACAGATCCTATACTATACTTTACAGCAATCAGGGCCCTTGAAAATGCAAGGAGGCCATTTAAAGACCCACTCCTAGGCGAGATTGGACAATGCTCGACTAGGAAGGGTTAAGTTGCAGAGGTCTTGGAGAACAAGGAAGGTCAGAGGAGGAGGCACCCTTTGGAGGAGTTGTAGAGGGGTGAGTGAAGCACCATTGGTGTGAAGGAGGAACTTCCACCAATCTAGACAAGGTGGCAAGAGCACCAAACCTACACTGTGACCTTGGCAGGCCTAAAAACCCTCTTAAAAACCCTTAAAACCCTTAAAATCCACCTAAGGCAGTGTATGGACACTTGGAGGCCTAAAACCTAAAAAATCCTTGAGTCCTTGCCAAATGAATAGTAGGTCTTTTGGGAAGTTTCACAAGCAAGTGCATCATTTGTAAGAGGGAGCCCTAAAGGACCAGGTAGGAGGCCTAATGGTCACAATCCTTGTAGCCCTATTTTGTAGGCAAAACACAAAATAGTGAAATTGGTATGGGGTTGAAAGCTTGAAACCTCTTGGGGGCACATGAATGGGTGGAAAAACCATGTATTAGACCTGACCTATCCTTGCTAAGACCTAGGAAGGTGTGGAGCAAGCCAAACCCTTATTAGCCTAAGTAAGGGTTCTTGAATCTCATGAGTAGGTGAGACCTTAGGAGTAGTTTTTGAACTTTCTGGTGGGTGGATTGGGCAAGGTCAGGGGATTCCATAAGCTGGGGAAGTCCTAGAGACCCTAGGGTGTGGTTAGAACACCTGGTGATCCAAGGAAAGGATCCAAGAGCATGGACTAGGCTAGTCTATCCCAAACCCCATCCCATCAGATTGGTATCAGAGCAAGTTAAAGGTTTGGTGGACTGTGTATGTCTTTGTATTCTAGTGAATCAGTAGGGGAAAGTACAATGGTCACTGATACAGAGCTGGATAGGGAGGTAGAAGAGCAGAAGGACAAGAATAGACTCCTTGAAGAAGCTATGAGCGAGATAAGGGATAAGCTGCAGGAAGTGGTGGATCAGAGGACAAAAGGACCTTGGGGTGAGGACACCAAGGATAAAGGCAATAAAACTATAGACATAGATGACATTATACCTGAACCAAATCCCTTGTTCAATGAAGAACCATTTGTAAAGACTATTAAGGCTTTGAACACCAAAGCTTTTGAAGGATTGCCACATTTCAGTGGAAGGATGGACATAGAAATTGTCATGGAATGGATTGAGGGTATGGAGAACTACTTTGAGTGTGAGGGAGTGATAGAGGCTCAAAAGGTTAAGGCTACCAAATCAAGACTAAGGGGAGTAGCTTTGACATGGTGGAAGTATCTGCAAGAAGAGAGAGTTAGCATGGGAAAGCTACCTACCGCCAATTGGAAGGCCATGGTGAGTAAGATCAAGGAGAACAACTTACCAGAGGATTATGAAGTCCAACTTCATAAGAAGAGATAAGGATTGAGGCAAAAAGACCTTGATGTGATCTCCTACATCGAAGAATTTCAAAAACTTTGTCTTAGATCCAAAGTCCAGGAAGATGAATCTATTAAGGTGGCTAGGTATCTAAGTGGCCTAAAGTGGAACATTCAGGAGGAGATAAGCCTATGGACTCCTACCACTGTCCAAAAATGTCATCAGCTTGCTGCCAAGGTAGAAGAGAGGAATAAAAGGAAAGGAGACTCCAATAACAGGGGTATAGGTAGAGGTAGAGAACAAATGAATCACCGAGGTGGTTACCAAAGCAAGGCAAATGAGCAGAGGAACCAAGGAGAAGCCAAGTTGACTGAGCATAGCAGTGAAACCAATCTCAGAGGGGGCCATTCTGGAGGAAGAGGTACACAAGGTGGTCCAAGTAGGGGTAGAGGTATCGACAGGGGTAACTCCTACTTTGCAACTATGAAATATTACAATTGTGGTCAATTGGGACACCCGACCTATAGATGCCCTGACAAGCCTACCTCATCAAATAGTGGAAAGAGGGTTGCTTATGCACATGAAGACTCTTCAAGCAGCAAGACACCTAAGGTGGACCATATTGAATAAGAGATTGGAGAAAATCTAATGTTCAATAGGGTCTTGATAAGACAACCAGTCAAGAATGAACCTAAGCATAGGAGAGCATTTTTTAGGGTGAGATGCAAGATCCTTGGTAAAGTTTGCAAGGTGATAGTTGATTCAGGGTCAACTGATAACATAATATCAGAGGAGGCAACCAAGAAGTTGAAACTCACAAGGATACCCCACACTAACCCATATAAGGTGACATGGTTGAATCATGAGCAGAGTGTGCTAGTCATTGAACAGACTTGGGTAGAGTTCTCTATTGGAGGATACAAGGATAAGATCCTTTGTGATGTGTTACCCATGGATGCCTGTCACTTATTGCTAGGTAGACCCTAGCAATTTGATAGGAAGGTAATCTATGATGGAGAGGAGAACTCCATTTCCTTTAAGAAGGACAACAAGACCTTTAAGATTCAATCTTTGACAGAGAATGAAGAGGGAACTTCAAGAACACCTAGTGTCTTATTGGCTACTGGTAAAGAGTTCTTACACTTGCTACATGAGGAGGAGATAGTGAAGTGTGCCATCTTTGTGAAGCCAAAGGAGGAGGAAGACAAGTTGCAGGTAGAGGTACCCAAGGAGGTGAAGCAAATGTTGCAAGAGTATAAGGACATAGTGAGTGATGGAGCACCTGCAACACTCCCACCAAGAAGGTCTATAAGCCATCAAATAGACTTTGTTCCCGGTGCATCCCTACCTAACAAAGTTGCATATAAGCTCACACCTGACCAAAACAAGGAGGTGGCAAGGCAAGTGCAGGAGTTATTGGAACAAGGACTGATCAAGAAGAGCATCAGCCCATGTGCAGTCTCGGTAGTGCTAGCATCAAAGAAGGGAGGCAAGTGGAGACTTTGCACTGACTCAAGGGCAATCAATAGGATCACCATAAGGTATAGGTTTCCTATTCCTAGAATAGAGGATTTGATGGACTGTTTAGGAGGTGCTATGTATTTCACTAAATTGGACCTTAAAAGTGGTTATCACCAGATTAGAATCAAGGAGGGAGATGAGACTGCTTTCAAGACCATAGAAGGATTGTATGAATGGCTTGTGATGCCATTTGGACTCACCAATTCCCCAAGCACCTTCATGAGGTTGATGAATGAGGTGTTAAAAGATTTCATAGGCAGGTTTGTGGTGGTGTACCTAGACGACATTCTCATCTATAGCAGAACCAAAGAGGAGCACCTTGAGAATTTGAGGTTAGTCTTAGAGAGGTTGCATGAGGAGAAGTTATCCATCAACCTAGAGAAGTGTGACTTCTTGAAGCAAGAGCTGGTCTACTTAGGATTTTTGGTGTCTAAGGGAACCTTGAAGATGGATCCAAGCAAAGTGGAGGCAATCTTGAACTGGCTTGCACCTAGAACAAGGACTGAAGTTAGGAGTTTCCATGGTTTAGCTCAATTATATAGGAAGTTTGTGAGGAACTTTAGTGGCATATGTGCACCAATCCTTGACACCATAAAAGGAGGCCTTAAAACTAAGTTTAGATGGACTAAGTAGGCTGACAAAGCATTTCAATTATTGAAGCAAGAAGTAGCCACAAAACCTATCCTTCTCCTACCTACTTTTGATAAGCTGTTCACATTGGAGTGTGATGCAAGTGGAATTGTAGTAGGGGGTGTATTGAGTCAAGAGGGAAGACTTGTGGCATTTTTCAGTGAGAAGCTTAATGAAGCAAAGAAGAAGTACTCAGCCTATGACCTAGAGTTGTATGCATTAGTGCAGTCTCTTAAAAAATGGAGTCATTACCTACTCCCAAAGGAATTTGTGGTGTTCACAGACAACCAAGCTTTGAGTTACATTAACACTCAAGAGAAGCTTAGCAATAGACATTTGAAATGTATGGAATACCTCCAATCCTTCACCTTCACCATCATGCATAAGAAGGGGCAACTCAACAAGGTGGCAGATGCTTTAAGCGGGAAGTTGTTGACGGTTCAAGAGTTACAGTTGCAAAGCATAGGAATAGAAGGTTTCAAGGACCTCTATGAAGGAGATGAAGAATTCTCATCAGCCTACAAGGTTTGCAAGGAGTTTGAGAACCATTTCCATGGTGAGTATGCAAATTACACTCTCCAAAATGGTCTCTTGTTCAAAGGTAATTAGTTGTGTGTGCCTAGAGGATCCATGAGGGAAAACCTCATCCAAGAGAAACACAATGGTAGTTTAAGTGGAAACTTTGGAATCAACAAAACCTTGGATCTAGTACAGAGGTACTACTATTGGCCAAAGTTGCCAAGAGATGTGAAGAGGTATGTGGAGCAATGTGGTGTTTGTCAAAGAGCAAAAGGAGGATCAAGCAATGCTGGTCTCTATCAACCATTGCCGACCCCAAATAGACCTTGGGAATGTATAAGAATGGAATTTGTAGTAGGACTTCCCAAGACAAAGACAGGTATGGACAACATCTATGTGGTAGTAGATAGATTTTCCAAGATAAGCCATTTCATTCCATGTAAAACTACACATGATGCTAGCTATGTTGCACATCTCTTCTTTAAGGAGATTGTTAGGATTCATGGACTCCTGTTAAGAATTGTTTCAGACAGGGACAACAAGTTCATGAGCCATTTTTGGCAAACATTATGGAGGAGACTTAGAACTAATCTCTCATTTAGCTCAGCTTACCATCCACAAACTGATGGTCAAACTGAAGTCATCAATAGGGTGTTAGGCAACTTGTTGAGGTGTTTAACTAAGGAGTATGGGAAAACATGGGATCTAATCATTCCTCAAGCGGAGTATGCATATAATGACATTGTAAATAGGACCAGTGGAATAAGTCCTTTTGAGGTTGTCTATGGTAGACATCCAAGAGGAGTGTGTGAACTCAGGGAACTTGGTTCCATGGAGATGAAGAGTGGGAAAGCAGAGGACTTCACTCAAACCATCAAGGAAGTCCAAGAGAAAGTCAAGAAAGCCATCCTTGAATCCACTTAAAAACTGAAGGCCAAAATGGATGAGAAAAGGAGAGAGGTTCAGTTCAAGGTGGGTGACTATGTGATGGTCCATTTGAGAAAAGCTAGAATGCAAAGTGGTAAGCCTACCAAACTGCAAATGAAGAGGGTAGGACCTTGTAGAATTCTAGAAAAATATGGTGAGAACACCTATAAGGTTGAACTTCCTTTAGACTTAGCCATTTCACCAGTCTTCAATGTTGTTGATCTGATCATGTACCAGGGTGAGATAGAAGGGCAGACTGAGAACCAAGCCAAGGTACTACAAGACTTGGATGTGAATGCCTTACCTCAAGTGAAGTAGCCTATAACAGAAGAGATATTGGAGTCAAGGGTGAAGAATTCTACTAGACACTAGGTCTACATGGAGCACTTAGTGAAGTGGGCAGATCAACCTGTGTTTGAAGCTACTTGGGTGGAGGAGAGCAAGTTCAAGAAGCTTGGCATTGATCTGGCTCTTCTCACTCCCCTAATTCATTAGCTTGTTGCAGAGGGGGAGTATGGTGCAGGAGAACCCTTCAAAGGGCTCCCACCAATTGCTTTTGATTGTGTTCTTGCTTCTTTATGAAGGCATTGTATATAAAATAAAGAGCCATGTGCTCATTGGTCCTAGTTAGGGTCCTAGTTGAGGTCTTAGGGTCATGAGTCAAGATTGAGATTTTCTTGAAAATAGAGGGTATGTGTACCTTTGAGGTGTTTAGGGGTCCTTCATAGCATGATTGTGTCCTTAGGTTATCCCAATGTGGGCCTAGGAGTCAAGAAAAGCAACATTGAGAAAGTTGCACAAAAGTTGCAAAAGTTGTGTGACAACTTTTAAAAGTTGTCAAGCAACTTTTCCACCTAGAGGTCAAAATATTTAGGTTAGCGTGGACAACCCTAATATGGGAATATAGACCAAGGAAAGGGTAGTATAAGTAGTTGCAAACCCTAATTTAATGGGTTGGATGTCAGATGTTGTACGACCCAAGCAAAGTGACTTGACTGTGACTGCAATTTTGTTGCCAGTCGGCACAAATGGAGTAAAGGAAGGTTGTTAATGGATTGATTCTCATGCAAAACTATGTGGAGTGTCTTTTATGGTGTATTTAATTCCATTGTGAGCAATTAGATTAGGTTTTGTTTTGCAAGTTGTGTGTGTTTGTAGATATTTTGTAAATTACTTCCTCACTGTCTAGTTTTGGACTGGTTTGTGTCAATGGGCTGATAACTCCATTCCCCATTGTGGAATCACCATGAAACCATAGGGAATGAGAGTATATACCCTTTACTATACTTCACAACAAGAAAGGCCTTTGAAAATGCAAGGAGGCCATTTAAGACCCACTCCTAGGCGAGACTGGACAGTGCCCGACTAGGAAGGGTTAAGTTGCAGAGGTCTTGGAGAACAAGGAACGTCAGAGGAGGAGGCACTCTTTGGAGGAGTTGTAGAGGGGTGAGTGAAGCACCATTTGTGTGAAGGAGGAACTTCCACCAATCTAGACAAGGTGGCAAGAGCACCAAACCTACACTGTGACCCTGGCAGGCCTAAAAACCCTCTTAAAAACCCTTAAAAACCTTAAAATCCACCTAAGGTAGTGTATGGACACTTGGAGGCCTAAAACCTGAAAAATCCTTGAGTCCTTTCCAAATGAATAGCAGGTCTTTTGGGAAGTTTCACAAGCAACTGCATCATTTGTAAGAGGGAGCCCTAAAGGACCGGGTAGGAGGCCTAATGGTCACAATCCTTGTAGCCCTATTTTGTAGGCAAAACACAAAATAGTGAAATCAGTATGGGGTTGAAAGCTTGAAACCTCTTGGGGGCACATGAATGGGTGGAAAAACCATGTATTAGACCTGACCTATCCTTGCTAAGACCTAGGAAGGTGTGGAGCAAGCCAAACCCTTATTAGCCTAAGTAAGGGTTCTTGAATCTCATGAGTAGGTGAGACCTTAGGAGTAGTTTTTGAACTTGTTGGTGGGTGGATTGGGCAAGGTCAGGGGATTCCACAAGAAGGGGAAGTCCCAGAGACCCTAGGGTGTGGTTAGAACACCTGGTGATCCAAGGAAAGGATCCAAGAGCCTGGACTAGGCTAGTCTATCCCAAACCCCATCCCATCAGATGTAACAACAAGACCACAAAAGGTGGAAATTCTCCTACACACACTATCTCAATGTGGCACAAATACCAAGTGTCTCATACCCAAACTAATATGAAATGCATGTGCCTAAGTAAACTTAAGTAAGGTGTAATAATATCCAACATGAATAATTAATTAAACCAACAAAACCATATTCCTAAGTTTCCACGATTTGGTTTTTGAATGTGTTAGCATTAGCCAATTGTATTTGAGCATTGGTTTCTCAAAACTATAATTTGTTTATGTAAGGATGACACTTTAGTTGCGATTTGTGTTATGACTTTGGTTTTAAAGTTGAAGCTACGCCTTTCTCTCATGTTTTTGTGAGATGACCCTAACTAAACCACTCTCTTTGTATATCGAGCCTCTTTCATAAACCATCCCACAATAAATTCATTGCTTCTTAATTTATAGCATTTGTATTAAAAGAAAAATAAAAATCGACTAAAATTACAATCTATGGATTTGAAGCCAAAAACTTGAGAATACTAGGCCTATAATTTCACAGTCTCTGGTTAACCTCAAGTCTAATAGAAACTCCAGCGACAATATTTCTTACTAATCGAACTGTATATGATTTCGCCCACCATACAAATCCATTTTTCTAGTGTAGTTTTCCTTTTTTATAATAAACTGTTTCGACCTCTTTAGTAATATTGAGTTTTTATAAATATTTAAATACCTATTGTATGTTGCGTGTATGTAGTGCCCCTCCATGTTTTACATCTGAGACTTGTTGCTTTGACTTGTTAGACTATGTTTTGACTCCTTATGTGTGGTTTATTTTGTTGCTTTGTGTGTATGGATGCATTCATGTGATCCTTGTTGCTCATGTATTTTAGGACATGATTATTGTTATATTTCATTTAGTTCGATATTGATGTTTGAATTGAGATACTTATGACATGGATTCTATTTTTGATGATTCATCATGATGCATTATGTGATGTTAATCTATGTTCAAATGATATCATTTGTTTATTGATGATGTGAGATTCTATGCATTTCTTGCTTGGGGTTTAGGGTGATACGAATGATTTTTTATTACTCATTCATTAGCTCCATACAACATTATAATTTCCTATCACAAGTTGGGATTAGAGATTTATATGTATATATGTATGTTTGTATACAACATGTTTGGTGCAAGATTGTTGGTACTAGACATCAAATCGATCTGGTATCACAGGCCTGAACATGTCTTTATAATTCTCAATGGTGGTAAAAAGGAGATAGTGCAAGGTCCAAATTATACCTAATCCTAGCCATCGTCCTAATTTAGGGGCAATTATCTAATCTTCATTTTATCCCATCAAATTTGTCATGTGGACAATATTTGATTACCCAATTGTTAGTGGTGACTCTTGTTTAGATGTTGACCCTATTTTATAGTTTGTTATGGTGCATTTTATGTGATTATTAATATTAATTATAGCTTATGTGTTGTAAATTAAACTAATAATTAATTAATGATTATTGTGGCTTTAAATATAATTTTGATTTAATAAATATATTTTAATATTGGATAATATTTAATAAATGATTTATGTTTATCCTTTATTATTATTATTCTTATCAGCTAATTATTAAATCTATTTATATAAAAACATGATATACATGAAGTTTTTTCCAAAAAACTTTCCCAAAACCAGTCCATCAAAATAAAGAGTTTATCAACAAAACACAACATCCATGTATCGTCTACCACCAAGTTTTCTAACCACCAGACTAGAGATTTTGCATACACATTTTAAAAAACAAACTATGATTGCCAAACTAAGAGCCACTTGCTATTGCAAGTTCCTTGCCTCTACCTTCATAGTTTGCGTCGTCATCCTGTGGGTCTGCAGATTCATCTAGGTTATCATCCTCGGGTGAGAATCCAATCCACATGGTGCACCTCTGTGGTTTCTTCCTTGAGCCTCTCAAATGCCCTCTCTTCCCCTTGGAGGAAGATCCTGAACCATAGTCATCTTCTGTCGATTTATGGTCACTTGGGCCTGTTTCTCCAACTCCTTGCGAATCTCTTGCCTCTCCCATGCTCGTAGGTACTCTTCAAATCCATGTAGCCTGATTTGAGAAAACCCCCTTCAAACCTTGTTACTGTCTACACTCCATAGAAGGTATGGTTGTAGAGGAGGATGAAATTCACTCGAATGGAGCCAAACCCCATTCGGGCACACAAAGTCGCTTTCGTCCCAAAACATACTCAAAAAGATCTCCAAACCTCCATGCCATTCTTCATTCATGTTGTTGGTGAATATTCATCTCACCTTCTCCATGCCAACCAACTCAAAACACCATGGAATGAAAATGGTGGTGATGTTTACATTCGAGCAATACTTATATTGCACCTTTAAGTACTCTTCCCCTAACACGATCTTAATCCAAGTCAATAAATCATGATCTTCAAACCGAAAGACATTAGAGAGTCTTTCATCTAAAATCTAGCCCCATAAGGTCACCATTGGTCTCACAACATCTAAAATGTAGCCCCATAAGGTCACCATTGGTCTTTCCACCTTCAGTGAGAAGTTGGGCTCCATGCCTGTGCAGGTGTAAAACTATTTGATTTTATGCTCTTCCGCCACCTCGAACACCAAGCTTTGGGTCTCTATCGATTGTTGAGCAACTCAAAAAGATCTTTCTTTTTGTTGAAGCTACATTATCTCCCTTAGCCTTAATAGGATACAACTAGGTAGGGTGGTGGGAAGTGTGGCAAGCATTGTCAACATTAATGCTAAGACATCGGGTACACTGGTTGCCATCAACTACCAACATTTTCCAACTACAACTGCCACCCTGCCTAAGGAAAATATCTGGTGAGATATTCTTAGGGAAATGTTGGGATTTCATTCTCTTCCAAATGCCCCCCGTACCACAGCCAAATATCGCATTAGGATTGACACATTAAATCCTCATCACCCTCCGCTCAGCTGATGAGTAGAAATTCAAATCTAACTCGGTCCAAGTTTTAAAGATAATTAAAGCCAATAATCATGCCACCTTGAAACTTACTTCACCAACTTAGAGATCAAAGGCTTCATTCTCACACCTATCTGCATCCATAATGCTTTCCCTCCAAACATGAGAAACTTTGAAATCTTGGAAAAAGGCAAGTCTTTCCTTTATGTCTTGTATTTCTCGATCAATTTTCCACTATTATGATCCCCCTCGAATTATAGCATGGATAAATAGTTGAGAATCCTCTTCTAGGTGTAACTTCAACACCCCAATTCTTGTCGCCAACTAAATAGCCATTGAAGTTGCCTTCACTTCTTCGTTATTAGTCTCATATAGAAGACGTTGTTTTCCTTTTGCTACTAATGAACCCTGACTATCCTTGGCAACACACCCTGCACTTGAAGGGCCTAGGTTGCCCCTCATAGCTCCATCAAAGTTAATCTTGTTCCATCCTGGCTCTGGGGGGGGGGGTCAAATTGATACTCTCTCACCTAGCTATAATAGAATAAACAGAGAAGGCCCATTAATGGATGAAAATCTGAGTAGAGGCCAATGTGTTTGAGTTTTACTATCCCAAATTTTATAAGAATACTTGCTGATATTCACACTGTTTGCAACTGAGTTAACTAATTATGATATGGATCTTTCTATTCTGCTCCACAATCAAAGGTTATTTTCCTCAATCCCTTGAAATATGCACCTATTGCACTCCTTCCATATTTTACACAATACCGTGGAAGGAGTGATGCACCATATACTGGAATATACATATTTTTATAGGTTTATTCCCCAACTTTGAAGCCATGATTTAAGATCTCCTGTAAATGGAGTATACCAATCCAATTTGCATAACACTTTCTCCCAACATTCTCTTGATGGTGGGCAATGAAGAAAAATGTGATCTAAAGTTTCGTCCTCTTGCTTACACATAGCACACTAAAAAGGACCTGTAAAACCCAAATTTTTCAATCTATCTCCTGTTAGTATCCTTCCTCTCATGTATAGCCATGTAAATGAGACCACTTTTCAAAGACATTTACCATTCCAACATATCTTCATTGGCCACTCTTCAACAACTAGATCTGAGTCCATAATGCCATATCCCACTTTGACCGAGTATTGTCCACTTTTTTCTCCACACCAAATGATAGTGTCCTCTTTATTAGTCAACTTAGTTGGACTTTCTTCAAGCATGCTTTTCATTTTCTTCTCCAAATCTGAAGGTAGATTTAGTTTAGCCAAATTACGCCACTTCCACTTTCCCTTTCCAACTCTCTATTTTGCTCATGTAGTTGTTCACAAGTTTATTCCAAAATACATCTCTATTGGCACTTCCAAAGAGAGGGATACCTAGAAATCTACCTAGTAGATTTCTCGAATCGATTCCCATATGTTTAGTTATGTCTCTTTGAATGCCCTGGGATGTATTGAAACAATAAATTTCTGATTTATGCCAGTTTACCAATTGTCCTGAAACTTGAGAATATCTATCCAAGACATATTTGATCACTCTAGCCTCCCAAAAGAATGCTTCCCCAAAAAGAAATGTGTCATCCGCAAACTAAGTATGGGTAACAACTTCCACTCCATTTGCAATTTTTATCCTTTTCCAATGACCCTCCAACCTACACTTGCAAATCATTCGACCAAGTGCTTTTTCCATAATGATGAATAGAATGGAGATAGGGGGTGTCCTTGGTGAATCCCTCTTGAGGTAGGAAAGAAACCCTGTGGGGATCCATTGACCAAGACCAAAAATCTTGAAGTTGATATACAACTTTGGACCCATGCAATCCAACTGGGATGAAAACCAATTTTTTTGAATATTTTCACCAGAAACTGCCTATTAACGTGGTCATAACCTTTCCTCACATTAATTTTAACCAACATTCTGTCTACCCTGGCAAGTCTTACTGAGTGAATTGCTTCATGAGAAATGATAATTCCTTCCACTATTGACCTATTTGGAGTGAAACCGCTCTGTTTTTCTGATATTATCCTAGGGAGTGGTTTTTAATCTATTTGTCATTACTTTTGCTATTATCTTATATATTGTGTTGCATAAAGAGATTGGTCGAGCATCATCAAAGGAGTGGACCTCAGTTTTATTTGGAATTAAATCTATGAAGGTAATATTTAGTTCTTTGGACATGTAGATTTTCATTTTCAACTCCTCCATCATGGCAAGAAGGTCATCTTTTAAGGTTTTCCAAAATGTCTGAAAAAAGAAGGGGGAAACCGTCAGGGCCTGTAGCTTTGTCCCCCCACCCCATCGAGAAAACTGTAGTTTTAACTTCTTCAAGGGATATTCTTTGCATTAAGTTGTCGTTTTGGCTCTCCATGATTATATGTGGAATGTAGTCAAGGCTCATTTCATCCATCCTCTATACTCCATCATTACCTTCATTGAGTAGTTTAGAGAAGTAAGTCACAACTTCTTTATTAATCTACTTGGTCTCCTCAAGAATGCTGTCTTGTCTATCTGAAATCTAGTGAATTCGATTATGAGATCTCCTCGCTCTCACTGATTCATGAAAGAAGCTTGTGTTGCGGTCCCCTTCCCTAAGCCAACTTTCCCTGGATTTCTGCCTCTAGTAAACTTCTTCTCTCACCAGTATCTCAAACAACTTTTGATGCAAGATTTTCTCTTGTTGATAATCTATATTTGTCATGCCTTTTACTGATATTATACTATTCAAATCAGCCAATTCCTCCTCAATTTTGATTTTTTCATCAAAGGTTCCAAAATTTGGTCCTATTCAATTCTTTCAACTTCTCTTTGATGTGACGAAGCTTGCGGGCAACTATCACTGCCTTCGTAGCTTCCAGAAAACAAGGTTCCTTCCACCATCTATCAATTAGGTCATACAAGCTCTTATCCCTGAGCCACATCATCTCAAACTTGAAGGGACATCTCAGTGGGACTGAATCATGTCGTAGAGTCAAAGATATGGGAAAATGATCTGACCTAGTGTAGGGTAGAACAATGGAAACCCATACAAACTATGAGTTGCTCCATTTTTTTGATAAGAGGAACATATCCAACTTCTGAACTATACCCTTCTCCCCTCTTTGTCGGATTGACCAGGTAAAGGATCCATTTTAGAAGATTAGATCCATCAAATTATTGCTTGAAATGAAATTATCAAAAGATCTTTGTGCCCTATTGGTTCCACCTACACCCCCCATCTTTTCCAATGGGTTTCAGATAGCATTAAAATTTGCACCTATTACCACACAGTCATTATGGAATCCTATCAAAAAAGAAGTTATTTGGGACCATACCTCTGTTTTGTCATTGTAATCATTGGGGCCGTAAACATTGAGAAGGAAAAATTCTTTTCCATCAACCATGGAGTTGATCTTGGTCACAATCCACCACATAAGTTTCACTATCAACTCTCCCTTTGCACACTAAAGCTTCCACATGGCACAAAGGCCCCTTGATGTTGCTTCTGCCTCCATGAAAATTCCTTCCCAACCCATCCAGGATTTCTTAAACCTTTGTATATCACTCCCTTTAATTTTAGTCTCTTGGAACATTAGTATTTCTGGCTTCGTCTTCCAAACACCACGTTTGATTAGACACATTTTGTCAGGAGAATTGCAACCCCTCACATTCCAAGGTAGGATCTTCATTGATCCCCAACAAGGGTAACACCCTTCCTGGATCTTAGTGTGCTCTGTCCCTTAGCACTACTTGCCTTCATGAGTAGTTCTCAGTTGTATTTTTCCCCCCTTTTCTTCTTCTCTGCATTTAGGGGTTTCACAATCAAAGATTTTGATTGAGTGATTGTTCTCTTTTCAGTTATGTCCTCCTCGTCTTCTTTGTCAAAAGGATCTTCCTCTTCTATCTCTGCATTGTTGGGGCTCGAAAAGATGAAGTGTTTTGGAGATTTCCCCTTAGTAATTGTCTTTAAATTTTCCTCTCTTGGAGATTCAAGGATCTCCCTTCCTTCAGGTTGTTTTTCATCAGATTCATTGTGAGCTCTCTTTGAAGGAGTCTGCCTTCTATAAACCTTGTTTGGGGTCTCTTCATTTCTAAGGGCTTCCAAGTTGGTTTCACTAACAATATCTATTGCCCGAGTGCCACCCACCATCGAGCTATCAAGAATGAGTCCCATGTTATTGGTTTTTTTGAGGCAACTTACATTCAAGATCGAGAGTATGTTCTTGTTTCCCTCTAAGATATTCAATGATGTGGGTTCCATGTTTGTATCTTCCGCTTGCATGGTTTGAACTTCTTTATCTCCTCTCTATGTGTCTATATCTTGAAACTTTGCCCGGTTGTTAGTGTCGACCAAATTATCCTAGCTCTCTGCTGGTTTTTTGTTACCGACTACATATTGTTGTTTAGGACTATGTTGTGGGGACTCTATCTTAATCTCCACTAGATTTGTAGAAGGGTTGAGGCATGTTTCGCCCACCTTTTGCTTACCTTTACCATCCCTTTTGCAATCCTCCACTGCATGGCCACTGCATTTATAGATTCTACAAGTTTCAATGGAAGTGTCCACTTCGATTTTTTGAATCCATACTCCTTCATTGGTTATAAGTTCCATCTCTTGTGGGAGTGGTGGGATGGGTCTCCACGTAATGCATATCCTCATGTAAATGCTAGAGTCGATTGCATCCCTCACCTCATCAAAATTATGTACCTACTGATCTTATTCCCAATTAAGTGCAAAGTGTCCTCTTTCCAGTATTCTCTTGGTAGATTATGGAGTCTAATCCACCCTAGAACTTCTTCAAACTTAGCTAAAAGAGGGTCAAAGTTGGGCTCCCAGTTCTTATTGTAATCTCCCATTCCCCCCATCATATACGATCCTCCATTTAAGATATTATCTTTCATTATGTTATATCTGCAAATAATAAGAAATAAGGCATTGGTAAATATTTGACGATACATCCTTGGCCCCAAACATCTTTGCACCATTTGAGAACTTTCGATGGGGTAGGGCAGTCTCCAACCCACTTGACAAAGAGACCCCTATCTTTGAGTGTTTTAACTGCATACTTCCATTCTTCATCCTCGATGTGCAAAGAAACTCTCCTTTTAAAAACTCGGTGGGCTTCACAACCTACATTTTTTGGTCTCCATACTCTTTTTGTTTGGGGGTTTTCAATATCATCCTATTTTTGAAGGCACTCTAGAGTTTTTCTCTTAAACGGCTGCCCTTGATGACTCATGAAATTTTCCAGACATCTCCATCTTCATTCACTGAAGATTGAATGAGGAGGCAAATCCTCCCAAACCCGCTGGGATGGGCGCCATTGGAGGAAGCAACCTTTCTATCTTCCTCTACCTCGACCTGGTGGTAACACCCATTGCAAACCTCAGCTCTTTACTATTTACTGTTTACTGTTTATTGTTTACTGTTTACTGTTTACTAATTACTATTTACTGTTTATTGTTTATTGTTTATTGTTTATTGTTTATTGTTTATTGTTTATTGTTTAGTGTTTAGTGTTTAGTGTTTAGTGTTTAGTGTTTAGTGTTTATTGTTTAGTGTTTATTGTTTACTGTTTAGTGTTTGTTGTTTATTGTTTATTGTTTATTGTTTAGTGTTTAGTGTTTAGTATTCAGTGTTTACTATTTATTGTTTAGTGTTTATTGTTTATTGTTTATTGTTTATTGTTTATTATTTATTGTTTATTGTTTATTGTTTACTGTTTACTGTTTACTGTTTATTGTTTACTATTTACTGTTTACTGTTTATTGTTTATTGTTTATTGTTTATTGTTTATTGTTTCTTGTTTATTGTTTCTTGTTTCTTGTTTCTTGTTTCTTGTTTGTTTTTGTTGTTTATTGTTTCTTGTTTCTTGTTTGTTTTTGTTGTTTATTATTATTGTGTAAGTTGATATTTTATTATTTATTTTTCTTTGAATTGGAACTAATTGTTCGATCTAAGGGGAAACTAGTTGCCTTATTTTGTGGATAATTATATTCTAATTGTTCAATTACTTATTTATTTATTTTTTGATTTTTGAGGAGTCAACTTTTTATAAAAGAATTTATAATTGGTGATTTATTATTTGTTAGTATTATTTAATTATTTTTATGGGAATTATTTATATTTAGAAATCTATTTAATATTATTTAATATTTAATTATTATTTGTTTAATACTATTTAATGATTATTTATTTATTTAATATTTTTAGGTTTAGGGTTTTTGCTTTTTCTTTGTGCACTTTATTTAGGAAATTGTGTTTTATTTATTTATTTTTTATGAGAATTGATTAGAGGTTATTATTATTATTTTCTTTTTCAAATCTTAATCAAGGGTTCTCTCTTATACAAGAGGTGTAAGTCCTTGAATATAATCTCTTTCACACTTGGTTTTGTACATCTATAATAAATTCACCCAGCCCCATTGGGATAAAAGTGAGTCATCCTTCAGCGAGAATCCCTTTCACCTAGCAATAGGAGGAAGGATTGAATTCTTGTCCTCTTCTGCGCTTCATTCTAGAAGATGTATATTTGTCTAAGACAACTCCTCTTGGGGGGTAGATGTCTTTTGAACAAAGATCTCTTCTCCTCCAAGGATCTCCTTTACACTTATAGCAAGATATCTCTTTTCAATTATCTTATCCTTGCTTGAAGAGTATTCCCTCTCTTGCTTGGATTTAGGATATTATTGCATGATGGATATCTTCTTGGTGTCGATGGAAGGTATCCTTGTTCTACTTTCCTTAAGTTACCAACATTAAACTATGTCGACATCTTAATGGGGGAAGGCACCCACACTGCTCCTTTTGTATTATATTTCTCTTGCACATTTTATCTCTTATACAGTGGGTCATTCTTGGAACCAGAGGACAACCTCTTAGAGCGAGATGTTATCACTTTTCTCTTATACAATGGGTCATTCTCAAAACTAGAGGACAACCTCTTAGAGAGAGATGTCACCACTTTTCTCTTATACAATGGTTCATTCTCGGAACCAGAGGGCAACCTCTTAGAGCGAGATGTCACCACTTTTCTCTTATACAGTGGGCCATTCTTGGAACCAGAGGGCATCCTCTTAGAGAGAGATGTTGTCACTTTTCTCTTATACTGTGGGTCATTCTTAGAACAAGAGGGTAGCCTCTTAGAACAAGATGTCGCCACTTTTCTCTTATGTAGGGTGATTATTCTCAGAACCATAGCATAGTCTCTTAGAGTGAGATGTCATGCCTCTCTAGACATTGGTTCTACACATCTTATATAGGTTGTAGCATACTCAGACATAAACTCCTATGAGGTGCTTTGAACCTCACTTACAGACACACACACACAAGGTTGAGTGGAACTAATGGTGTTCTCACCCTCCTCCCTTACATGGATCACCTAGACAGAATCTAGGGGCTAGTTTTCCATGTCCTTTCTTCTCCATGGATCACCTAGTTCTAAGGGCGAGATGTCCATGGTTCCTTTTGTTCCCCTTTCTTCTCATAGATCACTAAAGTGTGTATTCATGTCCTCTCTCTTCTTCCTCTCATGAACTCATAGTTTTACTATTGATGGTTCATGGATTATGTCAGCTTTGCTCTTTTATGTAATTATTGGTGTTTATGTGATGGCATTTGTCTTTGTGTTTCAATTAGTTATTGAGATATTTTAGTATTGAGGTCTCTTCGGCTAGTTAATTTGTGGTCTTGTGTTTTTTTTTTGTCGTCTGTCTTTTGTGCTTGGTCTTGTTTTGTTTGTCTTATTCCTTTTGTCTTGTGTGCTCTTACATATGTGTGAGTGCGTTAAGATCCTAAGTTTGGGGGCTTTATTCCTCAAGATTAGTGATGCCTTGTACTCCTTGTGGTATTGCTCTGCATCTCTCATCTTCATTCTTCTCTTTATTCTACATTATTGATAGTATAGGCATAAGCCATACTCCCGCTAAAGTGGGGGCTAAATGTACCATCATAAAATTGTGACCCTTGCAATTTTGACCATATTTTAGGCCCTCACCTTTTGCAACTACATCCACCTGTTCAATTGGGACCCCTCTCTGCATTATTCTTCCAAATCTCCCCCTCTTTCAACCCTTGTGTCACCTCATGACCATGTCCAATTCCCAAAATAGGGAAGGAAAGGGGTGTGAGACCCCTATCCTCCCTCTTAGAGTGGCCCTAAGATGGGTCCATCCAGCCCTTGATCCTAATTTTCTTTTTAGGACTTAAATTCCCCTATGTCGGTCTTTGGTGAGATGAAAATTAATCCTCCAGGGAAAATATAAAAAAGGGATTTAGTCCTCTCATTTGCATAATACAAGGATAAGTAAAAATTGGGTAAACAAGCGGAAGGTCTCCATTATCGTCATCAAGCATTCAAGTGTTCAAGTCTTCAAACATATTCTTCATGTGGCTTCTTCATTCATCCATGGAGAAATATTACAACATTCATTTGCAAGCATGTGTGTGTGTTAGGGTTTTGTCATGTTACATGCCATTTCATGCAACATGTTGGTCCTTGGAATTGGAATAGCAACTAGGTTCTAAAGACTCAACTCAGAGATAAAACATCCTTACTGAACAACTACCTTTCCTTTAGCAAAGATTCATTTACTTTATCGACCATGGACGTAAACTTCAAATGGGTCAGCACTGTATGTGCACTAAAACTCAAATTGCAACCATTTTACTCTATTGCCGGAAAAATAAATTCTTTGTAACAAATATGCATAAACATGACAACTTAATACTATATTAAAACTCACAATTGAAAATAACTTAAGAAAATACTGCAAATGACAACGTTCTAGATGGCGGACATGAACTACTCTACCTGCTTTGGCTGCAGGACATACATAGGAGTTGTTTCCAATGGTTGCAATAACAGTCAAATACCAAAACACCAACTATAAACAAACAAAAATTAACTAAATAACACACAAGAACTACTCATCAACTGGCCCCCCTTGAATGAGTATATCCAGAACTTAGATAACAACTGATAAACTCAAAATACCATTATTTCTATTTACTTCAAATTGACTGCACATATATAAGTCTGAAAAATGAATATTACTAACTCTATGGTCGTTCTCCCTTCTTACTCCTGTGAGAAGATAGAGACCTTTTATTTATAAGAAAACTTATAACAAACTCCTAATTGATCAACCCACGTCCCAGAGGAATAGGCAAACATGATTAATTACAATAGAAGAAGTCAACACATAAATGCAGAACAACAACAATTGTTCTGTTGCTGAGAAAATATAGAATAACCTCTTTCCTGGATTTATGTTCCACCAGGAACAATTATGAATGCTCCATAGATCGCTCCACTAAGGAAGTGGTCAATTGAATATGACCTTCTTCAATGTTGCTTCACTTTGACTAGGTCTGTATCCAACAACATATTAACGTGTCTTTAAACTGCACGATTAATCACCTTTTCATCTTATCTAACCTTGCATCATGGAGTTAACGTGCACAAAAACATGTGTATCTATTGATGTTAACATAGCATAAATTAAACCATATCAATTTACATAATTTGCATAGATTAACTGTATAAAGATCATTAGTCAACAACCTTAGGTATAGGATAAATCAGGTCCAAAAATACTAGAAAAAGACATCAACAAGGAAAGTCCTATGAACCCAAACATATTATCAAAGCAATATTTTTATGACAAGATTTGAAAAAATGGAGCCATTATTTTGGCTCATCATTACCCCCCAACCTAGCTTCTTGTTGGTCCTCCAACAATAGGAAAGTTTCTAATCCTTGCATTGATTCTAAAATTATTGGGGTAACTTGTCCAAATCCTCTTGTAGCCAAGCTCCAATAAAATCCTTTCATCTTTTCCAATCGTGTCCACCTCGTGTGCTTTGATACTTCATTATAAGGTGGGTCATTATCTCTGCATGCCATCAATGGCCATAGAAGAATGGGTTGTTGGAAACTATGAGGCAACCAATGTTTTTCTTTTGTTTTCTTTTTGGCTGGAAACTAAGTGGAAACCAATGTTTTCCAATTGCTACCTAACCCTCAACTATAGCCATATGTTCATATTCTCTGAATACTTATTCTCTCATGGGTAGAATATTATTCGCATAGTCTAGTCTATACAGAGTTTTCTGCCAATCATAATAAAGGCGTCTTGGATCCCTTGACTCAACTCTTAATGGCAGTGGGAGATCAAGTTCATCCTTCCTGTACATCCTAAATTGTTCTCCCCAAGTAATTTCATTTTGGATCCATGACATGAGAGCTCTAAGTTGAATGTCTCCTATATAAAGTAGAGGATTCTAGTCAACATCATTAGGGACAACATAATTATGTAAGTATAACTCACAAAGCAAATTTTTAAAGGCTGTAGGAGACATTTCATAAACATGATAAAAATCCTACGACATTTCGAAAGGAATTAAATCTCTAACAATTCTCATTAATTAAAAACAAATATTCTTCTCTTTCAAATATAGGGAGTATATTTGAGGTGGCACCCTGCATTGCATTAGCTATGGTATCATAGTGACTACCATGTCTACCTTATTTTTTAGTTCAACAATTTCCTCATCTTTCTGTTCAATTATTTTCTTCTGTTGATCAATTTGTTTCTGCATTTCTTCTTTTTCTAAATCTCATTTTCTATAAAAGGCAAGAGCAACAACATGACTGATAAGAAAGGAGGGCGGTCTATGAACTGATGCTCTAGATTTTGACTTCCCAGCTCTGCCTTCTACTTCAACAATCTGCAATGTTACGAAGGTCAAATTATCAATCCCTTCCAAGCCCATACCTTCATGTGGCTATTCATGAGGGCTTTCTTCCTCTTTATCTCCTTCTTTGCTTGATTCCTCAGGTTCATAAGCCTCCTATGACTCCACAGGCGAGGTAGGATAAATAACGTCCTGGAAAGGACTGCTCAGCTCCCTCTCTATTGCGGAATCAACAAGAATGCAGGCACTCGACTGCTCTGACTATTTTTTATTTTTATTTTTCCTTCGAAGCCTACCACTTCTTCTCTAAGGTGTTTCTTCGGTGGCTGTAGGATGGGTTTTAGTTGTCTCTTTAGGCGTTTCCACAACTTCCTCAATGGTTACATGAGAATATTCTTTTGCAATTTTTCTTTTCCTTGTGAAAGGAGGAGTGGAATCTACACTTTTTCCTTTTTCTTTCTTCTTCTCCGTCTCAACTTGTTTCTCTTTACCTTTCTCCTTTTGTGCAATATACCTAGTTCTTATTGGGGTTTGTGAGGGAACCCCTGCCAAGATTTGTGTGACTTCTGACAAGGTTTCTTCCATCGAGGCTTCCTCTGTTGCAGGAACATCCTCAACCGGTGACATCTTGGAGGATGAGGATTCTAGGGCAAGAGAAGGCTCTTCTAATTTGAGCTGGGGGTTGTTCTGTTGAACCCATACTATTTAACCTAGACCTTCTAACTTGCACAAATTCATCCTAGGTCATCTGGGAAACATCTCTCAAAGCTTTTTCAACCAATAATTTAATTAAACAATAATGAGTGACAGAGTGAGGCCTACCTTTTTGTGTCACCACTGCATTGATGGATAGAAGATTATACAATACATCAGGAACATTCATTCTTCTCCAATGGCAATGATGACTTAGGACCTTAAAATGGTGAGAATGCAGGCATGTGAATCTTCCTTCACAAGTCAAGTATTTTATAATATATAATGTTATTGCTCTCCATTTGGGGGGAAGGAATTCTCGTCTGGTCCCCTACTTTTCTATTACTAAAGGTGGTTCAACTGGTTGTCTAAATTCTATCCTCGCACTTTGTGTGTCTTTTGTTTCGGGGTATTTTTCTCTGTCTAATGGAAACCCTGTTACCTTTGCAATCCTCTCTTCTATAGCAACAACTCTCAACCCTTTCACCCAAGCTTCCCCATCATAAAATGTGCAGGTGAATTATCTTGTAATGTCATCATTGAACTCTATTAGCTTCAAAAAAAATCTATCCAGTCGCTATTTTGGAATTTAGGTTCACAAACCTGATCTTGCATGAGGACATCATGCATCGTAGGCTCATGGCGAACTGGCAGACCACCCATTGCAACTCTGATACTCAAAACTCGCTACTTGTAGAAATACACCCAAGTCTAAACTCTACAAATAAAATTTGCAAATTCTCACAAGAAAATATGCTCTACTTGCAAATAACTCAGCCACAAATTCAAAATAACGAAAGGCAAGCGAAAAGAAATGCCAAGGGCAGAAGGCATAGAAATAGAATCAAAGTACATAATGTCACATCAAAGGGAAATAATTTGAAATTTAAACTTTATTTAAAATGACATAAGAATTAACGTACTTTCCCCCCAACCTAAGGTGTAACAGGTGTCCACACATGCGAAAAATGACTTAAAAAGAATACTATGCAAATTTCATTATTGTACAAATTATGGTTAAATATATATATGCAACAAAAAATAAATACACACGAGTGTACCTGTTATCATGCCATAATGATATTTGTTGGGGAAAATCCATCATGCATGAAATAGATCCCCTATATATGGCAAGAGAAGTGGTGAAATGAATGACATGGAATGATATGGAAGAGTGATTGGCGAGTACGGAGATGAAACATTTATTGCAAAGAAGGGTACTTCCATAAGATACAAAAGTATTTATTATGATCTAATTACAAGGCAAGAAAATTAGGAAGAATGTGGGACAACAAGGCCACTTTCTATTGTTGCAGGAATATCGGAACCTTCCGGACTAGTGAATTGTTGCAGAAACTCCTCTTTAGAAAGCGACTTATTATAGAGGCGCAAACGATGACCATTAACCAACAATTTGAATTTTACAGGATCAATAGTGGCCAATCGTACTACACCATTTGGAAATGTTTCAATCACTTCATAAGGCCCTAACCATCGCGCCTGGAGTTTGCCCAAATTATCCTTATACCTGGAGTCATACAGAAGAGACCAATCTCTTGGGTTGAATGCTTTGTCTTTGATATATTTATTATGCCATTTCATGCGTTGATTTTGAATTGTTTCTGTCTGTTGCAAGGCAAACTTCCTAATTTCATTTGGCATTAAGCTATAGGATCCTATCCTGTTGAGTTGTAGAGAGAGTCATATCCAAGGATATGGCTATTCTAAGTATTTTATGCTTAAATTCTACAAGCATCATAGCTAATTTCCCACACACCATCTCAAAGGGTGTAAAACCTATTGTGGTTTTCCACATAGTCCTATATGCCCAAATTGCTTCAAGCAACCTACTAAACCAATCCTTTCAATGAAGGGCTACTGTTTTGGTCAATATAGATTCAATCTCCTTTTAGTGATTTCAGCTTGTCCATTGGCTTGAGGATGGTAGGGGGTTGGCTTTCTATGCCATATATTATATTCACTAACCAAGGATGTAATCAAAGTGGAAGTAAATTTTTCCCCTTGATCAATAACTATCTCCCTCAGAACTCCATATCTTCTAAAGATTTCCTCATACAAAAATTTTTCTACCTTGTTATCTTTGGCATGCTTGAATGCTTTTACCTTGATCCATTTTGTAACATAGTCAGTACACACTAGAATGTATGATCTACCATTTGAGGGTGGATCAATTGGCCCAACAAATTCTAATCCCCATTTGTCAAATGGTGTAACAACTACTTGTGGGTGCAAAGGCATCTCATCAGACCGAGAAGGTCTTCCCATCCTCTGACATTGATCACACTTTTTGGTATACTTGACTGTATCTTTATGCAAATTCGCCCAATAAAAACCTATATTTAGGATCTTTATAGTTTTTATCTTGGCAGCAAAGTGTCCTCCACAAGGCTCATCATGACAGGCATGAAGGATATCATAAGTTTCATCTTCTCAAACACACTACCTCCAAGGAAAACTTTAAGAAACCTCCCCCTCAGACAAGGTGTAAAAACCTGGCGAAAGGTGTATAATTGCCGAGGAAAATATTAATGTTACTGGCAAAATTTTGCGGTTTACGAAGAAAAAATAATAATCTCCATTGGCGAATCATTCGTGATCACTCAAAGTTTGTGAAAAATCTTAGCGAATTGTAATGTTTCTAAAACAAAAAAAAATATTTGCATGGGCGAATTGTAATGTTTTTAAAACCCAAAAAAATATTTGCATTGGCGATTTCAACCTATTTTCAAACCATAAAAAAAACATATTGGCGATTTCAACCTATTTTCAAACCATAAAAAAATGTATTAGTGATTTCAACCTATTTTCAAACCATAAAAAAAATATATTGGTAATTTCAAGCTATTTTCAAACCATAAAAAAAATATATTGGTGATTTCAACCTTTTTCCAAAATGTAAAAAAAATATATTGGCACCTCAACAGTCTCCGTCAAGTCATTAAAACACATGGCACACAATTGTCAACCCTCTTCCTAAAAGATTGCCTATTAGAAAATCTCATGGCCTAGCGACAAGCCCTTACGACTCTATCTCCAGCTCTCAAGTTGAAAATGCTAAGCCTTCATAACCTCGAGATCTAGCGACTGAGGGCAACTAAACCGCCACTCACCAATTCTCGACCTCAAAATGTTAAGTCCTCGTCACCGCAACGACTTGGAGATAGTGGTAACTTTAACCCTTGTCGTGTACTTGCCAACATAAAACTGTTTATCTCTTAACCGCTAGCACTTCACTCATAAGCTCGCGGCTTGATCACATCTTCAAATTTTAACCTCGCGAGCTGGGGATAACCATAAAACTTAACCACAAACTGTCTAGTCACTAGCTCGCAACCTAAAAATGCTAACATTGAACAAACATGAGAGTTAGCGATAACTGTATGAAATGAGTTACTCAATAACTCTCATGGCTATAAAGCATGACATCAGACCTACTTGAGACTTTGCGACCAAAGCAATTTCATTAACAATCTCCAGCTCGCTAACATAAAATGCTAACACCCCAAAAGCTAGAGACCTCGCGATGTAAAACCAAACCAACTTATCGCTAGCTTGCGGCTTGATCACCTCTTCAGACATTTAACCTCGCGAGCTGGTGATAACCATAAAACTTAACCACAAACTATCTAGTCGCTAGCTCCCAACCTAAAAATGTTAACATTAAACAAACATGAGAGGTAGCAATAACTATGGTGGAAAGCTAATATGTATGAGGAATTTTTAAGGCTTGGATGTCGACTCATTCCTGAGGGACTAGTTTGAAGGTTTCTCTTGAGTTGAGGTTGATTAGACAAGCAAGGACGATGGTTCGAGAGACATAAAAGGATTGGATAGCTTCTGAGTTAGAGATGGGAGATCACAGATTTCTCTGAGAAATCAGAGGTTTCTTGTTGTCAAGGATTCTGAAGCAGAATTTGTACAATGAAGGAGGAATAAAATCAGAACAAAATCATTCACATAAGATGAGCCTTAGTAGGATGCAGTGGATTTGATAGGCATGACTTCTAGAGTCTAGAGCCACGTTGAAAAGCACCAAAATGATTTATTTTGATGTGAATGAGCATCACTAGATGAAGTGTTAAAAATTTATAAATATAATGGGGTGGTGACTTAATTGGTAGAAGAGAAAAGAAACCTTTTTCATCTTCTGAGAGTGGTTGTTTCCTCAGAAAGGAAGATGATGTTTGAGCAGGATTGTGCATGGAGTTATTGTGTGCTCTGTGATACCAAATGGGTGTTTTTTTTTCTCCCATGTGAGTTTGTTTATTGTTAGAGGGGTTGTGAAAGTGAGAAGGATTGGCAGAGGGGGCATGAAAAACTTTTCTTAACAAGAAAGGCCATGTATGGCACATCCTCTGCTTCTACTCTGCCACTGGATGGCAGGGGGTTCGAAGAAGGAGCCCGCAGAGGAATGAAAGAAGGATTTGTTTGGGTGGGGAGTGGCAGCCAATCATCTTTGTGACGACATGGAAGATGCGACCCCTCCCCAACATATTATGTTCACCCTAAATCTCATCTTTCCACTTTCTCTGATCCTGGGCATGAAGGCTCAAGCTCCTCTTTCTATTTTCTCTAATCCTGGGCATGAAGGCTGAAGCTCCTCCTCTATTTTAGGGGTGACTTTACTTCTTGCCAGGATCTAGTATCCCTTCTGATAAGGGAAACAATCTTTTGCACAAAACGTAACATCTCACACTCCATTTGAAGGCATCAGGGTGATAATGGCATGACTCAAGCAATTTTACTTCTACCAATTTTCAATTGAAAATTTTCATTTATGACCAGCGCATGGATAAAGAATATTTTTGTAATAGAATTGCATATGGCCTTTTATGCCTAATTGCTAAGAGTAAATGTTCTGTTGACATGTGTCTCTTGGCCTGAAGCTTGTTGCTCCCTTTTATTCTATAAAAAGGGAAATTAAAGCCATTAGAAGGGTTCCTTTTGGGGGGTCTCTTGAGGGATCCAAAATTTTGGTGCCTTTGGGGTTCCTTTTCTGGTTCCAGTAGCGAGTCTAGGTGAAGCAAGTTGTATAGTTCATTTACAGAGGAAATGAAAAGCATTTAGTGTCAAGCTTTGTGCAGGTTCTTGAAGAAGTTATAAGTAAATTTATTTGTTACGGAAGTAGTAATTTTATTCAATAGAAATTAAATTTTGATCTATTTCTCTCTGGTGTATAATTCTATCATCTTTCAAATGAACATAATCAAGAGATTTTTCATTTGTTGCATTGTTATGGTGTATGCAATTTTTCATTTAATGCTTCCTATTATGCCCAAGAATGTGGAATTTTTGTTAGTCTGGAATCATATTGAGGATGCACCTCATTGTAAATGGTGGGTCGATACTTAAGGGAAGAGGGTTTTGAGGTCCCAGAAAACTTGTCAAACATACTGATGGATAAGATACAAGAAATCTTGAATGTTCATAGAGGAATATATATATATATATATAATGGCAAGGGTACAAAGTTCAAGATACATGTTGATTATAGGTATGAGGAAATGCCAACTTTATGGAGGAGGGAAAATATGTACATGATAGAACACCTCCATATATATTACATAAACATCCATATCATATTAAATCATAAGAGTATTAAGAATGAAAGGATCAAACACCTCAATAGATAGGAATACAACATAATTAGTAAAACATGCATGCAACTCAATTAAAGGGAATATCTTTTGAGGATTCAATTCCATGATAGATGTTGTAGATGTTGTAGACAAAGAAGTAAGAACATAGTCTAAGGTTGGGTAGGTGAGATCAAATATGTACAACACAATGAAAACCCAAACCCTAAACAAGATGTAATAATGAAACACAAATGAGGGTAGATCCAAAATCTAATCAAATCTAATATAAAAAGAATGCAATCTTTAAATTAGATCTCAAAAAAATCACACTTTCATAATCAAAAGCAAACAAGAAAAATTCACCCACAATGAATCAACTATTATAATTGGAAGGTCACTTCATCAAGACAACAAACCAGTGCCTTATCCTAGGGCATAGAGTCACTTACAATTTAAAGACAACTTGATAATAAACTTCAATAAGATTCATTTTTAGATAAACAGGAATGAATATGCCATTACAAACACAACTCAAATTCATACAAATGATATAATCATCAGATTTGTATTAAAAAAACTAATTTCACTGAAACTGCCCCAAGAACTTTAATTCTTTCCTTGAAATAAATCCTAGAACAATTCCATAATCTTCCTTGCAGACGCATAAATTGAAAAACCCTTGACCATTCAATTCACAGTGAAAACATAAATTCAACACAAAGACAATTATGTGAAGATCTCAAACTACAAATGATATTGATATTATATTCATAATGATATTAGAAAGTAAATTCAAAATGCGATTCAACTATGCACTTATCAAATTCTTGAATAGTTGAACTATTATAACTGTATCAGAGTTTTCAACATCAATAAAAGTGGCCAACTGGCCATCCCTCTCTACCGATAAAAAAAAGTGGCCATCCCTCTCAAATTAATCTTGGAACCCTTTTATAAAATGTGGATGCAAAAAGCTTAGGATTACTTTGAGGAATCTTGGGTAGCAACTTGACATGTCTTCTTTTGCTTTAGCATGGCTTGCCACCTGTCCACCTCTTTGTCTGTTGGCCAACTGAATGCCTTTACCTCTTCCAACTTTGCACCTGAATCTGTCCATCTGGCATCTGTAACTTCCTTGGCCTCAACAATAAACTTTGTATGGTCAACCTCAACCTTGAATAGTGAATCAAGCATACCATTAAGGAAATCAACATCAATATGATCATCTATATGCTTGATTATTTCTTCTCCCTCTAGAATCAAATCAAATTCGCTGGTCCAATCAGAAACTAATTTCAATTCTCCCTTACTACCATATATTGAAGGCAACAATTTACTATAACCTTCCCCAAATGTCTATAATTTTTCATTTATAAGCACATCCTTCCCTGTGAAAAATGAAAAAGTTGCATTCATTAACTCCACCATGTCTTTAGCGTCATTGATCTTGGGAAAGAACTCTTCACTATACAACATTGCAATATCTAGCTTATCCATTAATCTGCTTCTTCCTGACCAAATTTTGAACAAAGGTCCTCGAAAAGCGACAACCTCAGAGGATTTTTTACTTGCCTCTTTCAAAGAAATGTGCAAATCATATACTACCACAAATTTTCCTTTCAATGCATTAATCCCGTATTTCAAAATTTCTAACACAACAGAGATAGCCTTGACATTTTGTTCCTTTTCAAGCTTTTCAATTTTCTCTATGTATTCCTCCATTTTTGTTGTCACATCAACTGGTATTTCTTGTACTTGTTCTGTAATCTGTATTGGAGGGGGCTCATTTGCCATTTTTTCTTTTAACTCCACTAACTCTTCCTCTAGAGTGGCCTTCTTCATCAGTGTCTCTTCATATTTTTTAGCTAATGCAATCAATTGGTTATATGTTTCTGTGTATCTTCTTGACAAATCCTCTGTTTTTGATAAATTCATGAAAGAAACTTGAGTAAAAAATGAGGCAATCTCTGTGTCACTTGTGTTTTGCAAATTCTAGATCATTCTGTTAGCTTTCTTTTCTACTTGGATATTTAGAAGGTGGGGATTTTGAGTGGAAGGGGCTAAAGACCAAGCAACAAGTGTCTTTGACTTAGGATTAAATCCCAATCCTCTTATTACATCTCCAATTTCAAATTCAGTTTTAAACATTAGGTCCTCTTGCTTCCTAATCTGATCAATAATAAAAATATATTGGATATCCCAGTCAGGCATCACAATCATACCAGTACTCTTAATCATTTGTCTTACCTGTTCCATAGTTATTTGCTCCCTGTCAGGATCATATTCCTGCAGTGCCTTGACAATCTCCTCATTCTTTTCTACATTTCCTTCCTCTATGATCAAATTTCATCTTAATTGATTTTGTTTCAACCTTGTCAGAAAAATTTTAAATTCATCCTACTTAATAAAGTCATCATCTTTCATGAACTCATTTGACAACATCACACGCTCATAAAAAGCCTTGAGAATAGGCTTTGTTTGTTTCTCCCTGTTCTTCATTCCGCCCTGCTTCTCTGAGATGTGTCCTTATTTGATGAAAGTAGTGTCCTTGTTCTGTAACAATTTCTCTAGCAGCCCGTCTCTCCTCATAATTGCACCCACCTCTTTGGTTTTTTGTTTCTTTGCAGGTGGCACTCGAGTAGATTGAACTTCATCCCCACTCTCTACATCATCAACAGACACAATAAGTGGCCTCTTTCCATGTGAAGATTGTCCATCTTAGGGGTCTTGTTGCTGAGCAGACACTTCTGGAATTTGAGGCATTTGTTCCATCAAAGTTTCATATAAACTTAGCATTTTGTTAATCCTCTCTAGGTACAGATTATCAGGGCAAAAACCTAAGAAACTAGGGTCAGCAACCTTCAATTCTGCTTCAACCCTGATCAAATTTTTCCATTTTCTTCTCCTTTCTTGTACTTCCTCTTTTCTCAAAAAATTTCTAACCACATCTTCATCATCCAATGGTTCATGGTCCTTTATTGTGGCCCAAGGTGTCATTTTTGGCAATGCACGTTTAATAAATTGTTCAGGATCACATAATCTAGACACAACATTCACCAACCTATACTGTTTAAGGAAATTCTTTACTTCATCAAAGGAACTCCTACCAATGGTAAAATCAGACACAACCCAAAGCCTAGGAAGAAAAGTTCTTGTGCTTCTCAAGGTATTCTTTTTCAACTAGGGTCAATTGCCAAATAAACTCCATAAAAGCAATCCTAATTGGCAAAAAATTTGGTAAAATATGGGGAGGCTAAGGACACCCATAGACTCTGATCACAGTAAATTTATCAAAAAATAAAAATCCCCCCTAGTTATGTGAAATAGACTAGTTTGGAACATATTGTTAAGGTCTCAAAACTCTCCTAACATTAATTAACAATCTTTCCCTTTTTATTCCCATCATTTTCATAATTGGAAAAATAATCCAATTTTTCAAAGTAAAGGAAAGAAGGATGGGGAGAACTACTGTCCCAAACCTGGGTCCATCTTTGTATTGGCATTAAGACACCAAATTCTTCTTTGAACAACTCCAATTCTTTATCTATGAACTCAACTTTATAGAACAAGCTTAAATGCATCAGCAATGAATAATGCTTAAATGTAGGGCTGGGTGCACCACTCTGAATTTCAACTAGAGCATTATGAATGTGTTCAACCACATAGTCATAATCTTTGTTAACATCTGGGTGTTGAATGTCCATAGCCATCATCAGTAATTCAACCGACACTGTTGAATCTCCATCAAAACCCAACACTCTGCATAATCCATAGATTGTACAATGCATATAATGGTGGCTCAATACTATCTGGAATTCTAACTAGTTTCCTATCCATCCTAGGCATGTATCTGGGCATTGCATGCTTCTTGATAACACCTTTGTATTTGTCATAATCCTTTGCGATCTGCTCCAAATCTATATCTGTACATGCAGCACCAGTAATTTGGAAAGCTTCAACAAAGCTAGCTCTGTTAATTGAAACTAGGGCAGACTGGTTCTTTCTTCTTATTACCCTAGATACTGGGCAATAGTGTTTGGCCAACTCTTTGATCAAATCCACATAAACATACACATCTGGCACAATTAACCTCATCATATTTAAATCCCAAGGGTTTGACATTGGGACACCCTTAACCCTATTATTCCAGAAATAATGAAATAGAGCAATACTAGACATATAAAGTGTGGTCGGGTTTCTGCATTGGCTCCATAAATCTTTCCATGCCATTTCATTTGTATTCAAAGCAATGGAAGTCCCTGGCAGCAAATCTACAAATTCTTCTTTGTATTTCTTATCCTTCTTTTCCTCAGTGGCCTTGGCCTTGGGCTTGGAACCTCCACTTGTCGTTGCCTTGCTCATTTTAGTTGTAGGAGAAAAACAACCAATTTTCTGAAATTTTCCCACACCCAACACTTTGAATTCTCCAACGTTACTGCAGAACTCAATTCATTGGATTACCTCAAAGATAGAATGCAATTGTACAAAATCTTGGCTTGATCATGCAATTTATGGTATTTAGGCGCCGCCACTTCTCTCATTAATTGGCAATTTATAGTTTTGGGTGCCGTCACTTGCATGAACTAGCTACGGTGGCATTAATTCAAAGCTGAAGTATTGGAGTAAAATTTGAATTCATGCCCTTCTATTTTATTGTCATTCAAAACTTTTACAAAACCTGGCAAACAAGTCCACGTGCCAATCCCTGATTGCTTAGCACCCCTTTTTCTCTTTTCTATCTCAGTTAATTTTTGGAGTGTCACACAGGCACACAGAAACAACTCATAATCTCACATGATGAACAAGCCTTCAATCTCCTTCATGAGCTAGCGACCAAGCCATTCCGCATCTTTAATTGCACACTCGCAATTGATTATAACAATCTGGAAAGTAACCAATGAGTTAGCGACAATGCTACCAAATCCTCTTAATCGCAAGCTCGCAACCCCTTTTACAAATCCTCAAAGAATTTCACAAGTGAGCAACAGTCATTGATCTTCATCAAACCCTTTAGTCGCAACAACATTTGGAATATTTTTTCTTTACCTACGAGCTGGCGACCACTGCAAATCTAACAAAACAACTTATTTCATCGCAAGCTCACAACTCAAAACTTAATTTGACTTAAAACCTTGTGAACTCATGACAACAAGACACTTAACTGCCATTACATGCTCGCAACACTTTTTGACTTAAGACTTACAAACCCGTGAGCATGCGATGACCACAAAATCAGACTAAAACCTACCTATCGTTAGATCGCAACATAAAATGCTAAACAACTTTAAAACCTGCGACCAAGTGACCAAACCAACTAAGATGCGATACCAACCACAATGCATGATCACAAATTAAAATGACTTAACTGCAAACACCTCACGACCTTGCGATAACATAAAATCACACCCAGTTGCAACCTTGCAACATAAAATGGTCAAGTGCAAAACATCTTGCGAGGTAGCGACAACTAAAATCTCTCAGTTTTTGCAAGCTCGCGACTTAAACTGACTTGATGAGAAAAGACCTGCTAGCTAGCGATAACCATAAAATCTCAAACTCTTTATCTCTTAACCGCAGTGACCCAACGAGTACCAACAAAAATTGATAGTTGCTCACTCTCCAATGTTTTATGTTACCTTCATAAATAGGCGTGAGCAGTGGCACAACATGTCCATTAATGGCTTACTCGCTAACTCTCACGGCTATAATGCATGACATTAGACCAACTCGAGACCTCGAGACCAAAGCAATTTCATTAACAATCTCTAGCTCGCTAACATAAAATGCTAACACCCAAATAGCTAGAGACCTCGCGATTTAAACCCAACCAAAACTTGCTAACTCGCCACTTAAATTGTTAAACATGAAATTTATTTCCAAGTTAGAGATGAAACATTAAACATGCCTCATTGTCCGACCAACCATTTGACCAAACTTGATGTTGACATGAACAAATAAAGAGAGGGCAATTTGGATTTTCAACGCACGACAACTTCGGTTTACTAGCCAACTAAGACAAAAAACAAACACAACCCTAATCGCCATGAACATGATCAGAAATCGTGAAAGGATACTTCCATAAAACCAGAGGATAAACCCATGACATGAATCAAAGCTCAACATGATATCCAAAAAATTTGTAGTCCTAATAGAAGTTGGCATTTTGGAAAGATAGAAAAAATGTTGTTCTAACATCATGTTAGGCATTTAATGTAGAAAAGTAGAAACGTTCTAACAGTTATGCAATATAAACAATTTTATGGATCTTGTGACACAAATTGTTGCATTTCATGTTCAACATATAATGTGGAACCATTTTACTAATAATTCAAAAACTAAATTCTAATTGTTTACTAATAATTCAAATTCATAATTAAAAATATGAAAAAAGTATTCGTTCTGATTGATAAATTCAAGGAATACAATATAAAAAATAATCAATGACAACTATAGTATTGCAAATTGTAATATGAATCAAGAACTGTAGTATAAATACCTATAAACTGACTGTTAAGTCACTTCAGTGACTATATCCCAAATGGACTCAAGATCCTGAAACTGACTAGTACTAACAGGTTCAACTTCATTATGAGTCGGGTATTCAAAAATTTCTTCGTCGTCATGCTAACTCTGAGTCTGAAATCTATCATTTGTCTCAGCACTAGTAGTAGCACCACCATCTTTTAAAGTGTTGCACAACCCTCGTCTTTCATGCATGGATTTCCAGATTGCTAGTGCCTTATCATATAGAAAATCTCTAACATTATACTACTCAAGCAAGTTTCCAAATTTTTGTCTAATTTGTTTCTGATCTTTGATTTCAAAAGCCCTAATGCACTCAAAACTCTCTCATCTTCCACCAACCCCAATATCATTGTTTGACATAAATCAACAAGTTTGAAATATTCTGGTATTGTATTTGCAATACTTCACTCTGATCTATCTGTTTCCAAAGCCTTGTGATTGATCCAGGTGCAAATGGATTCCCCAAGTTATCCAACTGTTGTTTCATACACAATGCAAAGCGTTTACATTATTTTTTTATGATGATCTGAATTTAAAATTACTTCTATTGGTTGTCCATTGCAATATGCGTCTTTTGAAAATGTCAATATCAATTCCTCTAGTTTTTTATGAAATGCCTTTGCATCATTTGGATTACCTCCAACTGAATGTCAAAATTGAGGATACACACAACCCATGGCTTCAAGTATTTCTTATCAAGGGAATCTTTCATGAATCTCAGTTGAAAGTTCATATGCAATAGACTTCAAATTATCACTAACAGATTTAACAATCCTGTCAAATCTTCCTTTTTAACTGGTATTGCTCTGCCTCACTTGCTTGTCTTAGATTGTTGCATTGGTATCTAAAATCCTTTTACAAAGACACATAACTCATTTTTTTGCATTGAAATGTAAAAAAAATTCAGCATGATTCAAATATGTAATTATCTGCCACGTAAAAAAATTTGGGCTTCGCCCTGTTAGATCTGAATATAGACCATCCAAGCCCAAGCATGTCATTTTATGTAGAGTGATATACTCATTGATTTACATAGTTCTGTCTTGGGCTTTCTTAACATGTTTGTTCATTGAATCCAGCATGGGGAGAAGACTAGCTAAAGTTAACAGAGTCTTTATATCACTTAACTTATGTAAGAGATCAGGAGCTTTGTCTACTGTGAGGAATTGCTCATACATTAGTCTGATCAAGGATTAACATTCTGTTAGAAGTCATTCCATTGGTCCATGCAAAGAGATCCATCTGGTCTCAACATCCCTGAGAAGCTTGTTTCCTACTGTTACTCCCTCAGCAAAAATATAAAATTCTACAAAACATTTAGGACTTTGACAGAAGTATGAGTGGAGCTCATGGACCAGATCTTCAACTTTTGACACTATAGGGAAATTACTTACAATTCTAAATGCTAAATTCATTCGATGGGCCATGCAGTGTGTGCGATTTTTCCAAGATCAAGATATCAATGAAAAGTACAAAATAGAGACAAAATATAGGGCAAGAATAAACTGCAATCTCGTCAATAGATAGATGATCAAAAGATCAATAGTTGTTACATACAATGAATATGATCCTACATATATAGGCAAGGCTATATGGATATGTGAGCACACAAACATGACATGTGGATCAATAAGAAACAAGGGTAGGTAGGAAATAGGTGTGGTAGGTAGTAGAAACAATAAAATATTCCACATGAGGTGGATCACCCACTGAAGGTGGAATTATCACTCCACAATAAGTGGATATGATAGAGTAATAGCAAGATCACACCATAAAGGGTGGAAATTCTCCTACACACACTATCCCAATGTGGCACAAACACCCAAGTGTCCCATACCCAAACTACTATGAAATGCATTTCCTAAGTAAACTTAAGTATAGTAAAATAATATCCATGATGAATAATTATTTACACCAACAGCCCCCTTAAGTGCAACTTAGGGGAATGCACTTAAGTCTACAATGCAACTAAGCAATGCAAGATGGGTCCCAAATACTAGGCCATGTTAGTTACCCATGTATAAATGCAAATACATGCAAACCAATGCAATGAAATTTCTCACAAAGTGAGGAAAGAGAGAAAAACCCAATGGGAAAAAATCCTCCCCCAAAAGAGAGATGAAAGCTATACAAGAGAACTTTCATAGAAGTGTGTGAGGAACAAAACCCCATGTGAGGAAAAAGTCCCCCCCCCCCCATATGAGAGAAGAAGAAAAGTTAGGTAGCCCCCCTCAATGTGGAATCTGCACCAATGATAGAAGCTCAATGATGTATGAAGAAACTACTCCATGAACGTCGAACACCATTCCTCCCCTTAGGAAGAAACAAAACCAAATGTGTATCCATGAAGTCTCCCCAATCATGAAGGGAAGATTTATGAAACAACTCATGATGAATGGAATCTCTGAAAACTACTCAAGTGTCCCCATGTCGATGATGAAAGATACCCCCTCCAAAGGTGGTAAAATGCTCCACACTACTGAAAAAGGCACTCCAAGATCTACTAGAGATGAATGTAGAACAAGTCCTAAAGGCTCGCATGTCTCCTCAAAAGATAAAGAGAACTCCTCCAACTTCTATACATAAGCATCCAAAATCATGTCAACCTCAAAAGAATGATCATGTAGAGAATGAACAAGAGGGTCAGAGTGTTCCCTCATAACAATCGAAGAAGGATCATCTTCATCAAAGAGAAGATGAATATCATCAATGATGTCTCCCAAATCCCCAATGTAGGATTCCACAAACAAACCTGCAATGTCTGTCAAGTAGGCATCTCATGAAACTGAGGCTGGAAGACATAAAATATCTTGCTGCACTGAATCACAAGAAGGCAAAACTATCACACTATCCACATCATCAAGTGCAATAGGTGATGTGACATCAATAGGAGAAGATGAAATGCAAGGCTCAAGAACGGGGTCACATGTGAGAACACCCAAGTTCAAGTACCCAAGGTTATCCTCAAAATATGAATCATCACAAGAAGTGTGATCATCATGTGTAGAATCATCATATGTGGAGTTATTATCATCAACAAAATCTAAAAAGGAGTATAACTGAGATGCATGATCAATCACCCCAGATGCAATGATATCTCTAGTCTCCAAGTCTCTAATGAAAACCGACTCAAGTGTGAACTCCACAATTCTCTTAGTTGTGCCATGTGTGATTTGATAGATGGAAATGAGATTGTTTGTCAAGTGGGGTACACACAACACATCATTGAAGGAGTTATCCCCAATGACAATAGATCCTTTCCCAATCACATCCATGTATGTATGATTGCCCATCAAAATCTGTGGCATAGTGCAAAGCTCAAATGTGGAGAATATAGACTGCAAAGATGCCACATGATGAGAAGCCCCCGAATCTAGAAGCCATATCCCTAAATCATGACTTGTAGTAGCACAAAGAGATTTTCCTTTTCTTGTCCCAAAAGAGCGAGTCTTCCTACTTGTAGAAGCCATGAATGCTTTCCCTTTCCCTTTTGAATGTGTGGAAGTGGAAGTTGATGAATCATCCTTCTTGTAGACATTAGGCAAATCAATGTTATTCTTTTTGAGGATGTTTGTGAGCTCATCAATGTTCTTAGAATGGCAACGATGCTCCTCATGACCAAAATTTTTACAATAGGAACAAGTAGGTCTCTCCCTCTTTGGTGAATTTCCCCTCTTGGAAGAGGATGAATCTCCTTGTTGTGGAGAAGGTGATGCTTTGTCCTTAGGCTTTGATTGCCATTTCTTCTTCTTGTTTGAGGTGTCCTTTCCTTGATTTCCTTTGTTCCCTTGATTTTCCACTAATACTTGAGACATAGAAGCCTTAAGAACGCCCATGCTTATCAACTTAGTTTGTTCCATCATCAATATTTCAGCAAAAGCATCAAATGTAGGCATTGTGTAGCTTGAACCCATTGCCATCATATGGGTTTGGAAACTAGAAACAAATGTTGCATATTCTTCTGGAAGTTTTCCCATCAAATTGAAAATCAATTGAGTATCCTTCTTATCAATGCCACAATCCTTGAGTTGTGCCCTCAACTCTTTTTCCTTAGTGACATAATCTTGTATAGTATCAAAGTTCTTGGGATCCAACATTGTGAGATCACTATCCATCTGATATCCTCTAATCTCATCAACTTGAACATAAAAGTCTTGAAACTTTTGCCAAGCATCCTTAATTAGAGTACATTTCTCAATATGAAAAGTGAGATCCTTTGATACATACTTTCTTAAGGTACCAATTGCCATCATATTTTTAGTGAGCCAATCCAAGTGACCAACTGGATCAACCTTAGGATCAATAGGAGCAACAATAGTCATCAATATAATGAGTTAGTCCCTTTTCTATAAGTTTACTCCATGCATCAATTTTCCAAGTAGCATAATTATGAGGAGTTAAGAGAGGAAAATTAGAAGTACCCATAGCAACAAGAAGGAAGGAACACAAGAGCACAAAAGTACAATAGAAACCCCCCAAAATCAATCAATCAAAGTAACCCCCCAAAATGATGATTTTGGCATTTTATATGTAGTACATGTATAATAGGCCACTTGCAAACAATGGCAAGGTGGACTTCTAATTTTGTTTTACAACTACCCCAATAGGCTGAGAACTATAAAGCAAAAGACCAACAAGATAGATCTATGCAATAGAAGTGCCAAATTGGCCAAAAATGACCATATATTGAAAGTAAAATTTCTACCCAAAATTGTTGCAAATTGATAGCATATTATAAGATTAGATGAAAAAATTATGCACTTTCAAAAAAAATGACACCTAAAAAGGAGTTTGTATGAGCCCAAATGGAGTGGAGAGGTACAGTCACCAAAAACTGAGATTTCTTAAAAATATGTGCATCAAAATCAGAAAATAATTCCACCACAAGAAAGTATACAAAATTCTAGCCCATTTCAAATAAAATTGCACCAAAAAGGAGCAAAAATGAGCAAGATATGGCCATTTGAAGTTGAACTGCAAAATCAAAAAGCTCAATGAAGGGGGCCTGCAATTTTTTTTTTAAATAATGACGTCAGAAAAAAGCGAGTCTAGATTTTATGGTCATCTAGCCATCGCAAAAACTTCACCTCTCTGCCTGCATGACGTCTGTACTGTACGAACGGATTACGTGGCGATGGCAAGACTGCTGAGGTGGCATGGCTGACATGGTTTTTCCGTAAGGAGAGTTGCTGACATGGAAGATCTGTTGGCGATGTCTGCGTAGTTGGTGATGTGGTGGTAGTGATGTGGCAGTCAGGGGGTCTAACAGTGGTCGCATGGGGCCCAGCAGGGAGGTCAGCAGCGGTGGAGGTGGTTGTCAGTAGTGATGAGGCCAGTGCTGGCGGGGAGCAGCACACGGGGCCCGACCGACAGGAAAGGCCGACGGTAGAAGAGGTGTCGGGAGGTGGGCAACACAAGACCGCGGGAGGCCGAGAAGATTGACATGAGGCCAGAAAGATGCAGGGCGCGGAGGTACAACTTGGCAGCGGCCGTGAGGGTGGCAAACGACGTGAATGGTACAACACGATAGTAGCTGCAACACTTGAACCTGCAGTACGACGGTTACAAGGGGTCTGCGGACCCCCCAAAATTTGATTTTTGATTTTTTTTCTGTGGAATAAAAAAAATTTGCAGAATTTTTTTTCAAAATCCATACCATACCGCTCAAATTGGGCAAATTTTTTCCTCCAAGCCCAAAATCTGGCTTTCACCAAAATAGGCCAAATTTATACTCAAAATTCATGGAAACTACCACCCGAACATATTGGTGAGGTCAGATCTGGTCTAGGATGCCTACAAAATTTTTTGCTCCTCAGATCTGCCTCTTGACATCACAATAATGCCTCTCAAGGACAAATCAATGACACTCTAATGGCTCTAATACCATGTGATATTTTTCCAAGATCAAGAGCTCAATGAAAAGTACAAAATATAGGACAAGAATAAACTGCAATCTCATCAATAGATAGATGATCAAAAGATCAATAGTTGTTACATACAATGAATATGAGCTTGCTTATTATAGGCAAGGCTATATGGATATGTGAGCACACAAACTGACATGTGGCTCAATAAGAAACAAGGGTAGGTAGGAAATAGGCATGGTAGGTAGAAGAAACAATAAAATATTCCACATGAGGTGGATCACCCACCGAAGGTGGAATTATCACTCCACAATAAGTGGATATGATAGAGTAATAGCAAGATCACACCATAAAGGGTGGAAATTCTCCTACACACACTGTCCCAATGTGACACAAACACCCAAGTGTCTCATACCCAAACTACTATGAAATTCATTTCCTAAGTAAACTTAAGTATAGTGAAATAATATCCATGATGAATAATTATTTACACCAACACCCCCCTTAAGTGCAACTTAGGGGAATGCACTTAAGTCTACAATGCAACTAAGCAATGCAAGATGGGTCCCGACTACTAGGCCATGTTAGGTACCCATGTATAAATGCAAATGCATGCAAACCAATGCAATGAAATCTCTCAAAAAGCAAGGAAAGAGAGAAAAATCCAATGGGAAAAAATCCTTCCCCAAAAGAGAGATTAAAGCTATACAAGAGAACAAAAATGTTATCGGATTGTGGAAGCATGACAAACAACAATGTTGACACATGTGGAAGTGCTGACAACAAATTCGTCAGTTGCTATAGTTTTGGTGAAGAGGAAACTCATCTCTTCATGGCACAAGAGACTGAAAGTGATGCACACACATCAGAGTGTGACAAGGTTGATAGATCCCACCGGCGAGATGTGTTTGGGAGTTCTGATGAAGATGAAGCCGAAGTAGACATTGAATGTGAATTGGTAAGTGCACTAGATGAGCTGCAAAGTGTTAGAAAGGATTTTAAAAATTACAAAGATTCAGTTCATGATGAATGCAACCGGTTGAGAATATGTCTTGAAGAATCAAATAGAAATATTTGTATATTGACATCTCAACTTGAAGAGGCAAAATGATTGACTGGTGAGTTGAAGTCAGTCTTTGATGATAAGGAGAGGAGGTGTGAGGAGGTCTAGCTAGAAGTGGAAACAAAGGACAAAGAATGTTAGAATATGAAGGAAGAGATGGAGAATCTCAAGAAAGAACTTGAGAAATGTCAAGATGAACTCAAACTGAGAATGAAGAATGATGCTGCATGGAGAAACGATGCTAATTTGAAAGGAAAAGGAAAGATGAGGGAAGACAATGTTACCTATAGCATGAATAGGGGAAGACCTCCTACTGGTAGAAGAAAAATAAATGATGCTACCACCAAGTCAAGACAAGCATGGCAGAAGAAGAGAATGGATGAAAGATCTATAGAGAATGGACAACCCCAGATCCATTCCCGGAGAAAGAAAAATGCAGATGCCAAACTGGTAAGAACACTTCATGTTTGGCAAAATAAATTTGCAAGTAATATGCCTCCTCTCTTCGATTATTGTTTTGGATGCAAAGGTTATGGCCACAGGGTAGAAGAATGTAAAACGAGGCCTAAGAATTGACAAAGTGTTCTTCCTAGGAATAATAAATCAGATGACTATAGATTTTATGCATATGAGCATAATGCATCTAGGGGAAGAAGAATGTATACCCCCTCCTTCGATATTGCTAATGTTGTATGTCATAACTACAATAGACACGGACACATAAGTTATGATTGCAGGAGGAAGAACTTGCAGTCCTACAACAATCGGTGGAATAGTCATGCTCTACATGGAAGCAGTTACAGATGATACAAGCAACAAAGACCTGCATGAAATAGGATGAGTGGTGTTCCTGCTCAAGCAAGGTATCCAAGGAGACCGACAGATGGATACAATGAAATGACAAAAAGAAGAAGAGAGAATCGGTACAATAGAAGGTTCCCTTGTCATGAGGTTAGCATGGATGTTGTGTGCTACTACAAAAATTCTTCTTGTCTTGGCGTTAAATCTGGAAGTGTAAGGATCAATCAGCATGAGAAGAAGATGTTAATACTTATCAAATTTCCATTAGTTTTATATCCAAAGTCATACTATATATTCTAGTCGGTTAGCATTACTGAATCATGCAGTCGGTACACATAGAGAAGTTGGTATGAACAGTCTAGTCGGTTACAGAAGGAAAACAGTCACAAAGCCTAGTATACACTGAGCTATCTACCGAGTGTTATTTCATGTCTACCAAGCAGTAAAGATAATACATTGAGTGAAACGTGTTACCAGATTCATTGAACCTGGACACACACATGAAAATGTGTTAGAAGATTGAGGCACATAGAACCATTATCGCATTGGAAATTGCACATATAGATTTTGTATAATTTTGAGGTCATCTAACCAATGAAATATTTTGCATGGTTATTCATTCGAGAAATCATGTTTGTAAGATCGAAGCAATGAATCAGATCACCGACATAAGAAATCTATTTATACAACATGAATTTAGGGTTAGAGACATATGTGAATGAGAGAAATGTGTGTGCATATGTGTATGAAGCAAGACTTATGTGATACATGAGAAATCACAGAGTATTATGACTATTACAGAGACACAGAGGTCACTGAGAAAGTTTTTAGAGAACAGTCAAAGAATAAAGTAAATAGAAGGGTTTATCGAGTTACTTTATTAGTTACCGAGGTATGCTATAGACAAGGTAATCTTATTTTGAGCACATAGAATCTGCTACAACATTTTAGATGTAAAGTTGCAGATATTTGTAAAGTCTTATTGTAATATTTTGAAGTTGTAAGAGAAACCTTTAACAGGGTAAAAGACTCTAATCAAGTCTATAAATTGTAAATCCTTTAACTAGGTGCAACATTTATATAAAGTGTTGTAAAATCCTTTAGCAAGGTAGATCTAACAGATCTTGTTACTCATAATAGGGTAAGCCATCAGAAATAGCTAAATATAAAGCTCTAACCGAGCACTCTTTAATATTGTAGTAGTGAAGTTGTGGGTGCCATCCCCACCACAGTTTTTCTCTCTAACCAAGAGTTTCTGCGTAACCAAAATATATGTGTTATGGAGTGAATCATGTATGATTGTTACTTATTTGTTTTAGCTTTATGTTATGTTACTGCACTATTCTGTTTATGCATAATAGTAAATATATTGTTGATAAAAGGATTTGAAGTACTGATTCACCCCTCCCCTCTCAGTACATTAGCTTTCCATATTGGGCTTAACAATTGGTATCAGAGCTTGAATCTTGGAAAAGGGTTTAACTGCCTAAAGAGAAAGATCTTATCAATGGAAGGCTACAAACAATCTCGGAGGATTGTGTATCTGCAAGAAGAATTGGATCATGCTAATCAAGTGATTGCAGACATGCAAAGGCAAATGCAAAAATCTCTAAAAGTGAGAAGAAGATTATCTGATGATTTGCAAGACTCTCAAGAGTTAGTGGAACAAATTGAGACATCATCTGAGAACAGTATGTCTGAAGAGACTAAAGAAATGATTGGACAATTGAAAGAAAAGAACAAAGCACTAGCTAATCAACTAAAAGAAATAAAAAGAGAACATGAACATTTCAACACACAGATGACTGAAAATCTTGATGCATTGAGGACAACCAAAGACAAAGTAAGAGATATAGAAAGAGAGAAACAACAACTTGAAGCTTTAGTATCTAATAAGGATGATGAAATCATAAGGTTGACTGGGATTCAAAAAAATCTATCAGATCAACTAGGTTATGCACATCATGAAGAAAATTTGAAAGATGATGAGAATCAAGCATTGAAACTTGAAGTATCAAGGTTGAGCAATGAACTTGAAACAGAGAAGAAATCCAAGGAAACACTGAAGAAGAGTTATGAAGCATCAAAGATGTTGGATGAGCAACTGAATACAAGATGACCCTACAAAGAAGGAGGACTCAGTTACAAAGGAAAAGACTCTACCGAGAGAGGAGAATCATCAAAGCAAGTTGGAATCAAGAAGAACATCAAAAGAAAGAAGCCTATTTGCAACTACTATGGAAATCAAGGTCATACTGCCAACATGTGTCAAATCAGAAAAGGTAAGCAATTGAATACCACTAAGACCAATGGTTATTGTTACAATTGCAATAAATATGGTCACACATCTAATCAATGTAGGACAAAGTCTGTTAACAATTATCAGAAGGCAAAATTTAAAGGGTTTTGTAAAAACTGCAATAGATATGGACATAGTACCGAGAAGTGTTAGTTTAAGCAAAAGAACCACATGTGGTCTGCACACCGAGAAAATACTAGAGGTTACCAAACTCACACAGATCCTTACCGACAATATTCTGCAGTACCATGGGATTACAATACAAGGATATGGTGTGAATGTTGTGGAAGATATGGACATATAAGTGCCAACTGCTTTGTAAGGTTTGGAATGAACAACCGAAGATCATGGAGAAATCCTGATATGGCATGTTTTCATTGTCACAAAGTTGGACACTTGGCTGGAGATTGCAGAGATCAACCTAGAGAAGACACTAAGGAAATAAAAGAGAAATTAAAGATGATTTGGAGAAAGAAGGAAATTGTGTCAAATAAAGAAAGCACCTTACCTACCGAGTTAGGTGCTCCCACTCCAAATTAATTGGTAAAGGTATGAAGGGACTGCATTCTCACAAGGTTAAATCTTAAACAGTTCCTATTTTAGTATGTACTGAATTCAAAATCTGCATAGTAAGATGTAGTAGTAAGTTTGAAATTCTATCAAAGTCTTTTGGAGCACTGTATAGGAAATTTGTCAAGTCGGTGAATTCAGAAAGCTTGTCAAGTCGGTATATGAAGGAAATTTGGTTACTCGGTTAAAGCGCAAAAAGGGAAAGAAAGTTAAGTAGAATAGAGTGCATTTAATGTCTTTGACCTAACTTGCACGGAGCCCGATAAGGTATTTTTGAGTACTTAAAGGTATTTTCGTGGTCATTTTCATTCACCAAGTTTTCAAGAAGCAGAGCAAAGCGAATCAAGGCAATCAAACCATCTTCAAAGCAAAATCTAAGGTATTTACATTGAATCTCATCGCATTGCTAAGCTAGTTTACCGAACTCATTAAGTTGTTATTATCTGTTGAGTGTGAAGCGTCTGTCATTTGTTAAGTTCTCAAACCCTAAGGTTCCTGTGTCAATTTTTATCTGAAATCAAAATGGTACCTAAGATCCAAGACCCCATTGTTGTCAAGAATGTAGAGAAGCCCTCACTAAAATACTCTTTGACTCCCAAAATTGCATCTGAGCCGGATGACAAAACTGCCTTTTCACTCATCTCGGATCGAGTCTTGCTAGTTGAGGATGTGATATTCTTCACCAAATGCCGTGTTGAAGAACTCGGTCATGTTGAGATCAAAGATGCATATGATGAATTGTGCACAGATGGTAAAATGGATAGCAAGTATGAGCACATCAAAATCAAGGGATTGACTGAAGCCCTAACCTATCCTCGTGTGTTCAAACCCCAGTGGGTCAAGTTTGTACTAAGCCGAGTGCATGATGATTTCATGTGGCTACAAGAGCAACCATTTAAGATCACTAAAGAAATCATTCATCTGATCACCGGTTATCCTATCTATGATCATGCCCGAGCACAAAAAATGATATCACAGAAGGAATTGATCAGTTTGATTGGAGTAGAATCTGATTGCAGAGGTCTGAAGTTGAACAATGTCACTGATCCTGAACTCAAATTTGCCATTAGAGTAATTGGTTACTGTTTCTTCCAATCGGCAAGGGAAAACCGTGTACCCCGTGCAGCAGTGGACTTAGCATACAAAATTGTTAAGAAAGGCATAAAAATTGACTTGTGTTAAGTATTGTTGAAGAACTTGTTTGAAAATCTGAACACAATCAGGAAGCTGAAGAAGAACAACTTGGAAAATACTCTAAAATTTGGATCACTACTTGTATGTATGTTTTTCTACTTTTAGAAGTTTTTTCCAATAGTCGGTAAAGTTGTTTGGGAACTACACCGACCAATCACCCATCAGATCAATGAATTCATCAAGAAGTTAGGTGATAACTTTAATGATATAATGGATGATTACTTTAGCAAGTTCCAAGAGAAAATGCATAACAGGTACCGGATTCCACCCCAACTAGTAGAAAAATACAAAGATGAAATATGTTTTGAAGTTGACACCAATTACTGTTATGTGAAAGCTGTGGAACCGAGGATTCAATCTTTGTCACCTATGGGTTACGAGATTGATTTTGATATCAGACAACAACAAATCGATGCATTTCTGACACTACCAAGGCATACTACCGAGCTAAGGTATGGAACTTATGAAGAGGTGAAAGAAAAAGTAAAGATGAGCATTGTAGTACCCAAAGCTACAAGGAAGGCATTAACTGAGAAATTCGGAGAAGAGTCTTCCTCCACACCTGTCAAAGGCATTCTAGCCATCATCGAAGAGGAGACAAAAGCCCAAGAAGTAGCCATAAAACTTAGCACCGAATTACCTAAGGGAAAAGTGTTGAAGAGAAAGAAACAGGACACTTCAATGGCCCTACCAACTCCTCCAACAAGGAGGCCTAACACAAGGGCATCTGCTGCATCATCGAGTAAGAAACAAAAGACTGTTGCCGTTCCTAAGGTAACTAGAACTTACAAGAAATCTACTCGGAGACTCATTTTGCCAAAAGAGTCGAGTGATACCAAATCTGAAGATGCAAGTAAATTTCAGATTGTGAAAAGCAAAAAGGTAGATGTACATAGTGTAGACATTTTTTGTAATAATCTGAAGGAATATGGTGGATTTGGTGGATTCAGATTTGTCAAATATGAATCCAGATCTGCTGATGAAAAGAGGCAAATTGAAGAAGCTGTCATTTGCACACTTCTAAAATTCTGAGTGGTCCCATTAGAAGTATGTAATTCTATTCCTAAGGAATTATATGCACATATTGAAACTAGATGTCAATATGCCCTAGACTCAGAGAAACAAATCAGAGAAAGAAGTCTAGTGCATCTCTTTCCTGATATGTTGGTTGATGAAATAAAAGAACATCTGACAAATAGCCAAACACAATTTACAGTAAAACAAGAGGCCTTGAAATTGATGAATGGCCTGTACATAGAAGTGGAGAAGGAAACAAAAGAGTAATGGTAGGACATCTTTCGAAGAAAGAATGCTGGTGAATAATCTACAGTGGAAATAGTCGATGTCACCAACCAAGAGCCTGATGTCACCGAGTAAGACCCTGCTGACACCATTCAAATAGATGAAGATATCATGGATGCAGAGGCACCTGAACAAGAAATGATAGAAGGCAATGCTTATGCAAAGCTTGTCTCCAGTGAATCTGTTTTGGAACAAGTTCAGCCTTACCCACTGATCAATCAACCTGCTACAACCGAAGCTTCTCATGATATAGATGAAGGCACCGAAGGTCAAAAGCCTACAACAGAAGATACTTCACAAGAACAAACCTCTCAAGCACCTTCTAGCACAAAAAATGTTATAGCTGAGACACCAAGCACCGAGACACCGAAGGACACTACCGAGGCTAGAGAAACTGACCAAAGTGTTGTCTCTACCAAGCAACCTACCGAGGGTCCTCAAGCCTCTCAAGCTATTGTAGTGGTTCTATTAGAAATTAGGATCTTAGGATACTAATCATTATGAACAAGATGATAAAGTAAATGAAATATGAAACATACATGCAAAATGTACACATTACACAAGATATACATGGGAAAACCCTTTCGGGTAAAAAACCCCATAAAGCATCATTTAATTAAAACACTTACAAATATAGTCTATAATAAAATAGACATGAACCTGGGGACACTCCTCCAATACTTTCACATGGCCAATAATACCTCATATGCATAGTGATACAACTCACAATAAAGCTCCAAATTCACACACCTCTCAAATGAGAGAGAACCTCCTTAAATATAGGAGGAAGGGTGACTTCACTAGTCACACCTTTTCAATAACCCCCACTCATAAATAATTAATAATCTAATAGTTATTAGATTATAATTATTTTAAATGGGATATGCTTATAAAGCATATAATATATAAGGTTTTATAACCTTATAATAGAACATTATATATAAATGTTATAAGGATGTGATCCCTAATAACATTATGTTCTAACACTCCCCCTTAATGTTAATAGGGGATCACATGTCAATTTCCATAGAAGAAAAATGAAGCACCCCAGTAATGTAGGTCTTCTTTGACAGTGATAAACAGGGACACAAATATATGCCAGCATGAAGATCATGCATTCCGGACTACATGAAAGTCATCTTGTCATAATTTATAATCCCAGTGTTTTAAAATTGATGTTGTGAGGTCTTGAAAAATTATATTGGAGCTGCGGTCCCTTCAAATTAGCCTCTCCCCAGGTTCATTACATAGTGCCCGTAGGTCTTAATACAATTCTTTTACAAGTGGAAGTTTTGCAAGGAGAAGAATTTACAATATGCCCATAGGACTTAAAAAAATCTGCTCGTAGGTCTTACGATACTGTGGTCGTAGGACTTAAAAAAAAATCTGCCCGTAGGTCTTACGATATTGTGCCTATAGGACTTAAAAAATAAAGGATTTAGCCACTAGGTGGTGTCATTGACATGCACACTCCCCCTCAATGGCATCACCTAAGGCCAAGCATTATTTGAATTTGGAGCATATAATGCCTAAAGGTCTTATGCCTATTAGGTCTTAAATCTAGGATTTAGCCACTAGGTGGTGTCATGTACACTCCCCCTTAATGACATCACCTCAAAGCCAATCACTGCATAGAGGATTTCAAAGTGATGGCTAAAAATATAATATATAGTATGTGCTCATGATCTTCAAAGTGTCTTTATTATAAAATGCTTTCACTTGAGTGAGGTGCCCATGATCTTCAAGGTGCCTTTATTATATAATGCTTTCACTTGAGTAAGGTGCCCATGATCTTCAAGGTGCCTTTATTATAGAATGCTTTCACTTGAGTGAGGTGCCCATGATCTTCAATGTTTATTTTGATCTTTAGAAATGATATTCTCTAGAAAGAGTAAAGTAACTTCAAGTAATATAGTACTTTCATATGTATCCAAATGGAATTCTTCAATAAATCTTCAAGGCCATATTGATTCTTCAAGAGCTACATTCATATTTTGTCCATTTGATTCAAAGACACATAGAAGATAGTCTTCTTATTAAAGTATTGCAGCATCCATGTAATAGCACTTGCACCATATGTTTTGAAGGCATAACCTTGCCATAGAAGAAACAATATAGTTAGTAACATAGCAATCAACTTCATTTTTGGTGCAAAGAAAGAACATAATATTATTTTTTTTGTCATTTGCCAAAGATCATATAATATTCCTTATAAATATAAAATACAGTCCAATGATTGGTAGAAAGGAGATCAACATATATTTTCATGGGAATAGGAATAATAATTTTTTGTCTTGTTTAAAATACAAAAATATACATGCTACTACATATAGTAATGATCCATAAAAAAAATAGGCAACGGGTGAGCTATCCTTTCTAGGTTTGCTCCCTAGATAGTATATAAGGGTGATAGTCACCCATTATAAATAGTATGATTGAAAAAAAATGGATCAAATATAGAATAGAATAACAAATCACTTGGATCTCCAAAAAAAGATGCTAATGAGAAATTTTTAAATTCACTTATGCATATTTACTAGCTTGTACATTTCATAAAAAAATATTTTACCCTACATTTATAGATAGATAGATGATTTCTTGTTTATCATTGTGATAGTTTGATATCAAGGAATTTGCTTATCAAACATACTATAATCAAGAATTCTTAATGTTAACATAAGTCATATCCTCCATCAAATACCTATAAAAATTAAATTTGAGATAAATCATGGTGTTCCTTCCTTTATTCCTACTAGTTCACATGTGACTTTTTGTGATGCACTTAAAGGACTAATATAATAACAGGTTCTTTGGGAGGGTCACATGAAAATATGAATTAAGAATAGATGAATCAACTGTATTAAAAATTCATATGGAAGGATCAACACCATTAATTATGAAGTGCTTGTTTATTTGTTAATGTCTCACTAACAAGTTATTTATAAAAGATAGCATAAAATGACAAAAGAGACATTACTACATCAACTCATACTAAATGACTATCAAAGATATTATAAGGAAGAGTTATAAGGAAATTATGAAATATCAACACTTATAATGGATGATCTAGGAAAGGACAAGTCTACACCATCTCTTATAACATTGTGAAACAAACCCCATTAAGACTAGTCTTCATATATATACCTAATCTTCCATGAAATCAAATTATTTATTTTGTGCATATCCAGCTATCATTGCAGTCTTAATCTATTTGACTTGAATTCTTTCAAATAGTTCACTTCCCTTGTGCATTTTGAAAAATAAAATAAAATGTAGATTTAATGTTTGCACTAATGAAGCATTTCCATAAAAAGCTTTTACATGTTTATTCATAAAGTACATATGACTCTCTATGACGTGTCTAACTTATAGATAAAAAGATTGTGCTTTCACATGGCACATTAAGAGTTACATCTCTTTGCTTCCAAGTGAGTCATTTTTTCCAAAGATATCATATTTGGTCCATCTTGAAGTGTTAAAAGTGTCCATGTAAGGGTTAGAGTCATTAATGTCAAAAATACAAAAATACAAAAATTGTAAAAATTGTAAAGTTGCAACATTACCAAAAAGTGCAACAAAAGTATAAAAATGAAATCCATTGGTCATGAGGTGGTTAGAGTAGTTATAAAGGAGTTGGAAATGGTTTTTAAACCATGTTTAGTCGAAATCAAGAGGGTAGATCAGTTTGGAGGGGATTTGACAAAGATTATCCATCAAACCCTCAATCTGTCATGAGTTTTTAAGGAATCTGTGGCTATCATAGGTCCATGGAGGATCCCATTTGGTGTAATTTTTATATGTAGAAGTTATTTAATGATATATTAATGAAATATATTTCAGATGAATCATTTATTATGCATTTTTGTGGAGTATTTGACAAGATATGTTTATCTTTACAATAATTGTCAAAACCCTACCAAGGGTTACCTGGTTTTGGGAAAATGATCATAACTTTTGATTTAACCATTAGATCTAGCTCAAATTTTGAGAGGAATTGTGTAACTTATTATTATAACTTATGACTGAAGCGATTGTATTTAAGATAAATATTGTAAATGTTATTGATGACTTTTTGTTACAATTCATGGTGAAAGACAGATTGGTGAAGGCAACAATAGTCTGGTTGCAAAATTTGGTGTGGTCACATGAGGAATAGTAATGAAGAAAGGCTATATGTTTTGGAAATTTATTTTAATCTTCTTTCTATTTATTTTTGTCTTACTTAATTTGGTTAAGAATTGAATTTTGTGTGGTTATTTTGGTGAAAATAGTTTTTAAAGGATGAAACCTTGAACTAGGGTATTCCATGGCAATAAAGAATTTGTTCTCTCATGTTATGGTGAATATTATGATCTGAAATCTTTCATGAAGGTTTTTAGGGATGTAATATAACCTTTGAAATTGGTTTGGAGTTGAGAAGAATGTTTTATCATTTTATATGCCTCTTGATTCAAGTTTAAAGTCTACCCTTGAATGAAGGTTTTATGGTTTGTGATAGATGCTCCGCATCAATGCTTTTTATGATAACTAGTTCAATATTAATTGATCATTGTGGTAGGCCCATAACAATGTACTATCAATATTAAAGAATAGTTACCCTTTCACAAAAGACACATCATTTAGATTTTGTATAGATCAAAGAGAACACATTTGTTAAAAAAAGTATAAAATCAATAAGATTGATTGATACGTTTGAAAAAAAAAAAAAACTATTTGATATATAATAAATTCAATAATGGTTGTATTTATGTATTTATTTCCAGATGGTGTAATTCATTCTATGAGAATTTTCTTAATTGATTTAATGTCAAAAATCAATCATGTAAATATATTTTAATAAGAGAAGAAATTATGGGATGGATTTTTCTAAGGTTATTAGAATTTTTATCATGGATATATAGTTAGATACATTATTGAATTGTATATATGCACTTGAGATCCTCTAGTCTTGTTAAAAAATAATCATAATTAACTAATATCATTTAAGTACCTAATAAGGTGAAAAAAAAAATGCATTCTAATATTTCAAATGAATATGCACCTTTCACAACTCTTTAAAAGTATATGTTAAATTAATATGATGATACATGTAATTCAAAACATAATTCAACATTTCCAAAATTGATGGAGGAAAGTAATAATTTAAATAAAACATTTGTCTATTGGTCTCAAATAAAAAAAATTCTTGGAAAAAAATATTTACCTCTTGAAGTGCAATCCTAAACATGCTAACCCCCCCTTTTTTTTTTTGGAAAAAATATCCTTATAATCATGCCACAGAACTAATACAATATATGATGCATCTAATCCTAAAAAAAAATAGAAATGAACAATTATGTCACTTACTCATATTTGCCACATGGATTCTAGGATATTTCATAAAGAGATTTTTCATCCAGTTCAGCTTATTTTTTTTAATATAAATTGTAAAAATGATTAGTATAGCCTAACCTACTCTGATACCATGTTAGAAATTAGGATACTAATCATTATAAACAAGATTATAAAGTAAATGAAATATGAAACATACATGCAAAATGTACACATTACACAAGATATACATGGGGAAAACCCTTTCGGGTAAAAAACCCCATAAAGCATCATTTAATTAAAACACTTACAAATATAGTTTATAATAAAATAGACATGAACCTGGGGACACTCCTCCAATACTTCCACATGGCCAATAATACCTCATATGAATTCACACACCTCTCAAATGAGAGAGAACCTCCTTAAATATAGGAGGAAGGGTGACTTCACTAGTCACACCTTTTCAATAACCCCCACTCATAAATAATTAATAATCTAATAGTTATTAGATTATAATTATTTTAAATGGGATATGCTTATAAAGCATATAATATATAAGGTTTTATAACCTTATAATAGAACATTATATATAAATGTTATAAGGATGTGATCCTTAATAACATTATGTTCTAATAGGTTCACCTGATGAAAGGTAAAGAAAAGAAGTTGAAAAAGCATAGTTTCAAAATAGATTTATCGAAACCGATAGTGTTGCCCAATGTAGACATCTCCAAATTGAAAGGGAAAGCACTCACTGAATTTGGTGAACTCTGCAAAGCAAAGGCCGAACAGGAGAAGCAACTGGCCATACAAAAGAAGAATAAAGTACTTCAGAAGGTAAAGACCTTACTATCAGATATGCTACCTTCAACTATAGTATCAATCGATGCAGCCATCCATATTCAATTGGATGAACTCCTAAATCAGATTGAGACATCTGGAGTAGATGCATCCAAATACTTGAGCAAACTAAAAGACAAGGAGCTAACTGCTAAAATGATAGAGGAAGTACAGAAATCCATTGTTGTTGGCAAGGTAAAACTTGTCAAATTTATTGCTGAGTTGTCCCCTCAACTCAAGCACATTCTTTCATTATTTCAGAAACTCTGCACATTTTCTTTATTCATTAAGGACATTAAGAATAAAACAAAAGCAATTGAGAAAGAGATCACCGATCTCTCAAATAAGTTGACCCCCGAGCCCAATTCAGTTCAGAATTTTTATACTAAGCTACAACAGCTCATGGCTCAACAATTGGAACTGAGGAATGAAGAACACAAGATTAGGATGGACATAATGACACTTAAAACATTATTCCTTCCTCATCTTTCATCCATTCAAGAACAGCTCAACCGAGCCACTTACCTCTCTACTACACAAGAGGGAAGCACTTTAGATGGCTTAATTTCATTATTGGTTGATATTAATGCACAAAATTCTTTAATGGACAGTATAAAGGATGCACTCTCTGTCGCTCTCACCGAAGCTAAGATAAAGTACAAATCCATTTTTGATCAGTTGCCACCTCCAAATGGTAACTAAATTTTGATGTTTGTCAAAAAGGGGGAGTATATCATCAGAGTATATAGAGCATCAAAGTACACAGGGGGAGTGTATAGTATTCAAAGTATCAAACAACCAGAGTGTAGTATACAGGGGGAGTATACCGAGCAGAATGAGCAGAATAAGCAAAGTATCCAAGAGCAGAATGAGTCCAAGCAGGTATGGAGGAAGAAGACCATGGACTGACACTGTGCATCCAATGCACAGGTGATATCTCCTAAGGCGTAAAGGAGATGCAGGATCTTAGGGGGAGTAGTGCATTGAATTTATTATTCACCCCCTTAATGAAGATGGAAACATGGAAGAACATGATGTTGCTGGTATGAAGGATGAAAATGAGATGATATGTGTGTGTAGAGGCTGCATTAACTACACACCTACTGATCAGTGTTGGATCACCACTGCATGCTTCAATAAGTAAAGGTTAACAATTGGTATCAGGTGTTAACCGGTATGTGCAGGATGTTACTGACTCGTATGCTAACAGGTACTTGCAGGTTATGTAAGACAATGAAGTTGGAAGTTCATTGCATTAGCCTCGGTAGCATGGAATGTGGAGTTCATGTCTCAGGTGATATTGGAAAAGACCTAAATGACATTTGTTGGCCTTGTGGTTGTTCATGCAGGCATGCATGCTTTTGGGCTAACCGGTTTAATTATTGGCATGATGACAACATTGCCTGGAATTGAGTGGATCCATAATCATGTCATAAGTTGTGGTGGACACAATGAAGTTGAAGGATCATCAGATGATCACATATGCACAACTAAATCGGTATATGGAGAAGATTGGAGTCCTGGTACTGTACCTAACTAGAGATAAGAACCCGAGATGTATGACTCAAGGGGAGTTCAAGCGCTCATGATGCAGAGCTAGCATTCTTGAACTTGTACGGATACTGACTACCCAAACTATAGGAGATGTTGCAGGGTGACCAACAGGAGAGTAGTATTTGCTGACACATGAACAATTGGTATCAACCCTTCTGAAATCAAGTGCTCTATCAAATAGCATTGGACTTGCATGCTTAATTGGTGTTAGTTGATGGTTAAGTTTCCCATCTCAAGTGTTGTGACTTAAGAAGATGTAACCATTGGTGACAAGGTAACAAGTGGTATCAAAGGAAGCGTTACATCCAATGAAGACAAAGGGGGAGAAAGATCTCTATCAGAGATTGGTAAATACAAGGAGAAATGATATCCTAACAGTTCCCTTTGCCATTATTGTCAAAGGGGGAGAAAAACTTTATAATATGCTAGATACTACATGTGTTGACATCAATGCCAACGGGGGAGATTGTTGGCATTGTGTTGTCATTGATGTCAATCGGTATGGGATGACTACTAATAGAAGAGATGGTTGTGCAACACAACTATGGAGTACATGATGTGATATCTTGAATATCACCTTGTGTTGCAGAACACCGGTTTGGTAAGGAAGATGATCTCAGGAGACACCAATACACAAGTTAGTGCCTTACTTGTGTGATGAGATAGATAGGTGTTTGAGCAGTTGTTTGTAATGAAGAGGTAGAAAGTTACCTGAATCACATCAACACGAGAAGAGAAGAATGAACTGGTATGCTGTGAGGTTGCAGAATAGCAGGACTCCCACCAGATGAAGATGCAGTCACCATGGGAAGTGATGTCTGATAGTGAATGTGCCCACACAGGATCACATGTGCCTATTTGAAGAGATGTTGCACAAATAGGGAAGTCACATGAGTGTATTACAAGATACAGATGACAAGGTATCACTCCATCGGTAAGTGGAGCTTATCTCCTATTATGCATTGTGTGCATCATAGTTTGGTGAGATAAGGAAGAAAAGGTGAAGGCAAGTTGAGTTGCTAGTATAGATGAAGAGTGATGAGTTTATCAACATGACAAACCAGTTGAGACATGGTCCGAGTTAATCAAGGAGAAGGCATAGCTGAGTAGATGCAGATATAGGAAAAATGGCCTAACTGAAGATGGAGTCTAGTGAAGGTTGATGACATGGTGTAATCAATAGTGCTTACTGGTATGTAAGTCCACTGGTAATATGGACAAGGTGCAGATGTAGAAGAATTCCCACTTGTGGGAATGAGCACGCTTTGGATAAACATGTCTAGAGACCGGTTAAGGAGTTCCACCGACAGTTCAGCTAAGTGCAGACATGATGAAGTAACCGGTACAGTGAGGTATACCGGCAGGAAAGAGGAACCAATAGAATGGTTGGTCGGTGATACTATCTAGACCAACATGAAGGAGCCAAGATTAACAATTGGTTGATGTGGATGCTACATGGAGTCAAGGTGGCAAGCTCGCAGAGGTTGGTGAAGTGTCGTGTGGAGTTAGGTATCTCGACAAGTGTGCATTGAATATGGATCTCGTGATTTATGGATCAGACTAGAAGCGTGTGGCTCGAGGAAGAAAGAACAATAGAGAAGAATCGGGGAGTAATTGGTGCCTGGATCAAAGAAAGAAGATCGGATTGTAAGATGACCTTAAGAAGGAAACAACAGATGCATTAATGGCAGTTTGACAGATGCAGGTCGAGGTAGAGGATCATGTTTCCAATATTTGGAAAACATGTATTAGAAGGTGCATGAATGACAAAGATGAATAGATAAATGTCAGGGAGATCAGATTGAGAAGGATCTGATTGAATTTGGTTTTCCTCGAGGATGGTGAGGAAACCCTAACCACCTAGATTTTTAATTGGGCTTGGGCGAGAAAAGCTGGTGATAAGTATGAAGGCCAAAGAGATTGGTTGTTTCTGGAGAAGTGAAGAATATTGTGCTACTGCGAAGTGTCATACTTCTGCAAGTTGAGGAGATAATCAACCAAGTTCTTAACAAGCATCTGAGAAGTGAGTGAGAGTGAGGGAGAACTTGGTTGAAGCATTCAAGCGGTAGAAGAGAAGAATCGGTAGTGTTCATACTAACAGAGAAGAAATGAGGGCGGCTGCAAAGGAGATAGACAGAGAACCGACATAGTGTAGTACTAGTGAAGAGAAGAGTAGTGAGGAGCAAATTCAGTGAGAGAAGAATAGAAGAAAGGTGAACTGGTAGAGTTTACCAACAGAGAAGCAGCAGGTGAAGACCAGCAAGAGAATTGAGTCGGTGCAGTAGAGAAGGTGTCTCACCGACAGAGTAAGTTGTATTGAGTTGTTACAAGTTTCACTTGTAACTAGATTATTACTTTTGAATTTGAAGCTTTCATTGTGATCACTGAGTTGTAGCTCGGTGCAGGGGTTGTATCTCCTTGGGTTGGTGCCCTAAACATTGTAACAGAGGTTTGATTGTGAGGCTAGATTGGAGCAGTAGACTACAACAACATTGCTCACCGAGGTTTTTCCCATCTTGGGTTTTTCCTCGTACATCCTGGTTTTATGTGATGTCCCTTTGTGTGATTGCATTTGTGTTAGTCTCCCCACTAACCGATAAAATTGCATTAAGTTAGATCTAATAACCAGTATGCACACATAGGATATATGATAGTTTAAGGGAAAAGTTTGAGAACCATTAATTCACCCCCCTATCAATGGTGCATTGTGTCTAACAAGCTTCACTGCCCTGAGGAGTCTTACCCTTGTCTAACATCCCACTCCCTTCACCACCCTGAGGAGTCTTAGTCTCACCCTTGTTTGACATCTCAATCACTTCACCACACTAAGGAGTCTCACCCATGTCTGACATCTTGAGTCTTGACCTCTCACTACAAATTAAAACTAATACTATCATGTATGAAGAAATGATTACTCACCTTTATGCCTTCTCAATTCTCTGAATCAGGAATCAGGAATGCCTGGGCCTATGTTGCAGGATTGTAACTCTGGCCCTCTGCCCTACAATCAACATCAATGTTCCAACTCAAATTATGGAATGCAAATCGAGCTCCCAAATTTACTAATCAGACACGAACAAATTGTAAGAAAGATTATTTCAAACTTTCAATTGTATTTATATCAATCCATGATTGCATTTTTGGCAAATTCCATGGTTGTTTCAAAATAGATCTTGATTTAAGTGGGGCAAAATGGGTCCTCGAATGCTTATAATGTATTAATTGATATTGGTGAATTGGGCCTCATTATTCTTAATGTGAAATTTAACAATAGGCGAAATGAACCGACTCATGTAATGAAGATTTAATTTACCGTTTGGCGAAATAGGTCTTGGGTATAGGGTCATTTTACTATTTCTGGTGAATAATGAAGGTGATCTAATACCCATGTTTGAGTGATTCTAGGCGAATATTACGAGGATTCATGTGGAATGATATATGGTCAATGGCAAAGCCAGAATACAGTGGACCGTTAACCCTAAAATTTTGGGCGATTTGACCACCGTGTTGCCCCAAACTATTCGCCATTTCGTGAAAAATGAAATCACGAAATTCACCAATTGGCAAAGATTCACCACTAAAAAAAATCTTTGACCACCTCATAACTTGATGTGGCCCTATATAGAATAAGCAGTTCGTTATCCATGAAAAATTGAAATTCTTTTCTACAAGTGGTCTTCTTTGTCTGGGTGAGAAATGAGGAGAAATTTTGTTAGCTGCTAGGTAATTAGCTATGTTTGCATACCATGGAATGTGCACATTAATTGAAAACAAATGCTCATCTGGGAAGGAATCATCAATGGCTGCAAGATCATCCTTTGTTTGAATTCTGGACAGAAAGTCTGCTACAAAATTTGTCTTACCTGGCTTGTCAAAGATAGTAATGTCAAATTCCCGCATCAACAATAACCACCGTGCCAATCTGCCAGTAATAGAACTTTTATTCATAAGGTATTTGATGGTTGCATGATCAGTATGCACAAATATTTGATAGTTAGTGATGTAGTGTCTCAACTTGTTGAGGGCATAGATAACAACTAACATTTACTTTTCTGTAACAATATAATTTAATTTAGGCCCCTGCAGATTTTTGCTGATATAATAAATTACATTCTCTAAAATTCCTTGTTTTTGTCCCAAGACTACTCCAATTGCAAGATTTGATGCATCTGTGTGAATGTGAAAAGGGAAAGATCAATTAGGTCCTTTGAGCACAAGAGCTTGGGTTAGAGCTCCCTTGAGTTTGGAAAATGCCTCCTCACATGTTGGTGTCCATTCAACTCAGCTTCTTTTGTCAAGAGGGAATATAAAGGTCATGCCATCTTACTAAAGTCTTTTATAAATCTCTTGTAGTACCCAACATGGCTTATGAAACTTCTTACATATTTTTGTTTTGCAGGGTCAGGGAGGTTGATTATTACCTCAATTTTGGCAGGGTCAACTTGAATACCCTCTTGACAAATACGATGTCCCAATACTATCCCTTCTTGCATCATTATGAAGCATTTTTCACTATTTAGGGACAAATTATGATCCTCACACCACTATAACACTTTGCCAAGATTTCACAATGCTTCCTCAAAAGTAACACTACAAGTAGTGAAATCATCCATATAGAGTTTCATGCAATCATGAGAAATATCTGAGAACATACTGAGGACAACTCTCTACAAGGTTGCAGGAGCATTGCATAGACCAAATGGAAGAAATGAATAGGCATACCTTCCCCAAGGTCAAGTAAAGGTTGTCTTTTCCTGGTCTTCTAGAGTAATCCTAATTTGATTGTAACCACTAAGCCAATCCAAAAATGAAAAGTACTTTTTTCTTGCTAAAGAATCCAATGCCTGATCAATGTAAGGAAGTGAGAAATAATCTCTCTTAGTAGGAGTGTTGAGGTCCCTATAGTCCACACAAACTCTCTATTTACCTACTTTTTTTAGGGACTATAACTAGATGGATACCCATAAACTATCTGATATAGGGTAATTGAACCCTCTACATTAAGTAAATTTTGCAATTCTTCCTTGACTATTTCCCTTAATGCAGGATTAATCCTTCGCTGAGGTTGTCTAACTAGCTTACAATCTTCTCTGATATAAATCCTATGAGTACAAAATTTAGGATCCAAACCCTTCATATCATGATAGTCCCATGCAAAGGCTTGCTTATGGGTCTTGAGTAGTTGTGTCAAGAACAACCTTTGGTATGTCGTAAGCTAACTATTCATATTCAGATATTTTCCTGAAGCAACTTCTACTTGAGTAGTTAACTCATTCTGAGATACTTCAAGTAAACAAGGGGTTTGGATTGCCTGTGACAACAAGGCATGAAATATATATGTAGTTGCAAGAGAATCCAAAGATCTGGTAGATGGAAAGAGAGTATGCAAAGGAAATGTTGGCTAACCATGTAACTGTTGACTTGTACCATAATGATTTTCTTTGATATTAGAGAGTACCTTATCATCTTACTGGAGTTCCATGAATGGTTCCCTAGCCAACATCATAAGATGTTGAACAAAATTGAGTTCATCTGCTTCTTCTCTTACATCTGGCCATACTACTTGCTCTTGATCAAGTTGCGGTTGTGTAGGAGAATAAAGTGCAAGTGTTTTAGTTGTGATACAATTTGAAATGGTCATATCCACTTATCTACACCCTATATATTCATCAGTTGTAGCAAGCCAAGGTCTTCCCAAAATGATTGAATATCTCCCTAATGTTGCCTTAGGAGAGAGTACCATAAAATCAACTCGATATTCCCAAGAATCTAATGTAACAACAATAGCCTCAACTATCCCATCAAGCCAAACGATGGAGCTATCTGCAAGCTGCAGGACTCTTGGAGTAGACCGAAGACTAGTAATACTCCATGACATCCTTGGTCATAACATTTATAGCTTCTCCTAAATCTATCAAGGAATTCCTAATTTGAGTTCCATTGATGACTACTTTCACAATAGGATTGTCTGGGTCAAAATACTTAGGGATTGTAACTTTTCCTAATACAATATCTGCCAGTTATCCCATCACATGGACTGTTTGTGGGTCCTTTTTCTTACGTCCAGGTTTCTTTAAACATGCCTCTTTAATAGCTTTACCATATATGAGAATATCCTTAATATCTTGGCACAATGTAATCTTTACATATATATGTTTTAATTGATCAATAAGATCAAAAACTATGTCATCTTGTTGCCTAGTCACTTCTACCTGCAACCTTGGTAGAAATGGTGGTGTTCTAATAGTGTCTGAAGTTTCAGATTGAGGTATCTTTTTAGGATCTGTACGCTGGTTAGGTGTAGTATCCTGTACAGTCTTCTCAAATGGTAATTCAGTTATAAAAGGAGGAGATGGGGCATGCAAGGTTGTTCCTAACCGCAAGTAAATATCACTTAGATTGAGAGAATATGCAGGATATTGATTAGGATCAACTGAATAAACTTGTAGTTGTTGTTGAAGTTTATTATTAGGATTTGGCACAACTGGTGTTGGCAGTTGAGTTGACTTGGGTGGAGTATTATTATTAGTTGGTGGCATTAAAGTTGATTGTTGGGACTATTGTGGTGGTTGTAGGAAACTAGCAGATTGGTTTGACCATTACTGACCTCCCCTCCATTGCGGTGTCTGCTGCCAGTTACCCTGAGGTCGTGCCCAATTCCTTTGTGGTTTTTTCACTAAAAGGAAGGTTTTTGATAATTGGGCCAAGTATTTCAGAAGTTATTCCAAGATGGAGGAGCATAATTCCCAAAATTTTGGGAATATGGAGGTTGCCACTGATTGTCTTGTGCATTCCCATAAGAACCCAAAAAAGATAATGGATCTTGTGTCATACCTTGTCTTGGGGATCATCGTCTTTGTTGTGCAATATATAAGAGTTAATCGTCATCTCCATAAACTAGCTTGAAATCTGGAGGAGTTGGTTGACTGTCAATTTTAGTAAGGAGCTTACATTTGCAGTCCTTCTACTTTTGCCTACAATGAGGACAAAATTTAGAAAGCATTTCTTATGCTTCTTCTTTGCTTGAAGTGTATCCAACTGAGTAGCCATGTTATTAACAATATCCTCCTTAAAATCCTTTAGCAGATGAGTTATCTCCATCCTTGAAACAATTGTAGATGCTTTTGCTATTGAAGATCCAAGTCTATAATATCTACCTTTCTTGGCAGAAGCCCTGGAGTATTTTTGACAGATCTTCCTAATGTCATCCCATTGAGTTTGAGTAATATCTCCTCCTCCCATAAAGTCTAATGATTCAACACAATCCTCATTGATTCAAGGATTCTTCACTCAAGGTATTGTTCTTAGATTTCTTGACACTGAAAAGAAACCTCTCAAGATAATATTCCAGACTTTCATCTTCTTTTTATGTCATCTGGAAAATATCATCACCATGTCTATCAATTCCTCTGCAGTAATCTTTATACTTTTCTAATAATGTTTCCTTCATTTCATCCCAGGTAGTTATTACATATCTACCTAAACTCATAAACCACCTAAAAGCAACATGAAATAGCTTGAATTTATGGGCATCTGTGGTAAAATCATAACTTATGTAGAGAATATCAAATTCAAACAAAAAGGTGTATGGGTCTTCAGTGACCAAGCCATAGAACTTTGGAAGGGAGGAGGCCAGTATATTCTTCAAATTTGCATTATCATTTAGGTTTGGAATAGGAAATTCAAATGTTGGGTTCACAGGCAGAGGTGGAGGCCCTCCTCCACCTCCTGGAGGATTTCCTTACATTGGTCCTTGATAAAGAACCAAAGGTAAAATATTTTGTTCAGGGGGTTTGTTCAAGAAATAAAAAACACCTTGATTTCTAGCTTAAACAAATGCTTTGACAAAAAGATTTATATTTGGGTCTTGATTTGAGTTTATTTCAAGAGTAGGATGTGAGGGAAGTAATCTTCCTAATGCATCTCTTCTTCGCCTATGCATGTAGATTTTATAAATGAATGCTAAGGACTAAATCTAAAACAAACTTAAAGATTTTAAAACTAACAGCTACAATAGGTTCTTAGTTTGGCACCATCCCCGACAACGATGCTAAAAATGTTGGTCCTTGCAATTGGAACAACAACTAGGTTCTAAAGACTCAGCTCAGAGATAAAACATCCTTATTGAAAAAATACCTTTCCTTTAGCAAAGATTCATTTACTTTATCACCCATGGACATAAACTTCAAATGGGTCGGCACTGTATGTGTATGCGGGAAAAGTGGGTTGATAAAACTCAATATGTGAAAATATGACTAAATGACTTGTCCACACACACAAACAAGACTTCTTGGTGCAAGCTATTGAGTAATGTAGTATTACTCAGCTTCCCAAGGTGGGTCCCATGGTTCTCTATCTCACAATGTCCCTCAAACCAATTTTTTTGCTCTCAGATCACTGAGCAAAATGGTTTAGGGATGGCAAATGCAAGAAAGAGGGATGTTTTGATAGATTTTAGAATGAAAGGTATGTTAAGCTATGTATGATTCTAGAAATGCAATAAACTAGATGATAAGATGACAAGGTTAGTATGAGTACTATCCTAACATGATATATTTAGTCTATGATTGAGCTAAAATGATAAAGAAATTATTCTAAACATGCATATTTAGTCTAATTCCTGATTTAAGAGAGACTAAATGATGAGCATATATGAAATGAGAAAGATTGAATGTATTTGAGCATAAGTGTGATGCTACAAATTTGAAGGATGATTTAAAATGGAGGAATGAGAGCTCTATTTATAGCAAAAATAGGGCAATGGATGGTCAAGATTGAATGGTTTAATCAAGGGTTGAGTTTGAAAGTTGGGGATCCATGTTTGTAATTGGCACCAATGAAATAGTGACAAGTGTCAACATAGGGTTGGGTCGAGAGAAGGGGTTGGAGACATTGAATGCCTAAGAAGACCTCATGGTTATCTAGAGGCTAAGGGTCAAGTCTAAGTTAGGATTACCCAATGGATTAAGAGTTGATCCAAGGATAAACCTTTGTGCAAATGATTAAGAGATAATCATGGTCAAAGCATTAAAGGCCTGATGAGACCCTTGGGTTGGGTGAAGGTTGAGTCAAAACAAATGTTTTAACCATGTAGGAGGGTTTGAGTTAACCATTAATGGTTATTGGAGACTTTGGGGAATTAAGTGGTTGAAGGTTGAAAGCCTTAAATGGTTATCAAAGACTTTGAGGAAATAAGTGGTTGAAGGTTGAAAGCCTTTAATGGTTATCAAAGACTTTGAGGGTTTGAGAAGTGACTTCCCTTTTCTTAGGGATGTGACAAAGTTTAGAGAAGGGGTTAGGTTAATTAGAAGTGATTAGAAGATTCTAGAAGGGATTAGAAAGGGGTTTGGGATTTTGCAAGTGGATGGAGGGATAATAGGATTTAATTGAAAAAAAGAATTTCATTCAATTTGGTTGCAATTAAATAAATTAGATTTATTCAATTTAGGATAACTATTTAATTAAATTTGAATTTAATTAAAAGTGGATAGGGGGGATTTATTGAATAAAATGATTTATTCATTAAATGGATATAGTGAATTTTATTTGAATAAATTGAGTAATTTACTTAATAAAATAGACGAATGTGGATAATTTAATTAAATTGGATTTAATCAAATAGAGAAATGAACATAAAATATTCATTTAGGAATATGGTCATTTTTATACGTCTACAGTATGTACACTAAAAATCAAATTGCAGCCATTTTACTCTATTGTTGGAAAAGGAAATTATTTGAAACAAATATATGCAAAAACATGATAACTTAATACTATATTAAAACTCACAATTGAAAATAGCTTAAGAAAATACTGCAAATGACAACATTTTGGATAGCGGACATGAACTACTCTGTCTGCTTTGGTTGCAGGAACATACATAGGAGTTGTTTCCAATGGCTGCAGCAACAGTCAAATACCAAAACACCAACTATAACAAAATGAAAATTAACTAAAGAACACATAAGAACTACTCATCAATTGGGCCCCCTTGAATGAGTATATCCAGAACTTAGATAACAACTGATAAACTCATAATACCATTATTTCTATTTACTTCAAATTGACTGCACATATATAAGTCTAAAAAATGAATATTACTAACTCTATGGTCGTTCTCCCTTCTTACTCCCGTGAGAAGATAGAGACCTTTTATTTATAAGAAAACTTATAACAAACTCCTAACTGATCAATACATGTCCCAGAGGAATAGGCGAACATGATTAATTATAGTAGAAGAAGTCAACACATAAATGTAGAACAACAATGACTGTTCTGCTGCTGAGAAAATATAGAGTAACCTCTTTCCTGGATTTATGTTCCATCAGGAACAATTATGAATGCTCCATAGATCGCTCCGCTGAGGAAGCGGTCAATTGATTATGACCTTCTTCAATGCTGCTTCACTTTGACTGGGTCTGCATCTAGCGACATATTGACATGCCTTTAAACTGCGAGCTTAATCACCTTTTCATCTTATCTAACTCTGCATCATGGCGTTAACATACACAAAAACATGGGTATCTATTAAAGTTAACATACCATAAATTAAACCATATCAATTTAGATGATTTACATAAATTAACGGTATAAAGATCATTAGTCAACAACCTTAGGTATAGGATAAATCAAGTGCAGAAATACTAGAAAAATACATCAACGAGGAAAGTCCTATGACCCCAAACATATTATCAAAGTAAGAGTTTTATGACAACATTGGACAAAATGGAGACATTATTTTGGCTCATTACAACTCTTGTGATTACATTCAAGAAGCAAAGCAACCATCATTGACAAATTGCAGATCTACAAGGTATACATTTCCATTATTTACATTTAAGCATTTGCAATTACTTTCTTTCAGGTTTGATTCCTCAACCAGGGTTTGACTAAGGCAAACCCCTATCCACAATCCTTCTTGCCTTCTTTTACGTGTGTAGGTTGTGGGTATGAAATTGTAATTGCAGGTTTGGGCTTCATTTTAAGAGAAGGAAAAACCCTTTTCGACGTGTGGATTTTTTGAAGGATCGGGTGCAACTTCAATCCAATCCGTATTAATTTTCTCCAAATTTGCAGGGCAGATCCGTATCAGTCTAAATATCTTAGATTTGAAGTTACAACGTGATCCTGAATCGGTAGCTCTTTATTTCACCCATTTTATCCTCATAGTCAATAAGTCAACTCTTCTACTTACAAAAGACAGTAAATTGCATTGCATCCTTGCAATTCACTTAGTATTCAAATCCTTATTCACTTTAGGATTTGGATCTAGAAAATTCAACCCCTTTTTTGAATGTAAAGTATCTTCCAAGCAAAAATCATCCTAGTGGTTTCCTTTCTCTCTCCTAGGTGGGGAACCACTAGGATCCAATTTTCTACTTTACATTTTGGTGAACCTGGAGTGAATCCAATTTTCAACAAATATTCCTCCTTCACAAAATATTCCTCCTTTTCAGCCTTCCACTAAGACTCGACAAAATCGTTGTGTGAGAGATCGCTGATGAAAACGTCGTGCTAGAGCTTGTGAAGTTGTTTCTCAAATTATTCAATCTCCTAAAACATCTACAGTTGACATGATTCCCTTTTCTCCTAAGCAAGATCTTGAACCTAAATTTCCAAATCATAAGTGGCAAAAAACATGTGATAGTTTTACTTCTATTCATGTTAGAGATCCTCTTTCTATAAATCTTGATGAAGAAATAGGTGAAAATGTTATTCATGATGGCAGTACAACTCCTAATGCTTCTGATAGTGATTATGAATATGCTAATGTCGACAAACATTTATTTGCATAATTTTCAAAAGCCTTAATCCTAGCTCCTCGAAATGAACAAAGTGACTTATCACATGAGCATAGTCCTTGTTTGAATCTTGTGATAGCTACATCTACTATGCTCGATGTCACTCCTCTGGCATGTTTCTCACCTTCCCAAAAGAGTGATCAACAAGATTGAGAGGTGGATGTTGTGCTAGACTAGTTGCATTAGCACCGTAGATCCTCTACCTCGCTCTTTTATTGCTCTTTTATACCCATTCTTCTATGTGTATCCCCATTCTTCTATTTGTTGTCCCTAGTGATGTCTACTTGAGGATGATGTAAGCATTGAGATTCCTTTTGGTCTCTTTCATGTTGACTCAAAAGACACGTGTTCCCTTTCTTACAAGGTTGTTTCATTTCTTTGGGGAATGAGGACTATTCTATGCATATATACATGATATACATGAGTTATCATATAGCCTACTGAACCTGAGGAAAGCAAACCCACATTGTGCTTTCTGTTTTGTGTTCATTATCCTTGAGTTTATTCCTCGATTGGGGGTTAAATCCTTGTGATAATGTGCTCCCTCTCTTTCTTTCTCTTTGGTGTATCCTACCTTAAAGAATTCGCTCCCGATAAGACATGTGCGACCGCTTTAATGTGGGGGCATACACTCTGCTTATATTTTCCTTCTTGATACTTTAAGTTACTTAGTGAACTTGGCCTTGCTTTGCAATTTTTGGTATCCTTACTTTTCATGACATAGTGAGGGGAACCTTACTACTTGCAGTCATTGTTCTCTCCCTCTTGATCTTCCCTTTTACTTTGTCAATCAAATTTGTAAGATCTTTAGTCCACTGGGGGCTTGGTGTATCTTACCTCCTTGACATGGTGAAAGTCTTTCAATCTTGTTTCCTTGTACTTTATCGGTAGTATTGTTGTACGCTTATACTCTCGCTAAAGTGGGGGCTAAATGTAGTGTCATAAAATTGCGACCTTACAATTTTCAACCACATTTGGGTCTTCACATTGGAAAACGAATCCCTAAGCCTAACTGGAGACCTGAGACATGCTCATTCCACCTGAAACTTGCATTTTCTACCACCCCGCACTGCCTATCCTAAATTAGGGCATAGGGGTGTGGCGCCCCTGTCCTTTCCCTATTTTGGTCCTCCCTTGACCTAATCCTGCATTGGGCTTGTCAATTGTGAGCAGGAAATTTTTTTCCTATGTAGGCCTAAGACAAAAAAATCAGTTAAAAAACCCCTAATTAGCAAGTATATAAGAAGCATCTCCCCTCCTGTTTGTAGAAGTCCAAGAAGCGAAAATTAAGTTCAAGAAGTAAAATCAAGCATAAGTGATCATAAAGCAAAATTTCCAAGCGACATTGTCATCAAGCATTCAAGCATTCAAACATCCCTTCAAGCATTGAGCATTTCAAGTCTCCTTTCAAGGCTAGGTGTTGAATTCAAGTCAAGGATTCAACCATTGAAGAGGAGATCTCTACCTATCCTTTCAATCAATTCTATCAACATTTCAATTGCATCCTCTCTTGAGGTGAACTTTACTTTAGACATTTCCTTTCATTTACTTGCAAGTTTTTTCAATCACTCGGTTAATTCTAAAACAGGGTTTGACCTGAAGGCAAACCCCCAATCCCAACAACATTTCCTCTCTTTTTTGTGTGTAGGTTGCAGGTGTGCAACTATAATTGCAGTTTTATGCTTCATTTTCAGAGATGGAAAAACCCTTTTTGACACGTGGATTTTTTGGAGGACCAAGTACACTTTCAAACCTTATCTCAACAACTTTCGTTGAAACTTGCAGGGGAGCTTCGTCTCAACATTTTACTACTAATTCTAGGTGCACAACTTCATGCCACATCTCTATCTTAAGATATAGTCATTTATTTGTCATCTTTACACTTAGTCTCAATTCGCTTAATTCAACTTGTCTATTTTAAAAGGTTACTTTACTTTCTAAATTTATTGCAAATTCCCTACAATTCACTTAGCATTCAATCTCTTTTCATTGATATTGGATCTAGTGAATTCAACCCCCTCTTTTAAATGTAATGTGTGTGAGAAGTTGAAGTGAATCCTTTGTGAAACTTTCACTCCTTTCTTGAGGGTAAAGCTTTCCACTTGATCTCCTTTCTTTATTTATGTACAACAATTTGCAGATTTACATTTATGTTTTAGATCACTTAGCATCATTGATTTAGAGCATTTACTTTATCAATTACAAGCATTTAGGGTTTACTCTCCAAAGTGTAGGTTAGCTCTAGTTTCTTATCTTCCTCATTTAGGGTCTTGCACAAACACAAGATTCCTGCATACACTATTTTAGTATACAAATCGACTATTTTTTGAGGTGGAAATCACCAAAATAGGGGTTTGACTAAGGCAAAACCCTACATAACCACCCAAACCCTCTCTTTTTTAGTTGCAAGTGCAGGTACCCAAAAGACTTTCAGGATCAACATAAGACACAGGGACAAATGCAAGCCTCAGATCTGCCATAAAACCATCTGGAACAGAGGCATCACACCTTGGTCCTGCCTAGGATAGGGGTGTGGTTCCTTGGTCCCTCCACCTTCAAGTGATTTTCAGCAAGGTGGTGTCTCAGGACTTTCATTTTGTAGTCTCTCAGTTGCAGCCTCCTATTAGACAAAACATGACCATAGCATGACACTCCTGTGTAGGTCAGTTTGACTCATTTTTCAACAATGGGTAAATATTCAAATTTCTCCCCCTTCTCTACTTTTAGTACCTCAGTTTCAGATCTGCAAGTTTCTACAATTTCAATTCATATACGCTTCATTGTTCATCTCCTAGTCTAATTAATCACACCCTATTTTTCATATCTTCCCTTCATATACAACAAGAGGAATAGAAACCCTAAGAGATATTCCTTGGCTCTCTCTTTCTCACAAAAAGTAGCCAAATTGAGTTATCTCTCTAGGCTCTTTCGTATTCCCAATGTGTTAGAAAAAGTGGGATTAGGTCCTACTCACCCGGTCTCGCTTTTTCCCCTCCACATTTTGGTGAACCTGGTGTGAATCATATCTTCTTTATTTCTGATTTATTTTCTTAGATCTAAGTGTTTTTGCTATTTAAAATACAAATTTACATTTACAAGTTTCAATTCCTTGCAAATTTAAAAAATTTAAAGGTCAATTTTGTTAAAACCCTAATTTTTCAATTCAAAATTCAACTTGTGGATAGCTTAATCTGGATCATTAATTTCAGATCTGATTTAGGAACATATTTCACTCAGAAATTTTATTTTTTAAATCAAAATTTAAGTGCTTGCATTGGTTAAAATTGAACAAATCAAATCTCAAAGGGATATCTTGGCAAGAGTAGCTTTGAGTTGTTCAATAAGATCATATTCATTACCAAGAGTTTGTGAAATGCGAGGTGCTTGGGGATGAATAGGTTGAGGATCAAGAAGAGAAGTAGGGATAGCCGAAGGAGGGTTAGGTTGCCTATTGTTTCTTGTGTTGTGAGTGTGGGAAACTACATGATGACTCTCCTTTGTTAGTTGTTTAGCATAGCTATAAGGACTCTTAGTGGGATTTATTCCTTGCATAGTAATGACAGGTTTGTTAGGAGTACTAAAGGAATCATGACTATATCCACCTTGAATAGTGAAAAGGGGTTGGTTGGGAAGTTGAAGAAGGATAAGCACCTTGGATTACAAAAAGAGGCTTGCTATTTTCATTTCACATTTATCAAGTTGATTAATCTTTTAGATGTATTATTTTTTTTTGAAGATTTGGAAAGAGACATAAAGTCATCAAGGGCATCATCCAACAAGGCATGGTCATATCGGTTGAGAGGTTTATCTTTTGATTCAAAAGGAGAAATCTCCTCATAAAGGGAATTATTGTAGACAAAAATGTTACTAGATTTGGTGGAGGAATTGATAGGAATGTACCCATGAGAGGAATCATTCATCTTATCTTTCTCATCACCACGAAATGGCATAGTAACAAGGTTGATTAGTTTTTGGCAAAAATGAAGGTTTAGAAGGCTTAGGGTTCAAAAACTCATCTAGAGCTTCATCTAATCCATCCTTACTAAACTCATAATCAACATAATTGCATACATCACAAAAGTATGAACATCTTGCAAATAAAAATCTGACATTTTTGAAATGGAAATTGAATTAAATTTAAACACACAATGCAAGCAAATAAAGGGCAATCTTTTTTTTTTCTTGAATTTTTCACTTGTTTTTTTGGAATTTTATGTTTATAAAGAAAATGAAAGATACTAAATCTAGATCTAACAATGAAATTGAATTAAAATGAGATTGAGTTTCACATCAGGTTCACCAAAGATGTGTAGGGTAAAAAGTGAGACTAAGCAAATGATCCTTAATCCCATTCTCGTGTACACACTCATGGAATATGAAAGAGAGAGCTGAGGATTACCTCTTAGGGTTTCTATTCCCCTATTGTAAATGAGAGATAGGAGAAATGAAAAGTACAGATTTGAATGATTAACCTAGAATGCAAGTACACATAAGCAACCCTAATTTGGAAATGCAAAACTGAGAATAACTGATATACTACTAAAAAGTACATATTAGGAGTAACATAGGCTTACGTTGACAACTTTGAGAAGGACAAGAACATTGAACTGTGAAGATAAGAAACTAGAGCTACCCTACACTTTGGAGAGTAACCCTAAATGCATGTAAATGTAAATGTAAATGAGAATGAGAATGTTCCAAATCAAATGTGCTAAATGATCTAAAGCATGAATGTAAATGTGAAAGTGAGTGTAAAGAAGCTCATACAAAGACATGAAAATAACATGAAACCATACCCATCCCCAAGGGAAAGATATAAGCCACTTCATCTCATATTATTCTTCAATGTCTTTAAGACTCCTAATTGATGATGAATACTTGATAAATGCTTGATGAATATTGTTGAAGACTCCTTGTGATCTCTTAGCGAAAAACTTACTTTTCATAGATTAAATTAGATGCCTTCAAATGAAGAAAGAGAGATCTTATGTATGAAACTATAGATCTTAATTTCATCTTTAGGCCAACCTAGGATTTGAATTTCTTGCCAATTTATTGGGGTTAAGCATTATAATATTACAAAATTATGCTCCCAAAATTTCAGGAAAAACGTCAAGGACCAGGTGCACTTTGCACATGGTCTAACCAACTTTTCACCAAATTTTTAGGACCGTTAGATATGATGATATTAGAGTGAATCCCAAAGTCAAGTTTACTAAGTAACTCAAAGTATCAAGAAGGAAAATATGAGTGCAATGTATGCCCCCATGTTAAAGCAATCGTGCACGCCTTATTGGGAGCGATTGCTTTAAGGTAGGATACACCAAAGAGAGAGAAAGAGAGGGAGCACGTTATCGCAAGGATTTATCCCCCAATTGAGGAATAAACCCAAGGATAATGAACACAAACACAAAGCATGAGATGGCTTCTCTTTCCTTAGGGTCAGTATGTAGTATGATAACTCATGTATATCATGTATATACATAGAATGTTGGCATTGTGTTGTCATTGATGTCAACTAGTATAGGACGACAACCGGTATGGGAGATGTATGTGCAGTGTTGTCATTTATGTCAACTAGTTTTACTGTCATGGATGTCAACCAGCTGTATGTGCAGTTGAGGCCAATCAGTATGAGCGCTAGAGTCATTGGTATACAAGTTGATGTTAGGTATGAAGAAACTGGTATCCGGTGAACAAGTGGATGAACATGTTAGTATACACGTTGGTACTAATCGGTAAGATGATGATCGATAAGACTACAGAGTGAACAAGTCATCGGTATGCTAGTATGATGCCATCTAGTAGGACTCCCACCAGATGAAGAGAAGGGTGTCAGAGAGTGTGTCGCTTCAGTGAGAAAATATGACATATGGAAAATCTACCAAGAAATATGTCAAGTTGAAGATGTATCCTCTCCTCAGTGAAGTCACAATATTATCGACATGTGACATAGATCCTCCTCCACTGGTGTTTGGAAATTGAAGTGCCACTGCCTATTCTTCCCATGAGTAAGTGGTAATACCTTGCTTGTCCCACATCATACATGGCATATATCATGACTCTCTGAGATAAGATAGTCAGAGTAAGAAAAGGCATGTGACTGGATGCATAGATCAGATGATATGTGTGAGACTCCAGCATGTGAGATCATAGATGTGTACATGATCATCAGAGTAAGAAGATGAGCTACTGGAAAAAACAAGGAGTGATGAGTTTGTCACTTTGAAAAATTGGCTAAGAGGAGAACTTGTCAGATTAAGGACAAGAAAAGATTTATTTGCAGACAGACAGTGCAACTAGAATGTAGATGCAAATTGATGCAATGACAGTTGAAGACTGCTTGCATGATGCTTTTATGCATGTTACCAACATGAAGGCAAATGTAGTGTCCACCAGTAAACAAGGATACCGACATGCAACTAAGTGAACTGAGAGACAAAAGTGAATTTCTCTCAGTCTGATGAAGATGCATATGGTGAAGTCATCCTAGATAGTTGTTGAGGACCGAAATGGTTGATGATTGAACAAATGTGATAAAATGGCAAGACAGAGAAGACAATGGTAGGAAGGTTAAGCGGTAAAGTATGATGTGCTGGTAAGAGTAGAGGACCGATAGGTGTGCACCGGTTAAGTTTTTGGTTGGTGATCTTGTCTAAATCAACATAGAGGTCTTAGCTGAGATGGATACCAACACGGATGCCATGTGGAGTTGAAGTGGCAAGCATTCATAGGTTCATGTAGTGTGTCGGTGAGATAGTTGGTTGACTGCGACAATCATAGGGGGATTGCAAAAGTGTGTGGCTCAAGGCAAATAAAAGGACGCCCATTGGTGAATTGAATGAACCAGGAGATCTGATCAACTTGTCCACTTGGAAAAGATAACCATGAGATCATTTAATGTGATGGACAGAAGCATGTCAAGAATCAGAGCCATGTTTGCTAAAAATAGAAGACATGCATTAGAAGGCACGATATTGGCGGTGATGTGCAAGAAATCATCTCTAAGACATTATCAGATAAGATTTGATTGAATCTGGTACACCAAATTGGTCAGTGACGAAACCCTAGCACGCCAAAGTTCAAACTCATGTTTTGGCGGGAAACCTCTGTTATATATATGTTGATAAAAAATTGATATTGATTGATTATGTTGGTCAACTGAGAGGGGTGTGCAAGAAAAGGATTGATCGGTCAGATTAATTGACTGTTGAACACTTGAGCAACTAAGTGTAGAAGAGAGACAACTGGTGAGAAGGTTTAACAAGGGTTTAACCGGTAAAACTGCAAGTGTGCATCAATGAAGACAACTGGTGGTGGTAGAACCACTAGGAAGGTTTTTGAAAGTGAAGTGGTGGAGAGTGAGTATCAAAAGAGAGTCGATAGACCACAAGTGGAGCAGAAGGAGAAGAGACAAAGAGAACAGGGAACCAGTGACTAGTTGTAGAGTCAGACAATCAGTAGTCTAAACTGGTGTATTTGCAGCAATAGGTGAATGTTGTTGGAATCCAAGAACACTGAGAGGGGGAGTGAATCAATGTTCTACCAGAATGATCAATTTTAACCTTATTAAAACATGCATTCACCAACTGGTATACCAGTACATATATAAATGAAAGAAATAAAGTAATCAATAATCCAATCACACAAATGAATACGATAACAAAAAATTATATGTGGAAAACATCAAAGAGGAAAAACCACGGTGGGATTTGTGACCCAAAATATCAATCCACTAACCATATAAAAATATATTACAAAATATGGGGGCTTTCACTTGCAGGAAAGCTTATAGCCTAGAACACATTTCTCATCACAAAAGAGAGTCTCATTGACTACATAAAAATCCAAACTACAATCTGGAAAAGAGAATGAACTGCATAGATAGCATCTCCAATGCTTGAGTACAATTCTAGTTTAAGCTTTGTTTGTTCCGGTTCTGAAACCCTATACCATTACCGGAATAACCTCTTACATAATATTTGCATTAAAATAATATCCTACCATCATATTCCTCATTACATATCACATCCAAAATGATCTAATCAACTGACCTATATACCCTTTACAATTCACATGCCTTATATCGACTTACATAGATTTAACTACAAAATGAATATACAAGTTGGCTCAATTACATATATACATAAATATCAAAATCAATTGCCGATTGTTGGATCTCCAAAAATTATGTTGGCCTTCTATACCAGTATCCTAATGAAGACATGTCGACCTGCAATGTTGGTACCCAAAGAATTCCTCTTGCTGGTGAAGATACATGTCAATGTCGGTGCCGGTGAAGTGTCTACGGTAAACAACCAAACCAAAATATGAAAGTCAGAACATGTTGCCATCAATGACAACATAATGAAACCAATTAAATGAGTGTCAATTGTCAACAATCTCCCCCTCTGGCATTGATGGAAAAACTCATGTGAAAAATGATAACAGTTTCCATTTGTCGATTTCATTCTGAGACTGCTCCCCCTGAGCTGAATATCCATCTATGATCATGACCTAAAAAAAATACTCCATACCTCTGATGTCAAGAATATATTTTTTACCTATACCTCCCCCTTTAACATCAATGCCAAAAAAAAACCAAAAATCGGGATGAAGAATGAAAGTTTGTACAAAGAATGTCCCAAAATACCTTACTGAAGCTGACTATACTTGAAAATTTTTGGATAGGCTTTCTCCAAAAGCTCTAGATAGGTATCCCAACTAGATTTGAGTGTGTCAAAAATAGATACAAGTCCATTTAGCATATGGGCATATGACTATTTATCCTTAAGTTTTTCCGGTGTGTGCTTACCAACCATATCAATGCACTCCTTCTTATGTACACTTAATGAGTCCAATCGGGGACTCACCAAACCTCTAAGACTTCTAGCTCTCCCTATGATTTTATTTTTATCCCTCTCAAGAGCTGAAACTTGAACTTCCAATACCAAAATCTGACCATCAATGGATGTTGTCAAAGAATTTGATCCATCAAAAGAATTAACTATACCTACAATCTTCTCCCAAGATTCCTTAATCCTTTTATCCAAATCAGTTGTAAGTAAACCTGTGTTACAACATACTCTATAAATATTTGTACATTGCCTTATTGCATTATCAATCAGTTTCAACTTATCATTAATCTCCTTCTTTTCTGACTAATCATCTGATCAAATGTTGCTCTCTTAGCCTATGTAAACCTCTCCAATGCTTGTCGGTTTGATATTTGCTGTAAAGATTGAAAGTCCTTGGAAATGTGCTCTATGATTATTTTAAGCTTGTCGGATGGGCTTGATCCTTTATCAAATTTGCACTCCAGGACAAGTCTATGCAAAACTAGGATAAATTGATCAATAAATGCTTTGTCCACAAATCCTTCCTTCATCATTTTTTGTGCAACCATCGTCATGAGCTCAAAAAAACTCATCTTGGTTAAGTTTTTTTGTTCTACCTACGAGCTATCAATTGACAATAATGATGGGCTCACTATCGATTCCTTGTTGGATTCCTCTCCCTTCTCCTTTGATGGTTTGTAACTTTTATAGCTTCCTCTCTTGCACCAGTGGCTTCACCACTTGCTACAGTATCAGTTGTTGTTGGTTCCTTCTTATGAATAGTGACCTCAACCTGTCCACTCTAAGAATATGTCGATATATATCTACATTTGTTGGTAACACCTATGTGTATGTATATTAGAGTCTATTGGGGGCTCTATATCCAATATCTTAATATCCTTCAAAATTGTAGATGAAGTACCTACTATACCTTTACCTTTCCCTTCAACCGAGATGTTTGTACCAATAGTTTCAAGCTTCGGTAAAGTATAAAAACTAGGCTTTTCAGCAAATAATTGAACCCATACCTTGTGGGTCTCATTGATAATCTCATTAACCATACCTAACATAATAATGACTATCCTATGCTTGCTTTGAAATATTTTTATGTCTGCAATCTCAGGTGTCATATCCAACTCCTTAAGAGTAATGGATACACAAGTAGTTAACAACACTTAAATCTTTATTTTCTTATCCTCCTCCATACCTGATAATCTTCTAGCATCTAAATTGTTATATAACTGTGATGGGATTTGATTCTCAATTTCTAACAAGGCTTTCTTATATATACCCAAATACAATAAAACTGCTTCCTCAACTTCTCTCTGTTCATCATCATCTAAATGCTCATAATAAAATTGTACATTCTTCAACATACTATCCTTAGTTATTTAATCAACAAATTCTACACAAGTCTTGGGTGGACTAAAGGTTACATTACCGATGACAAGTGCCAGATCTGTGTCATCCATCTTCTTTCTTCTTCCAATACTAGGTGGAGCGGAAGGTGTTTGGGATATTTCCTTTGGAGCTTTCTTCTTTGCCAGTACCATGATTGTAACCTTCCTAGCCAGTGGCTTTCTTGTTTCCTCCTTAGGCTCTTCACTTTTCTTCCTCAATAACCTCTTGAATGCTAAGGGTGTGTCATCCTCAATTCCAAAGTCTGATGGAATAGGTTCAATAAAAACTTCAGGCTCTTTCCTCTTCCTTCCTTTCATCAGAACAATGTCTATTAATGCCTTGATGTCCTGAGATACCTGTTCCACAAACTTGCTTGCCTTGCCCTGCTGCTTCTCCCTGTTCTTCCTGTTAAACTCGGTTTGAACCTCTTGTTTTTTTTGTTCTGCAGTACCAAATGACTTCTCAGCTTCATCTATATGTTCATCAAATAAAATCTTTGCATAAACATCTAAAATATGTGCATCAACTTCATAACCCATCTCTTTAATCCATATCTTTTGAGGCTTGACCACTTCCATCAAAGTTTCATCCTTTTTAACCATGAAGCATATCTCGATTGAGTATTTCTCAACAATTTGATTTGGAACCCTCTCTCTAGATTTCATAGCCTTTTGGAATTCCTTGAAGTAACTCCAAACTTTATCATCACCCTGACTACCCAGAGTAGCAATAGACTGTTTTAGTTGTCTTCCTACTAGGATATCAAATTCCCATTGCCTCTTCCCAAAATTGGGAGTTTCATTTATGAAAAATAGCATCAAACAGATATAATATTTCCATACCTGAATGTTTCCTTCTCTCCTTTGATCTTCCCTAGGTTAATTAATAATTCATCTAACATCCATCCACAAAGATCTAACATCTCATTATCCTCATCATCTTGTGTGCTGCATAAATGCAAGAGCTACAAACAAAATTCAAACGATTGGATTTAGTTACCTTGCAACCAATAATCATGCTACTGAATCTGATATCTCTATCGGTAATAGTACTAACCCTCATCGATCACCAGTCTGATGTTGCACCGGTGAGTTTGTTAACTCGATCATTAGAAATCTTCTTCTCTGGACGCTGACCAACCTATGGCAAATCGGTGATGGCACTGATGGCCTCCTTCAAAATCTTATACAATCTGTCCAACCAGATGAATTCTCCATGCACTCTGCTCAAAACATATTGGACAATCTCATCTTCAAATTCAAGAATATCCAGGATGTCGGTAAACCCTAGATCCTCAATATGCTTGTACTCAGGCTTAATCTTTCCAAAATCTTCCATCAACTCTCTTATATACATGCTCTTAATATCACTAGTACTCAAATCCTCAATATGACAGTGAATGTATGCTTTGACATCTTCAACATATGCAACTCCTACCAGGACACGGTAAAGTATGCCAACCGAATCATCCAAGGTGGCAATATGCGGACATGGTTTGAAAATTGGCCTAGGACAATCCTTAACCTCAACAACAATAGGATTTGCAATAAAATTTGGTGCAAAGGATGATTCTGCTTCCATGACGAAATATTAATATCGATAAGTACCTGAAATAGTTGTCGATGAAACCCTAAAGAACTCTTCCGATCATTAGTGAAATCGCTCAAGAAAATATCGATCGCACTAAATTACCTTAGACTCACTCTGAATCAATCTTAATCGCTTTGAATACAAGGTGATCAGAAATGAAGTGGATTTAACCTTTTATCCTCCAAGAAAACCCTAATCTGTCATTGATATGAATGACTTCTGGTGAAAGATATCGGATCTCGATCAAACATCTCCATATCAGACAAGCATCTCCAATGTTTGGAACATCTTCCAGAACCTCTTCTTGAGCATATGCACTATCTTCATGAATTTGCCTACCCCTAAGGCATCTGCCTCAGTTACCAGATGAGCTTCTTGTCGATGCAGGAGCAACCTCCTCTGTTAGTTGAGTAACCAAAGCATTCCCATCTGCTGATTGATCTTCTGACTTCCTGACCCATTTCTTGATATGATCTTATTGGATTTCATTGACCTTACCTTTCCCTTTATCATTCGATCCATCATTATCAACCAGTGGATTTCTGCTTCTACAGAACTTAGCAATGTGTCCAACCTTGTTGCATGCATAAGATGTAACATTGTTCTTTTGAATTGCTTTGCTAAAACTGGTATAATTTTTTTGACCTGCACTGATTAGCCTTATGTCCAAATTTTCCACATGCATAATATTTAACATTCATTCTGAAATCTTTTGTCTTATGACCATACTTATTGCATTTATAACATTGACCAAGAGCTTAATTAAAGTTTTGATTTTCTCTATTTCTACATTGCCTATCCATGTGACCAAATTTATTACAAACAAAGCATTAAGCTTCCTTACTGGTGCCTTCTGATTCTAATCTTCATTTGCAGTACCAGAACTTTGACCTTGGTCAAATCCAAGTCCACTGGAATCTCCATTTTGCATTTGATTTTTCAATAACTCATCAAGCCATGCTGAACTAACCTTGAATTGTCCTTATACTCACTTGCAATAGTCAGGTCATCTCTTAGAATTATCAGTTTGTCTTTCAAATTCTTGTTCATTACTTTGGGATTGCACTCAATCAATTCTCAACATATCATTTTCATGAACCAACCAGATGCATTCTCAGACCTATCTTTCAGACATCTCCCAAGATTTTCTTCATTCATCTTCTGGTCCTCAATCTCTTTTAACATTATCATAGTTAGGGCTTGCATTTCATTCCTCATGACCATGTTCTCCTGACTCAGCTTCTGACATCTCTCATTAAGGGAATCTTTCTCATCATTATCTCGATTTTGCAATAGTTCCTTCCTCCTAGCTTGAACAGTTGACAGGCTCTCCTATAGAATAAGAATGAATTCCCAAGCAAAATTCAATTCATCTTGTAACTTTAAGTTCTTCATCTTTCAACATCATAATCTTCAAGTGCTACCTCAAGTTGCCTTTCCAAACTCATATCCATGGATTTCGGATTCGGGATCTCCCTCAAGTTGTTAAACTTCCTCTGAGGCACAAATCTCTAATACCGATTGTTGGAATCCAAGAACACTGAGAGGGGGGGGTGAATCAATGTTATACAAGAATGATCAATTTTAACCATATTAAAACATGCATTCACCAACCGGTAATACCGGTACATATATAAATGAAAGAAGTATAGTAATCGATAATCCAATCACACAAATGAATACCATAACATAGAGAATTATATGTGGAAAACCTCAAAGAGGAAAAACCACGGTGGGATTTGTGACCCACAATATCAATCCACTGGCCATATAAAAATATATTACAAAATATGGGGGCCTGCACTTGTAGGAAGGCTTACAATCTAAAGCACACTGCTCACTGTAGACGTATAAAAATGACCATATTCCTAAATGAATATTTTATGTTCATTTCTCTATTTAATTAAATTACCCGCATTCCTCTATTTAATTACGTAAATTACTGAATTAAATTCACTATACCATTTAATAGGATAAATTCATTTTATTCAATTAAAGCCCCTGTCCACTTTGTAATTAAAATCAAATTTAATTAAAATAGTTATCCTAAATTAAATAAATCTAATTTATTTAATTACAACCAAATTCAATTTAATTCAATTAAAACCTATTTTCCCTCACCCACTTGCAAAATCCTACACCTCCCACTTGCATCCTAACCCTCTTTCTAACCTCTTCTAGATTCTTCTAAACCTAATTAATTAACCCAAACTCATCCATTATCCCTTTTCCCTAAATTTGAGGAGGTCACTTCTCAAAATTGGAGCAAAGTCTTCAAATTGCATTAAAGCCTTTATCCATTCAACAAGCTAACTTGTTGAATGCCCCCAAATTTGGAAGGACTCTTACAAATTTATCCCCAAAGTCTTCATAACCATTAATGGTTAACTCAACCCTCTTACATGGTTAAAGAATTTCCATAATCTCAACCTCCATCTAACCCAAGGGTCTCATCAAGCATTTATTGCTTTGACCATGGTTATCCTTAAACCTTTGCACAAGAGTTTATCCTTTGGGTAAAAGCTTTATCCAATGGATAACCCTAACTTAACCTTAACCCTTAACCCCTAGGGTAACCATGAGGTCTTCTCAAGCATTTAATGCTTCTTACATCTCCTCTCAACCAACCTTATGTTGACAATTGTCACCATTTCATTGGTGCCAATTGCAAACATGGATTCCCAACTTTCAAATTTGGCCCTTGATTGCCTCTTTCAATCCTGACCATCCATTGCCCTATTTTTGCTATAAATAGAGCTCTCATTCCTCCATTTTCATCATCCAAGTCTTTAGCATCACACTTATACTTAAATCCATTCAAGCTTTCATATCTCATTTTATGCTCAATCATTTATCTTCTCTTTTAAACAGGAATTAATCTAAATATGCTAATTTAGAGTATATTCCTTATCATTTAGTTTAAATCATGAACTAATATAGTAGGCTAGGATAGTCTGGTTTGCTAACCTTGTCATCTTATAGCTATTTCATTGCATTTGTAGCATCATGCATAGCTTAGGTTGCATCTCATCTTAAAATCAACAAAAGCATCCCTCGTTCTTGCATTTGCCATCACTAAACCATTTTGCTTAGTGATCTGAGAGCAAAAACATTGGTTTGAGGGACCGTGCAAGATAGAGAACCATGGAACCATCCTTGGGAAGCTGAGCCATACTTCATGACTCCATAGCTTGCACCAAGAATTCCTATGGGTGTGTGAGCAAGGCTCCATAGAGCTCCATTTTTCACATATTGAGTTCTATTGGCCTGCTTTTCCCGCATACACTCAGCACAAAAGAGAGTCTCGCTAACTACATAAAAATCCAGACTACAATCCAAAAAAGAGAATGAACTACATAGATAGCATCTCCAATGCCTGAGTACAGTTTTGGTTTAAGCTTTGTTTGTTCCAGTTTTGAAACCCTATACCCTTACTGGAATAACCTCTTACATAATCTTACCATTACAATCATATCCTACCATCATATTCCTCATTACATATCACATATAAAATGATCTAATCAACTGACCTATACACCCTTTACAATCTGCATGCCTTATGTCGACTTACATAGATAATTACAAAATGAATATGCAGGCCGGCTCAATTACATATATACATAAATATCAAAATCAATTGTCGATTGGTGGATCTCCCAAAATGATGTCAACCTCCTATACCAATATCCTAATGAAGACATGTTGACCTGCAATACCGGTAACCAAATAATTCCTCCTACTGGTGAAGATACCTGTCGGTGCCAGTGAAGTGTCTATCGATAAACAACCAAACCAAAATATGAAAGCCAAAACATGTTGCCATCAATGACAACATATTGAAACCAATTAAATGAGTGTGAATTGCCAACAAATGTAAGCAGATAGAGAAAGTGAGAAGAAAGGAGAGGACAAGAAACCTACTGAGAACACAACAGAGGTAGAGTGACAGAAGGAAGAGGAGGAGTCAACCGATAAGGCATAAAAGAAGTGAAACTAGTAGGGTGAAGTGTATGTTGTGGTTACATGATTCACTTGTAATCAGATTATTACTTTTGTATTTGATAATGTTCATTGTAGATCACTGAGTTGGAGCTCGGTGCAGGGGTTGGTGCCCTAAATGTTGTAACCAGTGTGTTTATTGTGAGGCTGGATTGGAGCAGTAGACTCCAACAACATTTCTCACCAAGGTTTTTCCCATGTTGGGTTTTCCTCGTACATCTGGTGTTATGTGATGTTCCTTTTATGTGTGGTTGCATTTGTCTCATCCTCCTATCTAACCGGTATGTTTTCTTTATGTTAGTTTTGCTAATCAATATACACACATAGGATAGAAAAGGGTAAAGTTTGGAAATTACTGATTCACCCCCCCCCCTCTTAGTGGAATCTTGTGTTCAATAATTGGTATCAGAGCCTATGTTCCTGGTTGATAAGTTTTCTCCAACTTAGGTAGATTCTGGTATTTGAACACAATGGTTTGTTTATTCTATTTGGAGTTGTAGGATGGAAGTCTACCGATCCTCTTTAGGATTTGATGTGTGGATGTCAGTTGTAAGTGGCATCCCTAGTCAAGTCAATCCTCCCACCGATTCAAAAGTAGAAAGAAGATATCAGTGCAATGATGTAGCAATGAAGGATATATTCTATGGGCTCTTAGATGATGTTTCCTCATATGTGGATAGATGTAAATCGGCAAAGATGTGTTTGGGAGGGATAGTGAAGATGAACTTGAGGTAGATCTAGAAGGAGGACTTGTAAGTGCACTCGAGGAGATTAGTAGAGTGGGAAATGAGTAAAAGTTATTCAAGAATGCTTCTATTGTGGAACAAAACCGGTTGATCAAATGCCTTTAATAATCTGAGAAATTTATCTCAGAGTTGAAGAATCAACAAGAAGACACCAAGGAATGCAGGTGTAAAGATCTAGCATCTGAGCTAGAGGCAAAGGATAAAGAGTATCAACAACTAGAAGGAGAAATGGAGAATCTTTGAAATGACCTTGATAAATGTCAAGATGAGCTCAAGGTAAGAATCTAGTTTGATGGAAGCAGTGAGGCCTTGGATAAGATGTTAAGCCAATAGAAACAATCCAAGGATATCGGTGGATTACGATGTGGTACCGATGAATGCTCTACAAGTAAGGAGACCTCCCACAAAGATATTCAATTTGTCTCCTCAAATGGAAATGGCAAGGGTCAAACCTTTACAATTAGAAATGTGATGCAGAGCATCATTAAAATCCAACCAAGAATCTCAAATCATTAGTGAAGTTCAATTATCAACACAAATCTTCCAACATGTTAGAGGCATTGTCATATATTTCCCAACAAAATCATCAATCAAATAAACATTATCAAATATTCTCCATAGATATCAATCCATCATGATTTTAGATACATATATTATGCATTAAATCTGAATCATTTAAACCCTTCATCTTTTCATTTCTTGCAAATGAAAACCAAGAATTTTCTCAGACTATGAAATTTACTCTATTCTGGTCATGAAATTACAGTCATGAATAGTCATTAATAACTCTTAAACTATTAATCACTAGGCCAATCCCTTCGGTTAGATTCTATAAATGTTAGGTTATAAAACTTTCCTCCAAGTTATACAAAGATCCAATGGTTAAATCCAAAGTTATGATAATATTTCCAAAACTGGTCACCGTGAATCAGGGTTTTGGGTAGTTCCAAACGGTTTTCACCAAAACTCTCACAACTTTTTAAAAAATGCATGAAATCAACTCAAACCAAAAGAAATAGAAATATTATTCAATATAATACACTATAATTATAAAAAATACACTTGTTTTGAGGTTGTACATGGCCGTACCAGGCCTGGAAACAAGGGGAAAAACTTTCAAGACCACAAAACAAGAGATTGAAAACAATGAGAATATGATACCAAAATGTTTCCAATGCTTTTCAATTCCTTCTCCAATTTTTTATCTCTACTTATGAACTACCATTACAGAGGTTTTATAGCCTTTTCATCTTCACATGGAAGTTACAACTACCCAACTTCCTCTTATGACGACACAACTTCCCATTTTGGTCTTTTTACAACTTTTGACTCAAATGACTTTAAGCCTTCAAAAGAACCTTCAAAACATATTAGGATGGAATAATAATGTATTTTTGTCACCATTTTACCCCTCCAAGGTTATTTTATACAAATTTTACCAAATGACTAATTCAAGACCTTATTGGGACAATTTAGACAACTCATTACAATGGGCTCTTTTAGCCTTACATATTGATTCATATTGACTCAAAATGACATTAGGAATGAAAATTTAATTGAATATACTTATGAATTGATTTTTATCCTCTTATAGACTCCTTTTGTTCCTTTGTGTTAGGTGCTCCTGCACCATACTCCCGACCTTGAAAAGTTTCCAAGTCCCTTGGAAACATGGATGAAAATAACCTGCAAGAAAATTTTGAATGAAATTTTCACCTTTGTCTTCATCTTTACCTCTTTATGCCTCTTTATGTTGTTGCTTCCTTCTCAAACAATCTCTTTGTGACTCCTACCAATGGAGTTTATAGGGATGTAATATAACCTTTGAAATTGGTTTGGAGTTGAGAAGGTTTTATGGTTTGTGATAGATGCTCTGCGTCAAAATGCTCCAAGGAAGAAGGTTGACCTGACGACAACCAGTGAAGACATGATGAGGATGAAGACCGATGTTGTGAGGAGGAACAATGCATATTCAAAAAGAAAAGGGAAGTTGAAAGAAGATAGTTCAAAAGATCTTTCACCGGTAGAAGACAAAGGAATTCTGCTACCCCCAAGTCAAGACAAGTGTGGAAGAGAAAGGGATCAGATGGAAGAACTACAAAAAGTGGACAACCTAGGATCCATCCTCAGAGAAGCAGAAATGGAGATGCCAAACCGGTAAGATCACCTCATGTTTGGCAAAACAAATTTGTAAGTAATGAGTCCTCCTTCTTTGGTTACTGCTTTGTATGTAATGGATATGGCCATAGAATAGAAGAACGTAGAAAGGGATCTTGGAGAAACAATTTAGGTTGCCATAGATATCCTGTATATGGGCACAAAGTTTCAAAGAGTATAAATATGCATATCCCCTCTCCCAATTATGCAAATGCTATATGTTATCAATGCAATGGATTTGGCCATAGAAGTCATGAATGTAGGAAGAAGAATTCGCATTCATATGGCAACCGGTGGAACAATCATGCTCAATATGGAAGTAGTTATAGGGAATATGAGCAACAAATACCTACATGGAACAAGAGGAGAAGAGAAGTGTTCCTGTACAATCAAGGAATCCATGGAGACCATTAGCTAGCCACAATGGCATAATCAGAAAAGGAGGAGCAAACTGGTATGCTAGAAGGTCCCCCAATCATTTGATTAGCATGAATGTTGTGTGCCACTACAACAATGCTTCTGGTCATGCTGCAGAATTTAGTAAAGCAAATTCAAATGAATAGAAGAAGGTCAACACTACTCAGAAGGCTACAAATGAGGAAAGGAAAGAGACCAAGAAGGTATGGAGGAAGAAGCAGGAAGATGAGAGCATGGACATACATTGTGCATTCAATGCATAAGTGATATCTCCTAAAGCTTAAAGGAGATGCAGGACTAAGGGGGAGCTACATATTGATCAGATCATTCACCCCCATGATTGATAAGGACAAAGGCGAAGACATGTTGTTGTCGATAAGAAGAAAATGGTGAGATAGGTGTGTGTGTGGTTACTGCCTTGATTACACACTCATACTTGTGTCAATGGATAGTCCAAATTGTAATTGAGATCAAAGGACAAAGATTGATGGACAAGGTGTCTTGGGGGAGATATTAAAATGGTAGAGTAAACCGGTATGTGCAATATGTTACCGGTATGGCTGTTAACCAGCATTGCCAAATAGGTAAGTCAATGTGTTCCAGTAGTGTTGTAGTGGCTCTGTGGCTTGGTTTGTTGGAGTTGTGCTAGGTGAAGATGAAGTAGTCACTGGTAGAGAAGTGTTGGACTAGTAGACAACCTTATGTGCATGCATCCTTATGTGTCAACCAGTTGGATAAGTGACATGATGTTGATGAGGGTTGGCATTGCAGTCATGGAAGAGGATGCCACAAGATCATGGTGGACATCTTGTAAGTGGAAGACCATCTACAAAGCACTTATGCTCACCTCCACTGGTACAAGGTGCAGATTGGTGTACCAGTTTAGGAACTAACAGAAAAATGAAGACCAGAGATTTGTGGTTTAGGGGGAGTTCACAGTCATATCTTATGATTGGTCTCTGATACACTTGACACAGGAGGAGATCAAGTGTCATTGTTGTTGCACTGTAGACCGGTATACAAGGAGATGTGAACAAAGAGCGAGAGTCACTTGCACAGGGAGAGAATCTGTCAGACTGGTACTTGATTATCTCTAACAATTAGTGTCAAAGCAACCCCTTCAGAGGAAGAATATATCATTGATATCAGATGGGGAAGATGCAATCTAACTGATAGGTAAGTGAAGTTTGCTGACACAATTTTCAACAGTTGGTTGATTCTGTAATTGGTATTAGACCGGTATACACAATTGGTGTCAATTGGTGTGTCTGCTCTCTATTTCAAGTGTTGCTGGTTGAGAGGTTGCAAAGCATAGTGGTCAAAAGGGAAGATGCAATACCAATAGAAAATGGAGAGAGAGAGAGCTTGCAGTATATCGTATGTCAAGAACCTTTGCCATTGTTGTCAAAGAGGGAGAGAATCTCTAGTATGTTGGATACTACATGTGTTGACATCAATGCCAAAGGGGGAGATTGTTGGCATTGTGTTGTCATTGATGTCAAACCGTATAGGATGATAACTGGTATTAGAGATTTTTGTGCAGTGTTGTCATTGATGTCAATTGGTATTAGTGTCATGCATGTCAACTGGTAGTAGTGCAGTTGAGGCCAACTGCTATGCAAGCTACAGTAATTGGTATAAAAGTTGATGTTGGGTATGAAGAAACCGGTATCCGGTGAACAAGTGGATGAACATGTTAGTGTACATGTTGGTACTAACTGGTAAGATTGCAAAGTGAACAAGTCACCAGTATGCTAGTATGATACCATCTAGCAGGACTCCCACTAGATGAAGAGAAGGTTGATAGAGAGTGTAATGCTTCAGTGAGAAAAGATGACGTATGGAAAATATACTGGGACATATGTCAAGTTGAAGATGTATCCTCTCCTTAGTGAAGTCACAATATCATCGACAGGTGACATAGATCCTCCTCCACCAGTGTTTGGTAGTCGAAGTACAGTTGTTTAATATTCCCACCGGTAAGTGGTAATACCTTGCTTGTCCCACATCATACATGGCATACATCATGAATCTCCGGGATAATATAGTCAGTGTAAGCAAAGGTAGGTGACTGGATGCATAGACCGGATGATATGTGTGAGCCTCTAGCATGTGAGAACAAAGATGTGCACCTAATCAACAGAGTAAGCAGATGAGCTACTGGAACAAACAAGGAGTGATGCGTTTGTCACTTTAAAAAACTGGCTAAGAGGAGAACCTGTAAGATTAAGGAGAAGAAAAGATTTAGCTGAAGACAAACAATGCAATTGGAATGCAGATGCAGATTGATGCAATGACAATTGAAGATTGCTTGTGTGTTACCGACATGAAGGAAGATATAGTGTCCACCGATAAACAAGGAAATCGACATGCAACTAAGTGAATTGAGAGACAAAAGTGAAGTGCTCTCAATTTGATGAAGATGCACATGGTAAAGTAATCCTAGATAGCTATTGAGGACCGACCTGGTTAATGATCGGGCAAATGTGATAAACTGGCAAGATGGAGAAGGAAATGGCAAGAAGGTTAACCAACAAAGTATGATGTATCACTCAGAGTAGAGGATCGATAGGTGTGCACCGATTAAGTGTTTGGTCGATGATCCTCTCTAAACTAACACAAAGGTCTAAGATGAGATGGATACCGACAAGAATGCCACATGGAGTTGAAGTGGTAAGCATGCACAGGTCGGTGTAGTGTGTCAGTGAGATAGTTGGTGGTTGGTCTGACATTTAATTTTGATTGCAAAAACCACGAGGTAATTATAGAAGTGTGTGACTCAAGGCAAATCAAAGGACTCCCCTTGGTGAGTTGATCGAAGCAAGAGATCTGATCAGCTTATCCACCTGGAAAAGATAACTGGAAGATCATTTAATGTGATGGACAAAAGCAGGTCGAGAAACAGAGCCATGCTTGCTAAAAATAGAAGGCGTGCATTGGAAGGCAAGATATTGGCGGTGATTAACAGGAAATCATCTCTAAGACATGATCAGATAATATTTGATTGGATCTGGTACACCAAATTAGTCATTGAAGAAACCCTAGCACGCCAAAGTTCAAACTCACGTTTTGGCGGGAAAGCTCTATTATATATATGTATATGTTGACCAAAGACTGATATTGATTGATGATGTTGGTCAAGTGAGAGGGGTGTGTCATAAAGTTGGACACTTGGCTAAAGATTGTAGAGATCAACCCAAAGGAGATACTGAAGAGATAAAAATCAAACTACAGAAAATCTGGAAAAAGAAGGAAACTGAGTCAAAAAAATGAAGAAAGCACCTTACCTACCGAGTTAGGTGCATCTACTTTGAATTAATCAATAAAGGTATGAAGGGAATGCATTCTCTCAAGGTTAGATCTTAACAATTCCTATTTTATCATGTACTTAATTTCAAAATCTGCATAGCTAAGATGCATTAGCAAGTTTGAAATTCTATCTAGTCTTTTGGAATACCAGAGAAGTCGGTAAGTGCAGGAAACCTATCTAGTCGGTAAAAGAATAAAAGGAAGTTAATCGGTTTAGTGGAACCGAGTGCATTTAATGTTTTCTTACCTAACTGCACAAATCCCAATAAGGTAAAATGTGTACATAAAGTTCTTCGTGCGGTCATTTTACACTTACCAGTTATCAAGAGCAAAGCTAAGCGATTCAAAGGCGATCAAACATCTCCCGAGCGAATTTCAAGGTATTTATACAACAATCTCAAACACATTTTTAAACCAGTTAACCGGTCAATATCAGTTGTGAACATCTGCATTATATTTACTAAGTCAAAAGCATTTTCTGGTTAGTTAAAACCCTAAGCTCTTTCGTTAGTAGAAATCCAAGTTTGAAATGGCTCCTAAGTTGTAGAAACCTGTTGTAGTTGAGACTATTGAGAAGCCCTCACTGAAGTATTCCTTACCTCCCAAATTTGCATCTAAACCCGATGAGAAAACTGCATTTTCTCTTATTCTGGATAGGGTTCTATTGGTTGAAGATGTTAGATTCTACACTAAGTGCCGTGTTGAAGAGCTAGGTCATGCCGAGATCAAGGACATGTATGATGAGTTATGCACTGATGGAATTCTAGATAGCAAGTATGAGCATATCAAAGTCAAGGGATTGACCGAAGCCCTAACCTACCCTTGAGTCTTCAAACCCCAATGGGTTAAATTTGTTTTGAGCAGAGTTCATGATGACTTTATGTGGTTAGAGGAGCAACCGTTCAAAATCACCAAGGAGATCATTCACATAATAACCGGATAGCCTATATACGACCATGCCTGAGAATAGAAAATGATTTCATAGAAGGAATTGATAACTTTAACCGGAGTTGAGTCTGACTGCAGAGGTCTTAAATTGAATAATGTTACAGATGCAAAGCTAAAGTTTGCAATTAGAGTCATCGGTTATTGTTTCTTTCAATTGACAAGAGAAAACAGTGTACCATGTGCAGCTGTAGATTTTTCCTACAAGATTGTGAAAAAGGGTATGAAGATTGATCTATGTGAAGTGTTGTTGAAAAACCTATTTGAAAATATCAACACTATAAGGAAACCTAAGAAGAATAACTCAGCAAACACACTAAAGTTTGGGTCACTCTTAGTGTACATGTTTTTCTATTTTCAGAAATTCTTCCCATCAGTCGGTAACATAGTTTGGGAGTTACACTGACCAATCGCCCATCAAATAAATGACTTTATCAATCAGTTAGGTGATAATTTCAATGAGATAATGGATGACTACTTCAACAAATTTCAAGAAAAGATGCATAACAGGTACAAAATCCCACCTCAGTTAGTGGAAAAATATAAGGATGATATATGTTTTGAAGTGGACACCGACTACTGTTATGTCAATGCAATAGATCCTAGAACTCAATCTCTACCGTCCATGGGTTATGAGATGGATCTTGATATTTCTCAACAACAGATATATGCCTTTTTGACGCTTCCTAGGCATGCTACCGAGATCAGGTATGGTACTTATGAAGAGTTCAAAGAAAAAGTAAAAATGAGCATAGTAGGACCAAAGGCTACAAGAAAAGCCACTAAAATGATCAAAGTGCTAACTGAGAAATTTGGAGAAGGTTCTACCTCCACACCTACTAAGCCAACAGGTAGGAAAGATGATCAACTTACAATTGAGGAAGAATCTAAGGCTCAAGAAGCAGCAATTACTCTAAGCACTGAGTTGCTAAAGGGCGAAATATTGAAAAGGAAGAAACAAGATACACCTAAGGTATCACCGACTCCACCAGTGAAACGACCTAACACTAGATCATCTGCAATGTCACCCGGTAAGAGGCAGAAAAAGGTTGATTGCCTAAAGTTACAAAGACTTATAGAAAGTCAACTAGGAGACTCATTTTGAATAAAGAGTCAAGTGACACAGAATCTGCAGACAAAAACAAATTTCAGATTGTTAAAAGCACAAAGGAAGATGTACACGATGTTGACAACTTTTGTGCCAAATTGAAACAATATGGAGGATTCGGGTCATTCAAGTATGTAAAATATGACTCTATAACAGAAGATGAGAAGAGGCAAATAGAAGAATCAGTTGTATGCACACTTCTCAAATTTCGAGTAGTTCCATTGGAAGTAAGTAATTTTCTTCCAAATACATTATACTCTCACATTGACAACAGATGGAAATATGCTATGGACTCAGAGAAGCAGATAAGAGAAAGAGTTTTAATACATCTCTTTCTAGACATGTCAGTAGATGATATTAGAAATCATTTGAAAAACTACCAGACAAATTTTCAAGTGAAGCATAGAGCCTTGAAAATGATGAATGCACTTTATCTTAAAGTCGAAAAGGAAACCAAAGAAAAATGGAAAGAAATCTTTAGAATTCAGACTGAAGAAACTCAAGGTGAAGTTGAAATAGTTGACATTATCAAGCAAGATCCTGCTTCAACTATTCAACAAGATGAGGATGTCATGGACACTGAGGCACCGGAACAAGAGATGATAGAAGGAAATGCCTATGCCAAACTAGTATCAAGTGAATCAGTTTTGGAACAAGTAAAGTCCTACCCTTCGGTAGCTTAGCAAGTTTCAACCGAGAAACCTTAGGACACTGATCAAGGCAAAGAGGGTCAACAATCTACAAAAGGATAATCTACTTCTCAGGCCACCGGGGAACAAACTTCTCAAGTACCTGCATGCACTGAAACTGTTGCCACTGAGACCCCAAGAAAGGAATCACCAAAGGACACATCAGAGGCTAAGGGAACTGACAAAAGTGTTTCCTCTACCGAGCAAACTACTAAGGTTGAACAAGCCTCCAAAGCCATTGTACTCGTTCAACCGGTGAAAGCCTCATCATCCAAAGAAAAGAAAGTGGAGAAGCAAAGTTTCAAGGTAGATCTGTCAAAGCCTATTGTGTTGCCAAATGTTGACATTTCAAAACTGAAAGGGCAAGCACTTATTGAATTTAGAGAACTATGTAAAGCCAAAGCAGAACAAGAAAGACAAATGGCTATTCAAAAGAAGAACCGAGTACTTCAGAAGGTTAAAGCATTATTGACAGACATGCTACCTAAAGCGATCGTGAATAAAGACGTTGCCATCCATATGCAACTGGATGAACTACTCACTAAATTAGAAGCATCAGGAGTAAACGCATCATAATACCTTAGCAAGTTGAAGGACAAAGAGCTAACTGCTAAAATGATTGAAGAAGTGTAGAAAGCAATTGCCATAGGTAAAGTCAAGCTTGTTAGACTCATTGCTAAGTTGTCCCCTCAACTCAAACATATTCTTTATTTATTTTAGAAGCTTTGTACATTTTCATTATTTATTAAGGATATCAAGCATAAGACCGAAGTTATTGAACAAGAGATTACCGATCTCTCCAATAAATTGACCACCGAGCCAAATTTTGTTCAGAATTTCTATACCAAGCTGAAAACTCTTATGGCTCAACAGTTAGAACTTTAGAATGAAGAGCACAAAATAAGGATGGATATCATGACTCTTTAGACCTTATTTATTCCCCACTTATCATCAGTTCAAGAGCAGATCAACCGAGCTACCCACTTATCTACTCAACCAGAGGGAAGCACTTTAGACTGTTTGATTTCACTGTTAGCTGATATTACAGCTCAGAATTCCCTAATGGACAGTGTCAAGGATGCACTCTCCATTGCTCTCACCAACGCTAGTACAAAGTATAAATCTATTTTTAACCAGTTGCCTCCACCTAATGGTAACTAGTTTTGATGTTTGTCAAAAAGGGGGAGTGTACCGAGTATAAGAGGGAGTGTACTGAGCAGAACAGAGTATCCAAATGTACAGTTGAATTTGACAGGGGGAGCATAGAACACAGAGCAGTGAACACCGAGCATTGATCACAGGAGCATGCAAATTAAGTTATGTACAGTATATTGATAAGGGGAGTATATATTTGAGTATGTTACTATTCATTGACAATTGTATATACTGTCATTTTAGTCAAATTTTGTAAGTATATAGATTTTGAGTAATGACTTTGAAAGGAGTTTTGTCAAACATACCAAACTAATGTCAAAAGGGGAGATTGTTGTTATTTACTAAGTTGTCATTAGTTTTATGTCCAAAGTCATCCTATATAATCTAGTTGGTTAATACTACCGAAATATTTAGTTGGTAAGCTCTAAAGCAGTCGATTACAGAAGAAAGGAGTCACAGAGTTAAGTATACACCTAGTTGTCTACCGAGTAACGTTCTATGTCTACCGAGTAGCAAAGAAGGTTTACTGAGTAATTTGAACTGAGTAGAAACGTGTTACCAGATTCAATGAACCTAGACACATATGTGGAAACGTGTTACAAGAATCGAGGAACAGGGAACCGTTATCACATAGGAAATTGCACTTCAAGATTTTGTATGATTTTGAGGAAGTTTATCCAATGAAATAATTTCTACGTTTATTCCTTCGATGAATCTTGTTTGTAAGATCGAAGCATGAATAGATCACCATCCCAGAGATCTATTTATATAGAGTGATTTGAGAATCAAAATGAGAGACATGCGTGATAGAAGAGTTAAAAGGAAAATCATAAGATGACACATTGAGTTGTGACTGTTACGACTGACAGAGATATTTAGAGGTCACCGAGAAAGTCTTTAGAGAACAGTTTAAGGGACAGAGTAAACAAAAGGGTTTACCGAGTTGATTTATCAATTACCGAGTTATGCTATGAGCAAGGTAATTTCATATTGAGCACATAGAATCTGCTATAACATTTCAGATGTAAAGTTGCAGATATTTGTAAAGATTTTATTGAATCATTTGAGTTATAATAGAAACCTTTAACAGAGTAAAAGACTCTAACAAAGTCTATAAATTGTAAAGCCTTTAACCAGGTGCAACATTTTGTATAAGTGTTGTAAAAATACTTTAGAAAGGTAGATCTAAAGATCTTGATACTCCTAACAGGGTAAGCTATCAGAAATAGCTAAACATGTAGCTCTAACTAAGCAACCTTTATTATTGCAGTAGTGAAGTTGTGGGTGCCATCCCCACCGCAGTTTTTCTCTCTAACAAAGAGTTTCTGCGTAACCAAAATATTTGTGTTATGGAGTGAAATGTGTATGAATGTTATTTCTATAATTATGTGTTAGCTTTATATTATGAGATCATCAGTTTACAGTTTTTGTTTATTAGTAAGATTGTTTTTAAAGAAAAGTTTTGAAGTATCGATTCACCCCTCCCCTCTCAGTACATTAGCTTTCATTGTTGGACCTAACACTCACTTCACACAGAATTGTTTAGATAAAGGAATGAGAACAAAGTTGACATCTATAGATTTAGTGTGAACCTCAATAGGGAGTGTGATAGAACCAATAGTAGGACAAGAAAATCCATCAAATAATTTAATGACCACATTAGTATCATCATAGATTGGTTGATGCAAATGTAAAGTATAAATATATTCTTCAGTGATGACATTAACCATGCAAGAGAGATCAATAAGCACACCACAACAAGGTTTCTCTTGGATTTTTGCAACTATGTATAAAGGGCCATCAGGTGCTCTAATGGTCTCACGAGGATCAAATGTGATACATTTATCATGAGGTGTTTCTTGTTTCTCTACTATATTCACTAAATTTGGAGTTGTGGTAGTGAAATCAGAGGGAGAGGAAGAGGTATGTTCAGTTTCAATCACATTAGAGGTATGAGAGGGTAAAGGATCGGCGAAAATCTTAATATTTTGATTAGGAGGAGCCACTAATTTGTTTCCCTTATCATTCACACCTACCATAGATATAGTATTATTATCAATTAGGTCTTGAATCTTACTTTTTAATGTAAAACATTTCTTAGTATCCTGACCAGGTTGACGATGAAACTGACAAAAAGAATTATTATCAAAGTAAGGTGAGGCTACCTTAGAAGGGTCAACTGGTTTTATTGGAGGAAGTTTGATAACATTTCTTTGTAATAACTGAGACATGATGCTATGCAAAGATTCATTCAAAGGATTAAATTGTCTTTCTCTTTTGAAAAATTTAGAAATAGGAGGCACACCTGTCGTAGCATTCACATTGTTATTGTTGATGGTGTCATTGAATTTTATGAAGCCTTTATTCGGTTTGAACTTCACAAATGGTTGTTGAGCACTCTCACCCTTATCACTAGGAGCCATAGGAGTAGATTGCTCCAGTTGACTCAATCAATTGATAACTGTGAAGTGTTGCGCACAACTAGGGAAAGGAAGTAAACTCAAAAAGTAGAAGTTTGTCCCTAATGTCTTTTTGCAAATCAGAAATGAAAATTCTTTGAATATCATTATCAGGCACTCGAAAAGAAATTTGAGAACACAAATGCTTATATCTACCAATGAAATCAGTCACTTTTTCTTTAACACCTTGTTCACAATAGTTAGTCTTTGTGCAAACACTGAGATGCTTGATTGCATATTACAAAAGCTTGTACACAATTTCACAATGGTAGTCGATACATGGAAGGATATAAGATTGAAACTATGCATAAGAAGAATGCTTCATTATAAGATAATGATTGACTAAAATCATTTTTCCATTATAATAGTTTTAGGGCCACGAAGACATCAATGAATGTTGAAAATCCCAACATAGGCTTGATGAAGTAAAGTGCACATTCAATGGTTCCAAAAAGTGTTTCAGGAAGAATGGTTTAAATCTCACACATTAAGCTTATATTTCTAAGCTTTAAAGTGTTAAATACTTAGAATTGACTGATATTTTCTAGGCTTAGTATGTTGCTTAATGTCTGTTGACATACTAAGAATACACTTCTAAGCTTAAAAGTGTTAAATACTCAGAGTTAACTAACATTCTCTAGACATACTATGTTGCTTAATGTGTGTGGTTTAAGGCTAGCCATTTCAAGACCTGATAGTGGTTAAACAATTGTATTACTCCCCCAACATTTTAGTCAAACTGCTACATTAAATAGTATCAAATAAGTCTATTAGTGTTTCCATATAGTTATAAAATCATCGTCGGTCTTAAAAACAGTTATAAGAAATATTGAAACACCCGACTGAAGACCAACTAGTGTAGAACGAAAATCATTCAAAATAGCTACAAGTCAAATAGTTTTGTTTTCAAAGCTAAATCTGAAGCAACCCATGGCTTCTCTTTGATTTTTCATAACTAAAAAGTGACTTGTTAGTTTGTGTAGATTGAACAAGTGTCTCCATGCATGCCCAGGATAATTAATAGGTAGTTATTGATATTTCTCTAGTGACTTCTAGGAAGTAATTGGAAACTTTTAGAAAGTAGTTGATGAAATCAAGATAATCTTAGCCATTAAGATTAGATAGTAGCCATTGATTTTTAAATCAGAGATTATAAGAGGAGATCAATAGGCATTTGGAGAAGATAATTTTTGAAAAAGTTTTGTAGTGATAGCAAATAGTTTTGCAGTGATAGAAAGGGTGTAGTGATAGTGTTGCATGCAACAGTATTGGAATTTCAACAATAGAAATTGAGGGAAGAATTTTTGAAGAAGAAACTATTGTCAGAGCTCTATCTATAAGAGGCAAGAAGTTTATGTAACTATTGATTTTCCGAAGTTTAATAAAATTCCTCATCTGTTGAATTGGTTTTCCGTTCAGGGTTTTTTCCAGGGATAATTTGTCCAGAAATATTGTGTTTATTGTTTTGTGTATTTCTTTCTCTGTTCCTGTGATTTTATTTGTTAAATTACAGTTGTGTTATTTAAAATATTTGTTGTGAATTAATTTTCTACAGTCAAATAATCTATTTAGATAGAAGCTTAATAATCAATAATTGCAATAGATTCTTCACATGGTATCAGAGCTAATCTAAGGGTAGAAAAAGCTCAGTGCAGGCACAGGAAGATAAAATTGAGGGTTTATAAAAACCTAGTTTAGCCTCTTCCATTTTTTCGGGGTTTTACTCTTTTTTTGAAATGGCCTCAACATGTTTAAGCAATCAGAAAAGATTGGATGGAGCTTAAAATTTTGGTGTATGGAAAGCCAAATTTTTGTATTGCTAGAAGAGAATGGTATCAAGGAATATGTGACCAGTGTTATACCTATACCTACAGATGCAACACAACTCTCAACATATAAGAAGGAAGATGCCAAGGCAAGGAGGATAATTTGTGACAGTGTTAAGGGCCATATAGTTCCACATATCGCAGAGTTAGATACAACGAAGAAATGTGGGATGCTGGTGCAGGAGCACTTAGATTTCTTGATTGATTTTCATAATTTTGGAGTGAATGATACTCAATTGGATCAAGGAGTGAATAAAGGACTATTTGTAGGTCCAAAAGTGTGTTTTAAGGTTATTTGTAGTTTGATTGTCTCTAGTGTTAACTTATTTTCTCAGCTTTGGCCAATATGCTTTTGTAAGCCTAAAATGACATCATTTAGCAAAATTGGGTAAAAATCCTTGTAAGGCCTCATAAGGCTTTTGGAAATGTTGGTTTGATGTTAGGGAACCATCATACAGGGTTTAGAGTGTGTAGATATGTACAAGTTTCAAAAATGCATGGTGGAGCAAAAGTTGTCATGTTTGCTTGACAACTTTTTGCAACAATGTGAGCAATTTTTGAAAAATCATCAAATCGGTGGTTAGAGAACCGATGGGTGGTTGGTTGTGGGTGAGTAGGAATATATAAGGCTTTTCAAATCATTGCAAAAGGGTTGGAAGATCCAAAGAGTAAATTTTGAATAACAATTTGAGGCAATTTCCAGATTTTGCATAAAAACTTGTTAAATTGCTTATAGCAGTCTATACTAGATGGATTGATTTTGGTACTGTTATTTCATGGTGGTTTAGGATTAATTGTTGTGGTGCTTTAGAATTACTTGTGCTCCTTCATTTTTCAGGTTTAGTGGTGTGTTTGAAATCTTTCTTGATTGCACTTCTCTCGGCCCGAGCAAAGGGATTAAGACCCTAGAAATGGCTCCAACTTGAATTCCCATTGTGTTTTCTCAATGGCCTTTGGGATTCAAGTAATGGAGTTTGTGTACAATTTAAATACTCTTTTTATGTCTTGGAAGTTGCATTGGAGCAATTTGCTATCATGTCCTAAGAGAGCTCTGTCATAGCCCGACTAGGGAACATGACTGCTATTTTCATTATTGCTTGCAGGGAAGATCAAATGTGATTCAGCCAAGTGATTGGCATGGAAGATGATTGTATAGAAGAGTCTCAAAGTGATTATGGAGATGTGACAGAGCGTGGAGATCAGTAAACCCTATTGGAGAAATCTCATAAACCTTAAACTCTTGAAAAGTGCCATTTTGGGGGTCGTACCTGTATGGACTTATCAGACCATCTAACCTCCTGAATCTTAAATAATGTCCAAATGGCTATCCAAATCACAAAATATTTTAGGAGGTCCTTTGGAAGTTTTTTGAGAAAAGGAGCAAAAACCGTGAAGGTAGGGCTAAAAGGGGCTCATAGGGCTACTAGGCCTTGAAAATAGGAACTTATGAAAGTGATGAAAAAATGAAGGGAAACAAGCTACAAAACCACATGGTGGGAGTTGTTAAGTCATCTTAGACTCCTCCTAGTCCCCTGCAAGTGAAGGTTAAATAATTTTCCATCTTGATGGTTGAACTTACTCTAGTTAGTTCTATCCTTGATCTTGAGTAACTGGAGCAATCTAGTTGGTAGAGAGTTTTCCAAAAGATTTTAGGTGTTGGAATTGATTCAAGAGAAGAGTAGGGTGTAAAAAAACATGGAAGCCCGCAATGACACCTCTTTCTAGCCTACAAACAAAATTGCAACTCTTTTGGGTTATCAAATGTCATTTTGAATTTGTACCAGAATGCTACCACTAACCAAAAGCTAATTCTCAGGGAGAAGTTGATGAATACCCGGATAAATAAGGGAAAAGACGTGACAAGATACCTCACCAAACTTAAACTTGTCAAGGATGAGCTGGCAGTTGTTGGAGATAAACCAAATGATGGCGAGCTAGTATGAATAGCCCTAAAAGGGTTTACTAAGTAGTGGGATGCCTTTGTTCAATTTATTAATGGACGAGACACCTTACTGAGTTGGGATTGACTATGGAGTGTTTCACTCAGGAGGAGCTTAAACTAAGTCTTGTCAAGGAGCCAGTTGTAAAATTCAGAAAAGTAAGGTGGAACAAGAAAACATGGCTCTAGCAAGAAAAGGGAAAGCAAAGAAAGGTTCTAGAAAAGGATCGAATCCAAAAGATGAGAAGAAGAAAAAGGACTTGTCTAAGATCAAATGCTATGGTTGACACAAGTTTGGCTACTATGGCAGCAATTGCCCGCAAAGGAAGAAAAATGAAAAGAAAGCCAAGAAGCAGACAACAACTTCAACAAGTGTAGATGAGATTTCTAGTAGTATGGAGGATGAGTTTGCACTCATAGCTTGTTTGACCAGCTAAACCTCACAAGGTGTTTGGTATATAGACAGTGTGGCATCATTTCACATGATAGGAGTTAGAGAGTACTTCACATCAAAATTCAGAATTCTATGGGGAACAACTCGAAACTTAATCCACTTGGGAAAGGGACTGCTTTATTTCAAAGGGAGAATGGCAAGTCGATTCCCATTCATGATGTGTTGCATGTGCTAGGCTTGGGTATGAATCTGATTTTCGTATATGTCCTTCATGATAAAGGGTACAATGTACTCTTTAGAGAGGCACATGTGTTAATCAAGCATAAGGATTGGAAATCACCCATAGTTATTGGAGTTATGAGCAGCTAAATTTATAGGTTGTTGTTTGACACTCCTAAGGCACTTATGAGCAGCAGTAATCCTAGAGATCAAGGACATCTGTGGTATAAGAGGATGGGCCATATACATCATGGAGCACTTAAATTTCTTCGTGAAATAGTGATAGGTGTTCCAGAGGTGAGAACAGAGAATGATGATGTATGTAAGGGATCTGTTGGGGAAGTTTGCGAAAGTAGCTTTTTCGAGGAGTGACACCAGATACAAGGGTGTTCTTGATCTAGTACATTCAGACATATGTGGACCAATGTCAATGAAATCTCTCACAAGAAATGAGTACTTTGTAACTTTTATTGATGATTTATCTGGAAAGGCCTGGATTTATGTCTTGAAGACAAAGGATGAGGTCTTCAATCACTTCCAAGAGTTCAAATATCTTGTGGATAATTCAATAGGTAGGAAGGTGAAGGTTCTTCAGTCAAACAATGAAGGTGAGTACATAGGGAAAGAGTTCTATGAATTCTGTACCAGTGTAGGAATCAAGAGAGAGTGGACAGTTCCTTACAATCCGCAACAAAATGGAGTTGTTGAGAGGAAGAATCATTCTATATCAGAGGTAGCAAGGGCTATGCTATATGACTAGGATATGCCACGTTACTTATGGGCAGAGGCATGCAATACAACAATATACATACAGAATAGGGTTCCACATAAGGTATTGGGGAAGATGACACCAGAGAAAGCATTCACTGGGAAGAAGCCAGATGTCAGTCACTTCAAGATATTTGGGAGTTTGGCATATTGTCACATTCTAGGGGATACACATTTCGCGTTAGATCAAATTGCAAAGAGGGGTACTTTGTGGGGTATATCGAGTCCTCAAAGGCATATTAGATATTTATTCGAGGGACCAGGAGGATTATAGTCAAGGATGATGTCAAATTCATGGAGGATAAGGCATTTAGGAGGTTCAGAGATTTGCCAGTAGATGATCAAAGTGAGCAGCCAATAGAAGCTCCAAGGATAGTTCAACCGGATCAAGGGCAATGAAACACGAGTACAGTTACTAACACAAGAACGGGCTTAGGTGTTGACAGTTCATAGAATATAGAGCAACAGGAACAACAAATCCAAAAGATGCATCAGGAAGATATGCACGTTGATATTTCATCCTCTACAGTTGACAGAAGGAACCATGAGGTTCAATAGACACATAGGGATACTCATAGTTTGTGGGTGCTCCTAGGACGAGTAATAGACAATGGAGACAACCCAGCAAGATATAATGATTATATGGCATTAATTAGTCAGTTGGTAGATGGTGAGCCTTCCAGGTATTAGGAGGCTACACAACAACAGGTGTGGTGAGATGCAATGGTTGAGGAGTACACCTCAATAATGTAGAATGATGTGTGGGAGGTTGTGCCTAGACCGACAGATAGGGTGGTGGTTGGATCACACTAGATCTATAAGATCAAACATGATGCAAATGATAGCATCAAGATATACAAGGCAAGGTTTGTGGCCAAGGGGTTTTCTCAAAAGGAGGGAATAGACTATGAGGAGACATTCGCTCTGGTGACCAAGTATACTTCTATACGAATTGCAATCTCACTTGCAGCATAGATGGGATAGTAGATCCATCAAATGGATGTCAAGACGACATTCTTTAATGGTGAGTTGAAATAGTAGGTATACAAAGATCAACCAAAAGGATTTGTAGCACACAACAACGAGACCCATGTGTGCACATTGAAGAGAGACTTGTATGAGCTCAAATAATCTCCCAGGGCGTGGTATGAACGCATTGATGGTTACTTGCAAGGAATGGGCTTTATGAAGAGTGAGGTGGATGGTAAACTCTACTACTTGGTGGTTGGGGTGAGGTTCTCATTCTTGTTCCATATGTGGATGACTTGTTTCTACCAGGTTCACTGGGGCTCATAGAGGAGTGCAAAAGGGACCTTGCAAAAAAGTTTGAGATGAAGGATTTGGGACTTATGTACTACTTTCTAGGCATGGAGGTATGGCAAACAGATGGAGAGATTTTCCTTAGGAAAGAGAAATACTGCATCGAAATATTGAGGAGGTTTGAGATGGAGGATTGCAGAACCATGTCTACACCCATGATCATGAATTGGAATAAGGTAGACACATCTAGGGAGAAGAATGTAGACCCCACCTTATACATGCAATTGATTGGTTCACTCATGTATTTGGTCAACATCGGGCTAGATATATCCTTTGAATTAAACTCTCTTAGCCAGTTCATGGTTGAGCCAAAGAGATTGCATTAGACAACGACAAAGTATGTGTTGCGTTATTTGCATGGTACAATCAAGTATGGGATTAGATATGCTCGAGGTGATGGAATCAAGTTGACAAGCTATATTGACGCAGACTAGGCAGGTAGTACAATGGACAAGAAAAGTATTTCAAGGTGTTGCTTTAGTTTGGGATAATGAGTTCTCTTGGTACAACGGGAAGCAGAAGTTTGTGGCTCTAAGTTATGTAGAAGCAAAATATATAGCAGCTAGCATGGCGACATGTGAGGCTATATGGCTTCAGAAGTTGTTGGTAGCCTTGTTTGGTCAGAGGGTTGAGACTACAGTGATACAGTATGACAATCAAAGTTGCATTAGATTATTTGAGAAACCTTTGTTTCATGATAGGTCTAAGCATGTAGACATTAGGTATCATTTCATTAGGTATTGTGTACAACAAAGGATTGTTCAACTATAGTATATACCTGCAAATCAGGAGGTAGCAAACATTTTGACAAAGTCTTTGGGGAAGGTCAAGTTCATCTTCTTCAGAGATAAATTAGATTTCATGCAAAACACCTTCCTTGCAAGAGGGAGTGTTAGTTTGTGTAGCTCGTACAAGTGTCTTGATACATGCCTAAGATAATTAATAGGTAGTTATTAGGTAGTTATTGATTTTTCTCTAGTGACTTCTAGGAAGTAATTGGAAACTTCCAGAAAGTACTTGATGAAGTCAAGATAATCTTAGCCATTAAGATTAGATCGTGGTCATTGATTTTTCAATGAGAGATTATAAGAGGAGATTGGTGGGTATTTGGAGAAGATAATTTTTTAGAAAGTTTTGCAGTGATAGCAAGGGCGTAGTCATAGTGTTGCATGCAACAATATTAGAATTTTAGCGGTAGAAATTGAGGAAAGAATTTCTAGAGAAGAAAACTATTGTCGGAGCTCTATCTATAAGAGGTAAGAAGTTTATGTAAATCTTGATTCGCTAAAGTATAATAAAATTCCTCATTTCCTGAATTGGTTTTCCCTTCGGGGTTTTTTTTGGGGACAATTTGTGCAAAAATATTGTGTTCATTATTTTGTGTGTTTCTTTCTCTGCTCCTGTAGTTTTATCTGTGAAATTACAATTGTGTTATTTGCAATATTTGTTGTGAATTAATTTTCTGCAGTCAAATAATCTATTTAGATAGGAGTTTAATAATCAATAACTGCAATAGATTTTTCACATGTCTTAAAATACCACCCTTGTAAATAGAGTGGAGCAAAAGATAAGTTCCTGCTCACAAAATCCAAATTAGTTAGTAATTGAGGTGATGACAAACATACCTTTAAATTTTGGAATATCAAGTGAATATTTTGCAAATTGAAGCACACACAGTGAGCGAAACAAAGACTAAATACCTCAGAAAATGTGATCTCATACAACACAAAGTTGCACAAAATGTGTTTTCTAAACGGATTTAAAAACTTACAAGCAAATGCAATTGCCATGATATCTTAATCATTATCATATTCTTTCATGTTTATGCAAAACAATCAATAGATAGAAGATGAAGTTGTCAAGGAGGACATTAGAAGTCATCACTTAACAAAAAACAATAGTATTTTAAATTTGCTAGAGATCCACGACTCTGACAACAAAATAAATTTGTTAGATAGAGTGTAGCTTGGCCCAATTGAACAAAATCCTACTATCAAAGCAAAGCATTATCATTATGGAAGGAGTCTTCAAAGCTTTGATGATTTTTTGTTTTAAGAAATCTAATGCCATCACCAGTCTACTATAAGTCATTCGTTGGGGTGAGATCGATATACAAATAAGGAAATTGCAATAGGCAATAGGAAGAGGATGCTTTTGAACTTGTACATGAGACAAGTGCGTGAGTTAGGACTGGAATATGGGTTGGTGATTATTTATATACCATAACTCATCTTGGCATCTCAATTATTGTGTTGGTGATGAAGAGGAAACATATAGTGTAGACCCTATTCTCAAATATTCGCCTCTAAATGCAATTCCAGTAGCATTGCAGAAGAATTTATGGAGCTCATGTTTAATGCATTTTTGTTGCTAGTGATATTCTAGAAGTTATTGGGACAGTTTATGCCTTAAACATGTGTTCCATCTTCCACTGTGGCTAAGAGTTATCTTGGCGGGATTTAGTACTCTGACTTTTCTTGCCTTGCAGCAATATAGGGTGCAGAAGCTGGAGCTTTTTGTATACTTTTTGGTCCTCACCATAGCCAGTTGTTTCTTTGTAGAGATAAAATATGCAAGAATATCCATTCACACAGTTATTGAAGAATGGTAATGTTGAGGATAAGTTGAGCCATGAGAATTTTGCATCGTATTATCAAGATACAATATCCAATTTTTTTGAGGATGGAACACACGATTGCAATGGAGTAATACGACATGTGTTCCAGTTTTATTTAATTGTATTATTTTAAAGGTTGTGCTCACAATGTCTTATATCATTTTAATAAATTAAACATTATGTCTTTCAGGTAATATATGTATGCGGGAAAAGCGGGTCGTTAGAACTCAATATGTGAAAAAATGTTCCAAAATACCTGTCCACACACACACACATGACTTCTTGGTGCAAGCTATGGAGTCATGAAGTATAACTTAGCTTCCCAAGGTTGGTCCCATGGTTCTCTATCTTACAATGTCCCTCAAACCAATGTTTTTGCTCTCAGATCACTGAGCAAAATGGTTTAGAAATGGCAAATGCAAGAACGAGAGATGCTTTGATAGATTTTAGAATGAAATGCATCCTAAACTATGCATGATTCTAGGAATGCAATAAACTAACAATAAGATGACAAGGTTAGTAAACAAACTATCCTATCATACTATATTTAGTCTATGATTGAGCCAAATGATAAAGAAAGTATTCTAAACATGCATATTTAGACTAATTTCTAATTAAAAGAGGCTAAAATGAGGAGCATAAAAATGATATGAAAGCTTGAATGTATTTGAGCATAAGTATGATACTACAAATTTGAAGGATGTTTAAAATGGAGGAATGAGAGCTCTATTTATAGCAAAAATAGAGCAATGGATGGTCAGGATTGAAAGAGTTGATCAAGGGTTGAGTTTGAAAGTTGGGGATCCATGTTTGCAATTTGCACCAATAAAATGGTGACAAGTGTCAACATAGGGTTGGGTTGAGAGAAGGGGTTGGAGACATTAAATGCCTGAGAAGACCTTAGGGTTATCTAGAAGGTAAGGGTCAAGCCTAAGTTAAGATTACCCACTGGATTAAGAGTTAATCCAAGGATAAACCCTTGTGAAAATGATTAACAGATAATAATGGTCAAAGCATTAAAGGCTTGATGAGACCCTTGGGTTGGATGAAGGTTGAGTTAAAAGAAATTCTTTAACCATGTAAGAGGGTTTGAGTTAACCATTAATGGTTATGAAGACTTTGGGGAATTAAGTGGTTGAAGGCTTGAAGCCTTTAATGGTTATCAAAGACTTTTGAGGAATTAAGTGGTTGAAGGCTTGAAGCCTTTAATGGTTATCAAAGACTTTGAGGATTTGAGAAGTGACCTCCCCTTGCTTAGGGATGTGACAAAGTTTAGAAGATGGGTTAGGCCAATTAGAAGCAATTAGAAGAGTCTAGAAGGGATTAGAAAGGGGTTTAGGAAGGCAAGTGGGAGATGTAGGATTTTGCAAGTGGATGGAGGGATAATAGGATTTAATTGAAATAAAGTTAATTTAATTCAATTTGGTTGCAATTTGGGGAAATTAAATAAATTAGATTTATTCAATTTTAGGATAACTATTTAATTAAATTTGAATTTAATTAAAAGTGGATAGGGGGGATTTAATTGAATAAAATGATTTATTCATTAAATGGGTATAGTGAATTTAATTTAAATAAATTGAATAATTTACTTAATTAAATAGAGGAATGTGGATAATTTAATTAAATTGGATTTAATTAAATAGAGAAATGAACATAAAATATTCATTTAGAAATATGGTCATTTTTATATGTCTACAATATAAATTTGTTATTTGTAATTAAATCCCAAATAAAAGAGGTGGTTATAGATACTGAAAGGGCTCCTTGAGAGAATCAATAAATATGTAACCAAAAGAGAGGGAGAGGGTTTGGATTTTTCTGATCCCCCTTGTCCTTGGAGGAAGGAATGAGTGTGAATCGATTAGAAGGACATTTTGAATCCATTACCTGAGGAGGGAAGTGAACAAAGATTTTATTTCCGAGCACAATCTTTTGTATGGAGGTGCTGAGATTTGTGTATTTCAGTTTGATCAAGAAATAAGAAGTAATTTAAATCTTTGTATTTATTTGTTTACTTTGCAGTTGTAATTTTTCTGTGTAAATTTACAGTTGTCTATGATTAATCCATTATATCTGGTTGTAGGTATGTTTCTTAAAATCTTTGAGTTTTCATATACGTATTTATAAAAAATTGTTGTTTATGTTCTTTATGGCAGTCGTTCATGGGTTTAGAGTGAATGAAAGATCTTTCTGTCATTTGTCTCTTTTCTCTTTTATTATAAATTCGTAATCACATTTGTATCATGATCATGAGCAAGTGTTAGTTTGCCTTTCCTTCTTTCTGGTTAAAAGAATACCCCAAAAAATTTAAACTAGATCTTACAAGGGAGTTGTACCTCTAAAATTCAGAGGAAGATGATCAATGCAGTGGTGATCTCTCCAACTGTTTGTTGACAATTTGTCTTCATATGTGGGCAAAAGAGATTCATTTGTTTGTTATTTTAAAAAGAAAAATTTGTTAACCAACACCACCCAAACAAGAATTCGACTTCTCCATAGATTTGGATTTTGGAACTATGCCTTAGTCCAACGCTCCATACAAAATAAAAACAACAAAAATATATGAGTTGAAGATCCAACTACATGAACTCTTATATAAGGGATTCATTAGACCAAGAGTGTCACCATGGTGAGCTATAGTGATTTTCGTTAAGAAGGATGACACTTTACATTTATGCATTGATTATAGGATGCTAAACAAGGCAACAATTAAAAACATGTATCATCTTCCAAAGATAGATGAATTTTTTGATCAAATAAAGGAGGCTACCATATTTCCAAAGATTAATTCAAGATCGGGGTGTCATCAACTCATAATCAAGGAGGAAGATGTTTAAAAACTATTTTCAACTCGATATGCTCATTATGAGTTTGTTGTGCTACATTTTTGGTTAACCAATGCACTAGTAGCTTTTATGAATTTTTTGAATAGTGTGCTTCAAGACTATCTAGATGATTTCATAGAAGAGCATGAGAGGCACTTAAGGATAGTTCTGCATCAACTAAGACTACACAAAATATATGGTAAGCTATCCAAGTGCACTTTTTGTCCATATTATTTCAAGAAAAGGTAGTCATTATTGATCCATATAAGATTAAGGCAACTGTAGAATGGTCGACATCTCATAATGTTATAGAAGTTCGAAGCTTCATTGGACTTGCCGGTTATTATAGGAAATTTTTTGAGGGGGACTCTAATATTGTCAATCCAATCACCTCATTTCAAAGAAAGGGAAAGAAATTGAATATATGAAAAAATGTGAACAAGCTTTCCAGCTTCTAAAACAAAAATTAACTTCAACTCCTATCCTTACTATCCCTGATCTAAATGGACCATTTACAGTGATAACATATGCATCAAGAGAAGGAGTAGGGGGAGTGTTGATGTATAATGGACAAGTGGTAGTTGTCCATATTATTTCAAGTTGAAGTCCACGGGCCGAATTTTGATCGGGGCGCCTTTTTCCCTTTTTAACTTTCTAGCTGCGCTCAACCTACAGGCCAAATGTCATCTCAGTGTTGGCCTGGGTGGCCTACATTTTATGTTTAAGGTTTGGAGGAATGTGGAGTTTCCAAGTGGATCAGTTTTGATGATGCGACAATTTGTTCGACCCCACCCTGTATCTTGAGAAAGATGGAGACACATGGCATCTCAGCGCTATCGGTATTATTTTTGTTTGGATGCTCTTCTATGGAGACCCCCTTGAGCTGCCGCATGTTACTAAGGGTGTGTTGTCTGCTAGGATATGGTTAGCACAAAATAATTTATGTTTGGGTAAGTATGAAGATCGTCGAGGTTGAGTGGGACTAACGACCTCAAAATCCATTTTGTTGGGTGTGTTCTTGTGGGATGCCACGACAGTTTTTTTTTGTTTCAGAGGTGGTTGCACATGGTTGGCGGATGTTTGAACTATTAGCAGAGATGAGGGCTCTATTTATGCTTTGTTTTTCCCCTGTTTTAGGGGATTCGGAACTTTGAAAGAGCAATTAAGTTTCTTAGATAGAATTTCAGCCTTTTAGTTGTTGTTGTTTCATGAGGAAAGGTTAATCAAATTGTGCTTGCAGCCTTTGTGATGCCTCTTTTTAGTATGCTTTGATAGTTTTCTGTATTTTTCTTGTAATTCTGATGACTTTAGAAATGTATATCTAAGATTGTTGATTAAACTATGTTTCGCACTTGTTATCTAGTAGATGCGTGATTGATATTTCTTTATGTTGCAAAGGGATCTTAATTATTGGTTCTATTTGGATATATAAATTGTTGAATGGGCTTTAAAATCTCATGTTTCTGGGTTTTATATGCCATTAAGGCTTTTAAAAAATGTTTTCGCACATCGCCTAAGTAATTTAGATCATTTTGCTTTAAGTTTCTTCTTTCCCTTTTCCCAAAACTATAAGGAAGAGACGACTTCTTAAATCCGGAGGTCATTCAGTGAGGCATGCGCAATAGGTCCCCCATCACTGAATTTCCTATAAGGTTGTCTACTTTCAAAGTAAAATTTAGAGTCAATAGTTCTTTTTCTGGCATGCCCAGTGGGACCCAAATTTTGAATAAACTCTAAGTCAATTTATGAGTCATGAGCTTGTTACTAGGAGCCAAACAACCCTAAATCCTAGTTTACTCTTACCACCCCTAGTAAACGTTCATTCGGCTGCATCTTCATCTTCTCAGAACTTGCATGTCTTCCCTCTAGTCACCCTTGCAGCAATGGCACACATTCCCCCGAGAAATTTTGTGACCTAGAATAACGGGAGCCCTCTCATTTCCCCCTACTCCACTTGTAGTCTAGGGGCCAATCCTCGTAGCTGCATTCAAAGTCGTACCTAAGATTACTGGAGAATGTCATAAGACTCTCGGGGAGCATTTACAAGATATGGCCAATGTTTTCATTGTCCATGGTATTACTGAACAACATGTAGCCTTGATATTACTAGTAGCCTCTTTCAAAGGAAGAGCTTTAGATTGGTTCAGGTCCTTGGTTCCTAATACTATAGGAGATTGGGATCAACTGGGTGACCGTTTCTTCTAGAGATTCTCTGACAAGGCCAATAGATCATCATTGATGCACCAGTTGATCACAATAAAGAGGGTTCCTCAGGAAGCACTGACGGAATTCAACCTAAGAGTCCAGAGAACCTGGCAAAGAATACCTCTATCCGCCCGCCCTCCTACGAATATGGCATTCATCTTTTATTTAAAGGCTTTCAATTCTAACATATCAGTGATGGTCGTCTCTAGGAGGCAATACCCTCCCACAAGCATTCAACCTAGCAATCCAAGGAGCAAATAATTTGATCGACATTGGGAAGCTTGCCCCTCGCCAAACCATGCTAGTTTTTCCTGAGATATCTCACCAAATTCCTGAAGAGGTCATTCCTAGCACTTCTACCCCGCAATCTATGTATATGTATCCCGGCCCCCAGCAAACACATGTCCCTCCGCAATCGTCTTTGGTCGCAGAGGTCAACGACATGAAGAATTTATTGAGATCCTTCTCAAACGAAATTGTCAGTCTGAAAAGAGCCCAAATCTTGCCCGCTAGACCCCCTTTTCAGCAAAAATTCCAAGGAAACAGATCTCCATACCAGCATAATCAGCATGCAAATCACTGTGCCGATAAATCTCCCCAGGTGAAAGGTCAAAGATTCCTAGTCCCCAATCCTTTGTAGACTGTTTACCCCAACACCGATAAAGAGTTGGCAGTGGGTCAAAATAATCTAGTGGATGACACTAACTCTTGGTGTTTTCCATGCAATAATGCTCACACTCCAAGAAATTGTCTGAGAGGGAATTTACAGCAAAAAAATGCAGAGCAACGAAGTCTGGGCATAATGTCGGATGAGTCTGTTTATGCATCCCCGGTATGGATAACGCATCTCTCATCATCCAAATGCAGGGCATGTCGATGCAACAAGAGATAGAGATAGCCCCAGATCATGTGTTACTCTCTTGGATGGAGGACGAAGATGCGATACTCACCAATGGTGCAACTACTTCAAAGGAGGGGGTCCCCTTCGTGCAATAAGATTACAACCTCCACTCTAAAAGGTGTTTCATAGGGGAGAATACGAACACATCAGGAAGAACGCCTACAGATAAAGCTCTTGAACAACCTGCAATTGTCCCTACATATCCGAGGAAAGAGTTTGTCTCCTATAAGATAAGAGAGTCGAAAGCTTTAGTGCCTGCAATATTGGACATGATGGAACAACTGAAGAAATCTTCAGCCCATGTTTCTTTGTGGGATCTCCTTAGCATCCCAGAGCAAAAGAATCAGCTGAAAGAAGCCCTATCTGACGTCGGGAGAAGTGCAAGCGGAAGTGTTGCCAAAGCTCCACAGATCAATAAAATGGGTTTCCATTCCACTACGAGCAATTCATGCTCTCTGACTGTGTTGACCAATGAGGCTTCGCCTCCCAAGTCTCAAATGGAAGGTAAATCATGAATAATGATGAACAACAGATACCCTAACTAGTATTGAGAGGGGGGGGGGGGGGGGGTGAAACAGTACATACAAAAACTTCTTCGCAACTTATCAAGTTAAAACAATGCTAACCAGTTGTCTTCATTACTGAACTTAACCATGGCAATACCGGTTAAACACAGTAAGACTTCAGACAACATAAGCCGGTAAAACTAAACCCTTCAGATACATTCAATACTTGATAACTACTTCACCCATAAACATATGAATGTGGTGTGTCAACAATACCATAACCATTAGCTCTGCATGCATAATCACTTAAACAAAGAATACTTAATCATCACAAAAAAAATGCACAACTCATGACACATAGCTTTTTCACGTGGAAACCCAAATGCGAAAAACCACGGTGGGCATGAATGCCCACAAGCTTGCTTTTGAACTCTTTCGAAGCTCGCTTTGTTAGAAGCCTAGTCTAGTAAAAGACTTTACAATAAGGTTCTACTAGGAACCAATCCTGTTAAAGATCACATGGTTAAGGGATGGCTATATGCCATGTTAAAGGCTACCTTTCTAGAGGATTTAAAGAACTCAATGAACTTGAGTCACCTGGTTAGAGGATTTACAGTAAGCTTGTTAAACCTACCCGACAAAGGGATTTTCCTTCTGTTGAAATGTTTAGAAGACAACAGGTAAAACTTTGATCTGATAACAGCACTATATGCTAAGGCAAATCCTTTTCAGCTCCTCTACTCTACAATCACACTCTGCAGTTTTCTCTCACTGGTCTGGCAAGTATCTCACCACTCGGATACACACAATATTTTCCAACAACTTACAATAACAAACATCATCAACCTTATAGACAACAATTAGGTCGGTAGCATAAACCCTAAACCCTAAGCATTTTAGGTTTACAATACAAGTGGTCCAACCTTGACCATCCAAACACTTTGCATAGAGCAATACAATTTCAAACAGATCACAAGACAATCTGCATCATCCATTCTTCACCGCACATAGAAATTAGTAACTCATCATGCTTTCTTCTCATGTCGCTAAGAAGAATGTTCATTCTTGAGGTAGACATTTAATGCAGTCGATCTTCACATGCAAGATCCTCAAGGAAATCCTTCACGTGCACAAAGATGATGTGGCATCATGATCTCATATTTATCTCTTAGCTAACTCATCATAGAATGTCATCGGTTGCATTGCACAAGCAATATTGCCAAACCGGAAACCCTACAGCTGAGACTATCAACCAGTAGCCATACTTAGTGAAACTCGGACATCGATTCACTGCATCTCTTCATACCGATTCACCAATTTCTTCGAATCTGCATACTGGTTCACTTGCACTTATTGACATCAATGACAACATACATTATCATCATATCAACATGTCGGTTCATCATATGCCAACAATCTCCCCCTTTGGCATTGATGGCAATGCTCAGTGTTGCATTGCAACTATAAACATCATAGACCAATGTATTTTGCATCATCAGATATCTTCTCCCCATACATCAGATATCTTCTCCCCCTTTGACAACAATGCCAAAGTGGAGGCACAAGCTTCCATTCTCCACTATGTTGCTCCCCCTATGGAGTAGCATCCTTCAACACATCAAACCTAAAAGATTTGACACTGTAGTACCTGACTGATGTGGAGCACACAACTTTTAGTTGACTCCATGAAGGGGCAGAACCCCTAATTCACCTCTCAAATAGGTAAATGTAGTCTTCGGTAAGGGTTTAGTGAATATATCTGCTAGTTGCTCCTTACTGGAAACATGTTCTAGTACAACCTCCTTATTCTGAAACTTCTCTCTCAAGAAATGATACTTGAGCTCATTGTGCTTAGTTCTAACATGCAATACTAGATTCTTGGAAATATTTATTGCACTAGTATTGTCACAAAATATACTCACCGGTTCAGATATAGGTACTTTGAAACCTTCCAATACATGTTTCATCCAGCTTGCTTGAGTGTAGTTCATAAATGCTGCCGCATATTCTGCTTCAGCTGTAGACTGAGAAGTATAGCTATGCTTCTTGCTTGTCCAGGAGACTAGTCTTCCACCAAGAAAGAATGCTCCACCAGTTGTGTTCTTCTGGCCATCTACATTACTTGCCCAATCGGCATCGGTATATACTTTGAGATTAAAGTCACCATTATATGGATACCACAATCCATAGTCAATTGTTTCTTTCAGATATCTAAGAATCCACTTGATAGCTACCAAGTGGGATTCTTTTGGACTTTTCTAAAAATGAGCTACTATGCCCATTGCATGAGCAATATTTGGTCTATTGTGCACCACATAATGCAGCTTACCAATCATTCACCGATACTCCTTCTCATTCACCAATGCTGAATCATCTTCCTTAGTCAGTTTATAGTCGGTCACCATTGATGTACCAACCGGTTTGCTCTCCTCCATGCCAAAGGTCTTCAATACCTCTTTGACATACTTGGACTGGGTAATAAAGATACCCTCTTTCATTTGTTGAATCTATAAACCAATGAAGAACTTTATCTCTCCAATCAAAGACATCTCAAACTCTTTCTTCATTTCATCTGCAAAAGCATGACTTGTTTTATCATCTCCTCCAAATATTATGTCATCTACAAATACTTCACAAATCAGAATCTGATCACCTTCAGATTTTAGGTAAATGTTGCTATCCTCACTTGTTCTCTAAAATCCTATCTTCACAAGATGAGAGTGTAACCGTTCATACCATGCCCTAGGTGCTTGTTTCAATCCATACAGGGCTTTGTGTAATCTACACACCATGTTAATATCTTCTGATAAGACAAACCCATCTGGTTGCTCAATATAGACTTCCTCTTCTAGGATTCCATTCAAGATTGCAGACTTCACATCCATCTGATAAACCTTAAATCCCTTGAATGCTACAAATGCAAGTAGCATTCGGACACCTTCCAGTCTAGCCATAGGAGCAAAGGTTTCTCCATAGTCTTCTCCCTCTTCCTGAGCATATCCTTTGCATACAAGTCTTGCCTTGTTCCTCACAATTGTGCCTTCTTCATTTAGCTTATTCTTGAAGACCCATTTGGTACCTATGACATTCTTGTGTTCTAATCTGGGTACCAAGGACCATGTTGCATTCTTTTCTATTTGGTCTAGATCTTGTTCCATTGCCTTAATCCAGTCTTCATCTATAAGTGCTTCTCTGGAAGTCTTGGGCTCCAATTCAGAAATCATACAAGAGAATTATTCCACCTTTCTTCTTGTGAGTATCCCTGCATCTTTATCTCCTATGATTTGCTTCGGATCATGATATAGTTTCACATACCTAGGAATGACTCTAGCTAAATCTGCTAGTTTTTCCTCTTCTTCTTCACTTACCTCTTCTTCTTCACCTACTACAACTTCTACCGGTGTAGGAACACTGAGATCTTTACTTGTTTCTTTCTTAACTGATTCCCAGAAGGCTATGTCTGGTTTATGTTCCACTTCCTCATTGCAGGTTTCCTCAGGTTCCTCAGGGGATTCATCAACCCTGACATTGACACTCTCAACAATTTTATGTGTTCTATTGTTGTATCACTTGAGAGCTTTGCTCTTAGTGGAATATCCCAAAAATATTCCTTCATCACATTTAGCATCAAACTTTCTTAGATGCTCACCTCTCTTGATGTAACACTTACTACCAAACACTTTAAAATAACTCACAGTGGGATTTTTCCCGGTCCAATACTCATAAGGGGTTTTAACTCTACCTTTCTTAATGAGTATTTGGTTCTTAGTATAGACTGCAGTGCTCACTGCTTCTCTCCAAAAAGTGTGAGCAACCTTTCCTTGGATCACCATTGTTCTAGCCACTTCAACTATAGTCATGTTATTTCTTTCTGCTATGTCATTCTGTTGTGGTGTCCTTGAGGTAGATAACTGCCTCTTGATACCGCTATCTTCATAGTACTTGTTGAATTCATCAGAAGTGAATTCACCTCCTTGATCAGTTCTTAGGCATTTTATCTTTTGACCACTTTCCTTCTCTACTAATTCTCTAAAGGCTTTGAACTTTCCAAACGCCTCAGACTTGTCTTTCAAGAATGTGACCGACATCATTCTTGAGCAGTCATCAGTAAGAATCATGAAATACCTATCTCCCTGAATACTTCTAGTTTTCATAGGACCACACAAATCAATATGCACCAGATCAAGTAAGTTTTCTATTGAAAAAGACTTACCTTTGAAAGTTAAGGAAGACATCTTCCCAATTTCACATTCTCTGCACAAATAATTCTCTGGTTTGTTCAGCAAAGGCAATCCTCTTACTGCCTTGGTCTTACTAGCCTTTACAATATTATAAAAGTTCGTATGATAAAGTCTCCTATGCCATATCCAACTGTCATCAAACTTCGCCATCAGACACCGACTTATCTTGGCATTCAACTGAAACAAGTTACCTCTGGTCTGCTTACCGTTGGCAATAAGTTCACCACTTTTTTCCAATTATACTGCAGACTCCACCTTTGAACTCAAGAATGAGTCCTTTATCATTTAGTTGAACAACACTCAACAGGTTATGCTTAAGACCTTCTACCTAGAAGACATCATCCGCACTTCTCCTTCTATTCAGTCAGATGGATCCTTTTCCTTTCACCAAGCATGGTGCATCATTGTAGAATATGACAACATCTCCATCATATTCTTCTAGAAACAAAAACTTGTTCCGATCACTAGTCATGTGGTGAGAACAACCACTATCAATTATCCACTCATTAGAGTTGTCAATGTGAGAAACAAGTGCTATCTTGTCAGACACTTCTTCCTTTATAGCTACAAACACTATGTCCTCATTCTCTTCATCCTCAGATTCTTCATCAGTAACACCTTCATCCACTACAACAAGACAATTTCTTCTATTTCCTCCTTTATACTTTCTAAACCTCTCCGGTTTATCCTTATTCTCATTGTTAGGATAGTTAGCAGCTATGTCCTAAATTATTGCAGGAAAAACATCTTAAAGGAAGCTTACCTCCGTATTTTCTAGTACCTTTTGGAAGTCTCTTGGCAAGAAGAGCTTCAAACTCCATCAAAATCTCTTCATCATCCATACCTCTTCTTTGCATGGATTCAAAACTGGTACTTGCTTCTTTTCCTTTTCTGGTTGGTGCAACGGATGCTCTAAAAGTTGACTCAGTCTTCTGAACACTGCCATCATAGCTATTCAACTCATATACAGTTAACTTTGCAATGATAGAGTCTAAGGATACATTGGTTTTCTCAATAGACCTTAGTTCCTGAATAGCAGCAACTCTGATTACATAGACCGGTAACAATGATCTCAAGAGTTTACTGACAACAGTGGCATCATCAATTGTTCCACCGGTGCTCTTGATATCTCCAACAACAGTCTTGATTCTTATGCTATATTGTTGAATGGTCTCACCTTCAACCATCCTCATGTCCTCAAATTTTCCTCTAAGGTTCTCTTCCTTAGCTTGCTTTACATGCTCATCACCACCATAAATAGTTTCCAATGTGTCCCATACATCTTTATGAGTGTCCTTATCTTGTACATCAATGAACTCAATATCAGACAAACTGCTAATAAGGGCTTCCATGACTTGCCCATTTTCTTGAATATCTCTTTTCTGATCATCGGTTAAAGTGCCAGTGGGAATTACATAGACATTCTCAACATAGCTCTAGTTTTGAGCACCCAAACTCTTGATATAGATCTTCATTCTGTCCTTCCATATTTTGAAGTTATCTTTATTGAACTTAGGACCTTCCCTCTTCATCATTAAGGTAGGATCTTTTACCTCAAGCGGTTAAGCTTATATCACTGAGGACCTAGAGTTGCTCTGATACCAATTGATGAATAATGATGAACAACAAATACCTTAACTAGTACTAAGAGAGGGGGGGGGAGTTAATCAATACATACAAAACTTCTTCAAAACTTATCAAGTTAAAACAATGCTAACCAGTTGTCTTCATTACTGAACTTAACCATGGCAATATCGGTTAAACACAGTAAGACTTTAGACAACATAAACTGGTAAAACTAAACCCTTCAGATACATTCAATTGTGTAGGGGAAAAAGCGAGACTAGGTTAATCATGCCCTAATCCTACCTTTTGACACACATTACGGAATACGAAAGAGCCTAGAGATATCGCACAATTGGCTACTTCTTTTGGTGAAAGAGAGAGCCACGGGATATCTATTAGGATTTCTATTCCCTTGTTGAAATTGTAAGATCAAGTAATGCAAGTTCAAACCCTAATCCCAAAATGCAAGTATGAACCAATAACAAGATTGCAGAATTGAGATTAAACAATGAACAATTGTAAGTAAAAGGATGAAATAAGGATGCAGATATGTACCCGGAGTCAAAATCGGACTGAAAATGTTCGGGACGGGGGCGCGGGCGCCACTGTCCTGAAAATTGCACCGGAAACTGCTGTTCTGCACTCTGAAACACTGTCTGGAAACTGTCTGCAAACTACTTGTCCGGAGGACCAGGGAGCCCAGGGCCTCTGTCCCAGGGACCAGGGCGCCCAGCGCCCCTGTCCTGGCAGGACCAGGGCGCCCAGCGCCCCTGTCCTGATCTCCTGCTCTGCAATTTCACACAGAGTGTTGTTCCAACCTTCTCTCTCCGGATCTGTATCCCACGGCGTCGTCCGAATCCCGAAACCTGCAATAATATCTGAAAAGGGGAAGGGGCGGCTATATAGGGTTTTGCCTTAGTCAAACCCCCGCTTCGGTGATTTCCACCTCCACGAATAGCTAAGTTGTTTTGTAAACTGTATTGTGTGTGCAGACCTAGTGTGTGTGCAAGGTCCAAAATGCAAGAAAGCAAACTAGAGCAACCTAGAAAGTAAACCCTAATTGCTTGCAAATGATAATGTAAATGCTCTAAATCAAGATGTAATGTGATCTAAAGCATGAATAAATGATGTATCAAAGCTTATGCAAAGACATGAAAACAACATGAAATCATACCCAACCCTCAAGGGAGGAGTACAAGCCAATCTTCAGTCGGTAATCTCCTATTGTTCTTCAATGTCTTCCAAGCCCTAAGTGGATGAATGAATTTGATAGATGCTTGATAGAATGATGTTGAATGTTGTTGAAGTCCTCAAAGATCTGCTCTTTCGCTGCATATGAAGTTCCTGGAAACAAAAATCCGATCCTTCCAAATGAAGAAAGAGAGCTCTTATGTATGAAACCCTAGGTCATAAATTCGTATTTTGGTCGACCTAGAGATTGAATATCCCGCCAATTTCTTGGGGTTAAGCTTTATTTTATGATTGGATCGCGCTCCTAAAATTTCGGGAAAAATGTCCGGGACCATGTGCACCGGGCGCCACGGTCCCGACAACTTTTCACCAAATTTTTAGGGCCATCGGATATGATGATTTTAGAGAGAATCCCGAAGTTACAGGTGATTTCGAGATGTTTTGACCCCGAAACCAAGCCCTCAAGTTCGGAATAGGACTTAATTAGGGTTTTTGATTAAGTGGTGTATTGAAGGAATAAAATGCGAAGGGCACGCTTTAGTGAAAAGGGCCCAACTTTATGATGATGAAATAGGACCTTAGACTTAATTAATTTGATTAATTAAGTGCTTAAGGAGAAATGCAATGCAGAATGTAAAATGCACTAAGGCGGGTGCTAAACTAGGTGTGAAATTGTACCACCCTAGCGAGTGCGTACAATTTACGACGCTACATCAATACTTGATAACTACTTCACCCATAAACATATGCATGTGTTGTGTTGACAATACCATAACCATTAGCTCTACATGCATAATCACTTAAACAAAGAATACTTAATCATCACAAAAAAAAATGCACAACTCATGACACAGATTTTTCACGTGGAAACCCAAATGGGAAAAACCACGGTGGGGATGAATACCCAAAAGCTTGTTTTTGAACTCTTTCAAAGCTCGCTTTGTTAGGAGCCTAGTCCGGTAAAAGAATTTACAATAAGGTTCTGCTAGGAACCGATCTTGTTAAACATCACCCGGTTAAGGGATGGCTATATACCCTGTTAAAGGTTACCTTGCTAGAGGATTTAAAGAACTCAATGAACTTGAGTCACCTGGTTAGAGGATTTACAGTAAGCCTGTTAAAGCTACCCGACAAAGGGATTTTCCTGCTGTTGAAATGGTTGGAAGACAACAGGTAAAGCTTTGATTAGATAACAGCACTATATGCTGAGGCGGATCCTTTTCAGTTCCTTTATCCTGCAATCACACTCTGTAGTTTTCTCTCACTGGTATGGCAAGTATCTCATCACTCGGATACACACACAACATTTGCCAACAACTTACAATAACAAACATCATCAACCTTATAGACAACAATTAGGTCAGTAGCATAAACCCTAAACCATAAGCATTTTAGGTTTACAATACAAGAGGCCCAATCTTGACCGTCCAAACACTTTGTATAGAGAAATACAATTTCAAACAGATCACAAGGCAATCTGCATCATCCATTCTTCACCGCACATAGAAATGAGTAACTCATCATGATTTCTTCTCATACCGCTAAGAAGAATGTTCATTTCCGAGGTAGACATTTAACTCAGTCGATCTTCACATGCAAGATCCTCAAGGAAATCCTTCACGTGCACAAAGCTGACGTGGCATGACGATCTCATCTTCATCTCTTAGCTAACTCATCACAGAATGTCATCGGTTGCATCGCACAAGCAAGATTTCCAAATCGGAAACCCTAGAGCTGAGACTACCAACTGGTAGTCACACTTAGTGAAACCCAGACACCGGTTCATTGCATCTCTTCATACCGGTTCACCAACTTCTTCCAATCTGCATACCGATTCACTTGCACTTATTGACATCAATGACAACATACATTATCATCATATCAACATGTTGGTTCATCATATGTCAACAGTAAGCCCAAACCGAACCCATTCTATCTGACCCTTATAGTCAGGGATAAACTCTTGCATAATTCTATGATAGATTCTGGAGATAGCACCACTGTCATGCCTAGACAGATCGTTGAGGTCTTGAATATCAAGTGTGGGCCTTTAAGTAGAGGAGTCATGCAATTAGAGGGGAACAAGGTTTAGACCATAGGTCTTATCAAAAGTCTCTCGTTGACTTTGTTCGCATGTCCCAGTATTATTGTATCCCAAGAAGTAGTGGTCATTGACATCCCGCTTGTTTTCGGGCTCTGTCTTTCCCGAGATTTTATTGCGAAAATAGAAGGCTACCTGTCTTTAGATTGGTCCCACCTTATCCTCCGAACTCAGCGTGGTGCCAAGCTCAAAATGCTTTCAAAGCCCCTTCATGTTGAACACATAGCAGATTAGACCATGATTAATTTTGAACCCACTCATACTTCCATCTCAAATGAAGAAAGGAAAGTCATAGAACTCCTAGAGGATGAGGAAGTGATCGGGGAGATCCCACCTAACTAGGAGGTTTTCTTGAACAAATTCACAGACTTTGATCCCTTCTCTAACTACCATGCCACTGACCTAGGTACCTACTGCATCTTTGACGAAAACCAGGTCATCCCAAATCTTACCAAAGAACCATTTTCTAAAGAAGAGTTGTCATCGACACTCTAGACCCTGCACTTTGACGGCGCGAGATGCCAGGTAGGTTCTGGAGTCGAGATTCACCTTACTTCACCTTTAGGCAAGCGAATCTTGAAGTCTTTCCATCTACAATTTGCATGTTCTAACAACGAAGCAGAGTATGCAAGACTGATCCAAGGCTTGAGCTTGGCGGAAAGAATGGGTATTAAGAAATTGAGAGTCTTGGATGACTCTGAACTGGTGGTTCACCAAGTTCGAGGAACTTCCAGTGCCAAACATGTTTGCATGAGATCCTACCGTGCCAAATTAGAATTTGACCCTGTCGCGGCCTTGCTCACCAGTTCCCAAATGGTCTATGTGGTCATCCGGCTAGCTATCCCTGATAACGAAACCCACTGGCAAGTCTTCGAAAGTGATGAGAAGATTGCACTGTTCATTCAAAACTCAGGTGAGTTTGCAAACCAATTTCAACCTAAGGTGAAGGAGGCTTACGGAGAGAAAATCATCCAGTTGAAATCCAACAAGCTTCCTAATGGTCTGATCACTCTAGAAAATTTGTTCGACCATGATGAAGCCAAAAATGATAAGTGAAATCTTACAGCCAATAAAGGAGATTACACCAAAATGTCGATGGGAAATGGAAGAATACTCAAAGTAGGAAAAGATGTTTCTCTAGAGGACCGAAGAAGATTAACCCGGTATTGTGATGAATACATGGGTGTCCTAGCATAGTCCTACGAGGATTTGAAAGGCTATGACCCCAACGTCATTCAGCATACTATCGAACTCACTGATGGGGCTAAACCAGTCCGACAAAAGCAAAGGTCAGTCAACCCAAAAATTGAGTCCCTCATGGCTCAAGAGTTGAGGAAGTTGATCGAATCAAGGATTGTCTACCCCATTAAACACAGCACGTGGGTGTCCAATTTGGTGCCCGTAAGGAAAAATAATGAAGGCATCTGACTCTGTGTAGATTTCAGAGATTTGAACCAAGCATCTCTCAAAGATCACTACCCCTTGTCGTCCATGGAGCAGTTGTTGACCATGGTGGCGGGATCTAAAATATTCTCGATGCTCGATGGTTTCTTGGGATACAATCAAGTCTTGGTGAAGCCAAAAGACCAACACAAGATAAATTTCACCACCAAGTGGGGGACGTTCGCATACCGGAAGATGCCTTTCGGGTTGTCAAATGCTGGAGCAACTTTCCAAAGAGCTATGGATTTGGCCTTTAAAGAGCTCATCATTAAAATTATTTTGATATACTTGGATGACCTAACTGTGTTTTCTAAACACCAAGAGGATCATTTTGATCATCTCGAGTTGGTTTTCCAAAAGTGCCTCGAGTTTGGGATTTCCTTAACCCAAAGAAGTGTATCTTCAACGTCCCTCAAGGTAAGCTACTAGGACATATAGTGTCCAAGGAAGGTGTCTTCATTGACCCTGACTGAGTCAAAGCAATAAAAGATCTCCCCCTTCCGGTCAATAAAAAAGGAGTTCAGTCTTTCCTAGGAAAGGTCAACTTTGTCAGTCATTTTATTTCTGATTTTGCCAGAATAATAAGGCCCATCACCCTGATGCTCAAGAAGGAGACATTTCAAATGGACTCCTGAAGCCAAAGGAGCTTTTGACAAAATCAAAGATGCCATCTGTTCAGCCCCCGTGTTGTCTAACCCGGATATGTCAAAGGACTTTATAATGTATGTTTTTTCGGGGTAGTATAGCATTGTCATGGTCCTGACCTAGAAGGATGTCAAAAAAGGGAGTGAGCATCCTATAGCCTTTCATTCAAAGACTCTCAAAGAATATGAAGCTAAATATAAATTTGTCAAGAAGCAAGTCTTGGCCATGGTAAAGGGATTGAAAAAATTTAGGCACTTCATTTCCTGCAACAAGGCCACCTGTTTGTGGCTCACTCGACGGTCCGAGAATACATCATGGAAGGTCACATCGCCGAAAAGAGGCTAACTGGATCACTAAGATCCTGGAGTATGATGTTGATGTTAGGCCAACCAAAATAGTTCATGGCAAATGCTTATGTGAATATATAGTTCAAGAGTGTGAACCTCGTGAAGGTGAGATGAAAACAGAGGAAGACGTGATGGTTTCCCTTGAGTCTCCAAACACATGCTGGATGGAGGCCCGAAAGCACTTCATGAAGACAAAGATTTTCCCTGAAAGGTCTCCCTCTGGAAAAGAAAAGGTTCTATAGACTTCAAAACAACAGTTTCCACTTGGTGGATGACATACTTTTCAAAAGGAATTTTGATGGGGTCTTGCTCTGTTGCATAGATCAATGCCAAGTTGATAAAATCCTACATGAATTTCACTATGGCTCGTCGAGAGGTCATTTCTCAACACAAACAACTATCATCAAAATCACTTGTGTCGGATATTTTTGGCCTTCCATGTTCAAATATGTGCACACTTTGGTGAGAGAATGCAAGGAGTGCCAGTATTACACTGGTAGGGGCAGAAAAGCAACAATGCCACTCAGACCCGTGATGGTAGAAGAGCCTTTTGCCCAATGGGGACTCGACTTCATAGGGAGGATCAATCCCCCGAGCTCGGCCGGACACAAATGGATCCTGACTGCTACTGATTACTTCACCAGATCGTCTGAAGTCGTCCCCTTAAAGAATTCATCAGAGAGCGAAGTGCTGACATTCCTAGAGGATCTGGTGTGTCGATATGGTTCGCCAAAGACCATTATATCAGTCAACACGCGTGCATTCACCGGTTAGTGAATCACTCAATTTTCCCTTAGCAAGGGTATCTATCTCAAAACCTTCTCTAACTACTACCCACAGGGGAATGGGCTCGCCGAGTCCACTAATAAAAACCTTATTAGGCTCATCAAGAGGATAGGCTTAGAATATAAGAGGGAATGGCACCACCACTTGAGGAGTGCATTGTGGGAGGACCGCATAACGCCCAAGTAGATCTTGAAAAACTCCCCATACAAGCTAGTCTATGGGAAGGATGCATTATTTCTCATCTCTTTAGAGATTTCGGCCCTACAACTACTCAAGTCCATTGAAGTGGCAGAGAATGGCCCCATGGCCATGAGATTGGTGGAAATTATGGAACTAGAAGGAGCTAGAGAAACAACTTTTGCATCTCTCTAGGACCGACAACAAACCATCAAGAGGTGGTTTGATAGCAAAAAGAGTTCCAATCCAGTTTTCAGGCCAGGGGACCTTGTGCTAAAATATAATGAAAGAGCGGCCAAGCCTGGTTAGCACACTAAGTTTGATGGCTTGTGGGAGGGGCCTTTTAGCATCGTAAATTGCAAGGGTTTAAATTCATTTGACCTCGAGGATATGCATGGAGACTCTCTCCGGATCCCATTCAATGGGATCCACCTCAAACCGTTCCATTAAGGTTTTCCCTTTCTTAATGTACATATTGTAAATAGTTCTTTTTTTCGTGCCTTACTTATTTTAATTATTCTCAGTCATAATCCAAGCAAAGTAATTGAAATCATCTTCATCGTCCTCCATCTAGAAGTCCGAGTCTCCACTATCATCTGGAGTGTCATCTCCCTCCGACCACTTGTGGCCATAATTGCCATCAGACACCCCAACCATGTAGATAACAACCAGATTTGATTGTATGTGCGACATCAAAACCCGAGGAAAGATCTAGTCACTGAAATTTGAATACCATTTAGTATCATCCAGGACAGGGACTATCATATGAACTCACAAGAGGAACTCTGCAGCAAGCTCGGCGCGAAACCGATGGGAGGATAGCGTCATCATCCTCGGACCGCTAATGAGCAAGTGTAAGGTTACTTCTTTGTCGGAAGTAATAAAATGCCTTAGGTCAGACGCTAAGGGGAGCCCCCTGAAGGGGACATGGTATGCCACCACATCTTCCAACCTGCCCAGATAATCTTGAGAAAAGAGCGCCTTGGTGAGTTGTGAAGTGAATAGCCCAGCCAACTGAAATCCAACAATGAGGCCACGAAGCATGAACAGATATCTGTGTTTACATAGTATCGATCTGCATTGTCAATAAAATCCTCGTCGAGCACCCATTTAACAGCGGCGATTATCAAGGGGTTCTTCCACCGTGTCATCATTTGTAGCCTTCGGTCATAGATGTTCCCAAGGAAAGTGACCTGCGCTTTGTTGTTGACGAGCCTAACATGAGTATCCATCTTCTGAAGAAACTTCGTCATTGAGGCTAACACTATGCAAAAGAATGTCTAAAAAGACATATTTATAACGAAACTATAGCTCAAGGTGACAAGCGGTTGAGCCGCCAATGCTCCCAAACTCCAACGCTCCTGTCATTCTTTATTAATTCGCACAAGAGAATGAGCTTTGATTCAGAGTTGGCGATGTCCTACCCAGTGCCTCGAAGTAGGAGTTTATGCAAGCAAACGCCATGCGTATGTGTAGGTACATCACATTTAAACCACGACCTCCGTAGGACTGTCTCAACTTGTGCGAGCCTTGCTATCTACCGATCTTCTTGGTAAAAGAGATCTGTTCGGACAAGATTTTCGTCTCAAGTGGCTTCAAGCAACGACGGGCTAAATAAGTTTTCTCTCAAAATTTAAAAGATGATGGCACTCTTCCTCATCAAAAGTTAATTGAAACCGCAAAGTGAGTTGGCATGTGTGTGAATGGACGCTTGCTATTAATTGTCTTCTTTTGCGAAAATCTAGGGATGCAGTGCATTAAAGAAATGTGGTTGACCTTTTTTTCATCTTATTGCTCTTTTGTAACCTAAGTGTTCAATTTTCTCTCAAAATTTGAAAGGTTGGCGGAGAAAAGCCCTCAAGCTGAAAATGGAAGTCGAAGCCACATCTTCAGGCTCTGCTCAAGGAGGACTGTGGGTGGATATTTTTGGAGAGCTCTCGTACTAGATTCTTTTGAGAACATCTTTGAGCACAAGGGACGTATTGAAGACGAAGATGGTCACCCGTAATACGTCCCTTGTGCTAGATTCTTTTGAGAACATCTTCGAGCCTGAAATCTGCAAGCAGCCCAAGAACCTTAGAGAGGTTGCATGCAATAGAATGCTCCACCACATAGCAGAACCACAATCAATGGTGACTCGGTTCTGGGGTAGTGGTGTGCCTCAATTTGTGGTCCCCTTGGTTCCATACTGTCCAGAGCTCATAGTGGTCTGCGCCGGGGGTTTCGACCCCACCTCTTGTTCAATCAGTGGCTCATTCTTGAGGGTGGTTATCTCCCCAAAAGCTATTAGGACTATGATGTGTTGTCCCATTTTTGAAGGGACGGAGGTATTCTATGAGACTACAATGGACGAATTCTGAGGCACTAGAAGAGATGCATTGTCTTTTTGCCAACGTACGCTCAACCGGAGTTTGTCTTCTGGGCTCCTGAAGCTCCCCCTTGTCCTACAGCAACCTAAAGCGCGAGGATCTCAAAGATATTTCCTCCACCCTTGCCTAGTTATGCGGTCATGATAATGACCAAGACATCACAACCACGATGATGGGCTTTCTTTTTAAATGCAAAAAACAGAGGGAGTCCTTCCATTTTGACTTCTCGATTTTTATAGCTAGAGCCATGGTGAAGTAATTATTAGAATTTCAACAGTTGCGGCGGTTCAGGTTTTCCTTGATCTTATTCCATTTGCTCTTGCACCAAAAGGAGGCCTTCTCCAGCCAACACATGCAGTTGGCAACCTGTGATGAGTCAGGAAACAAGATGGCGGTGTCGGCTTGGACACCCCTATTGCTAGCTTCCATGCATACCAGGATTCTGACTTTTTCCTGACTCTGGTGCTTAAAGATTTTGGTTCAATCCCTAACGAACCACTGGCCCATTTCTCTTAGGTCCAGATGAACTGGATGCAAAATGAGCACCCTCCCTGCGACTGGTTCATAGGCCGTGATTTTTCTTTCGTACGAGTGCATGGTTTCTCCAAGGAACCATTTTGCTTGCCCGTCTATGTGACTGAGAGAACCCTTGCTCTAGAGATCGTGCAGTAGTTGGTGGGGATTGAGAGGGCCATTGGAGAAGGAAAGCACAATACCTCTATTTCTGAAGACCACAAGGCAATTGATCCAATCACTCTGGTTCAAAGGAACATTGCAGAAGAGGTCCTGACATCCAAGCTAGTGTAGCTCAGGTTGGTAGTGATTGATGATTCTTGGAGCTATGACCCCAATGGTTGCCTCAGTAAGAGGAAAAATGCAGTAAAGAATGAGCCACAGAGATCGTGGGAGGGGCGCACAAACCCTCAGGCTGATGACCCAAATTTGTATGTGGGTCTCGATGATTTTCCTGTCCTTAAGTGCCCCTCATGGTTGAGCTTTTATTTAGTCTTATAGAGGTATAATCCTGCTAAGCCTATTCCTCGGGTGATGTTAGAAAACATGACTTCGGATGCCTAGACCAAGAAAAAGAGGGAAGATTTTTGGATCTATCAGCATGAAGTAAGTCATCCTAGAGCTAATATCGAGAATGCCCCCTTAGACGAGCACTTCGAGCTAGAATGGCATCAGCTCAATAAATCATATGAAGAGACAAGTGATAGTCCCCACGTGGGGACTCGTCCCCCGAGGTGGCCCTGTGGTAGGATGTAGAGGTTATAAATATTGAAGAGAAAGATCCAGAACCCCATATCCTCCTTCCTCTAGCTGGTTCTGCCCGTAGGCCCTATTCCCAGGTTGGTAAGAGACAAGCTGAGAAGCAGGCACGTGACTCCCCTCCTAGGAAAAGGCAGCATCTAAGTTCTACAAAGAAGAGTTCGCCCTCTCAATCCCAAGGGGTCCTCTTGGATCCTCAGCAGTTGGTGACTTCCACGATCCAGTGTAGGCTTGGTTTTGGAGAGTCCAATCCTCCCTTGATTATGGGGGTAGTGTCCACAAACCCTTTTCCGTTAGGAGCATCTCCTTTCGTCCCATTATTTTCTCCATCAACCATTGCCCATCCTATTCAAACCACTTTTGGTGGGCCTATTTCCTAGTTCCCCTTTGTGGTTCCCCTTGGCGCAACATTTGTGGGCCAGGCTATTGATAACCCAAATGATTTCCAGCAGCATGTTGCCTATTCCAAGACAGCTCACATTGGTAGAACGAGCAAACGAAAGGAAAAGGAGGGTGTCCATCCAGCTCGTCCACACCTACAAACTCATTTCAGTGAAGAGAAAGATTTTCTCTTCTTTGTAAACTTGTTCCCTAAGGTTAATAAGCCAAAATCTCAAATGAGGCCCAATGATTATACCTTGCATGCTATCAGTGTCAACCTTCTAAATGCTACGGCATCTGACAAGGTTGAAGTTATGAAAGAAACTTCAAAGGTCGTGTCTTCAGACTTCATCAAAAAGAGTCATCGCCTGGAGAAGATACAAGCAAAGAATGCACATCTTCGTGAATCCTTGACCCAACTGAGGAAAGAAGACAAGGCCTGAAGTGCAGAAATCAATCGCCTGCAAGGTTTGCCGACACGGGCCAATTTAGAGAAGGGAAAGTTGCAGTTAGCCCTTAATAACATGAGCTCCTAGTTGAAGGGCTAGGAGGCGACAAGAAGCGTGGCCTTAAAATAATTGCGGGAGAAAGAACTGGAGATCCAGCAGCTAAGAGAAGCTTCTAGAGATGCCACCCAAGTGCAAGCTCAGTTGCGTGAAGAAGTATGTCTAAAGGAAGAATACGCTCGGCAACTGAGTGATGCATAGGTTATGCTTTCAGAGGAGAAAGTGAAATTCAAAGAAGAGATGTGGGAAAGGGACGATAGTCTAGAGTAGTCCGAGAGGAAATTTTTAGACACAGAGGTTTTGTTGCAACAAGAACGAGACCATACATTGCAGCTCAGGCAAGAGGTGCAAGATGGAAGTGCCAAGATCCTCGCTCTAGAAATTCAAGTGATCATTGAGCAAAACAGGTGCAAGGGGTTGCAACATGAAGTAGTTTCAAAGAGCGAGGAGGTCTCACAGTTGCTAAGTATTCCTCCCCCCGCACAGGTTTCTCAGGATTTTTCGACAATTCTGGTAGAATTGTATGTTTCTCATTGGGAAAGAATTAAGCAATATAAACCCTCATTGCAGCCCGTGCTAAGATTCATTCAGGAAGCACAATCCCTTTGCGCCAAGGTAGGAGCCCTTGTTAACAACTCTATGGTCATCTTGGGTCCCAAGATCCCCATGGCTCAGGACCTAATCCAAATGTTGTATGTAGCCCAAGATGAAAATTTGAGAGAAAAAGGGATAGTAGACTATCGGCAACTGATCAAGAGGATGAATGTTTTCATCAATCACCATAGAGTGGTCATGCACGTATCAGCGGTGCTTGAGCCTTTGCAAATCTTTGTCTTAGATATCAAGCATCGTATAGAGGTTTATTTCATTAGGCTTTCCTTCTCCATTCCTCGTGGATGGTTCTGTACTAGGAGTTGAGAAAGTATTAAGTCAGGTCGAGCATTTGCAACAGGACAGGACTTTCATCCAGTGCCTGAATGACCCCATCTCGACAGAAGAGGTTGAACGTCTCTTGCACCCCCTAGCTTAGCTCTATGTGCTAGTAGGCTTTCCTTTCAATGAAATTATCTGCTTGGATAAGCATTATCAGAATCTGGAAGCACAAGTATTGCCCTTCGAGGAATATTGGTCCTCATTGCAGCAGGTTTGTGACCTACTCCGCCCTATCTTGGCATGAAGTCTGGTCATCCAACCAGCAATTTTGGGTTCTTGCAATCTGCAGGCGGAATCCCCCCTTTTAGTCGCCAAGAAATGTTCACATTATTTCAAGTTGAAGTCCACAGGTTGAATTTTGATCGAGGTGCATTTTCCCTTTTTAACTTTCCAGTTGCACTCAACGTACAGGCCAAATGTTGTTTCGACGTTGCCCCTGACGGCCTGCGTTTTATGTTCAAGATTTGGAGGAACGCGAGGTTGCCAAGTGGATTGGTTTTGATGATGTGGCATTCTGTTGGACCCCACCCTGTATCTTGAGAAAGATGGAGACACATGGCATCTCAGCCTTGCCGATATTATTTATGTTTGGATGCCCTTCTATGGAGATCCCCCTGAGCTACCGCGTGTTATTTAGGGTGTGTTGTCTGTCAAGCTGCGATTAGCACAAAATATTTTAAGCTCGGGCAGGTATGAAGATTGTTGTGACTGAGTGAGAGTAACAACCTCAAAAGTCATTTTGTTGGATGTGTTCTTGTGGGATGCCACAGTAGTGTTTTTTTTTCTTGTTTCAGAGGCGATTGCACGTGGCTGGCGGATGTTTGAACTGTTAGCGAAGTTGAGGGCTCTATTTATGCTTTGTTTTCCCCTGTTTTAGCGGGTCCAAAACTTTGAAAGATCTTAGATAGAATTTTAGCCTTTTAGCTGTTGTTGATTCCTGAGGAAAGGTTAATCAAATTGTGTCTGCAGCCTTTGTGATACCTCTTTTCAGTATGCTTTGATAGTTTTTTGTTCTTTTCCTATAATTCCAATGACTTTAGAAATGTATATCTAAGACTCTGTTGATTAAACTATGTTTCGCACTTGTTATATGGTAGATGCGTGATTGATATTTTTTTATGTTGCAAAGGGATCTTAATTGTTGGTTTTGTTTGGATATATAAATTTTTGAATGGGCTTTAAAATCTCATGTTTCTGGGTTTTATATGCCATTAAGGCTTTTACAAAATCTTCTGGCGCATCGCCTAAGTAATTTAGATCATTTTGCTTTAAGTTTCTTCTTTCCCTTTTCCCAAAACTATAAGGAAGAGTTGACTTCTTAAATCCAGAGGTCATTCAGTGAGTCATGTGCAATAGGTCCCCCATCACTGAATTTCCCATAAGGTTGTCTTCTTTCAAAGTAAAATTTAGAGTCAACAGTAGCCTATGAGTCTAGGAAACTAAAGCAATATGAGCTCAATTATGCACCACATGATTTGGAGTTGGCTGCCATAGTACATTGAGGAGAAATCATTTAGGACCCAAATATATATTCACACAACCAAACATTAATGCCTAACAAGGGAGATGACTAGAATTCGTTAGTGAGTATGACTTTAGGATTGAGTACATTAAGGATAAGGAAAATAGGATAGCTAATGCCCTTAGCAGGACAAGACATCTGGTAGTCATAGCTACAACCAACACAAATTTGAAGCAACAAGTGTTGCAAAACCTTAAAGGAGATGACCATTATTTTTTTGTTAAGATAGCTCTAGAAGAGGATCCATCTGATTACCATTTTGAAGAGTTTACTGTAGACACCTAAATTTGACTAATTTCATTAATTGAATTTACCTATCTCAAGCACCTTTAATTAAGTAATTACACATTATTTAATTAATTAGTATTCCTTCCCTCTAGCTAATTAATATTATTAATTACACTATAGTCCCCCTTTAATTAATTATTTGATAACCATAAATCAATTAATTGATTAAATTTGGCCCTTCTATTAAATATGTCGAATTGTGCAATTTGATTATATAATTCATGTTGACTTTTTCCTCTATCCTTTCACTGAATTAATTAATTAATTCAATTCCCCCACATGCCTCCTAACCTTAACCCTTCCTCCAACCCTTACCTAAGCCTAACCCACCGAGCTAGCCAAGGGTTTAGTCAAACCCATCCCTTATCCCTCACCATATGTGTGCACATTCCCTAAAATATCTCAAAATTCCCTAAATATCTTAAATTTCCTAGAATTTGGGGAATGTTATTGAATTTGAGGAAAATATCCCAAATTTCCTCAAACATAGGAGTAGCATTATTTTTCAATCTCTTTTGGAATAGAACCTTCCAATTTGGGTGGCTTAATCCCAAATGGGCATGTGTCCTCAGATACAGGTCATTCCTTCCAATGACACACATCCTTCTTAAGGACACGTGTCATTCTCCTTCATGGCACTTTCCCTTCTCAGGGACACATATTTCATCATCATGTTTGTCCATCTCTCATTCAAGCCTATTTAAACCTTGTCATTTTCCTTCCAAACCATCCACTTTCATTTTCGTAAACTTATAATGCAAAAATGCTCACTCATCCTTTTGTATAAACACATCCATTTAGCATAGAATTTTGTATCACATCTTCCATAGTTTTTTTTCATCTTGCATTCACTATCATTGAGCACAATCAAGTATCTACTATATAGCAAGCACACATCAAATCAAAGGACAAAGAAATCAAAGGAGAAAAATGGAGTTTGCATTTTAATTACTTTTTATATTGTTTATCTACTTTTATTTCTTCTTAAACGTCCTAGTCTTGAGTGTGGTTGAGATATGTGTTTGTCAATTGCTTAGTTTATCTTTTCAATAGTTTACATACACATTTTTTGCATACATTTACTTTTGAGCATGATGGAATCTTGAGGTACCAAGGAAGGATGTATGTTTTGAACCAAGGGGGTTGAGGAAGACAATCTCGGAGGAAATGCATAATACACCATATTCAGGTCACCTTGGTGTGAACAAAATTGTAGCAGACTTGAGCCCATTATACTTTTGGCCAGGACTTCAAAAGGATGTGATAGCATATGTGACCCAATGTTATGAATGCTAGAGAGTCTAGGTTGAGCTTATTCATCCATCAGGGCTATTGTATTCACATAGGATACCAAACTACAAATGACAAGTTATTAGTATGGATTTCATCTAGGGAATACCTATGTCTAAGAATAGATATGATGTTATCTTGGTGGTTGTAGATAATCTCACTAATGTAGCAAATTTTATTCCAAGGAATCTTAAGGATGGTTCCTTATCCTAGCGAGGAAATTTGTCCAGAAGATCTTTAGGCTACATGGAGTACCTGAAATGATCATTTCAAATAGACATGAGGATGACTTCTAGGTTTTTGGCATCCTCAAATGTAGCCTTACTAACAAGGTTGATTTTAGCATAGTGTATCATCAATAGACAAATGGACAGACAAAGCGGGTGAATCAAGTATTGGAGAACTTAGGATGTATAGTTTGGACCAAGAATATAAGTGGGAGAATCTACTTCCTTTAGTTGAGTTTGCACATAATAATTCTTTTCATGCATTCGTGGGAATAGCACCTTTCGAGGCAATTTATGGGAGGAAGTGGCGCACACCTATTAGTTGGGATAGTGTGAAAGAAATAGTTGTTCTTAGACTCGACATGCTCAAATCAATGGAAGAGTAGATGAAGATGATTAAGGGGAGATTGAAGGAAGTTGCAAATAGGCAGAAGAGATATGTAGACAAAATTAGGTCAAAATTCAATAATTGAGAGGCATTTCACTCCATTTAAGCATTTCTCTCATCCCATCGTTATGTTGTATTTTCTATCTATTTCATCTTCATTGTATCCTTATGTTGTCCATTTGATCTCTCATCATCTTAATACTACCATCAAGTTGTAAAAATCATAAGCAACCATATTTAATACATCAAAGAAATAAATAAAGTGGAAAAAGGGTGCAACTCTTTCTTCTAGCTTAATCCGAGGAGAAAAAAGCAAACAAGGTAAAAGGTTACTCATTGCTTTGAATTTATGTCCTTCCTTTATTTATTTTTCTTGTCTTCATATTTCACATACATTTTAATATCGTGCTAAGAATTTAGTCAATTTCACTCAAAGTAACTAAAATGCATGTGGAGAATAGCGAGCATGCAAGAAAACAAACATGCTAATTGGGTAGCATAATGGGTATTCAAAATTATAATTGATTTATTCATTAGTTTTATGGGTAACGACATATTGTACCACAAAACATTTATTTTTCATAAGCTTTTCCTATTGTACCTCTCAGTATGTTATCTCTAGGTTACTACTTTTTTGCTTCATTATAGGAATTGTAGTACTTGTCTTAACTCCACCATGTATCTCCTTATTCCTACATGTCTCCCCCTCTACCTATAAATCCTTTAAAAATTATCTCATTTCAACATTCCTCACATTATATGCTTTGATCAAGAGGCATCTTCAACCAAATGCTTTGTACCTCACTTTATTTCTCTAGGTTACTATTTTTATGCTTCATTGTATAACTTGGCTTAACTCCACCATGTATCTCCTTACTCCTACATATCTTCCCCTCTACCTATAAATCATTTAGACTTATTTCATTTTGAACATTCCTCACATTAAATGCTTTGATCAAGGGGCCTCCTCAATCTAAGGAAAAATCCACACCCATCAAAGGATTATAGTGTAAGAATTTGTTGAAAATAGCCAAGATCTAGACCACAATGAATAGCACAATAAGACAGACAAATAGATTGATAAGAATACACTATATTCTAATCAATATGCAAAATACTGATCAACTAGATCATCAAAAATTACATACAATGTAGATGGGTCTGATTATAAAGGCAAGGTCGTGTGGATATGTGAGCACACAATCATGATATGTGGCTCAATGAGAAACAAGGGTAGGTAGGGTAGGTAGGAGAAATAAAAAAATATTCCGCAAGAGATGGATCACTCACCGAAGGTGGAATGTAACAACAAGATAAGACCACAGAAAGTGAATTTCTCCTACATACATCGTCCCTATGTGCACACTCCCCTAAGTGTCTCATATCCAAACTACTATGAGATGCATTATCTTGAGTCAACTTAAGTAAGGTGTAATTATATTCTATAAGAATAATAATTACACCAACACCCCCCCTTAAGTGCAACTTAGGTGAATGAAGACTTAAGTCAACAATGCAAGATGTGTGGGACTACGAGGCCATGTTAGGTACCCATATACAAATGCAAATGCACAAACACCAATACAATCTCTCACAAACAAAAAAAGAGAGAAAAACCCAATGGGAAAAATCTCCCCACCAAAAGAGAGATGAAAACTATACAAATCTCTCAAAGAAGTATGAGAAGGACAAATCCCCATGTGAGGAAAAAGTCACCCCCATAAGAGAGAAGAAGAGAGACCAAGTAGTCACCCCTTAATATAGAATTTGCACCAATGGTAGAAACTCGAAACTGAATGAAGAAACTGCTCCATGATCGTTGAACAACGTTCCTCCCCTTAGGAAGAAACAAAACCAAAGGTGAATCCATGAAGTCTCCCCAATCATGAAGAGAAGACGTAGGGAAAAACTCATGATGTGTGGAGTCTTTGAAAACTACTCAAGTATCCCCATGTCGATGCTGAAAGTTACCCTCTCCAAATCAAGTGTATCGATCCACACTGTTGAAAAAGACAATCCAAGATCTAGTGGAGTTGAATGTAGAACAAAATCCAAAGATTCAAGTGTTGTACATAAGAATACACAAGACCTCTAAGGATAAAAAGACCTCCTTCAAGTGTTATACATAAGAATCCACAATCATGGCAACCTCGAAAGAATGAACAAGAGGGTCAGAGTGTTCCCTCGCAACATCGAAGAAGGATTGTATTCAATAAAAAGAAGATGAATATCATCAATTATGTCTCCCAAATCTGTAATGTAGGACTCCACAAACATACCTGCAATGTCTGTCAAGTAGTCATCCCAATAAACTAAAGTTTTAAGACAAGGTATACCCTGCTACATTGAATCACAAGGCGGCAAAACTATTGCAATATATGCTTCATCAAAGTGCATTAGGTGATGTGATATCAATAGGAGATGAAATATAGGGCTCAAGAATGGGGTCGCCTGTGAGAATCCCCAAGTTCAAGTACCCAAAGTTATCCTCGATATTTGAATCATCACAAAAAATGTGATCTACATAGGAAGATGCAATCTCATCAATAGGACCAAAATGTGAAAAGGAGTACAACCGAGATGCATGATCCACCACCTCAGTTGTAATGATAGCTCTACTCTCCATGTCTCCAGTGATAACTGAATCAGGTGTGAACTCCACAGTTTCCTTGTTGCCCCATGAGTGATTTGATAGATGGAAAGAAGATTGTTTGTCAAATGGGGTACACACAACACATCATTGAAGGAGTTATCTCCAATGGTAGTAAATCCTTTCCCAATCACATTCATGTGTATGATTTCTCATCAAAATCTGTGACATGTTGCAAGGCTCAAATGAAGAGAACATAAACTATGAAAATGCCATATGATGAAAAGCTCCTGAATCTAGAAGCCATCTCCCTAAATCATGACTTGTAGTAGCACAAAGAGCTTGTCCTTTGTTTGTCCCAAAAGTGTGATCCTTCCCTTTACCCTTTTCTTTGGAAGAAGAAGCTAAAGTAGACATTCTAGAAGACAAACTAATTTTGTTCTTCTCAAGAAGATGTTTCAATTCATCAATATCCTTTTTGTAACAATGTTGTTCATCATGTCCTGACTTATTGCAATATGCACAAAAAAGATTGTCCTTATATGATTTCCTCTTAGGTGAGGATGTAGAATCACCATGTTAGGGAGAGGATGATTGTGCTCCATCTTGTTGTGGCTTTGGTTTTGACTGGTTTTGGTTCTTGCCTTTTCCTTGATTGCTTTGATTCCCTTTATTAGCCACCAAATCTTATGACTTTGAATATTTGAGAATCCCCATCTTGATCAACTTAGATTGTTCAAGTCTCAACATCTTCGTGAATGCATAAAAAAATAGAGGAGTGTATGAGGCACCTTGAGCCAACTAATGGGTGTGAAAGATAGAAACAAAGGCTTCATACTTTGATGGAAGCTTGTCCAACAAGTTGTAAACCTATTGAGCATCCTTCTTAGCAATGCCACAATCCTTAAGCTTTGCTCTTAGCTCATTTGCTTTCGTGACATAACCTTGGATTGTATCAAAATCCTTGGGATCGAACTTGGTGAGATCACTATCAAGCTTGTAGCCCTTAATGTCATCAACTTGACCATACAATTTCTCATAAATATCCCAAGCCTCTTTAACTATAGTACACTTATCAATGTGAAAAATGAGGTCATTTGATACATAATTTCTCAAAGTTCCAAGTGCCATAGAATTTTTCATGCTCACCATTCAACTTGAGCATTAGGATTAGCCTTAGGATCACGCGATGATGTTATTGTTCCATTTACATAATGAATGAGTCCTTTTTTCCATTAACTTACTCCATGCTTTAATTTTCCATGATGCATAATTATGTGGAGTTAAAAGTGAAAATTCCGGAGAACCCATAGCACAAAAATGAAAAAAATACAAGACAACAAGAGACAAAATCACAGAATAAAAATATCATAGAGCATCAATCATGCATTATCCATTCACATGCCCCTCTCAATATTTCTCTTCACATGTATATAGGGCTTTCTATTACCAAGATAGATACCACAACAATTTCATTTTACTCGACTTATAATTTCTATTAAGACAACAATTTGTTTTAGCTCCACTTACAATTTCTACACATAATTCATGACATTTCACCTAGTTGGAATTCTTCCTTTTCTCCATCCATTGAAAAGTTTTGAAACCCACAACCAAAAGGTTTGTGGTAACCTCGTGCCTTCGATACTTTCCATTATCTTTTCATCAATGTTTAATAATCATTTTGGGGGTTCTTCATTAAAACTTTATTGATCTCATTAGAAAATAATGGCTATGGAATTGAATTTTCTTCTTCACAAAGATCCTCTTTTCTTATGTGAGTACAATTGTATTATAGAATGCAATTTCAATATCCTATAATTTATATCCACAACCTTTATATATCTACAACCTTCAAGCATATGAATTAAAATTTTTGTTGTCTTCGACATTTATCTATAGATGTTCAATCTTTTCATTTTCAATTTTATGTTTTTCAAACATTTAATTATATTCAACATTACAAACTTCAATTTGAATATCATTTCATGGTAAAGATCTTTCACATTCAAAAGTATCAATCAAACATTTCCTCCAATCCTCTTCATTGTTCTGTTTTTTTCCTCCAATCCTCTTTGTTGCTCTATTTTTTTTCCTCCACTCATAGGTCCCTCTTCCATTTTTCTTTATGGCAATTGTTGCACATATTTAAAAATAAAACAAAAATTACCCTAATGACAATCCATTTTTTTGTCAAAGAGTGGATAAAAGAATAATTTTATCTTGTGAAAATTGTGAGCTTTTCCCAAAAAGATTTGATGAAAAACAACTATTGTTGCACATATACAACCAAAAAACATTACCCCAATGATATAATCAAAATTTGCAAAAAATTGTGAGCCTTTTAAGACCTACGTGTTTGTGGCATTTGAACTACCATGCCCAACAATAGATTTGATGAAAAACAACTATTGTTACACACAAACAAACAAAAAATTACCCTAAAACTGCACATATACAAACAAAAAAATTTACCCTAATGGTATTAAATCAAAATTAGTCTCAACGAACAAAAGATTTGATGAAAAAAGGAACTATTGTTGCACACATGAAAATAAAAATATCATCCTAATGATATAATCAAAACTTGTGTCAGAGAGAGTTTGACAATGATGAAAAAAGGAACTATTGTTGCACACATGAAAACAAAAATATTATCCACCACATTTTAAAAAATGGATAATGTATATATGTTATGCAATACATGAAATCAACCACGTCTCTAGGAAAATATTTTCGTTATTAAAAAAATATATACAAATATCTTTTTTTTTTTTTTGAAAAACACGTTCTTCATTTTTACCTAAAAATTTTGCCTCCATTTTTAACAAAACATGTTGCCTTCATTTTTGCCTAAACATGTAGTCCGTATTAAAAATGGTATACAAATGTTTGTTTCGCTAACAAAAATGTTGCCTTCATGTTGTCATAGGGCTTCAATGATCAAGCCTTAAGGGTCAACAAGTCCAACATGTTTAGAGACGTCATCTTCTTTTTGGGACTTTACCTTTACTGTTTATGACCTTTTCATCCAAATTTGATTAAATGAAAAGAGTTTTGAATAATCAGAAGAATTTATTCAAGAAAATGTCAACATTTTAAAAATACAAAGACTAACAATCAATGGGTCAACAAGTCCAACTTGTTTAGTTGAACAAGTACAAATTCTTAGAAGTTTCATCGTGATCAAGACATTGTCAACATTTTAAAATTACAAAGACTTAACAATCAATTAAAATACTTATATTTGCAAATATTAATATTTCACAAGTTAACCAAATGACCTATTAAATGACCTATTATAAAAGCAACTCAGGTAACTTATATCAAATAGACCTAAGCTTTATACTTTATAAAGCATAGGTAAGCTACAACCAACTAAACCCAAGCTCTATGAGCCTTTATAAAGCATAAGGTTAGCTACTCCATAATCTCACCAACTAAACCCAAGCTCTATGAGCCTTTATAAAGCATAAGGTTAGCTACTCCATAATGGATGAGCTCTATGAGCCTTTATAAAGCATAAGGTTAGCTACTCCATAATCTCATCCATTACATGAGATTTTACAATCTATTTGAACAAACCAACCAAACCCAAGCTCAGCTCAATGAGCTTTTATAGAGCATAGGTAAGCTACTCCATAATCTCATCCATTACAGGAGATTTTACAATCTATCTGAACAAACCAACCAAACCCAAGCTCGGCTCAATGATCTCTTATAAAGCATAGGTAAGCTAATCCATAATCTCATTCATTAGCATAGGTAAGCTACTCCATAATCTCATCCATTACATGATTTGCAATCTATTTGAACAAACCAAACAAATCCTTCATTACACTGCTAGTGTGTTTGGTGTATGAGATTTTACAACCTGTTTCAAAAACCAACCAAACCCAACACAACATATTTGAACAAACCAACCAATTGGACCTTTAAATCCTAACATTTAGCCTACCTTATATTTTTCACACCAAACAAACAAGTAGGTAACTGACCAGTTAGTAAGGCTTCCACAAATAGATAACAAACCAGTTAGTAAAACTTCCAGAGTATATGTACACTAGATATTGTGCTTGATAACCCATTCATCAGCAATGCTTACCCTTCATCAACTTCCCAAATTTTAAATTAAAAATAAATATCGAACATCAAATCTCAAACCTGACCAATACTTGGCCATAAATTATATACCACGCATAAGTTCGATAATAACAAGCAACACAACAAAGTGTGATGCCAAAACATTATAATGTTAACCCAAATATGATAAAAACATTATATATCTTGGTAATAAGCATTTTGTTTAGATTTCGCAGTGTGTAGTTGCTAGTTGCATTATAAGAAGGGGGGCGAGGGACGTGTAGAATTTGCATCCATATTGCCTAGCTGATAAACTTTTATTAAACTTATGGGTTTAATGGAAATGTTTTGGAGCTGCATGCAATCTATGGAGACACAAGAATTTAGATCTTTATATTTGTACATCCCCATTTACAAGTGATTTTGTTTACATTCATTATAAAATCATTTACGTAATAACTTTGAATTTTGCTAACCATGTAGCATTATAAAGAAGTAAAAGAATATGAAAATATGTTTGGATAATGCCAAAGTTCATATCCTCAATCAACTACAACTAGGCACTTAGTGGTGCTTCTCTAAACTCCCCAGCAGATGACGAAGAAAGTAAATGGTGCGTTATTGAGCGTCTTCTAGAACTTCGTTCAAAGCCTTTTAAAGGTCATGCTTTAGAATTACCTGCAGCAACTACAGAATTAATCCTCATGCCATCTGGCAAAAAGGAAGAAAGATAAAAAATGCCTATGCTTCTTGAATTTTCTCTTATTAGAATCTTATCAAGTTTAGTAGATGTAAATCCCGTCAAAGCAGATAGCATAAATCAATCCATCCGATCTTCTCCATAGAAAAAGAGGCTACATACATACCTCAAACTGGTCACATAGAACTTAAACTTAAGACAAGCCTTGCACTTCCATTCACATGTGTTAAAGCAGACTTCATAATTATAGTAACAGCAATACTGGAACTAAGGATGGGGATGGGTATGGGGAATGCAGCTGCAACCATCGTCAAAGACAAGGCCGTTCACTCCAATGGTTCAGCATACATACTCTATAATGGAGCAACTAATATGACAAAAAAACCAAGATGTATTTAATCCAATGCAATAGGTGGACCAATTTTCTTAAAAGATAAAGGCACCTGTTACAAGTTTCTTCAGAAGTTGTGAAGGAATTTCCAAAATACGATGGTGCAAGGCTCAACCCACCACATGGGCAATCCAATACAGAAATTGGACCAATTTTCTCCATATGGTAAGGTACCGAGGCAAATTTGCCTTAAGAGGTAATGTAACCTGCAATATATTATAGCATGATGAGAATGTTAGGCTCGCTTTGACAGTGTCCAAACAAAAGCTTCCTTTAAGAAAACCATTCAAAAGCACAATTAAAATGAAGTATTCAAATTCTTGAAGAGAAACGAAATTTTCAAAAGAAAAAGCACAGAGAACCAGACATTCATTTTGTATAGATATTTCAACAAGAATTTTATCAATGATCAATGAACATGAATCTGAATAGATCTCGGTGAGTTAGCAGACATGTAACAACCTCAAACATTATGCAGTAGGAAACTTCAATTCACATCCATACAACCTAAACTTCAAAGAAAATTCAAAATTCATCATATTTTGAACTGCATAAATTTTTACTTAGAGAATACGATGATTAAAAAAGAATTTTGTGCGTTAGTTACTAATTTTCGAAATTTGTTCTTTGGACGCTAAGGAAGGCCAGCCTTAAACCCCACACACTATGCAACATATTAAGCCTCGAGAATGTCAGTCAACTCTAGTGTTTTTAACACTTTTAAGCCTAAAGTCAAAGCTTTGTGTGCATGATTTAAGCTGTTCGACTAAGGAATAAGATGATTAAAGAAGAAAACATCATATGCTAGATATACTTATAGAGATTTAATATTTCAGAATATTTTAAAGTCTGCCAAAAAATTCTCTCTAGGAAAAGCATACCAGTAGCCATTATAACCAACTTCATACACCCACAGATCCTAAATAGCACCTTGGATTTCCACGAATTTTTTTTGGTTTTCTATATGTGACTTAACTGCTTATAGTTATAACTATTGTTCTGGTCAAAAAGTGGTCATTTGAAAGTGTCGACCGATACCCACTTAAAGGTACCCCAATAAATGCGCACTACACCCACCTCACAAATGGCCAATACATATGTACAAATGTCTCAGTAGTCGTCCGTTATGGGTATGAATAAAGTTGCACAACTCCTCCAGTTAAAGTCCAAAAATTCATACTACTGGGGTAAAGTGGATGGCTATTGGTACATGTGAAATTTATCAATGGACTTTTAGTTATCATTTTTTTGGTTTCTTTATGATTTCTTTAAAGTTAGTGATTCATTTTTTTGGTTTCTTTATGGTTTCTTTAAAGTTAGTGATTGAGGGGTTGGGTGAACAAGAAGTGAACGGTAATTGGAACAGAACATGGGCAGTAACTGGTGCTCTTCCCCTGTACATGTGAACAGTTTCAAAAAAAATTATTTTATTTTAAGACAAAAATGCATAAATATAACAGCCATCAAGTTTAGCCAATATATCTATATAAAAGAATACTTGGCATGTGTATCCATGCACGTTCATTCATGTGTGAAGCATAGGACACACACATGTGCATGTAGACACAATCACACCATACGTATTTACGCCCCCTGCATCAGCTATGCATGGGCTTTAATTCAAGAAGCATATGGCTGTGTATGATTTAGGGTTCAGGGTTGCTACTTTACCCACAAACTATCTTCCCCTCCCCTCTTTATATGTATGTGTGTGGGGATGTGTGTGCATGCATATATACATATATACACATCTACACACATACATATTACATATGTCCATGCACATACACATACATACACACGTCACATGCAATTCAGGTGATTAGAAAGGCATTTTCAACAAATCCATTTTGAAAATATACTAGAATGATGGCATTTCTTGAGGTGTTTTTACCAAATAGATCATTTTGCTTCCACACTTGTTGATACGGCTTTAGAAACTTTCAAGCAAATGCAATTGGCCACAACCTTACTCAGCATCGTCCTGCTTATGCCAAATATAAAGCTTTGGAACAGGGCATAGGCATCTATCAGAATCATAAAGAATGAAAGTGCCCTGGTAGACATGATACATATCGTGCAATCATCGCATTCCATGAGATGACATTTATTTTGAGGCATTTTATCAAACGGTTCGTGTGCGTTGTCTATGCTTCCCTATTTTGCATACATTTCAACTAGGCCAGTTGCAACGACATCAGAAAGAAGCTGTCTAGGTGTCCATGCACTCCGACCTATCTAGAATGGATTTACATCTTATATTGCCTGGTAATTGGTAAAACACAGGTATATATGTATGCATATCTATATCTATTCATATACCCCAAGCTGTCTAGACTGAATATACATCCTATATATTGCTTGGTAATCACTTCTCTATCTCACAATCTATTTCTCTTTATCTCTCTCCAACTCCCTCTTTCTGTCTCTCTATTTCTTCCTCTCTATTTACCTATCTCCCTCTGTCTTACCTATCTCCCTCTGTCTTGCTCTCTCCCCTCTTTTTAAACATGTCTGCCCCTTCTCTCTCTTTTACTCTCTCTTCTTAGACCTCTATATTTTCTATTTGCCTCTTTTATACTTATTCTTCCTCCTTTTATACTTTCTATATGTGCATGTATGTACATGTGCCTTCTCCACAACCTCCTTGACCGTTTTAGGTTCAAAAACCCAAACTCCACTACTGATATGGGCATTTAGCCCCCTGACAAAATGCAGAACCAACATGGCCTCATCATCCCTAATACCTCATACTACTTGAGCTTTAAAAATCGATGCTTACTGCTCGACGGCCAAAGTATTCTGATGCAAGGCATAAAACTAATCTGCTCTCCTCTGCATTCAATGATCGGACAAGAATTGAGCTTGAAAGCTCTCAAGGAATAGCTGCCAAGACACAGAAGACATATCCAAGTGGAGCAACAGCCCTCTCGGAGGGCGAATTTGGAGGTTCCTGGGGTCGTTAGCCTTCTTCAAGAGATACTTAACCGATTGAGCCCGAGACAGGAGAGACCAATGCCAGAAGGGTCTCATCATTCTGATCAGCTAGACAGAGAGAGATCTTGTACCCCTCCTCAGTCGAGAAGAAGTCACGATGAGAATCAAGTGTCTCCTAGGAGGAGAAATGCAGTAAGATGAAAATGCAGTTGTGGCCAGTCATATGCAGAACCTTCTTAGGTCTCAGCCGCCCACATTTAGTGGGTCCAGTAAAGGGCTTGAAGTGGAGACTTGACTGATTGATTTAGAAAGTTGTTTTGTCATGCATCCATATGGCAATAACACCAAGGCCCAGTGCGCTATCATGCACCTTAGAGGCTTTGCGTCAACATGGTGGTGATTAGAGGAGCAGAAGCTCCACTTGGATATGTCTTACGTGTCTTGGGAGCTATTCCTTTCGACCTTTCGAGCTCTTGTTCTTGTTAAATCATTGGAGACAGAAGAGAGCAGATGAATTTAATGCCTTGCATCAGAATGCTTTGTCCGTCGAGCAGTATGAGCATCAATTTTTCAAATTCAAACAGCATGCAGGTATTAGAGATAACGAGGCCGTGGAGCTGAAAGCCCGTATCAACAGTGGAGTTCGGGTCTTTGAACCCAAAACGGTCAAAGAGTCTGTGGAGAAGGCAACCTTAGTTGAAGTTCCTAGCGGGGGTCATTACAGTAAGATGGTAAGATAGAGTAAAAACAACGATATACAATAAGATATGTTGAGACATGGCCCAGCTAGGACTCGAACCTAGGACCTTCCATATGCTGCTAGAGTGCTCTACCACTGAGCTACCGGCCCCTCTTGGACCAGTCCATCGTCAACCTGGGTGTGGCTTATTTCCAACACCAACAAGATAGGTAGAGAGGAATAGAAAAATAGGGGGAGAAAAATAGGGGGAGATAAGAGAGAGAGAGGGAGAGAGATATATGGGAAGATTCTTTTTGTCATTGTTACTATCCTCTCACTATGTATAGCATAGTACATTCGTTGTACTTTATGGAAAATTTACATATTGGTAATTGGTAATTGTTGATTGCTATTTGCAAATAAATTTATTTGTTTATTATGATGAGTTTTAAATAATCACCTTGTCAAGCATAATCATTTTCAATAATGAATAACACTCGTTCTCCACTTAAGCGCTAGTGAAATGATGAAGTAATTTCAATAATGAGTGTAGCTTAATCATTTTCAATAATAAATAACACTCGTTCTCCACTTAAGCGCTAGTGAAATGATAAAGTAATCAAACGTCTAAAGCTATTCATATAATGTATATTAATAAATATAACTTAATTATATATTTTTAAAATATTGTATATATATTTAAATAACAAATATAAATAAATAGAAACATATAATATATTTAATGTTTTAATCAATATTATATGTAAAAATTATATATAATAATGATAAACATAAATTCTATATATGAAAAATAAATCATTTGAATTGTCAATTAAAAATAAATAAATTCAATCAAAACATGTTACCTAATAATATTTAGTAATTAAAAAACAAAATCCAACACATTTGACCATAACTATGAATTAAATCAAATTCAATATATTTGATCAAAAATATTAATTAGTTAAAAAAATCCATCAATAAAAACAATTTACTATGAAATATTAAAAGATATATAACTATTTAAATATTAAAATAAGTGAAAAAAATAATTAATATTTTCCAAACAATTAAAACTCATTATTTTAGTATTCTTTTGAACTATTTTCAATATGAACTAATAAAAATTATATTTTTATAGATATGTAAAATATAAAATAAATATCAATTGTAAATTTTTTGCTCAAAAAAATTTACAATTGATAATGCTAACTGAACCGCAATAGCTATCATTTTGGCTTCTAGGTAGTAACGATGCATGTTGTGGGATCAATTAGGCACACAAAGATCAAAAAGCACACATTTCAAAGTGTCCTCTGACTTAAAATCACCAGTACTTGTAGACAAATGCCCCAATAGTTTTGCACAAATGGGCCAATTATGAACAAAAATTGACAAAAAGTGATCGCCTATTCGTACATGTGAAATTTATTAATGGGCTTTTCAAAAATTGGAACTATGACAGCTATTGGTGCTCTTCCCCTATATACATATGCATATGTACATATACATATATACACATATATGTACACATACATATATGTACATACACATACACATACATATACATACACATATATGTATGTATACATACATACACATATATGTACACATGTACATACACATACACACATATGTACACATGTACATACACATACACACATATGTGTACATATCGACATCAACAGAAATAGTATGTGTGTGTGTCCTAACCTTGTATATATGTAGTCAAATACCTTAATTCAACATCATCAAAGGAATTTTCGAAACAGGCATACATTTTAATGGAAAGGGTTTGTTTTGATGCATAAAAGAAGCAAAGGAATAGAGTTCTAAGACTTGTTTTCAAGAAATTGAGGGAAGAAACCTTCTTCTAACGTCTTAAACTGTACGCTTAAAATCTCCTTCATTGCCTTAAAAGTGCCTTGACAGTATCTTAAACTGAACGCTTAAAATCTCCTTCATTGTCTTAAAAGTGCCTTCACAATTAATCCTATTGTCAAAAGAAGGTTTTCTGACATCAATTTCTTGAAAACAGTTTCTACAACACTATTCCTCACTATTCCTCTACTTCTCATATGAATCAAAATAAGCCCGCCATTAAAATGTACATCTGTTTCAAAAATTCCTTTGATGAACTAGGGTACTAGTAAACATGTCTGAATCACTTCCAAAAGTACTTAAAAATAATTAATAAGTTTCACAAACACTTAGAACTCGATAGTGCATAAAAAAGTGGTTGCAAGTCTGCAATATTGGACCTTTTCAATGATATGAAAGGTAAACAGGTCTAACAAATAGACAAAAGCACTTAGAAATATGAATAACAGCTTGTAATGCATAAAGAAGCAATTGTAGGTCATAATAGTAATAGAAGACTATCAAAATATCCTTCAACCAGAAAAAAACAATGAACTACATGCAAACAAATGCTGGCATATTGACAATGAATTTTCAATTATGAATGCATATTGAGTATTGACAACGAATTCTGAATTATGAATGCATATTGAGTATTGACAACAAATATCGAGTATTGACAACGAATTCTGAACACAAATGTGATATTAAAGCTATTAGTTTTCCACAATCCATAATAGATTCGATTGTGTGAGCTTGTGTCTAGCTTTCTATCATCCTGATCCAAAAGCTATAGAAAGAACAAATGTGCTATGTTAAGGTTCTATGAGGTGCAAAGGAATAGAGTTCTAAAACTTGTTTTCAAGAAATTGAGGGAAGAAACCTTCTTCTGACGTCTTAAACTGTACGCTTAAAATCTCCTCCATTGCCTTAAAAGTGCCTTGACAATTATCTTAAACTGTACGCTTAAAATCTCCTTCATTGCCTTAAAAGTGCCTTGACAATTATCTTAAACTGTACGCTTAAAATCTCCTTCATTGTCTTAAAATTGCCTTAGACAATTGTACGCTTAAAATCTCCTTCATTGTCTTAAAATTGCCTTAGACAATTAATCCTATTGTCAAAAGAAGGTTTCTGACATCAATTTCTTGAAAACAGTTTCTAAACACTATTCCTCTACTTCTCATATGAATCAAAACAAGCCCATCATTAAAATGTACATCTGTCTCAAAAATTCCTTTGATGAACTAGGGTACTAGACTACATATGACAGGTAAACATGTCTGAATCACTTCCAAAAGCACTTAAAAATAATTAATAAGTTTCACAAACACTTAGAACTCGTAGTACATAAGAAAGTGGTTAAACAGGTCTAAATCATAGCCAAAAGCACTTAGAAACGAATTTCACAAACACCCAAAACTTTTTAATGCATACAGAAGCAATTGTAGGTCATAATAGTAAATGGAAGACTATCAAAATATCCTCCAACCAGAAAGAAACAATGAACTACATGCAAACAAATGCTGGCATATTGACAATGAATTTTCAATTATGAATGCATATTGAGTATTGACAACGAATTCTGAATTATAAATGCATATTGAGTATTGACAACGAATTCTGAACACAAATGTGATATTAAAGATATTAGTTTTCCACAATCCATAATAGTTCTTTCTATAGCTTCTGGATTCGATTGTGTCATCCTGATGATGGATCAGGAGTGCGATCCAAAACGTTGATGGAAACAAACTCAATACAATCAAATCCAAAAGCTATAGAAAGAACAAATGTGCTATGTTAAGGTTCTATGGGGTACCCCATAGGTGAATTGTAGAGATCGGATCATTTTCATATGTTAAAGTATATTTCTTCACAGTGTTGTGCCATTATACTAGCTCTTGTACTTCGAAGACCAAACGTCGCAAGGCAAGGGATTGTTATTACACAAATAAGAATGTGTTGAATAACAGCATAGTTTTCTAAATGGATACATTCTCTCACATGGTTGGTTACTTGGTTAGGACTCTAGTCCAATTTGGTACCAATTATTATATTATTTTTTGAAATCACACGTCTGTTACTTCAAAAAAAAAGATTTATAAAAAAAACGGAGTGCCACATTTGAGAGATCATCTTCCCACGGACAAATTGAGATAACATCTCTGCTTTTGGTTGAATTATTATGCTTTTGATATAACATCTCTGCATCTCTGCTTTTGGTTGAATTTGCAATAATTTAACATCCTTTTAGAAGCAATTCTAGACATGATTGGCAGTTCTATCCTTAAAATATCATGTTTCTGTAACTGCGAAGAATAAGTCTCTCTAAACTGCAAAGAAGGTTTCTGTGACATTTGTCTCTTGGTCTCCAATCCTTCAGATTTCTTCTCCTAGTGTTGTTTTCCATTGCAAGGCACACAAAGAGTCTCTTAAAATCTGCTTTTATTAGCCCTCCTTTTAGAAGCAATTCTAGACATGATTGACAGTTATATCCTTAAATATCATGTTTCTGTAACTGCGAGAATAAGTCTCTCTAAACTGCAAAGAAGGTTTCTGCGGCATTTGCCTCGTAGTCTCGAACCCTCCGGATTTCTTCTCCTAGAGTTGTTTTCCATTGCAAGGCACACAAAGAGACTCTTATAATATGCGCCCCTAAAAGGTTTTACTTTTATCTGATTTCCTCTTACACATCTTAAGCCTGCAGGTAATGGAGGAGGAGTGAAAGGAGGAAAAAGGTGTAGGAAACGATCTAAGGATAAAATGTTCAAGCTTGAAAAAGAGAAAGAAGGGGAGACGGACGTGTGGCATTCACACTGTAGGCATACAAGCTTTAGGAACACAAGTAACAGTATTGTAAGCATCGCATAATAAGTAGTAACCCTACTAGTTGTAAGAGTTGAGGCCCTCTCACCAATCCTCACTACATAATCTGAAAGAATAAAAAGTCACATGCTCTAAGGATTGTAAAATTAAAAGTCACTTGTGAATGATGAAGCAGCGAGGAATAAGCCAGGGGAGGAGGCTGAGAATGTCTAAATTTGCAAAGACATTTTTAATTTATTGACTAAATTTAAGAATTCCCACTAACAACAAGAAATATCATTTACTCAGACATTAACGTGCTTCAACATATTCTAAAATCAAATGCATAAATAGAATGCAATCCTCATTTTAGTCAAGAAAAGTATTGAGAATATATATAACGATACACGGCATGAATGATGAATGAATAAAAGATGAATTTGTTTAGACACTGACAAACTTCATGACCTAAGCAAGGATTCATAAAATCCTTACCTGTCACTCATGTACGCTGAGACAGACATGCTTTTAACAGAGGTTCTGCTCTTTACAGTATCAGCATAGCGTTAACACCACCGAAAATATCGCAATTGAGGCCCTAGCTATGATGTGCTCTGCTGAAATTTTACAATTAAATTGAATAAAAATTACACACAAATATAATGTATGTTTAAGGAGCAAACTTCCCAAACTTAAAAAAAAACAATGGTGAGACCAAATAATTTTACGTCTATGCAATATGCATTATACTTCGAAAAAAAAATTACAAAAAAGTATACCTATAAAAAATACCTGGAAAACGACACAAAATATCTCCAACGCCGATTGTAAAATGAATCGAGGGTTAACAGCCACTGCCTTAAAATGAAAGGGTTTGCATTGCAATAAGTAGCGAGCGGTGAAACAGCTTGAAACTGGTAGTACCAATTGCTTCAAGGGTCACCCCTTCTTAGTTAAAAGAAATAATACAATGCCACTGGTAAAAGCCATTAAGGGTTAGCAGCCATTTGAGTGATAGTTAAAGGGTAAACTAGAGCATGAAGCATAAAGATAGAAATTGCCTTCACACTTCCGATTTTCTTTGCTCTTCTATCATAACCGCGATTGCCAATTTCATTCAGAAGACGGCCCCCTTGAAAAAGCCATGAAAAGAGGTAAACAAGGTACACAAACGCAAGCTATTTTACCTCGCCGGCAAAACCTAGAAATTCTAGGCAAATTTAATAGAGTGTACAGGCTGTAACTGGTACGATCTTGAAAGATATGACTGATCCTTTTATTATTATAAGCGACCCACCCCATCAAACCCTAATGAGGTTAATTATGAGTAAACCCTAATGAGGTTCAACCAGTTAAACGGTGTTCATACTCATTGAGAGGAATTAAAATAGCTTGCCCAATATAAGATGACGCGTAGACTGAATGGAAGAGCCAAGTAGCATATTTTATAAGAAGACGTGCCATAAAGCTATTTGAAGGGGCATTAAATATTAGCATTTTTATTTTATTTTTAAATATAAAATATTCTTATGATAGAAAATCATTTTAAAATAAATATTTTATTAAAATATAGTGGGTAATATTTATATTTAATAATCATTATCATTCAATAGAAAATGTTATAATTTTTTTATTTTTTTTGAATTTATGAATGAATTTAAATAGAGGTTAGACCATCTTCATATGCTAAATTTATAATATTTATGTTCAATAATCATTATGAATAATCATTAAAGATAGAATGTTTGAATAAATTTTTTTAATTTTATGAATGAACTTTAGTAGAGGAGAGTCCATCTTCATATGCTAAACTTATAGTGCTAGAGGAACTCTTCAAATTCATGTAATCATTAACTCACATTCTATGTAAAATATTAATTTAAAAAAGTATAATCATTTGCTAATGTTCTTGTAGAAAAGACTAAAGTTTAAATTGGTAATTTAAGATAACCACCTTAATTAAGTTTACTTACATTTAGTACAAAACATAACCTCATCTGAGCTAATCTACAATATATAGATTATGACTGGTTTTTTTATTGATATTTTTTGATGCATTATTTTCTATAACATAAATATATTGTATAAATTTTAATTTGAAATTTGACTTTTTAGGAGCACTTAATAATAGTAAACAGTACATAAAATATTTCTTTAAATCTTTTGGCAAGAGCATATATAAAAAGAGTTAGTCTTTTACATTCATAAATTGTTACTCTTCATCAAATATTTATAAGATATATGGAGAAAAGATTTGTCCGTGAAAAGAGAAAAGTGGACAAACAACTTTACTTAAATTTAACAATTTACCACAGATATTTAGTCAATAGCCTATTTATGGTGGGCATCGCCCATCCAAATCTAGCACTCTCATGTTGCATATTTCTCACTTCAAGAATTTTTAACCCAATTTTGTTAAATTCTAAAACAACACTACCTCTCTACACACTGCCTTCCTCAATCGACATTCTACATTGCTTGCAATCTATCTATTGCATGAGATTTAGGATGATCTTAATACTTGTCTTCACCATTTATGCTCACCACCTTATTCACCATTGAAAGATTAAATCAACAATTGTTTGGAGATAAAATGAAACTAACAAAATTCATGTGTATTTACTGTGAATCAATTGAAATAGCGACTACACATAGCTTAGTTTTTGTTCATCTCATTTTTTAAAAATTGCAATGTAAGGGTTTCGTTAAAAGTTCTCTAGAAACTCTATCCATTTTTTTTCCATTAGCACCATTGATAGTTGATCTAGGAGGATCTCCCACAATCGGTCCAAATTGATGACCTCAAAAAATTGTTGATGTTTAAATATTATGGAAAGTCTTTCATGTTGTAGAGCTCATCAAGATTTGTCCAATGTATTTTGAATAGGCTTAAACGGACATCGTATGCAAAAGTTATGGCCTTCAGAAGTTGAGGGAAAGACATGGGTCCATTGACATGTGGTTGAACCACAAAATGACACATGACATTATGAGGATGACATGTGGCATGGTTAAATGTTGAAAAATGGTACAATACAAATTTGAACCAGCAAGTGGACCAATCAAATATGACCACATGGACCATACAAAAATTAACACATGGCAAGTCAATTTGCAAACGCAATAAGTGAGATTTAAACTCAAAATTTATCCACAACAAATAAATGGCCCTATCATTATGTCGTGTGCTTAACACATGAATGGATAAGAATTAAATTATATTTAAAGCAAGATAAAGGATGATGATGCATTTAACATGAAAAAGTGTATTTGGTGGGATTTTATCCCAAAACTTGGCCAATCAAATCCCCACATTTTAACCATTGTGCCATGCATTTGAATGTGAATATTAAAGTCAACAAAGGTTGCACATGTTGGGTTTGAAAAAGTGAGTTTCTAAAGTCACAACCGCCCACATTAAGACTTGAACCAAAAACCTCTACGATATAAAGCTTATCCTTGTCCATTACACCACATGTTATTAATGTATTTGAAAAAGCAAAGATATGCATTTAATATGCAATCTTCTAAATAAAGAAAAATTTAATTCACAACAAGCCTAGAACCTACAACTTTGCCTATATAAAGGCAAAGTATTACCAATAGACTAGAAGCTTGTTAATGACAAAGAAGCACTCAAAAATTGGCTATATTGTATTTTATAAGCAGTTTTGGAGAGTTAAAGCTTTTTATAACCTTTTTTATTTCCAGGAAAAATTTGGAGGAACACAAATTAGAGAGTTCATATCTTCCAACAAATTCTAGAAGATTAATTTTGCAGGTTTTAAATCAATTTTAATGGAATGGTTGTGCATTTGAAGAGACCCAGAGACTTGGCCCATAAGGGATGAACTTCGTTATCAACTTGCAATGTATGATCTATGTTTATTTATGGTTCTTTCTAATTTTTGTCATTTAAATCACTTATTGAATGGTGTTAAATCAATAAAGAAGTAGTTATGAAAAAGTGAATAATGACTTTTAAATTATTGGAATACAAATTAGTGTGAAAGTAGTTAATACCACTAATTTTGGATCAATAGATGGGTACAATTTATGCGAAATCATGATGTAAGTCACTTGCCATGATCTCAATGTGTTTTTGTCACAACCCCAAATTTTATCAACATAATTATTATGGATGGTTTGGACATAAGGTGGCATAATTAGAATAGTAATTATATTGATTGTTGACTTTATATTCATTTTGAATTTGGATTATGGATCAGCTACTCTTTATGTTTATTTAGAAATACATGAAAAAATTTAAGATGAATATTGATTTTTATACATAGATAATGTTGATGTAAAATTGAGTTCCATGAGTTGATGATAGGTTTGAAGTCGAGAACATAGCTGACGTAGAGGTTGGCTAACCTTCTAGCAGTGGTCGACATGATGGATTCTATTCACACACTCACGTAGTTCATTATGAATGCATGCTTGATTTAAAGTTGAATTATAACCAAATATTGTTTTGAGAATTTTATTTCTTGCTCAACTAAGAACAAATAGTTATTTATTTAGTTAGGTTGAAAGAGTTATTCAATTTGATTAAACTATAATGATAATAATATGTTATTTCGACTTGGATTATATTTCATTTTTTATTCTTCCATATTTGAAATAAAGAAAAAAGAAGAAAAATGATTTGATAGAATGTTAATTAGACTTGATTATTTTCTTAAACTTTGGTTCAAAATAATCATTATTGGTTTAATTTAGGTGGGAAAAGAAAATGAATATATTTTATGTTTTTATAAATGAATTATTATATGACTAATATCAAATAAAAGAAGAATGTGTACTCTCTTTCATGTTTTAGTCATGCATAAGAATCAATTAGTTAAAAAAAATTTCTTGAAATGTGACATATAAGGACTATCACACCCTTATTGTTTCAAATAATGTTTCATACAATTCTTGTTTTAGGATTGGATAAGAAAGACATTCATTGTGTAGGAAGTTTTTCTTTATATAGGAAAATGATTTTTACAAGAGCATGCTTTTTGGATTGGGGGATTTTTACACATTACACTAACATCAAGATTTTATTTTTGTATTGGATAAAAAAATTCAAGAAGAAAAGAAAAGGCTCTGCACATTGCTCTCACAATTATTTTGCATTTGTGGATAAAAATTGGGGGTATCTTTTGGGGAATTGAGGAGCTCAAAGGAGCAGATCCCATCACAGGTTACAGGAACAGGACGAAAAGGTGACGTTTTAGGAGGAACCTTTCCTTTTTTATTTTAAGTTGGAATACACATAGAATTGGGGAAGGGTTGAATTATAGGTGAAGGAAGAATTGGATTAAAGGTTGAATTGAATCAGTGGTTGTATGGAGATAAAATGAAACTAACAAAATTAATTTGTGTTTAATGGGAATCAATTGAAATAGCGATTATATAGAGCTTGTTTTTTGTTCATCTCATTTTAAAAAAATTTGCAATGTAAGGTTTTCATTAAAAATTCTCTACAAACTCTGTCCATTTTTCTCCATTAGCACCGTTGATAGTAGCATGCAATTTATACAGAATTATGATATGTCACTTGTCACGATCTGAGTGTGAACATTTCTGTCACAACCCCAAATTTTATTAGATATAATTATAATTGATGTTTTGGACATAAGGTGACACAATTAGAATAGTTATTAATATATTGATTGTTGACTTTATATTTATTCTGAATTTGGATAGTGGATCAATTACTCATTCTGTTTATTTAGAAATACATTAAAAAAATTAAGATGAATATTGATTTTTGTACATAGATATGTTGATGTAAAATTGAGTTTCATGAGTTGATGATAGGTTTGAAGCCAAGAACATGGTCAAGGTAGAGATTGGCTAACCTTCCGACAATGGGTGACATGATGAAATCTATTAACACACTCACGTAGTTCATTATAAATGCATGCTTGATTAAAAGTCGAATTCTAACCAAATATTGTTTCAAGAATTTTATTCCATGCTCAACTACGAACAAATAGTTATTTATTTAGTTAGGTTGAAAGTGTTATTCAATTTGATTAAACTAGAAAGATAATAATATGTTATTTCATCTTGAATTATATTTCATTTAATCGATTAAGTAGAAATATTTTACTTACATATTTGAAATAAAGAAAAAAGAAAAAAATGATTTGATAGAATGTTAATTAGACTTGATTATTTCCTTAAACTTTGGTTCAAAATAATCATTATTAGTTTAATTTAGGTGGGGAAAGAAAATGAATATATATGTTATGTTTTTTTATAAAATGGATTATTATTTTCAACTAATATTAAATAAAAGAAGAATGTGTACTCTCTTTCATGTTTTTCATGTTTTAGTCATGCATAAGAATCAATTAGTTTTTTTTTTAAAAAAAAAAAAAAACCTCTTTCAATGTAATGTTCCAACAAAACTTTCATGTACAAAAAAAGACTATCACACCCTTACTGTTTCAAACAATTTTTCACACAATTCTTATTTTAGGATTGGATAAGAAAGTCCACATTCCTTGTGTTGGAAGTTTTTCTTTATATAGAAAAATGATTTTTAAAAGAACATGTTTTTTGGGTAGGAAGAATTTTACACATTACACATGCATCGAGATTTTATTTTTTGCATTGGGGATAAAAATCGGGGGTATCTTTTGGGGAATTGAGGAGCTCAAAGGTGCAGATCCCATCACGGGTTACAAGAAGAGGAGGAAAAGGTGACGATGGTTAATTAATACTTTTGTAGTATGAGTGTTGGCTTTTGTAGTATTCTCTAACCTAAAGAGAGCTTGTGATGTTTGAAAACTCTAGAATCTATGTGGTGTTAGTTTGAGATTATGAGAAGGGTCATTATATGCCCAACAATAAAACTAGTAGGCCCCCTTATTTCAACACATTTGTTCCCATAAACTATCCTGCACGACTAAGACATAGCCTTCAGGAACCTTGAAGCATACGTTCATTTGCTTTTCAATAGAGGATTTTAATTTTGGATCTCCTGCCATTGACAGTGCTAACACTGTAGTTAGCATAAATCTAGTCAAGAATGACAAAAAAAAAACCATGGACAACTACAATATAGTGAGAATAGAAAATGACCAAAAAGTTAATTTTTCCTAAAAATCATTATTACTAAATACAAGTCAAAATGAAGATATAAATTCAAAATCTCTTGGCTATTTTATGCCAAGATATAACAAGAGACGCAAAGCGTCAAGTTCTTGTCGATGGTGTGATGTTTTGGATTAGTTATAATAAATTGGAAGTGCAAAATATAGTCCATTGATAGTCAATGGTATAAGATAATACAATACTTACAAAAAAAAATGTGTCATGTGCATGAAAGTCAAAATTTGTATAGTTCAAGTCATTGTCCTCAGAGTTTACATCATGAGTTGTTTGATTGACTTTGCTATTTTTCAATGAGAATTCAATGGTGACACATCTAGATCAAATTTGGTTTAGTTGGCTATGTTTCTAGTTATGAGATTTCCCTTTATTTTGTTAAAGTTTTAGGTTTCCTATTAGAAAAAGGTATAATATAACCTTTGATTACACCAACAAATTGATAACTTGCATGGAAAAAGATAAGTACAATAAAGTAGCAAATAAGCAATTTGGAATTGCAATAATACTTCTTTCATAAATAATTTGTTGTTTTGAATTTTGGATTCTCAATAGTGATGCAAAATATAGTGCGCTTGAAGAATATGTACATATTTCCAGATCTGTTATATGAAACTTTGCCTTTGATTACAATTAACAACGTTCCTTTTCCTTGCAAAAAGAGAGATTTCAAATTTCAATAATCACAATTGATTAAATATATTTGCTTAGAGAGATTTCAATATTCACAATTGATTAAATAAATTAAAAAAGCAAATTGAACATTTTTTATATTTTAGTTAACTTTTTTTCAAAGTTTTCACTTTTTTAAGATGTACTTGTGCTGGGGAATTTGTGCAATCATCCATACTTGACATTATGACATTATGTACGAAACTACTTCATCCACCAATGTATCTACACTCATATTTAGTCTTCTTTATGGGTTTTCAATGTGTTCTACAAAACAAAAACAAAAGGAAAAAACACTCCAGATAATATTAGAATACTACATATAATTGATTTCTACTACATATAAAACATAAATCAATTAGACTGAATTGTAAAAAAGGTAAATAAACAAGTATTTATGAGAGAAAACTCCATAATATGTTTGCAAAAGGAGGCCTAGAAAGCTATTTTAACTCTTTAAATCTTCATATCAAATATCACAAATAATGCACGTGACAAAAATACTTTCGTAAAGCAGATGATCTATTAACTTTCCATGGTAATACATAGACCAGCATGCACATTTGTGTATAGCATGTATATATGTGTACAACACAGTTGAAAAAAAACATATAATTATTACATGGATCTAATAATTCTTTGTCATCAATGAGTATATAAACTTTTAAATATACGAAGTTTAGCTTGTTTTACCAATTTTTAGAAAAAGTTGTCAATATCGTCAAATCACTATGTCAATATGCTTTGAATAAGTTCTGTGATAATTGCTAGCACTATAAAAGTAGAAAGGCACCTCAACAAATTTGTACAGGTTATTCGCACTCTCATCAGGATGACCTCATAGCAAACATTTAAACCCAAAAATAATGTCATAAATAAAGAATTAATGCCCAGAAATAAATAAAGGCAAACAAAAACATAGAATTAATGTCCCTTTTAAGAAGAGATAAATCTGAATTGTTAAATGATTTTTGATGTTTAACTAAGATTTTTTTTCCTTGAGCTATTTTCTTTTTGTTCTTGGGACTATTTTTATGGCAATTCCAACAGTGAAAAACATAAGATTTTCTTGAGAGAACAAGAGGCCAATTTTAAACTTCTATATATGTGTCTACAACAATAAAAGATTTCTAACTGAATTGTGAGTAATACAAAATTTAAGAAATCCTCATTCGGAATATGCCACCCTGAATGCATATAATTTGACAGTTAATATAAATATTGTTACATACTATCAATGCTTGGAAAAAATAAAATATAAAAGATTAGAGGAAATGTAAGAGAAAAAAGAGATCTGCTTACAAAAACTTGACAGAGTTGTATAAAAAATTAAGATCAAAAGACGAAAAAAGAAAACCAAGACAATCCATTGAAAATTTTGTTGAATAGAGAACTAAAAAAAACATTAGAGAGTGTAAAGCGGAAAATCGAACCCTAGGTGTTTCCCCCACTCCAAGGAGAGAGAAAGGAGGGTCACTAGGGTTCATGGTTTTCACTTAGGAGAGACTTTACATTCAAAAGAGGGGTTGAAACTCACAAGATCCAATCCCACACAATGCAAGATTGAATTCTAAATGAGTTTCAAGGGTTGAGACATCAAGGACACCCTCTTTTGTAAAGAATGTAGATAGAAGGATTGAACTAGGAATGCATGTAAAGTAAGAAAGATTCGCTTATAAACGGAGATAGGGATACATGATGAAGCTACGGACCTGAAATTAGTAGTAAAATGTCGAGACGATGTTGTTCTGCAAATTTGAGCGAAAGTTGATGGGACGATGGCACCCGGAGTGCACACGGTCCTCCAAAAAATCTACGAAATGAAGGGGGATCTGTTCGTCTCTGCACAAGGATTCCAGATCTTCAATTACAGCTGCGTACCTGCAACCTACACACAGAAAAGAGAGGACGATTGGGGGGTTAGGGATTAGGGGTTTTCCTTTAGGTCAAACCCCGGTTTTGGAATTAACCAAGAAATGAGAATGCTATAAATGTAAATGCTTGTAATGTAAACAAGTACTGATACCTTGTTGTAAGAATGTTTGTATTCTTACATGCGGAGGTGTAATGATGTTGTATGTTATATGTTGTAAGTGATCTCCTCTTCAATGGTTGAATCCTTGTCTTGAATGCAACATCTAGCCTTGAATGGAGACTTAAAATACTCAATTGCTTGAAGGAATGCTTGAATGCTTGAATATCGCTTCCGCATCTTTCTCTTTCTTATTTCCTTCCTTCCTTTCTAGGAGAGGAAAAGTAGTTTATATACTTGTCAATTAGGGTTGAGAGACTGATTTTTCCGGCCTTAGGCCGACCTAGAAGCATTGTTTTCCGAATTGCAAACTTAAAGACCCGATGCCCAACAAGAGACCGGGCCCAAAATAGGGCCAGGGACCAAAGCGTTGGGCGCCATGGTCCTGGGGGACCAGGGTGCTAGGCGCCATGGTCCTGAAGGACCAGGGCACTGGGCGCCATGGTCCCACCTCCCGGGACAGCAGGGTGCAAGGAAGGATCAGGCCAAGGTGCAGAAATATGCAGTTTTTGATGTCGCAAATAGGTTTCGGGGTCTCCATTCAGGTTCAACGTTGCACCGCCATCGTGAAGACCCAAATGCAATCGAAATTGCAAGTGTCGCAATTTTAGGACGCTACAGAGAGAAACAAGAAGCATGAGAAAATGAGGAGAAAATCAAGTGAAAGGGAGAAGTTTTAAAGCATATGAAAGTAACCATTATCTAACCCTTATTTATAATATTGGATAAGTTATTATTTGGACTCTTTAGTGTGCAATCTAAGAGTTTTGTAGTGAGGTGAAACTCAATTGAAAACTTGGACAAAATATGCATTTTGCTTTGTGTAAATCTGTGACATCTTGTTTTTTGGTTCATTTTTCATTGAAACACTACTGGCAGTTTTTATAAAGTTTATTGTGGATTGTAGAAAACCATAAATTTAAATTGTAGGCCCTTTTGCTTTGAGAATTTTCTAGGAATTATACGTGTTAGTGTAAATAATTATTGATCATAGATATTGTAGTCACACAAATCTGTCCAGCTTAATTAAATGAATATTTGCTATTTATTTGATTAAAAATACACTAGCCATGAGTTAATTAATTAACATTTAATTAATTCATCTTCAAAATATTCTTCTATTAATTAAATAAATTATTCAATTTATTTTAATTCATTCATTAAAGCAAGTTCACAAATCAATTAAATGAATAAAATCTATTTATTTAATTAAATCCCCCTATTCCTCTTTTAAATAAATTAAATTAAACATTTATTTAAATCATTATCCCCCCCCACTTGCATTCTCCTAAAAATGCAACTTGCACACATTTATTGAAATAAATGAATTTTTATTTTAATAAAATCCTATTTTCCCTCACCCACCAAACCCACTTGCAATTCTAATCTTCTTCTAGATTCTTCTAAACCCTTCCTAATTAGCCTAATCCATCCCCTAATTATTGTCACATTCCTAAGCAACATGGAGTCACTTCTCAAAGACTTCAAAGTCTTTGAAAAACATTTAATGCTTTGTGTGTTCAACAATTTAACCTCCAAAGTCTTCCAAAACCACTAATGACTCTTACATGACCATTAATGGCTCTTACATAATTCAACTTGTCTCCTCAAGCATTTATTGCTTTGACCATGTTTATCCCCTTTTGCCTTTGCACAAGAGTTTATCCATTGGATAAAAGCTTTATTCTTTGAATAAAGAGTTTATTCATTCAACTAACCTTGACCTTAACTCCCAAGGTCATATCAAGCATTTAATGTTTATTCCCTCTCCTCTCAACCTATCTCACATTGACACTTGTCATCCTGGGATTGGGTTGAAAGCCCTCACATGGATTTGAAATCATTCAATCCTGACCCTTGTTGAGATTGCTCAATCTCAACCATCCATTGCTCCATTTTTCCTATAAATAGAGCTCATTTCTTCATAATCCAGATCCTGAAAACTTGTATGCATTTAAGCTATAGGCATTTTGAGAGAGCATTTTAGCATAATCAACTCATATATTGTCATTTTGGTTAAAATAAATCATTTTAGTGTCTATAGCATTTAGTATTAGCTTTTCATTCATATTTAGAGCAAATACCTCAAATCTCAATCCTCCATAAGCATCCATAGTGTAAAAAGCTGCTGAGAGCTACACTAGTTTGGAACTTGGAAAGGAAAGGAACAAAGGAGAAGGAGCCAAGAGCATGTTAGGAGGCATTTGGAGATGTCTCATCATATTTACTTTCGTAGTTAAATATTCTCTCATGTTTTTGGCATCTCTTTTGATATGCCTGTTTAGATTAGTTTTTGATTGATTAACACTAATTGTTTCTTGTGTGTTGTGTGTTATTTATCATTGGCTAACCTTGCCCTTTTGCAAAGCATCAGATATTATTACACCTTACTTAAGTTTACTTAGGAAATGCATTTCATAGTAGTTTGGGTATGAGACACTTGCGTGTTTGTGGCACATTGGGATAGAGTGTGTGTAGGAGAATTTCCACCTTTTATGGTGTGATCTTGTTACTACTCTATCATATCCACTTATTGTAGAGTGATAATTCCACCTTCAGTGGGTGATCCACCTCATGTGAAATATTATATTATTTCTCCTACCTACCACACCTATTTCCTACCTACCCTTGTTTCTTATTGAGCCACATGTCATGTTTGTGTGCTCACATATCCATATAGCCTTGCCTATATATGCAGGCTCATATTCATTGTATGAACAGCTATTGATCATTTATCTATTGATGAGAATACAATTTATTATTGTCCTATATTTTGTTTCTCTTTATTGTACATTTCATTGAGCTCTTGATCTTGGCAAAATCTTACATGGTATCAGAGCCATTAGAGCATCATTGATTCATCTTTGAGAGGCATTATTGCGACGTCAAGAGGCAGATTTAAGGAGCAGCATCTTTTGGAGGCATCCTAGACCATATTCGACCTCGCCATCACGTTCGAGTGATCGTTTCCATGATTTTTTACTATAAATTTGCCTATATTGGGTGAAAGTCGACTTTGGGGCTTCAGAGGAAAAATTTAGCCAATTTGGCTATACGGTACGGATTTATATATATATATATATAATTTTCTGCAAAATATATTTTATTTAAATTTCCCAGTTTTTTAAATATTACATTGTGAAAAAATTTATTTGAAAAAAAATAAAAAATAAAAAATTTCTTATTTGTGGGGGGTCCGTTGATCCCCCCACACGCCACCGTACTGTCAATTAAATATTTTTCACAAGTATTTTCCGGCCCCACACAGTCTTCCAGGCCTCCCACCGACAACCCTTATCGCCCATCCCTGCTCCATTTGACGTCGGCACTGCTCTCCCGATGACTACCTCATGGCGAGTTTTGTCCTAACCGCCCTTCCTCCCTGGTCGACCTGCTCATGGATTTGTCGTTGGACTTAACTTTCCCGACTATCTTTTGCACTCCTCCACTGAGCACCAACAGCCTCCCCTAGCCCATGTGTCTTCGCTTCTGGTTGCACGTGTCTCCATTTTCGACTATCGTGGTCTTCTCCTATCGATGCCGACATACATCGCCCTTGACCATCACCATCGATGACCCTTCCTCCTTCTGGGCCACCTCCACTCAGCCCCCCGTGATCACTGATGCTATTGAGTCTCTTGTCGACCTACAGGTTCCCCGTCCTCCAGCGACCCTAACCGCTGACCACTGGCACCACAATCCACTGTCTGCGCGACCCTCATGGTCGCCGCCCATGTTGTAGCTCCTTCTCAGTCATTGTTGTTTGTCCTTCCGGCCGGCCATGCTCCTTCCATTGGCCCTACCCACCTATTGGCTTGCTTCCCGTCAGCCTCGCAGCCACGCAGACCCTGCAGACTGCACCACACAATCACTTCCTAGGCGCCACCAAAGCACACAGTCAGCACCGTACAGACTAGTCAGCCTGCCACATCAGAAGTACCATATGCCATGCAAGCCTTCTGTACTGTCGAGTCACAATGCCACATGGGAAAAACATGTCAGTAGACCATACACTTTCCACATCATCTATCCATATAGTACGGACGCCACGCAAGCGGGGAGGCGAAGTTTTGGCGATGGCCATACGACCGTCAAATTTAATCATGCAATTCATTGACGTCATGAGTTTTTTGATAATTTATCAGCCCCCTCCTGTTGAGCTTTTCGATTTTGTAGTCCAACTTTGGAAGGCCATATCTTGCTCATTTTTGCTCCTTTTTTGGTGCATTTTTTCGAAATGGGCTAATTTTTCGTGTACTTTCTCGTGGTGGAATTATTTTTTGATTTTCATGGATAGATTTTTTTAAAAATATCAATTTTTGGTGATTGTACCCATCCAATCCCCATTTCTTCAACTTTTGGAACTCTATTTGGGCTCATACAAACTCCTTTTCAAGTGTCATTTTTTTTAAAGTGCATAATTTTTTGTCTACTCTCATAATATGCTATCAGTTTGCAGCAATTTTAGGTAGAAATTATACTTTCAACCTATGGTCTTTTTTGTCCAATTTGGCACTTCGATTGCATAGATCTATCTTTGCTGATATTTTTCATTATAGTTCTCAGCTTATTGAGGCAGTTGTAAAACAAAATCAGAAGTCCACCTTGCCATTGTTTGCAAGTGGCCTATTGTACACACACTACATATAAAGTGCCAAATCATCATTCTTTTATTTTTTCTTTTTTTTTAGGGGGGGTACTGTGATTGATTGAATTTGGGGGGATGTCTCTTGTTCTTTTGTTCCCTTGTGTTCTTTCTATTTTTCTTCTATGGGTTCTCCTAGGTTTCCTATCTTAACTCCTCATAATTATGCTACTTGGAAAATTGATGCATGGAGTAAACTTATGAAAAAATGACTCTCATTACATTGATGGAACTATTGTTGCTCTTGTTGATCCTAAGGTTGATCATGTAGGTCACTTGGATTGGATCACTAAAAATATCATGGCAATTGGTACCTTAAGAAAGTATGTATCAAAGGATCTCATTTTTCATATTAAGAAATATACTCTAATCAAGGATGCTTGGCAAAAGTTTCAAGACTTGTATGGTCAAGTTGATGAGTAGGGGATATCATATTGATAGTGATCTCACCATGTTAGATCCCAAGAACTTTGATACTATACAAGATTATATCACTAAGGCAAAAGAGTTGAGGGCACGACTCAAATATTGTGGTATTGATAAGAAGGATACCCAATTGATCTTCAACTTGATGGGAAAACTTCCACAAGAATATGCAGCATTTGTTTCTAGTTTTCAAACCCATAGGATGACAATGGGTTCAAGCTACACAATGCCTACATTTGATTCTTTCGCTAAAATGTTGATGATGGAACAAACTAAGTTGATAAGCATGGGCACTCTTAAGGCTTTTAAGTCTCAAGCACTTGTGCCAAATCAAGGGAACAAAGGAATTCAAGGAAAGGACAACTCAAACAAGGAGAAATGGCAATCAAAGCCTAAGGACAAAGCATCACCTTCTCCATGTTAGACACAATGCACCAATGAGAGGGGAGGTGATTCAGTGATCCTCAAACTTTTGCCTTTAACTATCCTATGTGAGCATACCGGTTATTAGATCTAACACAATGCAAACTTACCAGATAGTGAGGAGACCAACACAAAAGCAATCACACATAAAGGGACATCTCATAACACTAGCATGTACGAGGAAAACCCAAGATGGAAAAAAACTCAATGAGCAATGTTGTTGGAGTCTACTACTCCAATCCAACCTCACAATCAAAACTTTGTTACAATGTTTAGGGCTACAACCCAAGGAACTACAACCCCTGACTTGTTTATGGGCCACAACCTAAAGGAGCTTCAACCCTTGATTTAGGGAACCAACCCAAGGAGCACCAACCCCTGACTGATTTATGGGCTACAACCCAAAGGAGCTACAACCCCTGCACCGAGCTACAACTCAGTGTTCACAAAGATAGCTTCAAATACAAAATTAATACTACTGTTACAAGTGAATCTTGTAACCATGTCATATACCTCTCTATGTTGCATCGGTTCACTCTTTTTCTACTCTCATTTGTTGCTTTGCTTGCCGGTAAACTCTACCGATTCACCTCTCCTCTATTCTGCTCTACTGGATCTCCTCTTCACTGTTCTACTCTTTAGCGGTACTATACTCTGTCGGTTCTATGTCTGCCTTCTCTGCAACTTCCTTCACTTCTGCTCTGTCGATATGGACACTATTGGTTCTGCAATGCTATAGGTTGACCACTTCAACCTGGTTCGCCCTCACACTCATAGTCTTTTCTCAGATACTCGTTGAGTACTCGACTGATTTTCTCTCACATGTAGAAGTAACACTTAATCACTTTGAATCAACACTTTCTTCCTCTCCTCAGCAACAACACTCTCTCATCAAACAACACTCTCTCATTCAACAACAACCATCTTTGATTTTGGCTTGCATATTTATAAACTAGTTTTCTCGCCAAAAACTAATTCAAACATTGGGTGGTTAGGGTTCCCTCATCAATCTCGAGGCAAACCAAATCCAATCAGATCTTGTCCGATTTGATCTCGTAGATAACCAACTGTTCATCTCCATCATTGTCGTGCCTTCTAATACACGTTTTCCAAATATAGAAAACACGACCGTTTATCTCGACCTGCATCTGTCAAACCACCATTAATACCTCTACTATTTCCTTCTCGAGGTCTTCTCACAAACTAATTTTCTCGCTTTGATCTAGGTGCCAACAACTCCTTGATTTGTCTCAATCACTCATTCTTCCTCAAGCCACACTCTTCTGATCCAATCCACAAATCACGAGATCCATATTAAATGCACAATAGTAGAGACACCTATCTCTACACAGCACTCCATCGACCTCTGCATGCTTGCCACTTCATCTCCGTGTGGCTTCCATGTCAACATCCACCTTTGCTTGAATAACCATGTCGGTTCAGGGATTACCAACCAAACACTCGACTGGTTCTTCTCTTCTATCAGTTTACAAACCCTGGCGGTATCTTACACTTTAACAGTTAACTCCTCATCTCTGCACTTTTGTTGAACTGTCGATGGAACACCTTAACTGGTCACCAGACGTGTCTATCCATAGCATGATCATTCTCATCAGGTTGGGAAGTCTTTTGCATCTGCACCTTGTCCATATTATCGATGGACTTACATACTGGTAAACACTCTCAATGACACCATGTCATCAACCTTCAACATACTCCATCTTCAGTCAAACCATTCTTCTCAATCTACACCTGCTTAGCCTTGCCTTCTCCTTAATCAGCTCAGACCATATCTCAACCGGTTTGTCAAAGTGACAAACTCATCACTCTTCATCTGTACCAACATCTCAACATGCCTTCTCAAACAGTCCAATGCATATCCCTAATTTCATGCACTTGCGACCTTCTTTTGATTCACTGGTAGATCTTATGTGAGCCTTCAAATACCTACCTTTGCCTCATCTCCCTTATCTCAAGGAACTATGATACACACTATGCATAATAGGAGATAAGTTCCACTTACTGATGAGAGTGAGTCCTTGTCATCTACATCCTAAAGTGCACTCATGTGTCTTCCTTGTTTGTGCAACAAACCTTCAAACAAGCACATGTGATCCGGTGTGGGCACATTCGCTGTCAGTCATTGCTTCTCATGATAACTGCATCTTCATCCGGTGAGAGTCCTGCTGATCTGCAAGCTCACAGTAAACTGATGACCTGTTCATCCTTGTCCTCCTGTGTTGATGTGATTTAGGTAGCATTCTGCCTCTTCATCACAAACAATCGATCAAGCACTTTTCCCATCCTGCTTGTATATTGTTCACAATCTTGCTGGTTGACAGCTACTCACTTGGTTGATTGTCTTCCCATGTCAACACGCCACTTACTAGTTGGCATCCTTTCCTTACCGGTGATGCATTGTACCAGTAACCTATTTGTAGACACCTAAAAATGTCTCATTAATTCTATACTAGTTATTCGTGTATTTAATTAAGTAATTCTTTAATTATTTGATTAAACTAATTATTTCTTCTAATCATCGCCCTTCAACACTTCTAATTATTTTATTTCTATTCTCAAATAATTTTAATCAGTTAACCATACCTCAATTATTAATTAAATATCAATTATTTAATTAATTACGACATTTTCCTTAGTTAAATAATCTTTATTATTTAATTTATTCTATTTCCTAAGTTTAAATAATTTCATTTAAATTATTTAAATTAACTAACTTATTCCTCCAATTCCCCAAATTATAATTCCAATTAATTTCATTTATCTCAAATTCATATTTCCCCAAATTTTAACTTCAATTAATTCCATCCAATTTCATTTCATATTTCCCCAAATTCGAATTTCATATTCATTTCATCTAATTTCATATTCCCAAATTCACATTTTCCCCAAATCTAAATTTCAGTTAATTTCATGTGCATTTCAGCATTCGAATGACCAAATTCAAATCCAAATTGAAAATAAGAATCAAATTCAATTTCAAATTCCTACAACACATGCTAAAATCAAAATTGATGGATCAAATCAGTTGTCTAATCAGTTAACTCAATTAACTCATCAATCATCCTTTTTAACTCAAAATCAATTCACTTATCTCTCCAATCAATCCAGTCAACTAATCCATCTATTCAGTCTACTGATCAATCAATGGAGTTCACTCTTCAATCAATCTAGTTTACTACTCAATCAAATGAGTTAACAAATCAATCATTTGAGTTCACTGATCAATCTAAATCAATTATCTATCAATAAACACTTGAGTTCTATTTCTCACCCCCTTTGTATTGAAAATCTATAAATTCAACCTCTTCTTTCAATTGAATCTAGCATTCAACCATTCAACATCTAGCTTTTTTAGAATCAAAGTCTTCAATATTGTTGTCTATCTTATGCAGGAAATCAGTGCAATACCTGAGAGCCACCTACATCAACAAAAAAGGAGAAGAGAAATGGAAGCCTTGCTATGTCAATTGACGGAGTCTTAGATAGATTGTTTCAATTCAATTGATAATTGCTTTATTTCAGTGTTATTTAGGAGTAATAATTAGATTTAGAGTTGTGATTCACTCTTTGATAATCTGATTTACATAATTTATGCCTATTTGCTGCCTAATAACACTATTCATTTCATCCTCACAAGTTAGGCACTAACTTGTGTACTGGTGACTACAGTGATCATTTCTTTGAGTGACATGCTCTTTCTTACCTTACCGGTGTTTTGCAACATAAGGTGATATCAAGGATATCTCATCTTGTACTCCTCCATGACAGTGTTGCACATACATCTCTCATATCGGTTGTCATCCCATACCGGTTGACATTAATGACAACCCAATGCCAACAATCTCCCCCTTTGGCATTGATGTCAACTCGTGTGGTATCCGACATACTACATAATCCTTCTCCCCCTTTCCCTAATCCATGGATTCTCAACACATGTATGTTGTATACTACAAAATCCTTCTCCACCTTTGACAACAATGGCAAAGGGCACTGTCAGAATTCTTTCTCCCCTTTTTCTTTACCAGATGACTCTCCTCCTTTGATACCAATTTTTACATATTGTTACATCTTCTCAAGTTACAACATTTGAGATGGAGGACTCAACCATCAACTAACACTAATTGAGCATGCAAATTTAATATCATTTGTTAAAATACTCAATTATAGAGGGATGTGTCAGTGAATACTACTCACCTGCCGGTCAAACTGCATCACTTCCCGTTTGATCTCAAATTTATGTAGAATCAAGTGTGATTGTACTATCAATAAAACCAACCAAATGACAAGTAGATACCCATAACAATGAAACTCTCTTGGGTATTCCTATTATAACTTCCATCATCTATAGTTTGGGCAATCAATGCTCTTACACTTTCAAGTTCAAGCATGCTTGTCTTGCATCATAACCACTTGAACTCCCCCTGGGTCATACTTCTCAAGTTCTCTACTCTGGTGAGATCTAATACCAAGGGCTCGAATCATCTCCATGTGCCAGTTGAGTTGTGCAACTGTGATCATCTGACGATCTTTTAGCTCCATTATTTCACCACAACCTATGACATGATCGTGGATTTTCATAATGCCATACAATAACATCATCATGCCATAAAGTAAACCGATTAGCCCAAAGACATGCATGTTTGCATGATCAACCACCGGGCCAACATATGTCATTCAGGTTTTTTCCAATATCACCTGAGACATGAACTCCACATTCCATGCTACCAGGGCTATTGCAATGATCTCCAACCTCATTGTCTTACATAGCCTGCAAGTACATGTTAGCCATCATGTCGGTAACATCCTGCACATACCAGTTCACTATCACTACTGGAGCACCTTCCTGTGACTCCTGACCTTTGTGTCACTTTGTATCTAATTCCAATTGCTTATTAAACTTTGACACAATAGTAGTGATCCAGCACTCACCTGTAGGTGTGTAGTCAAGGCAGACTCTACACACACTTATCTTCTCATTTTCTTCCTTCATACCGACAACAATTTGTTATTCTTCTTATCCACTTTCACTAAGGGGGTGAATATTTTTTATTAGCATTTAGCTCCCTTTGAGGTCTTGCATCTCCTCTAATCATTTGGAGATATCACCTATGCATTGAATGCACAATGTCGGTCCATGGTCTTCTTCCTCCATACCTGTTTGGTCTCATTCTTATTCCCATTTTCAGTCTTGGGAGTAGGTATTTCCTTCTTCTGCTTATGAGTCGTTCCTTTTCCAGATTTTGCATCACACACAGAAGTAGTGTTATAGTAGCACACAACATTCATCCCAACTTCATGATTGGGGAATCTCTTAACATACTGATTTGACCATCTTCTCTTGGTCATGTTGTTGTGTCTAGCAGTTGAAACCGGTGGGCCTCTTGCTCCTGCAGGGATATTTATCCTTTGGTTCCATGCAGTTCTCTGATTTCCATATGCTCTGTATCCACCTTTCTGCAGAGCATAATTGTTGTACCGACCTCCATGTGACTGCAAGTTCCTCTTTCTGCAATCAAACTCTCTATGCCCAAATCCATTGCAGTTATAACATACAACGTTCACATTACAAGGAACAACAAATGGATTCTTTCTAGCATAATCGAGAGAGGGGACATGCATGTATCTACCCCTAGATACATTTTTCTCATATGCATTATGTCTATGAGATCCTAGATATCCTTCTACATTCCACTGCCTTATGGCCATAAGCATTACATACAAAGCAATAATCGGTAAAGGATGGCATATGACTTACAAATTTATTCTGCCATGCATGGGGAGATCTTAACAATTTGGCATCTCCATTTCTCCTTCCTTGAGAATGGATCCTGGGTTGTCCATTTTGTGCAACTCTTCCATCTGGTCTCTTCTTCTGCCACACTTGCTTTGCCCTCTAGGTGGTATTATTTCTTTGTCCTCTGTCGGTAGGAGGTCTTCTTTGTTGTCTTCTCATGTTCCTGCTTCCTGTGAAGTTGTCTTCTCCCATCTTCCCTTTACCTTTTGGATCTGCATGGTTCCTCCTTCTTGCAGTACCGATCTTTATTCTTGTTTGCAAGTCTTCACTGGTTGTATTTAGGTCAACCTTCTTCTGGGGAGCATTTCTCACTATGAAGGTTTGGCCTTTGTTTTCTCCATTTGAGGAGACAAATAGAATGTCATTGTGGGGCACATTCTTGTTGGTGGAACATTAACCGACATCACTACCTAAACCTTCAGTGTCCTTGTCATGCTTTTGCTTCTTCAACATCTTGTCCAAGGCATCACTGTTGCCATCAAACCTGATTCTTACCTTGAGTTCATCCTGACTTTTATCAAGGTCACTTCGAAGAGTCTCCATTTCTCCAACAAATTGCAGATATTTGTTATCCTTAACTTCTAGCAGAGATGCTAGATCATTACACCGACACTCATTGGTGCCTTCTTCTTGAATCCTCAACTCTGAGATGCATTTCTCAGATTCTTCAAGGCATTTTGTCAGCCAGTTCTGCTCCACTATAGCAACATTCTTTAATAGCTTGTACTCACTTCTTACTCTCTTGAGTTCTTCAAGTGCATTTACCATCTCTCCTTCAAGATCAACTTCTACTTCATCTTCACTATCAAATAGATCTTGATGGTTAGATCTATCTATCTTGTCTCCTTCTTCTTCATCATCACTACCAAACACATCATGTCGGTGGGAGTGATCTACATGATCAGTCTCAAATGTGTTCTAATCATCTTCAAATTCTTGAGCCATGAAGGGGTGGGTTCCTTATTCATCAATGTTGTGGTTTCTACTGGATCTGCCTTCATCATCTGCACATGTATTTGTTGCCTTGTTCTTCTCACTTCTACAACCCGATCGAGTGGTACAGGGTTCATTTCCATAGAGCGTCTTCTTTCTATCCCATAGACTCTTTGTCGATTTGCACTTATCCACCTACGAGGGAACATCACCGGTGAGTCCACTAAATATAGCCTTCATGGATTCTTCATTACACATGCATCTTCTTTCTTATTCAGATCCAGTGGGAGGACTGACATTCCTATGGAGATCATTAACAACTTACATCCATACATTAAACACTAGAGATGATAGGTGGACTTCCATTTACAACTCCAAAAAGAATAGTTTGAACCATTAGAAACTAGAGCGGGGATTGACACTAAACAGACCATTGTGTCCTTAAGTTGGAATCTACACAAGCGAGAGAAAGCTTGACAAACAGGGTACCTAGGCTCTGATACCAATTGTTAGACACAATGCACCACTGAGAGGTGAGGTGAATTAGTGGTTCTCAAACTTTTCCCTTTAACTATCCTATGTGAGTATACCGGTTATTAGATCTAACACAATGCAGACTTACCGGTTATTGAGGAGACCAACACAAAAACAATCACACATAAAGGGATATCTCATAACACTAGCATGTACGAGGAAAACCCAAGATGGGAAAAACCTTGGTGAGAAATGTTGCTGGAGTCTACTGCTCCAATCTAGCCTCACAATCAAAACTCTGTTAACATGTTTAGGGCTACAAACCCTGACTTGTTTATGGGCTACAACCCAAAGGAGCTTCAACCCCTGATTTACAACACCAACCCTTGACTGATTTATGGGCTACAACCCAAAGGAGCTACAACCCCTGCATCGAGCTACAACTCAATGTTCACAAAGATAGCTTCAAATACAAAATTAATACTACTGTTACAAGTGAATCTTGTAACCATCTCATATACCTCTCTCTATCGGTGAGACACCTTCTTTGTTGCACCGATTCACTCTTTTGTTGCTCTCATCTGTTGCTTTGCTTGTCGGTAAACTCTACCAGTTTACCTCTCCTCTGTTCTTCTCTACTGGATCTCCTCCTCACTGCTTTTCTCTTTACCGGTACTATACTCTGTCGGTTCTATGTCTGCCTTCTTTGCAGCTTCCTTCACTTTTACTCTGTCGATATGGACACTACCGGTTCTGCACTGCTACCGGTTGACCACTTCAGCCCGGTTCTCCCTCACATTCACAGTCTTTTCTCAGATACTCATTGAGTACTCGACTGATTTTCTCTCACATGCAGAAGTAACCCTTAATCACTTTGAAGCAACACTTTCTTCCTCTCCTCAGCAACAACACTCTCTCATCCAGCAACAACCATCTCTTATTTTTACTTGCATATTTATAAATTGGTTTTCCCGCAAAAAACTAATTCAAACATGGGTGGTTAGGGTTTCCTCATCAACCTCGAGGAAAACCAAATCCAATCAGATCTTGCTTGATCTACTCTCCCAGACATCTAACTGTTCATCTCCACCATTGTTGCGCCTTCCAATACACATTTTCCAAATATAGATAACACGAACCTTTATCTTGACCCACATCTCTCAAACCGCCATTAATACCTCTATTGTTTCCTGCTCAAGGTCTTCTCATAAACTGATTTTCTCACTTTGATGTAGGCACCAACAACTCCCTGATTTGTCTCAGTCGCTCATTCTTCCTTGAGCCGCACTCTTCTAATCCGATCCACAAATCACAGGATCCATATTAAATGCACAACAATAGAGACACCTATCTCTACACGACACTCCACCGACCTCTGCACGCTTTCCACTTCATCTCCATGTGGCTTCTACGTCAACATCCACCTCTGCTTGAACAACCATGTTGATTCAGGGATTACTGACCAAACACTCAACCGGTTCTTCTCTTCTACTATTTTACTAACCCTGTCGGTATCTTACACTTTACTGGTTAACTCCTCATGTCTGCACTTTTGCTGAACTGTTAGTGGAACACCTTAACTGGTCACCAGACGTGTCTATCCATAGCATTCTCATTCTCATCAGGTGGGGAGTCTTTTGCATCTGCACCTTGTCCATATTACCGGTGGACTTATATACCGATAAACACTCTTGATGAAACCATGTCATCAACCTTTGGCAGACTCCATCTTCAGTCAGGCCATTCTTCTCAATCTGCACTTGCTCAGCCTTGCCTTCTCCCTGATCAGCTCAGACCATATATCAACTGATTTGTCAAAGTGACAAACTCATCACTCTTCATTTGTACTGACATCTCAACATGTCTTCTCAAACAGTCCAGTGCATATTGTTGATTTCATGCACTTACTACCTTCTTTTGATACATTGGTAGATCCGGTGTGAGCCTTCAAATACCTGCCTTTACCTCATCTTCCTTATCTCATGGAACTATGATGCACACTATGCATAATAAGAGATAAGTTCCACTTACCAGTGAGAGTGAGTCCTTGTCATCTACATCCTAAAGTGCACTCATGTGGCTTCCCTGTTTGCGCGACAAACCTTCAAATAGGCACATGTAATTTGGTGTAGGCACATTCACTGTCAGTCATTGCTTCTAATGATGACTGCATCTTTATCCGGTGAGAGTCCTATTGATCTGCAACCTCATAGTAAATTGATGACCTTTTCATCCTTTTCCTTTTGTGTTGATGTTATTTAGGTAGCATTCCACCTCTTCATCACAAACAACCACTCAAGCACCTTTCCCATCTTGCTTGTACACTGATCACAATCTTGTCGGTTGACAGCTACTCACTTGGTTGAACCATCTTCCCCATGTCAACACATCACTTACTAGTTGACATCCGTTCCTTACCGATGATGCACTGTATCGGTAACCTATTCATTTCATCCTCACAAGTTAGGCACTAACTTGTGTACCGGTGACTACAACGATCATTTCTCTGAGTGGCATGCTCTTTCTTACCTTATTAGTATTCTGCAACACAAGGTGATGTCAAGGATATCTCATCTTGTACTCCTCCATGATAGTGTTGCATATACATCTCTCATACCGATAGTCATCCCATACCGATTGACATAAATGACAACCCAATGCCAACACTCCACACCAAGGAGATTCATCCTCTTCCAAGAGAGATAATTCACCAAACAAGGAGAGACCTACTTGTGCCTATTATAAAAAGTTTGGTCATAAGGAGCATCGTTGTCATTCTAAGAAGATTGATGAGCTCTCACACGTCCTCAAAAAGCACAACATTGATTTGCCTAATGCCTAGAAGGATGATTCATCAACTTCCACTTCCACACATTCAAAAGGAAAAGGGCAAGCATTCATGGCTTCTACAAGTGGGAAGACTCACACTTTTGTTACAAGAAAAGGAAAATCTCTTTGTGCTACTACAAGTCATGATTCAAGGAGATGGATTCTAGATTCAGGGGCCTCTCACCATATGGCATCTTCATAGTCTATGTTCTCTTCATTTGAGCCTTCCACCATGTCGCAGATTTTGATGGGCAATCATACATACATGGATGTGATTGGGAAAGGATCTATTGCCATTGGGGATAACTCCTTCAATGATGTGTTGTGTGTACCCCACTTGACAAATAATCTCCTTTCCATCTATCAAATCACACATTGCACAACAAAGAGAATTGTGGAGTTCACACCTGAGTCAGTTTTCATTAGAGACTTGGAGACTAGAGCTATCATTGTGACTGGGGTGGTTGATCATGCATCTCGGTTATACTCATTTTTAGATTTCGTTGATGAGGATGATTTCATATATGATGATTCTACACATGATGATCACACTTCTTGTGATGATTCAGATTTTGAGGAGAACTTTGGATACTTGAACTTGGGGATTCTCACATGTGACCCCATTCTCAAGCCTTGTGTTTCATCTCCTCCTATTGATATCACATCACCTATTGCACTTGATGATGCAGAGTGCGATAGTTTTGCCTTCTTGTGATTCAGTGCAACGAGATATTTCATGTCTTCCAGCTTCATATTCATGGGATGAGTACTTGACAGACATTGCAGGTTTGTGTGTGGAATCCTACATTGCAGATTTGGGAGACATAATTGATGATATTCATCTTCTCTTTAATGAAGATGATCCTTCTTTGATTGTTGCGAGGGAGCACTCTGACCCTCTTGTTCATTCTCTACATGATCATTCTTTCGAGGTTGACATGATTGTGGATACTTATGTATAGTAGTTGGAGGAGGTCTCTTTATGTTTAGAGGAGACATGTGAGTCTTTGGGACATGTTCTACATTCATCTCCACTAGATCTTGGAGTACCTTTTTCATCCGTGTGGAGCAGTTTACCACCTTTGGAGGGGGGTATCTTTCAGCATCGACACGGGAACACTTGAGTAGTTTTCAGAGATTCCTTTCATCATGAGTTTTTTTCATACATCTTCCCTTCATGATTGGGGAGACTTCATGGATACACCTTTGGTTTTGTTTCTTCCTAAGGGGAGGAATGTTTTTCAACGTTCGTGGAGTAGTTTCTTCCTATATCGTGGAGCTTCTATCATTAGTGCAGATTCTACATTGAGGGGGGGCTACCTAGCTTCTCTTCTTCTCTCATATGGGGGGGACTTTTTCCTCACATGGGGTTTTGTTCCTCTCATACTTCTATGAGATTTCTCTTGTATAGTTTTCATCTCTCTTTTGTGGGAGGGTTTTTCTCTCTTTCCCCACTTTCTGAGAGCTTTTTTTTTTTTTGATCGATAACCAGGATATTATATTGCTTAAAATAGAAAAGATTTACATTCAAAAAGTAGATAGACAGTCTGCTTTAACATGGGACCTCGCCTCTACTACAATGAAGGAACCCGAATAGACACCAGCCCAACAAGGCCGACAACCACAAAAAAGGCCACTTACAAACACATACCCCACAAAAATAAGGACCTGATTAGCCCAGAAAACCTATCTACCAAACCACCCCAATGCCTCTTCCCTTGAAAAGTTAGGGATACCTCGACTGGGCCCTGCCTCCTACATCTCACTCCCTCCACCTGGCACCATTCTCGGTTTGTCACCACACAGAGAACCACGCTCCATCACCTTTGTCTGCTTCCTTGGAAGCTGATGCCAAACCATAAGCCTCCCATCCTCATCCAGAGGGGCCTCAGACCAAATTGGGGTCACCTTCCCGCGAATTTTTAGTCGCTCAGTCGGCTTCAAATTACGCACATACTGCACAATCTCTCCCCATCCTTTCCTTGCGTCCTCCATCTACAATTCAACAGGTCGGGAGGCCAACCAAATGACAAACGACTGCAGCACCCCCGCATCCACGCCGATCCTCCGCTATGGTCCAACCATCGACTTCAACCCTTCTCCAATAGCGGCTTGAGCCACCACTTCCTGCAAACCACCTGCCCATTTAGGTCTCAACACCAAAGATGTGACCCATTACACTTCCTCCACTGACTTTCCCACCAGCAAGGCCAAGGCAACGAAAAGAGATGAAATGTCAAGGTTAGTTCTCAACCGACAGTCCAGTGTCAAGAATTCCTCCCCAAACATCAACCTCACTACCCTCCAAAAATCCTCACCATCCACCCTGAAGACATTCATCAACCTATTGCTCAAGATCAAGCCACGAAAGGCAGGCATTTGCCCGTCTGTCATCAATGAAAAGTTTGCCTCCATCCTCACTCGCCTCTGCTCCAAATCCTGAACACATCGCCTATCACCAAAATCCAGCCACTATAAAATGTCAGGGAACAAAACACCAAGACCTTTAAAAGCCACCACCATCACATGTCATGATTGCTCCACACGAATCGCAAAAAACTAAGCATCATTGCCAGTCGTTCACACTGATTGCCTCCATCACCACCCATCACCGCTAGGCCACTCGCAATGACATCGTAGATGACAATCCACAAGGATCTTTACTTCCCACATGTCCATGGTCATTTCAAAAACAAGTTCGGGTTCACTTTTCTAAGTTAAGCCATACAACCAAAATCAAAATCATGAGGAGTTAAATTTCTAAAGTCCTTGAACAATCTAAAATTATTTTCCAAGGAGCCATTCGCTCCCACATTTGAAAGCTTGTTAGCTTCCAAGTTAGCTTCCCTGAGGACGTGAGTCACCTTAAAATCTTCAAAACCACCCAACAGAAGTTGCATTCTTTGAACTTGTCTAAGTGCCACACCTCCATTCAGCCTCTAGCTATCCTGTTCACCACAATCTAAGAATCTCCCTCCAAATGGAGTTTCTTCACTCCCAATTTCATAGCCATGAGAATGACTTCTAATGTCGCTTGACACTCAGCAACATTGTTTGATCCATCCACCAATCTTTTAGCACCTATGGCCAGAGTGTTTCCACAATCGTCTCAAGCAATTACCCCAACTCCAGAGACCCCTGGATTGCCCCTCGAAGCGCCATCAAAATTAATCTTAGTCCACCCTTTATCAGGCGGAGCCCACTCTTGAATTTATTCATCCTTTTTCTAAAGATTAACCCTCAAAAGCCCATTAGCAGGCCGCTTTGTGAGAGATTTCATTGCATTGGTTTGCATGCATTTACATTTGTACACGAGTACCTAACATGGCAACATAGAATATACATTTAATTAGTATATTCTAAAACAACATAAATCTCTATTAATATATTTGACTAATAATAATACAAACATTGAAGATATCGAACAAAAATAAAAATAAAATATCTATAAATTTGTGCATTGACATATGTCAGGAAATACTAACACGTGGACTAGAGAAAAAGATGAATATTTTAAGTTGGGCAGAGACGAACACATGCATTTTTCTTTCTAGAAGCCTAGAGTTGTGTTGTTATTCCTTCAAAGGAAAAGGTTGTGTTTCTTCTACAATTGTAGTCTTGCGCAGTAGGGTTGTGTAGGCCAAGGAGTTATGTCTGCTCGTCTCTTACATTGGTATACGCTCAAATGTTTGTAATGGGCAGGGGTATCCATGTTGGGCATCCTATTAGGAAAGTTGAGTTGTTGGTTGGAGTTGCACAGTATTTGCAAATGCTAATGGAATTCAATAATTGCAAATGGAATGCATCACAATAGAATGACGTCCTAATCGTGTAAACAATGTGTGAGCAACATATAGGATGCACACAAAATAAATGCTACATAAACAACATAGTTCGGGACAACAATATTTTTTTAACATTTGATTGTTATGTCGTACACGTATAATTTTCTCTTCATCCAAACTTTCTATCTATTCTCTAAAATTGTGGATTTTTTAATTATAATTACCTCCTATTTAATTTGAATGCCTAACTCTCTCATCTAAATATGTAGATGTTCCTTTAGGATGCCTTAGAGTTGTTTCCTGAAAAAAATTGAACAAATGGTCTTAGATGACTTTAGAAACAAATTTCATGTTTTATTTGAAGTGCCCAACAACCTGCTCATCTTAGAACTATAATCATGAAAATCAGAAAACAACTTCTTAAGTTGTATGTAAGATGTTAAAAAATACCTATTGAAAAGAAAATAGTTGAAACCTAAGCTGTAAAAAAAATACCTATTCAAAAACAATAACAACACTTTCCAACATACAACTTTTTTACTAGGAAGATTCATTCCTACACAGGTCAGTAATTAGTCCCGAGAATGATTTTATGAGATGGATTCTCTTTTCTCATCCGCAACTGGAAGTTTAGGGTTACAAAACCAGAATCCCTTACAACTATTATCTTTTGGCCTACAAAATGGAGTCTTATATCAAACCCATACCATTTTGTTCCATGTTTTTTGAATATGTATTATCAAGTCTATAGTTCTTATCAGAGCATGATTATGAATGAATTAATGATATAGAAGTGTCAATCATGCTACTAAACGAGAGAACTGAAGCAAAGCATTCGCACATATAGATCACATATAATCATAAAGCTTTATTGTGCAAATTGCTAAGACTTAAAATACCATAGGTTATAGCCACCATTACAACTGCAACCTAAGATCGATCTCGTACAGAGTTGGGTTTGTGATTCATGGTGGCTTATTATCTAACATTGGAATTAGGTGACTACTCTTCAAGAAGTTTTCCATTCAAAACAAACAAAAAAAACACAAATAATGTTGCCATCATTAATAGCTATATTGACCTAACAAATGGAGAAAATGACATGCTTTAAAGAGATTTAAGAGTGAGCATATTTAGATTAAAGCAATGCTGCAACAATAGGCACAAAACAAAGATTAAGCATAACATAACAATCGTTACCTCTATAAAGACAAATAGAAACTTGCAAGCCAAGCTGTGAAGCCTACAAATCCAATGGTAGAACTGTGGTTGTAACTGAGATCTAGATGATGTTTGTACCAAGAAGAATAAGAAACATAAATAATTATAATCATAAAAGTCTAAAAAAGAACTGCTAAGTTAGAACAAAACAAAATGCTCACCTGCAAATATTCCAAAGACAATATTTGCTCAATGCATGGAGTTAAATGATGCAATCGATTCCTGGACTGATTTAGCAACCTCAAGTGATTTAGACTGACAATTATGGCTCATAATTTCCAGCTAACACCATATTCAAATGAATGAACAATGCACATTTATCTTGGAACTTTTGAGTATGTTGAATAGTTCCAGTCATCAATTTCAATATGCATTCATTAGGCCAATATTTTTCCAGATTATGGTGAGACAAATGGTTGCATCAGATTGGGCTCATCTTTCCATGCATATGATTTGTCCCTGCTTGCATTGAAGATGGCAAGATTTGTGTAGATCTTCGTACTTCCTTTCATTAACTTAGATAAGATTTACATACTTTAGTATATTTTTTCATATTTCTCTCTCACATGTCACAAATGTTGTAGGTAGAATGATGAAAATTTAATTCTCTACCATGACTGTAGCCACTATAGGCCAATAGAAGGAGAGGTAAATAATTTTGTTAGAATTATTTGTTTTTAAATATTAAAACTATACATATGTAAACAAATTTTTAAAATACTTGAAGATGACTGGTCAAAATAAAGAGGAAAATTGTGATGCATAAGTATCCCGCCTATCGGCAGGAACTAATAAGTTCCATTTCTCTGAAAAAATAATTTTGAACAAGAGAAATTGTCCATTTAAAATAATAAAATATCATCACATGTCCATTATTGGAATGACTTAGATGGTTGGGACTTTGTATATCATGTGGGATTGGATGGAGAATATTTGAAAAATATGATAATAAATATTAAGAAGTAATTTGCAAATTTATTTAAAAGAATATGAAAATAGAGGGAATAAATTCCAGGATCTATCAACAATAGCTGTGTTGAGTTCTAGGCCAAGAAGAATTTTAAGTTAAAGTCTAGATCTTTGTCAAAGTATTTAACACCTATATATGTCAACAATAATGTCTGGATCTTGATGAAATCAAGATCACTCAATAAGGTCCTGAAGATTTTACTACAGCCAGAGTTATGTATTTAGAAACTTTGAGCAAGAGCCATATATTTAGATATTTGTATAAGAGGAAAAATGTGCATAGCCAGTTCCTTGGAGAGAGTCTGCCAAAAAAGTTGCAGTCTACATAGTTATAGAGGTTGACAAAATTGCTTAAAGGAAAAATGTACTTCGCATTCACATGTGAAGTCTCTTGTTGATTTTTACTCATATATATCAGTATCAGTATAAATATGTATGTCTTCATATTCCTTAACGTTTCATTTGAGTCCTCCTTCATTTTTCTTTCATATTATATATGTTGATAGTAAAGTCCAAGTCCCGATGAAGATCATTCAATAAGGTCATGAAGATTTTACTACAATGAGAGTTATATATTTAGAAACTTGCAACAAGAGCCATATATTTAGATATTTGTATAATAGGAAAAATGTGCATTAGAAGATGTGCATACCAAGTTCCTTAGAGAGAGTCTATGGGAAAAATGGAGTCTACATAGTTACAGAGGTGGACAAAATCGTCTAAATGAAAAGTATACTTCACATTAACATGTGAAGTCTCATGTTGATTTTTACTCATATTTATCAGTATCAGTATAAATATGTGCATCTCCATATTACTTAATGTTTCATCGGGGAACTGGCTACACAACCAATAGATCGTACATGCTGTGAAAATTTTATCATGGTACTTGTTGCAATATTATAAAAAATAAAGGCTTTATGCCCACATTATTGTAGTCGTTAAGAGAAAAGCAAATAAAGTCCACGGGGTTGTGCACTTAAAGTTCTTTATTTCAATGTAAAAATATTTTAAATATAATTAAATTTTTTAATTATACTATAAGTGACCCACCCCATCGAACCCTAATGAGGTTAATTATGAGTAAGCCCTAATGAGATTCAACCAGAAACGGTGTTGGGACTCACCTAATTTGGGATAGATTTACTCCACCTCTACCTAAAAACACCATGCTTCTCCTTGTAGGGGGTAGAGGTGGGGTGGTGGGAGGGGGAAGCAATAGAAATGATTACTTAATTGGGCTATGAGTATACTAACTTCTAATATATATATATTTTTATTATTCTAGATCGTTTACAAATATTTTGCTCATATGAGCATCAACTTAAGAGTCACAAATTATAACCCACTTATAAGAAACTACCATTAGCTCATTTCAAGCAATCACACTAGAATCAACCTATGGAAGACTAAGAGTCACAAATTAGAATCCACTTATTAGAAACCACCTAGAAGCCAACTGTGGAAGACTAAGAGTCAAAACTTTGAATTCCATATTAGATGTTCCTTTGGGATTTGAACCTTGATCTCCATAATGAGAACTCAATGCTTTAACCAATAGAACACAACCCCTTGGACACTTCTAATGTATTATAAATAAATATGCCAACAATTCAAAAAGCAAATTGTTATATAAACTTAATTAACCTATATATATCTTATTATTTTTGTGTTGTGTACAAAAATAAGAACAAATGTAATAGTTGTGTTATAGGCCATATATATCTGCCCTTAATTCTAATAGTATTTAGATATAATATAGTTGTAAATAAATATTTAACTCATAAGTAAGACATAATATACCAATTTTATGTCTCTATAACGATTGCAATTATCTACTTGTGAATGAATATGATCAATAGAGAATTCGATCTGCCAATCAAATAATTATCCTTTCTAAATTAATTGTTGTATCTTATTATTCAAATCTAATATCCCTTTCTATTGTTTCTACTTTAATTCCAAATGTGATTTACAACCTTGATAGATGCTCTTCTCCAAAAGGGTGGTTTGTCTTATATAGTCCTCAATATGGGATGAAGGATCACGACCAAAATTAACGATTACATCATTTTCAAATAGAGAAGTGTCTCTTAGTCAAAGCTACCCTTTCACTAACCACTATGTTGAGTGAATGATTTTTTAAGATATTCATGATAACTCTAAACAAATCATTGACCAAGATCTGATGTAAAAAAGATCTTGCCAAAAAATTCTGACAAAAAATATAAATATCTTTTTGAGATTAAGATGTACACACAAATCGAAATTCAAAGCACAAACTTCTCAAAAATAGTTAACCAGTGATAAATATGAATTTAAAAATATTCATATGATCTCAAATGTGGGTCATCAAAGATAACATTGTTAACACGAAAAATTTCAAAAAATAGTATTTCAAACCACACAATGTTATTCAATAAAGATAAAATATACACATGGAAATTAAAAGAATTTGCATCTTAAAATTCAAAGACAATCTTGTGTGGACAAAATGTGAAGTAATCTACATTATTTGAAAACCACAAATAAAGGTAATGCACGCACGTTAAAATGATCTACATGTTCAACCACCCAATATAATTTGTCAATGCCAGAGACAAACTTTTGTGCATGGAAAAAGTGAAGTTATCTAATCATCGGAAAACCACAATATGATTTGTCAATGATAAAATTGTGTGCTCCAAAATTGAAAAGAAATACATCTTAAACCACTATAGATAATCATGGTCAAACAAATGGAATTTGCACTAAAACCAACAAAAATGTTTGAAAAAGACAACTCCACGTCAATGCAACCCTTGAAATGGAATCCAAATTTGGGTGGAACAATATCTTGTAAACCCTATACAATATAATAAAACCCCAGTCAAATTAGCCTTAGAATGTTCAATATTTTCATAAAAAATATCAAAAAATAATTTGATCAACATTTAAATTGTATTCTTCATAAGACATGAGATGTGGAGGAGATTTGATATGCATTCCCCATAGTCAAATTAGCCTTCTTATTGCAATAAATAAACTTACGAGAATACATATCCTTGACAATGATGAACACCTCTTTTTGTTGCATGCAACTCATTCCACTTCCATGCATTTCCTACTCTTTAAAGCTCCAATCCACTTCCACTTTCATGTTGTAATTATCTTAACCTTTATTTTTTATGTACACAGACTGAATCCATTCTCCCACTATAGAGAATGTCTCTTGATGTAATCATGCCTTTTTAGTACCCATCTTTAAGTAGATACTAACATATTCACAATTTGTAGTTTAGAAGTTAAAATTTGTCAGAGAGATAGGAAATGGCTATGCAACCATACAAATCATCAAAAAATACATGTATAAAGAAGAGCATATATATAGGAAGGGGCCTAACCTATGTTCCAACCACTTTACTTTTTAAGATATTCACTTTTTTACTTTTGTATTTTCTTTACTTTTTAAAATTTGAATTGTTCTTGAACTCAAGGCTATTCGCAGACAGGCAAAGTTTATCAAGATACATTCTAGAACCATCAAGCTCCTCCACCTACATTGCACTAGATGTGTGTATCTTGTGTGGGATCATTTTGCATTATCACTCAAAGTAAACTGCAATACATCATCATTTTCACTTTATCAACTGTCATCATATATGAATATTTTTGTTGTGAAGCACCCTCCACCTTAAGGAAGCCAAAATTATAGTTTGCAATCAAAATTGAAATCTCTCCAACATGTAATTTTCATTACAGTCTCTCTCCACTTGATGCCCACCTATAATCCCCTGGCTTCCTCTCGAGCCTTGAAACCTTCCTCTACTTGGACTCCTTTGCTATTGTTGTCTGTATGATTACTTGTTTGAGCATCAAGAAAGTTGTAATTGCTTCCTTCCCATATCCCTTTGTCGAGATGTCTCTACCTCTACCATTATTATTTTCTATAAATTGTACACTATAAAATGGTTCACATACAAATCTTTAGACACCCATTAAGATAATTTATATACTTTCCAAAACACATTAAAGATGTGATAGCTAAAATAATCAAATTTATATTAGAGAAAAAGGTAGCATGGTTCATAATAGTTTCTATATTCACCCTATCTATCTCCTTATACAACCTCTTGAAATTGAAAAACACCCATATCAACAAGCTCCCTAATTTAAATGATCCATCCGCTTTAGGCATCTCTTGGATTGTGTTAATGTTCTTCTTATGGTTAGTGAGAATAACCATGAAAAAAAGCATCATCAATCTCCAATCAGATAGCCCTAGTTTTTAAATCCAACACAACTTCATGATACAAAAGGATATCATTTTTTATTTTCCTAAACAACATAATCTTTTTTCAACTACCTCATTAAACTCTCCCTCAACCAAAATAGCATAAAAATGGATCTCTCCCTTAATTTTTGTAAGCATAAGATCTTGTTGTTTATATTTTGGCTTAAACCTGCTTAATAATAATAGACTTGACCTTATATAGAGATGGCTCACCAATTGGCTCTTGCTCCTGCTTCTAAGACAAATTTGATTAATGCCCTCGCTCCTACTTCAACCTTTGCTCTGGATCTCGCTACACCTATAGGGTTCCTAGTTGATTTTATTATTCTTATTGCTCCTATACACTCTCATGTGATGGTTTCTCATGGTTTGGTGGGGTTTGGATCTACTCCAACCACGAGCGTGCCTCCCCAGCCTTACTTTATTGATGTGCCTTCTTTGGGCATGAATACTCCTTGCTCTACAACAACTATTTCTCTCTATAGGTATGTCCTTCTTACCTCTTCAATGACGGGTAATAGGAGCTAGGACTCATGCAGATTTGGTGGGTGATGGGGTTTTACCCCCTATTGTTATTGAATCTAGTGTTGTGGGTGTTGGGATTACCACTCCACGCCCCTTTTTTATGGGTGATGGGTGATGGACTCTTAGAAGCCCTTAGTTGTTGGTAACATTGAATTGTTCCCTCGTGTCAAGGGTTTTTTATTGCTTCTATTATTTCTTCTATTGGTTGATTTTGTGTCGAGCAAGCTGTGGGATTGGGATGTTCAATATCTCTCAGTCAAACCATGGATAACCTCATTTAACCCTCTTATTAAACCACTCCATGTGTATCTAGTTTGGGTTTGATCTTTCGAATCCTCCCCTTTATTTTTGGGAGTATTCTTGTATATTATATGTGTATGTATGCGTAAGTTTGGTGTGTATCTAAGTACATCCACATATAAATAAATATATGTTATAGCTGTACACACACAATATACAATATACATATGTACCTACATTAATAGATATGTGTCACATATATGCATATAATAAATGTTGCATGCATGTATGTACACATACAATAGATATACAAACACAAAGACATGCATGTGTGTATATATATAATATAATAAAAAATAATAAAATAAATGATTTGAAAACAAATTTAAAAAAATGGTGCAAAAGTAGAGAGATGCAAAATGTAGGGAAGGAAACCCTAGACCGTGCAAAAATGGCAGAGAGGCAATCAAAATTGATGTTCGATATTGTGAATAAGGATTTTTATTTCTTTCAGGTGTTCTGCAATTATTTGTAGGGTAATTGAAAAGAATAAGAGTAGACATGAAATAGGGAAATGGCTTAAACAAAATTCGAGGAACCCAAAATAAATATACTTCATGTTGAAACAATTCTTTATGGTGGAATTTGAAAATGAAGCAAAGCGCAACAAAACTCTTGCAAATGGACTATGATGATTTGGAGATTTGTATGCATTTTCCCAAAGATGGGTCTCTAATTTTGATCTCACAATTCTAAACTCCAGTGATAAATCGTTATAGATTCAATTGTAAAATTTGCCCTTCGAATTATGGAGTGAGGATTGTCTACAAAAGATTGGAGATAACATAGGACAAACCCTAGATATTGATATGGGTGATGAGAATTCCATTTTCTTTGCAAGGATTCAAATCTTAACCATTTTTTCCTTGCTTGACAAGATGAATTTAAAAACAACGGTAAAAACATGGATACAAAAGATTGAAATAGAAGAAGAAAAGTTATTCTGTGTAAGATGCGGAAGAAAGAATTGTAGAGAATATAATTGTAAAGTTTCAACAAAAAAGGTTTGGCTACCAAAGTCCAACAATAATAAGTAGGATATGCCTGAAAAATAATATCTCGCAGGACACACCCATGAGGGAGACAAATCCCCATGGAATAAAATCTACAAGGGTACAATCACCCTCCTCTTCACCCCTAAAGATAGTGACGAGAGTGGAAAACTTATCCTCTATGAAACCCCCAAAAGAGGAAGTAAAGTCCCCAAAGAATGACATTGTAAATACATAGATTGTAGAATTAGATGAAAAAAGATAAAATGGAGATGAAACCAACAGTGGAGAGTGGAGATGAGTTGGCTATAACGGATATGAGAACTATTAGTCAAACAATGACAAAACCATAAAAGGTTGGGACTTCTAGGCCAAGAACTATAGCAAGAAACTTGAGCAGAGGATGGTATGCTTTGAAAACAAACATCCATCTTGAGGTATACATGACAAGATCCAAGGGAGATACCTCCCTAAGAGGACAATGAAGATTCTCACATGGAATGTCAGGGGCTTCAATTCCCCTAACAAATGGCATATAATCAAACAACAAATTGAAAACCAATTGATAGAGATAGCTCTCTTTCAAGAAACCAAATTGATAAAAGAAGAGGCAAAAAAGTTTATTAAGCACTTCTATGGTTAGTCTCAAAATGCAAGAAATGCAAATAGTGCATCATGAGGCTTATGCATAATGTGAAAAAAAAAAAAAAATTTCAGCTCAGACACTAGATACATGTCAAAATTGGATGAAGATTGAGGCAAGAAGTTTAATGTCCAATTTAGTTTTCATTTTATACAACATTTATGGCCCTGTCAAGAATGAAAAGATCATAATGGAAAAGTTGGAATTATGGAGAACCATATAGACAGACCTCTTGAATCATAATGAGAAGATCATAATGGGAGGATACTTTAATGCAATTCTCCACCCTAGTGACAAGGTGAGGAGACTTGGGAGAATGAGACAATCACAAAAGGATTTTGCAAACTTTAAAAGTAATTGTGGATTGGTAGATATGGAACTATCAAATGGGAAGTACACATGAATGAATAGAAGAAGCAACTTCTCCAACATATCTAAAAGATTAGATAGTTCTTGTTAAAAAGCGCTTGGATCAATAGAGATTTCTAGCCGAATATAATAATAAAATTATTTCTCATATCATATCACTATCCTGTGGAGCATAGTTTGACGAAAGAATCATGACCAATCAAATGCCAATTTAAGTTTGAGAAAATGTCATTCTATGATGCAGAGAATCCACACCAAAACCACATTAGGGAGATTTATTTCTCCCAATTTACCTATTCAATAGGTACTAACTCTTCCAAGTCTTCACAAGTCCCTTACTAGACTTCTAACCTACTCACAAGGCTACAATAGCCCAAAACTTACCCAAGCTTCTCAAACCCTTAACCAACCTCCCACACATATTCCTCCATGCATAATCAACCCTCTTGAACCCATATCCATTCTCCATAGTATTTAAAAACCATTAGTCTCCTTTGTACTCACACAACCAAGGCTGCCCCAAATAGGATTTCTACCTTCCATTAGTATCCAACCCATATCTTGCCATAAGATTCCTCACAAACACCCAAACTCCCTTTTCAATCTTAAAGTGCTTCCAAACATGTTCAAACTTGACTCTCTCTACCCAACCTTCCAAAATGACAAACCAATGTTCAATGAGGACTCACTCTTTTTAGGACAGTTAACAACATGTTTAGGACAACCAACAACATGTTTAGGACAATCATATATTAAGGTTTCTTTTCCACTTCTCAATGCCTCGAAAGGCTTCTAGAGACTCACTAGGATTTGCCCACTCACTCACCAGCCAACATTCAAACTCACAAACACAAGTTCTTGTTAAACTGTCAAACTAGGACAACCACTAGCCATTTTAGGACAATCAATAGTTTGTGCATTTGGATTGTTTCCCCAACTTGACAACCCTTGTTCCCTATCTCTGGAATCCTCACACACTCTCCACAACCCTCACTTGACCCCTCAAGGGCCTCACTTGATTTTGGAATCCTCACACACTCTCCACAACCCTTAATACATCACATGAACTCAAAAACTTTATGTTATTGCATCATTCTTTATTAAGGCATAAAGACCTATTAGGTGCTCCTACACCATTCTGATGGCCAAGTATAATTTACACTTTGAAGACATGGTGGATGAATTTGAGGAATATTAGAGGTATACACATGCTTGTCTTTTTTAGACTGCAAATGATGAAATATGATCTAAATAATTGGAACAAGCATATCTTTAAAAATAGTTTTGAAGAGAAACAAAGGATTGAAGAAGATAATATGGAACAACTTAGCAAATTTGTAATTTAGAACAGAATGTCACAAATGAAATTTTGGAAAGAAAAATAATCTATGGTTAAATATGATGAAATGTTAGTTCGCAAGGAATGTTACTCCAGAGATCCAAATCAAGAGATGACTAGTTGAAGGAAGGGGATAGAAATACAAGTTTTTTCAACTCAACAAAATTGAGGAGGAATCGAAACAAAATCACATAGATAGAGGACAAGAATAGTCGGGTTTTGTTTGTATTGAGAAGGAAATGATAAAAAAAAATAGTAACTTATTGGGGGGACAATAAATCAAAGCAAATACAAATTAAAAGGCGACTTGATTCCTTTCTCTATATTGGATTACCCAGTGCTATTAAGTAAACCAAAAAATTTTAACTGTTGGCTCTTTGTCAAAGTCTAGTTCTTTCGCTAGTGAAAGAACTTAAAGTCCAAGCTAATTAATTTTGTACCTTTTCTATAATGCATATGATAAATAGAGAGAAATTGTAGAGTAGAGTACTTGAGCATTATGGCGGACCTGAGATTAAGACTTACTACGCAACTAACTCATCAACACAAGTAAAAGTAGATTTTTTTTGAAATTGATTGAGATTGATTGAGATAAAAAGAAACCTTCGCTTATCATAGAATTGAAGGTGTCTTGTTGTTGAGAAAAAAGGGTAGACCTTACCCACACCTTACCATAGTAATGAGGCTGATCTATTCATTGACTAAAATCTGATTTGATTGGGAGGAGAATAATCATGGACTTGAAGACATCTTCTTGTCGAGATTTCAACATGAGCATTGGAATCTGACGCTTTTCGCTTAATGGGTTTCCCTTCTTTGATTAAAACCTTCTCGGTTGGTTGAGGATCTTCATCTTCATCTTCATCATCCACCTTAAAAATTTCTTCTAGTGATCAAAAGTTAAGTTCCTATCACCCTTTGTGCTATAAAAGAATTAGAGTTAATATGCATTTAATAACAATGTATGATTTTTTTTTATGATAAAATCAAATCAAATTTCATTTTATGTTTTCTTTGGTAATATCATGTCCATAATAATATCCACCTCTCTATTTCCTCTATCATTTGGTAGGAAATCCTCTTCCAGTGAGAAAAAGATTTAGTGATTCCATGAAACATTTACGAGAATTATATGTCATTTGTTGAAGAAAAACTTGTAATAGTTCAAAACATGCTACTTTCAAACCACTCTAATTCTCTAATGATAGTTGTGAAATAACATACAACAAGGAAACCTGAGTTCCTTTGACACTACGAATAATCATATACACATATGACAAAGAAGCAAATGGAAGAACAAAATAAAGCTCATTCATATTGGAATAAGAAAAAACAATGGAAACTGCTCCCAAAAGCTTCATTACTCTATTTTTATGCAAATTTTCATTATAGAAGAGTTTGCAATGAAAGTAAGAATTCAAGAATGATTCAATTACAGGGAGTTTAGTGTTGACCAATGCTTGATTTGTCAAGTATGTGAACCATTTGAGTGGTGTGTACATATTTACTTAAGAAAAAGCTATTGAGCCTACTACAAATGCAATGAAAGCAAAGAGCACTATAGTAGATTTAAATGGGGCACATGAGAAAACATTAAGAACACCATATAATTAGAGTCTTTCATGGTGGCATTGGAAAACAAAAACAGATTAAGTCATTGCTCTATCCAACAAATTAACCTGCATCAAACATCAATGTGAGTGCCCCTACAAGGTAGGTTTGGAGATATCTTCTGAATTTGAAATCCCATGGCTTCACATGACAACATGATCATTAGCTGATAAGCTTAAATGGCTTACATATTTTAGTGACATGCAGATTTTCACAGCAGGTCCATATTTTAGTAGAAAACCCATAATGTTACAAAGGGTGTGTAACTAGACCCATTAATATTTAAGCTTTGTGGTGCATATGAAATGCTTCAACATATCACTCCAGATATATTTTTGATGTCTGCTGAATTAATATCTACAGAAATATTCAAGATTGTTTACTTCTTTTTGGTATTTCAAATATGGTTTGAGCACTGCTAATGATTAATTACAACAGAGAACAAATGTGGCTTACTTGGTATGTGAAAAATTAGATAAGATTTGGTTAATCTTGTCCATGGAAGCATAATGTTACTCTGTAAGAAATAAAAACTCCAACTCTGAACAGGTCCATCTTTATATTGTGCTTTGCAATCTTTAGTTGAAGGTATTTAATGCATCCAATGACATGAGCAATCCATATTATTTATATGCTTAATTACTTGAGATGTATGCTCTTCTTGGCCCTCCTTATGTAATTTGAAGCTAAGGCCATCCTTCCCTTTATACATGTGCAGAGCCACCTGGAAAATCATAGCACAAGAAATAGATCCCAATGTGGTAAGGTACATATTGACTATAAGAAAAGAATGAACAAACCTAATTACCATGAGGAAAGTTACCATACAAACAAACTCCTAACAAGCCTTTGATTCTTAGGTGCTAAAATAGTTCTTTAAACAAATCAATTTTAAAACTAATCAAATAGTTAATTATTAAAAAATTTCCTATCTTGAATGGCTATCAGGCAAATATTAATTTAATTTGTAATTTTCAATTGATTGTTTTACATGTATTATTTAAAGAGAAATAATAATTATGCAAAACTTAAAGTAGTTTAAAAAAAAAAATAATAATCCAACACTAATTAAATTAATTAATAATGTAGACACCTATTTCTATCCATCCAATTAAATAAATGATAATTTGTTTAATTACCAACTGTTAATTAGATTAATATTTAATAAATTCATCCTAATCATGTTCTTCTATTAATTAAATAAATTATTCAATTTATTTGATTTAACTCACTTAACCATATTTTGACAATTAATTAATTAAATAAAGCATATTTGTTTAATTAACTCCCCTCTCACATTTAAATAAATTAAATCCTTTATCCTCACAATCACATGCATTTAAATTAAATAATTATCTTATTAAATTTAAATCTCCTCACCCACTTGCACTTTCTAGAAAATGCAAGTTGCACTCTAACCCTCCCCTTAATCATGTATAAACTCCTATAATTAGCCTAATCACCCTCTATGTGTTTGCACATTCCTAAACCAAGGGATTAGGGAAAAGTCACTTCTCAAACATTTAGGGCTCTTACAAAACCTTAAAGGCCTTCTCCCTTTTACAAGCAAACCGACATGGGTCTTTGACCAATCTAATCTACCTTTAACCCTTGCACATTCCCCCAAGCCTTGGTTAAAGGCTTATTCATTAACCCAACCATCCATGGTAACCCTCAAGTCCCCTCAAGTATTCAAGATTTTGACCATCTAACCCTTTAACCCTTACATGTGTTCCTTTAACCCTTGGGTAAAATCTTTATCCATTAACTCAACCATCCATGGTAACCTTCGTGTCTCTTCAATTCTTTAAGGCTTTGTCCATCCCCTCTCAAGTCTTCCCTTGTTGACACTTGTCAATATGTGATTGCTTGAGGAAGAGCACATGGATTGAGGATCATGAAATCTTGAAGCCCCTCTTAAGCCCAATCAATCTCAACCCTTCATTGCCTCATTTTACCTATAAATAGAGCTTGTTCCTTCATTGTTAGGGGTCACAAGTGTTATCCATATGCATTGTTACTTTGTTTTTGTATGCTTGTTTGAAGGAAGTTTTTGTATTATGTTTTAACTCTTCCACTAGTTGGAATTGCTATTTGACATCTAATACTCCATTCACATCTTCAAACATCCACACTTGACTATCATCAACCATCTCCCACCCTCCATTTGACATCCTTTTGTGCTAGTGCTCAAGTTGAGGGCATACTTGGAGAAGAGGAGGACAAGGAAGAGTCATGGCATAGGGAGCATCATGAGGGAAGTAATATTCATTTTGTTTACCATTCCTAACTTACTTCTTTGATATATTGTTGAAATGGTTTGAATTTGTTGTGCTTATGGTTGGGCTCTTTCTTTTAATTAATTCATGTTTATTTCTAACCATCTCCATTTCTAGTGATTTCAAATAATACGTACTCTTTAGGTGAATTTATTTGTCACTTTTAAAAATAAACAATTTATTTGAAATACTACTATGTAAATATTAAATTCTATTACTAATTTAGTAACTAAAAAACATATAATGTCTATTTGAATATCAAAATAGTTCTTTAGAAAATAAATTAACTATAATTATTAAAATTAATTAGTTAAGTATTCCAAAACTAAATTGTAACCCAATCATTTTACTCAAAAAATTAAGTAATAATTTATATTCTTTAGGTATACCTATTTGCCACTTTAAAATATATAATGATTTATTTGGAAGGCTATTATTTAAATTCTAACTTTAGCATATGTTAATAAAGCAATAAAAGATTCACCAGAGGGTAGTCTTTAGATAATTTATTTTGTGGGATATTGGATATGAAAGTGAAAAGTTTTACCAGAAGGTCTTCAATTATAGTATTTTTTGTTGGATTTTTTCTTCAACAGGCTAGCATTTAACCATATTATAAAATCTTGGATTTGACAACTAGCATTTTCCTTCTGAAAACATTTCTTAAGGTTTTATAGATTGCAAATCCATTGTAATTTTTCCTAATAGTATTAATTACCATATAATAAATTTCTATAATTTTTTGATCTGAAAATATTTTTCAAAAATCTTACACCTCTATTTCATTTTTTCAATTCTAAATGAATATCAGAATATTGTTTGTTTGATACACTTTGAAGTTCTTCATTCTCCAAGACATTGAAGTTTTGAAGGAAGTACAAAAAAAGTTCAATTAATGTCCATCTCATTGCTAGATAGAGGAGTGTTGTGAGGGTCTCTCAACAAGAAAAAGGAACAATCCAGAATCATAATGGCCAAATTTGTGAAACCAAAGTGTAAAACTTTGAATTGTATTTGCATTGTGTTTTTCCTCGATAGAAGAGGTTTGAGGAGATCTCTCAAACAAAAGAATGAATTCTACCAAAATTCAATGGCGAGATGTGCAAAACAAAATGACAAGAAATTTTGAATTGCATTAATTAAATATCATTTTATAGAATGCCATTTTTTTCTTCTAAACTTGTAATGACCCATTAACTTCAGTTCTCTTGTCAAGGTGACTTAGATGAGTTCCTAAGATTGGCAGATTCTTATAAGAAATAAATTAACAAAAAATTGACCTTTCTAGGCCAATCTATGAAGCCACAGATCTTGGTCTAACTCCATGGATGTAAGACAAAAACCAACAAATATGGTTGTGAGACAGAAACAGATAAATATATCTAAAATCAATCCTTTTGACTATATTAATGTAATATAAAACAAAATTGATCTATTATATAAAAATATGATAATATTGTCCTTTCTCTTTCATTTGCTAAAATATTAATCATATTTTTTAATGATTTTTATTCTTAAAATAAAATTTGATTGGAGAAAAAAGAGTGTTACATAGATTATATTAATATAATATAAAACAAAGCTTAAGTAATATATAGAAATAGGATAATCTTATTCTTTCTCTCTTGTATTTTTTGATGATTTTTATTCTTAAAATAAAATTTAATTAGAATAAAAAGACAGATAGAAATCAATCAATGAGCTCTTTATATAATAATCTTGTTCTTTCTCTCTCATATTTTTTATGATTTGTATTCTTAAAATAGAATTTAATTGGAGAAAAAAGAGAGAGTTAGAAATCTATCAACCGGCTCTATTTAGTTCTCTAATAATGAATGTCATAACCTCCTTTTCTTTAATAATGAATGTGACAACCTCTTCATCTCAAATAATTCATCTATACCTTACTATCAATGTAACCCTTGCACCCCCTTTTGGTGCAAGTGCTAGTTTTAACATGTAAATGGTCTTTAAAAAACACTTTTAAATTCTCTATAGAACATCGTAGAGAATTTAGTTTGAAATAAATCTTATCATAAGCAAGAGTGTTTTTATGGTACAAATAACTTTAACAAATGCTTTGCTATTATTGATGTGTAAGGCTTGATGAACTTTTTTAATCAATAAAAAAAGTTTGTATCTTCAATTTGAAGAAAATAAATATTTAATGTGGGTTGGAATGAATATGGAATATAATTGCTAAACAATGGCGAGACTAATAATCAATTAAAAACTTGGTAATTTTGATCGCTATAATATTTTGCTTGTGAATTAATGCTTAGATATCATTTATTTCACAAGCCTAACCAATTTACCTATTATAAGAGCAACTCATTGGATACATACCAAATAGACCTAAGCTATCTAAAATCATAGATTACATAATCCATAATCTCATTATCACAATACCATGATCCTTGGTGTACGAGATTTTACAAGCTATTTGAACACTTTTCACCTCCAAAATAGAAGGTAACAAATTGACCCATTACAAAAGCAACTCATTGGGGCAAAAAAAACCGAACTAAAGCTCTATGCATCCCACATAAGCTACTCCTACCTCTCCACCCCAATTGTATCCTAACATTCGGCCTGGGTAACAAACCAATTAGTAAGACTTCCACTAATCTATATACACTAGATATCGTGCTTGATAATGCATTCACCAATGTATAATCTTGATAAAGGACAATTCTTAATGATGCCACACTACTCTAATTCCAAATTATCCTTGAATGATGCAATGCTTACCCTTCATCAAATCCCCAAATTTTAAATTTTAAATAAACACCAAACATCATATCTCAAACATGACCAATACTTGGTCATAAATTAAATACCAAGCATTTAACAATAATAAATAGGCAACACAACAAAGTGTTATGCCAAAACATTACAATGTTAACCTAAAATGATGAAAGCATTATATATTTGGTAGTAAGTGTTTTTATGATATCCCAAGGGTTTTAGGTACATTAAACAATTTCTAAATTGAAGAACTATGGTTTTAAATTCTCAAATAATCGAATGTGCAAACAATAACCAAACTGTAATTAATCATGGTGTACAAAAGAATAATGAATATCTTCAAATCACACATAGTACTGATAAAACATACAACAATATACCCATGAGGAGCTCTGTACTACTATTAAGAGTTGGTAAACACTAATATTAATCTGCAACAAAAAAATGTAGTTCTCTCGTACATCTAATACAAGTTAAAAAACTTCATTTGTAGGGTGCTTTGATTGTTGTTTGCTTGGTGTTTCTACAAGTGTTTTGGCGTTTTTGTTGCATGTTGCAATGGTTTACAGACTAATTTGATGCCTGGAACACAATGGTTCAGTGTCCAACACTACCCAAAGAGTTGTTAATGAAGCTAGAGCATAGCTCCACCCTAATAAACCCCAAATCTTCTTCCTCAAATAGCTACAATAGATAGTGAAATATAAATAATGTCAACCCAAAAGCTAGAGGGTAGGTCCCCTAATACGCCCTAGTTTCCTTCCTCAAATAGTTGCACTCACTTGTAGATGATGAAATAGGGTGAATGTGATCCAAAAGCACACTTGAGCCAAGATTTGTTAAAAAATTAACATAAGAACAAGGATTGCATCCTAACTATTGTTACCAACTTGAGGGTTTTGATTTTGTCCCAAGTAGAAACAAAATGTGAATTGCTTACAAATATTCCTTAATCCCATACCGAAACTTGTGATTTTTACCCTCCTTTATAATTGACAAAAAGTCTCAATTCCTTGTTACTTGCACATGTCGGCCAACTCATGTTCCTTGCATGGGTCAACTCACACTAGGAAATAAATATTATTAATTAGATTAATATTATTACTAGCACTTGCCCCAAAAGGACATGCAATGGTTACACCAATAGTATTAGGGGAAGAGCACCAATAGCCATTATAGTTCCAATAACCATGAACTCCTTGTGCACCCAAACCCCCAGTTACTAACTTTAAAGGAACCAAAAAAAATGACGACTAAAAGATAGTTAATAAGTTTCACATGTACTAGTAGCCCCTCACTCTTAGGTTTTTTGGACCATAATTGGCTCATTTGTGCATGACTACTGGGCCCACGAGTATTGGTAGTTTTACATGGACGAGTATTGGGGTATCTTTAAGTATGTATTGGGCAGCACTTTCAAATGTGTAATTTCTTTCCCTTGTGCACATAATCAATCCCACAACATGCATCATTACTACCCATAAGCTAGAAAAATAGGTATAAGCAATTAGATCACATATGCAAACAAGCAATTTGTTTTTTTGTCAAAATACCATTTACAACTGTGAGTGCGTGAAGTTAGCTATAATGACTACTAGTACGCTTCCCCTATATGCTTTGGATAATATTTTGTAGGCTATAGAATCACAAAATATTTAATTCCCTTTATTAGTGTAGAAAATCCCCTACACCTAATTGTAATGTCCCCTACTAAGAGTTGTTAGAGTAAAGTAATTATTTAACTTTGCTTTCCTCTTAAGATTTCCCTTTATGCACATATTAGTCATTTAATAATTAATATTTAATTATTAAATGCACACACCTTAGGGTTAGGTTTTCTTTTTGGTGTTGATCTCCTTTATAAGGATTGATCTCTTGTATTATTCATATTCTTGATTCATTTTTCTCTGATAATACATCTTTTCTCTTTGTCAGAGCCAAAACCCTTGTATTCGTTCTCTCTCTTTCTCTGTGATAGGTTTCTTGCATGCAGGTTTCTTTTGGGTTCTGTGGATTTGTATTTCTCAAATCCTACATGGTATCAGAGCTGGATCTGCTACAGCTTGTTTAGACTTTTGAAAGATTTTGAGATCCAGGTTTTGGTTGCATCAGATCTGTGTTTGTCTTCTGTTTTTTTATTTTGGAATAGGGGGTATTTTTTTTTGGTGCACTTTGAGCCCAAACGGACCTCACCGTTGAGCTCGTAGCACCCAAAAACCCCTATTTCCATATAAAATTCGTCCAATTTGGACACAGTTGCTCCAGGAGGCAAAAAAAATTTGGCCCCAAGGCCGTACGGCCCTAGGGCACGAATTTCGAGGCGGATTTTCAAAAAAAAAAAATTTAAAAGAAGCGGTTTTTTTTTACACGGCGGGCGCAGCCAGCATAAAGGCCAGCGCCGCCGGTGCGTAGCCCGGCGGCCACCGCCCGGCCATCGCCGCCGGCGGAAACCCTTGCCGCCGGCGGTAAACCCCGCCGCGCCGCTCGTCGCCCGCCGACCACCCGCCTCCCGCGCACCGCCCGCGCCTAGCCAGCGCGGCGCCCGCCGCCAGCAACGCCGCTGCATCGCTGCCCCCGCGCCGCCGCCCCCTGCGCCCGCCCCTGGTCGCCTAGAGGACCAGGGGCTATTTAATTATTAAATGACCACACCTTACGGTTAGGTTTTCTTTTTGGTGTTGATCTCCTTTATAAGGATTGATCTCTTGTATTATTCATATTCTTGATTCATTTTTCTCTGATAATACATCTTTTCTCTTTGTCAGAGCCAAAACCCTTGTATTCGTTCTCTCTCTTTCTCTGTGACAGGTTTCTTGCATGCAGGTTTCTTTTGGGTTCTGTAGATTTCTATTTCTCAAATCCTACATGGTTTGAAAAGGTGGTTCTGTGCTCTTTCCAGATCTACAGTCTATTTCATCAGAAAATTCTTCAGGTGCTCCAAATTTTGTCTCAACCCGTTATTGCTTTCTCTCATTTTCTGGCTTTCAGTTTGTACTGGGGATTAATTTTTTGCATTGTGGGGGGGTGTTTTCTCTTGCTTTCTGTTATTTACATTAGAAAACCAGAATATACAAACACCAATACAAAAAAATCAAACCCCTTCTGCATCTTCTGTCTAGTTCTGAAAGACCACTTAATAATAATTAAAAATTCAGAGCAGTTGAGGCACAGTTCACAGGATGGCAGACAGGTCTATTGAATCTCTCACACCGCATAATTACCACACTTGGAAGGGTCGCATGATGACTCTTCTCCAGTCAAAAGGGTTATGGTCCTGTTTGGATGAGGTTCAGCCTCAGTTGACACGTCCTTTTGAGATTATGCAGCACAGGAACAATATGGATCAGGCTATGGGATTGATGGCTTTACACATTTCCGACAGTCTCCAGTTTCATCTTGAGGGTTGTATCACTCCTCGAGCCATTTGGACCAAGTTTGATGGACTTTTTGGTACTATCAACGAGTTCAGAGCTTTGCAGCTTGAGGCAGAGTTAACTTCCTTGGTACCTCATTCGTTTCCTTCTATTGAGGACTTTCTGATGAAGTTCAAACAACAAAGATCAATCTTGCAGGGTTGTGGTAAGACTAAGACTGATACAGAGTGCATTTTCCTGATTCTCTCCAAGCTTCGGGGTCCATTTCAGATCTTCTCTTCGACCTTCTATTCCACCATGGATGCCTTGGGTGCTCGCCATGTCATGCCTTCTTTTGAGGTCTTTTGTGATCATCTGACTCGTGAGCAAGCTAAGCTTAAGCAGTTGGATTCCCTTTCAGGTTCACAGAACCAAGCATTGGTAGCCCAGCCCTCCAAAGGAAAACAAAAGCAGAAACCGAAGCCTAAGAAAGATTCAGAGGCTAGTGAGAATCCCTCCAAGCCACCACCTAAGTTTGATTCAAAACCACAGTCCAATTCTAAACAGAGCAAATCTTCAAAGTCTGGTGAGTCTTCTTCCAAGACCAAGAAGAAATCAGGTGATCCTTGCAGTTTTTGTGGCAAGGAAGGACATCCCGTTTCTAGGTGTTGGAAACGTTTAGAGGCTTTGGAGGAAGCCATGCAATAGCATAATATCAGTGCACCACAGCCTCCTTCACAGCCCACAGGGAAAGGTCATGCTCTTTCTGCACGAGCAATGTCCTCCGCATCCACTTGGATACTAGATTCTGGTGCTTCTCACCATATGACACACACAGAGGACTTGGTCACCGCTCTTGCCCCTACCGGCACTAGACATATTGCAGTTGGTGACTCAGCACAACTTTCCGTTCAGGGTTCTGGTACTGTTTCATTGGATGGTGGTTGTCTTCAGGATGTGCTTTTGGTTCCTGACATTTCGATAAACCTTCTATCCGTTTATCAGATTTGCCACTTTGGCTCTTGTAAGACAGTTGAGTTCTCTCCACATGATGTGGTTATTCGAGATCTTCATGATCCTAACTTGGTTGTGGCTACTGGGAGTGTGGATTTTGCATCTCACTTATATAGTTTTGATGGCTTTGAGAGTTTAGACACTGTTGGTTCCTCTCTTATAGCACATGCAGATTCAGTGAGCAGGCTTTGGCATGAGCGTTTTGGTCATGTCAATTACAGATATCTATAGCAGATGAGTATACAGGCACTTGTGATTGGGCTTCCACAGATTTCTTGTACAGATGGTGTATGTCATGGTTGTGTCCTTGGCAAACATCATCAAGATCCTTTTCCTAAGGGTCGAGCCTCTCGTGCTAGGGCAGCCCTAGAGTTGGTACATAGTGATCTTATGTCCTTTCCAACTCCTTCTTTTTCAGGGGCCCGTTATGTACTCACTTTTATTGATGACTTCTCCAGACGTACATGGGTTTACTTTCTTAAGTACAAGTGTGATGTCTTTGACTCTTTCAGGAAGTTTAAGACATTTGTGGAGAAGCAATCTAGACTTTCTATCAGGAGGATACGCACAGATAATGGGGGGGAGTATGTAAATCAGGCTTTCAGAGATTTTTGCACTGAGCATGGTTTACAGCATCAGTTTACAATTCCTTATACCCCTCAACAAAATGGTGTTGCTGAGAGAAAGAATAGAACCTTACGGGAGATGACAAATTGTATGCTACAGTCTCGAGCTATGAGTTCTTCATTTTGGGCTGAGGCAGTCAATTGTGCCAATTATATTCAGAATCGGATGCCCCATAAGGCATTACGACATATGACTCCTGAGGAGGCTTGGACCCATGTCAAGCCTGATGTTTCTACATTCTGAGTTTTTGGTAGTGAGGCTTGGGCATTTATTCCTGATGCTCAGCAGAACGCCATGGAGAGGAAGAGCCGACCACTCATATTTGTTGGCTACTATGAGGATGTTAAGGCATACAGGTTGTTTGATCCTGATTCTAGAGAGGTCTTGTTTCGACGGGATGTCCAGTTTGATGAGTGCTATCCTCAAATGGATTCTCCATCACCAGCTTCTCCCTCATTGCCTACTCCTTCCTCTTCATCTCTTGAGGATTACTTATCTCTTGAGGATGATGTAGATCATGATCCACCATCTCCACCACCACCAGTTGCTCCGTCTTTGCCGAAGTGGGCCCGTGATACTGTTGATGCAGCTGGTTCTTTGGCAGGTGATCCTTCAGATACTCGTCGCACTCGTACTCAGACATCTAGTTCTAGTCTTTTGAGTCATACCCTTTCAGATGATCCTCAAAAGTTTTCAGAGGTGACAGAACACCCAAAGTGGGATAGGGCCATGGATGAGGAGTATTCTTCTTTGATGAAGAATCATACTTGGGATCTTTGTCCTCTTCCTAAGGGAAGAAAGTTGGTTCGGTGCAAGTGGGTGTATCGTACCAAGTATGCTGCAGATGGTTCTATTGATAAGTATAAGGCCCATCTTGTTGCGAAGGGGTTTTCTCAGGTAGAGGGTATTGACTACTCTGAGACCTTTGCTCCTGTCGCCAAGATGAATTCTATACGCCTGGTACTTTCACTTGCAGCTTCACAGGGATGGACAGTGTTTCAGATGGATGTGAAGAGTGCCTTCTTGCATGGAGACCTACATGAGAAGATCTATATGGAGCAGCCTCAGGGTTTTGTCCAGGACACTTCTTTGGTTTGCAGACTTCGACGTTCATTGTATGGTCTCAAACAAGCCCCCAGAGCTTGGTATGAGAAGATAGACTCCTTCTTGCTTTCCTCGCACTTCACACGCTGTCATTCCGATCATACAGTCTATATTCAGCGTCAGGAGGGTGATCTTTTGATTCTAGTGCTATATGTAGATGATCTCATCATTACAGGTAGCTCATCCTCCATGATTCAGAGTGTTCAGAGAGCTTTGATGGAGCAGTTTGAGATGACCGATCTTGGTCTCTTGCACTTCTTTCTGGGTCTACAGGTTATTCAGTCTTCAGATGGGATTTCCATTTTTCAGGAGAAGTATGCTCTTGATATGCTTCAGCGATTTGGCATGCTTGATTGCAAGTCTGCCCCCACTCCATTTCAGTCAAGTGTTGTTTTGTCTTCCACTTGCTCTACTCCTTCAGTAGACCCCACTTTATACAGGCAGTTGGTTGGCAGTCTGTTGTACCTGACACATTCTCGTCCTGATCTTTCCTTTGCGGTTGGCCTTGTCTCTCGGTTCTCCCATGATCCTCATGAGAGCCATTAGCAAGCAGCCAAATGCATTTTGCGATATATTTGGGGCACCACACATTATGGCATTCACTACTCTTCAAGATCCCCTCACATCATTGGCTTCACTGACTCCGATTGGGCTGGTGATGTCAATGATCGGAAGTCTACTTCTGGCTTCGTTTTTTGCCTTGGTTATGGTCCTATCACATGGTCTTGCAAGAAGCAATCTGCTATTGCATTATCATCTACAGAGGCTGAGCACCGTGCAACAGTGTTAGCCAGTCAGGAGGTTTTATGGCTTCGGCAGTCGATGACAGAGTTTGGGTTTCCTCCAGATTGTCCCACTATTCTTTGGTGTGACAACCAAAGTGCCATTCACATTTCACGCAACCCAGTGGAGCATCAGCGGACAAAGCACATTGAAATCCACATGCACTTCATTAGACAGTTGATTCAGGATGGTTCTCTCATCTTGGAGTATATTCCTACAGAGGAGCAGGTTGCTGACATCTTCACTAAACCTTTGGCATCTCCGTGCTATCTTCAGTTGCGCTCAATGCTTGGGGTGAAGGAAGTTGTCCTTGGGGGGTCTCAGTGAGGCCTTCCTTCCTTCATGTTTTCTTTTCAGCATGATTCTTTATCTCTTTTTGGAGAGGAGTTTTTTCCCACTGGGTTTTATCCTTTGCTCCGCTTTATAGAGATTTTCTTGTATTCGGGTACCTCATCAGGCCTTGTTGTCGGGACCCTCTTTTGCATTGTAGTTCTTTGCTTTCTTCTGCATTGTTTGTAGCTGCATTGTTGCTCATCTTAAGGGGGGGTGTTAGAGTAAAGTAATTAATTAACTTTGCTCTCCTCTTAAGATTTCCCTTTATGCACATATTAGTCATTTAATAATTAATATTTAATTATTAAATGCACACACCTTAGGGTTAGGTTTTCTTTTTGGTGTTGATCTCCTTTATAAGGATTGATCTCTTGTATTATTCATATTCTTGATTCATTTTTCTCTGATAATACGTCTTTTCTCTTTGTCAGAGCCAAAACCCTTGTATTCGTTCTCTCTCTTTCTCTGTGACAGATTTCTTGCATGCAGGTTTCTTTTGGGTTCTATGGATTTGTATTTCTCAAATCCTACAAGAGTAAGCATGTTCCCCATAATTAAACCATATATCACCACACTTATCATGCCTTTAATCTAATTATTGACACTAGAGAACAATTAATTATTTATAATACAATCAATTATTATATTTAGGGTTTATCCTTATTGCTTCCCCAATCCTAATGGAGGATGAGGAATTATTGTACTACAATACTTGGAAACCAATCTACAAGCAAGCCCCCTCAAGGTATCAGGAACACAGGTCCATACCCCATCTTAGGACTTCTCCCTCAAGGTTTCGGGATCACCTGTCCATACCCCATCTTAGGACTTACCCATAATGTGAGGAATTACTCTTCCTCTCCCTACACAAACCAGCCTATCCTCATGAAGGCATTAACACATCGTAGACATCTAAAATTATTTAAATTAAATATTTAATTAATTTTATCATTTCTACGTAATTAATTGATCTAATTATGTTCCCCTTTATTCTTCTCAGAATTAAATCAATCTGATTTAATTAATCCTGCCACTACAACCCAATAATTGATTTATTAAATAAATTGATCAAAATTAATTAATTCTTCCAAAATTCCCTCTTAGTTAATTAATGACAATTAATTAGTCATGTGATTCCTACAAATCGCTTCCTCTAATTCTTCATTAGCCTAATTAATTCTTCTAAAATCCCTCATAGTCATGTTTAACATTATTCTTTAATTTTAAATCATTCCCCCACTCATTCTCTCTCCTCTTGTCAAATCCTCCTACAAATCCCACTTGCCTTCTAATCTCTCATTATTCCACCTAATTATCTCTTTAATCATTTATTAGTGGCTAATCCCCATGATTAGCCACCAAATCAACTAATAGCCATAAATGATCAAGTCCACTTGTCCCCTCCTCACCTTCCAACCTTAAATGCACCTAATTGGGTTATTTCAAGAAATTCAAAATTTCACATTCTCCTATGCCTCTCACCTTCCCAAGGAATTTTAAATTCATTTTCTCATTCCCTTTCCCCATGCACTTCATTATTTGGGAGTTTTTAATTCCTCATCCATCTCCCAAGGAATTTTTAATTTCCTTTTTATTCTCCCAATGTACTTGAGGATCTCTTCCCCATATGCCTTGTGGAATGTGGAGACAAGAAATGCCTTTATGGCAAATCTCTTGGTCTCCACACCTAGTCATGTCATTTCGCCTCAATCCATGTGCTCCATCTCATTCAATCTCAACCCTCCATTTCCCATTCAATCTCAACCATCCATTTCTCTTCTTTCAAATCTATAAATTTGGGTCTCCTCCCCTTTGTTTATCATCTCCAATTTGTGTAATCTCATGTTGTCAACATAGTATTTGAAAATCATCCCTCAAACATCCATACTATAGTCAATTTGCATCCATAATGATCTCCATCCATTTGTTGGATACCCATCCTTCATCCACACCCACCATTGTTGTGCATTAGAGAGCAAACCACATCAACACAAAAGACCAATCCAAACAAGCTAGGAAGGGGCACATTCTTGGCTTCATTGAAGGTCTAATCAGAAGAACAAGAGAGAACTCTCTCTTGCAAGGTATATGGTTTTGTTGGTTTAATGCTTTCACTTGATTTCTTATGTTATTTGAATTTAAACTAACACTCTAACCTTGCAATAATTTTCCCTTGGTTCATTTTGGCACACCCGATGGGACCCACATCCTGATTCTCTAATGTTTTTGAAAGTTTTTGGTGTTTTTAGCATGCAGGTCCCGGAATAGTGTGTTTGACTGTATCAACGCCTCCACTTCTCTACTTTAGCATGTCCGCCATAGAATAGCGCCTCTAATTTGAATTTCAAATTTTTGACGACCCTTTTTTGCAGGTTTTTGCGATCAATGCATCGGCCCCTACTTTGGTGCGTCTATCTTAGTGTATTTAGACACTTAATTTTTAGCTTAGTTTTTAATTTCTTGTTTTATTCTAATAAAAAAATCACAAAAATGGGACAATGGATTTAAAAAGAACCTAAAAACAACTTTAGATTAGGATTTAATTTTGTTTTTCATCAATTTTAGATAATTAGTCAAGATCTCGGGCAAACAGGAGGATCAATGCTTGCGCCTCTGGTTCGGTGCATCCACTAGACGAGATAAGCCCGCCATTTCTTTTGAATTTTAAATTTTAAATTCGACTAACTTTCTATTCATTTTCTGTCATTTAGCGTCTATGCCTGTAAACTCGCACGTCTATTCTAGGTATAGCCCAGTTTAAATTTTTGAAAAGGGTTTAAAATTTAAATTTTCTCACTATTTTTGTTCCTTAGATCACAGACTCACTTCAACATCCACACAGGCGCATCAACATTTGCACAAGCGCTACAACGCGTTCACCTGTGGATAAGCGTCTCTGCTATATCCCTAGGGATTTCTAGGTTACTGATTACATTTTGAGTTTTGCAAGATTATCTCATTTGTCCACATAATTCCAAACTGCTAACCATTGTCTTGCAACATGCTTATCCAAGATACATTTTTTCCACTAGTTTTATTTTGTTTTATGCATCCTAGATAGAAAACTATGAACATGTGGGATTAAAATGAACAAGTGTTTTTTGTCCATGGTGCACTTGCACGCTTAATATTGAGTGGACCCACCGTTGCACTCTAGTATCCTCTCTCCTCGCCTTCACGGATCTTGGGTGTAAGAGAACGAGTGATCAACACAACTCTCTTTTTCATTTTAGTAGTTGAGGGGTATTTATTGATTGGGGATTTCATCACCCCACAAGAGTATCTTGAATTGGGACACATCGAGGATATCGACTCTCCTGAGATGATCTCTAGCGGGTTTTTGAGCCACTATATAAATAAGTTGGTCAGATGATTGTAGTGTTGAGTGGATTTGAAGTATGTGGGGGCCTTCCCTACACCAATAAGCTCAATTAGAGCCTTAAGTGGCTTTCTTTGAGAATCCGTCGTTAGATTGGTGATCCCTCAAAAATTACACTGACACCATTTTTAGTAGCCAAAATCCTACATTTGATAGTGCAGGGAATGCAGATCGTACCCCAAAGTTACTCCTCATGTATCCATGTAGGATGAGACATAAATTCTGCATGTAATAGATCCTTAGATCTTCGGGGTAAGAGAATCTGGTATGCCCAAGAAATGAGTGTCGTGGAGTGGAGTTGGTGCTACTAGAATCTCTATTTATCTGCCTGAGTCAGGTATTGCTTATGCGAGGGGCCTATCAAGTGGTTTCCACTTTCCAACCTAAGTTGTGTTGTCTCCAAGTGTCTTCATTTGTCCTATACACGTAAAATTATTTTGGGCTAATCTAGGCCCCCCCATCACTTGCACACTCATTATTGAGTGGTACACTTGGCCAATGTGTTTGCTTGATGTTTTCTTGCCAAGAGTAGATTGACAAACAACTTCTTCCCACATTTGACAAACATTCCAAATCCCAAATTTCGCACTTGCATAAACAAAGCCCAAATCAAGTCCACCTCATTTTCACCTCATGTTTTATAAGCCTAAGTTGTACAAGCATCCCAAGAAGTTTGTTCATCAACAAGTCAAGAAGAAGAAACTCACCCAAGCACAACTTGTTAGACATCAAAATTTTTGGTACACCAACCGCAAACTCTTGCTCAAACAATGGTTACTTTTTTGCGCAGATATCACGATTACACTCATTGTCATAGCAACGAGTTTGATGCTAGTGATGAAATAAGAGTTTGTGCCGTACACCAAGGATTAGGCTTGTCTTTTAATACCAACTATTGTCAAAATCAGGGTGGTCATATCCCCTCATACAATTGTCCGTCCGAACCTATAATCACTTATTGAGTCATTTTCTTCCCAAGAATAATCTAGTCATCACTTTCTTCTAGTCATCATTATCACCCTTCTCTGATTTTTCATCATTAACCTTTTCTAAGGACTTAGCACATCAATCAATCCAACAATCAAACCTCAATCAAATCAATCTTTAATCAATCATCCAATTCAAATCAACCTCACTCTAAGTTTTTGTGCCTTGTGAAGTTTTATTTAGACCTCATCTTTAATCAATTAATCATTTGGCTTTTATGCTTGGGAAAGAATCTCCCCGAAGTACCTTTGCCTCATCTACTGGGTAGATCAAGACCCCAATTTTATGTCTTTATTTTTCTTAGGATCATTAGTCAATCCTTAGTTGAAGAAGACTTTTTGATCATCATTTTAAAGGTCTAAATTTCACTCAACTTGGTTGTCACCTCGTTTGTGGTTTTCATCATCAATATCCTCCATCTGAGATCCTTGTTTAAGGACTAGAGTGTGATCTTAATATACTTTGTCCTAATTTAATGACCCAATCAAATCAAATCAAAATCCAAAAAATTTGCTAAGTCCTTTCATCAAGCTTCTTCTTCCAAAATCTTTTCTAAGGTTATTCTTGTATGGTCACAACTTGATCTCAAAAGAAGAAGATGGTCGAACAATAATTATATGGCATGCTGAACATTAGTGTCCTATATCAAGACCCTACACAAGATCCCACACAAGGTCAAAATTTGCAACCAGATATTCAAAATCCACAATCACAAGTAGACCCTATCATGGTTGACCAAGATGACCTTCCCCCAAAAATGTGAACATTCCTAGAGGATTCATACAATCAAGAAATGATGGAGAAATTCATCCAACACAATCCTATTGGTCTTTTAAGGACCCTCATTGAAAATGGGGCTCGCCTTCCCCCTAATTTTGATAGATCCATTCTTGATCAACAACCACAGGGAGAATTCAATACTACTCAGATCATTGCCCCTATTCTTCATCCTCAATCCATAGCACCCACGGTATCCATCCCTGTGATTTCTATCCATCCTTCCTCTTTTCTTCTAGCATATATGCCATTATCTAACCCGATCACATCCATTCTTCAACATTCTTCTATCACATCTTCTTCCACTCGCCCACATGTATCTATTCCTCAATCTTATATTCCCCTCAATAATACCGCTAACTTCATCAATGCTTCTCTCTCTCACGCTACCACAACCCGCGGTTCATGTCCAATCATCACCTCTCAAGTCCCCCTTACATCGGTAATCACATCTCAAATCCCCATTTCTTCATCTTACCAATATATTAGTGGTGGTGGTGTGCCATCCACCACTCACCGAATGCCCGAGGCAAACACAGTACATCATGTCCAAGATCCACAACATGATTTAATCAAGGAAATTTAGGACATGAAGAACATCATCAAAAACATGAAGGAAGGGACTACCAAAAGAAAACCCTATTCATTCGAGTAATTATGTCAGTCGTACCTTACCCACTAGGGTTTGAGATGCCTAATTTTAAGAAGTATGAAGGCAAGGGTGACCTCCATATCTTATGTCAAGAGTTTTCCTATAGTGATTTGTACCTTTGTAGGTTTTTTCCTAAACTCTTTACAGGAGATGCCCTTGTTTGGTTCTCGTCCCTACCTCGAGTTTCTATTACTTCCTTTCCAGACTTGGCAAAAAAGTTTGTGGCCCACTATGCTTACAATATCATCAATGGTGTTTCAATGATGGACCTATGTAACACAAAACAAAGGCCAGGAGAAACCTTCACAAAGTTCTTGCAAAGTTGGTGACATCTTATCAAAACGTTCCAGTGGGATGTGCCAGAGGAACACCAAATTGAATTATTCCTAAAGAATTTGGTACCCGAACTATCAAAACCTTTTACAGCTCAGTGTATAAAATCTTTCCAAAAGTTGAATAACAAGGGCTTGGCCCTTGAACATGTCTTGCTAGAGGAAGACACTTTGAAACATTATCAGAAATCAAATAAGAACACTTCCTTTTATAACAATGATAAACCAAAATTTTGGTCCAAGAACAAGAACGTAGTCAACGATGGTGTCACTTATGCAAGGCGGGTTCAAAGTGTGGTCTCTCCCCCTAAATCCACCACCATTAGAAATCAACTCAATAATCAAAAAAATAACCGAAGTCAATCTCAAAAACTTCCCATCAATGTCTCAATCTAGGGGCGACCACCCCAATCTAATAGTCAAAATCCAAGGGAATATACTCCTCTTGTTGAGCCCATCGAGGTTGTGTTCAAAAAAGTTGTCCAAGCTGGTGCAGTTTTCTTCCCGATTACCCGCCTGTTTGATCCTAACCAACCCAAACCTAGGTGGTATAGTGACAATGATTATTGTGACTATCACCGCACCAATGGGCATGATACATGAAAGTGTATGAAACTGAAGAGCTATATCCAAGATCTCATTCCTAAGGGTGATATTGAGGTAGCAACAACAAAACCTCTGTAATAATAATGACAAACTCAAGATGTACCAAGAACCCTTCTCAAAGCACGATAAAGGCAAGGCCTCATCATCTAATGTTGTCAACTATGATTATACTATTCATATATTCGGCTTTGACTCCTTGGTCTATCGTATAGAGCCTGCAGATAACCATGTCAACGTCATCACTATCCAGGGAGCTTATCCTCCCCCTTCCCAAAATAGACCTAGGGTCACTATTCAAGGTGGTCCTCCCCCTTCACAACTAGAAAGCAAGCCCAATCCTGCCAAAATAGTCATTCAAGGTGTTGCCCCCTCCACTTTCCATTCTCAAAATGACTATAATGTAACCACTTGTTGCAGAAGAGTAACTGCCCAAGGAGCTCCTCCCCCACCAAATCCTCTCCCACTTCATCCACCCGCTGATATGATATTCTAAATCACCTTGGAAAGACTCCTGCACAGATCTCCATCCTAGAACTCCTAAAGACCTCCCCCATTCACAAGGAGATTTTGGAACTGTTGTCACTAATTTCAGCTAACCTGAATCATGGGACAACCCTTATGAAACTTGTCCATTTCGTAGCCTATGTCCTTCAAGGTCAGTCGAATGCCCTCATAAGTCATGTCGGTTTGCATTTTCATTTTTGCCATTTTCATGTTTTTGCCTTGATCTTTTATTTCATCTTTTAATTGCATTTCGGGTTTTAAAACCCAAAACACAGTGTTTCTTGTGTTTTCCTGCACGTCGAGTTTTAAAACCTGAAGTGCAATTTTGGTCTGCCAAGTAGTGGAGGTCGGGGGTCTGCCTATTGGCAGGTTGAGTTTTAAAACCCGACCTACAAGTCTTCCCCATTGGTAGGTCGAGAAACCCAACCTGCAAGCCTCTTTTACTATCACATCGGTTTTTAAAACCTGATGTAAAAATCTTCTCTTACCCCAATGCGACTTGTTAGTCTTTTTACACATGGTGCAGGTTGGGTTTTAAAACCCAACCTGCAACCTATGTTTTGCCCAACTGCAGATCGGGTTTTAAAACCCGACCTGCAGTCTTGACCTACCCAAGTGCAGAATGAGTTTTAAAACCCGATCTGCTGATTTTTTTGTCATTTTGTCTAAGTGTAATTTTGATCTTGTAGACAACATTCCGGGTCTTTGAAGTCGACAATATGATGGTGAATATTGATTTACATGATGAAAATGTTCTAGATTTTGGCGAATGACTGATGTTTCTCCAAATAAATCCAGGGGGAGAATGAAGAATAATCGACACTAAGTAGAATTCATGTAGTTGCATCTTTTCTTACTGCAAATTTTCTTGCAGTTGTATTTTTATTTTATGTAGTAGTTGTAGTCAGGTGGGACTCCGCACTTGAATTAGTCAATTGTGCCCACATTTTTCTCCAATCCTTTCCTATAAAGGAGGAACCTCATTTGTAAATACTTATCTTTTATGTGCTAAGCAAAATATCTGTTGAATTGTTGCCTCAACTAAGACTTTGAACTTCTTTGTTGTGAAGATTCAATCAAGCAAATAAAGAAAGCAATTCTTTTTTATTCCAAACTTTGTGTTGGGACAAAGATTGTTTATATGAGTGAATGCTCCTATGTTCATTGATTATATAAGTTCTCTAATTCCTTGATATTAGTGGTGTTTTTGTTCATGTGATTAAGGGAGCACCTAAATTGTGGCAAATAGACTTTAATCTATTTTCATATTTAGGAATTAGTATTGTGATATAGTGATTAGGCAATAGGATTTGTACTATTGCTGGTTACTTTAGATTATTGAAAGTTTCATATATACATCTTGAAGACTTTGAGATACGAGCTATATTAGTTATAATTGTAATTGATTTGAAAGTTAGATGGTAATCACATAAGACTTTGTGCTTATGCGGTTTTAGAGATATAATTTAGTCATTGTATGCAAGTTTCTTTAATTGGTTATTTTGTAAGAAGTTTCATCAAGTAAGGGGATATACGTGAATTCTATAAAAATAGAATTATACACCCTAAGCTTACCCCCGAATGTAATTTCAAAGTTGTTGAAAACCCCAAATTCTATTAGGGAACCTCCCTTTGATGAGAGGATAGACTTTATCTCAACATAGTTGTGTGAAATACACATTTTATCATTGGTACACTGGTGATAAAATATTCACCCAATAGGAAAAAGCCCTCCTTGAATCACGTGTCCTCGACAACATCAATGTTGCCCAGTTTCAGGCTCTTGTCAAAAACCTCGCTGCCCAACACCACCTTATTTTCACCTCCAATGACGCTCCCCCGATGATGATCATAATAAACCATTGCATATTGAAGTTATCATTTAGAAGCACAAGTTTAAACAGATCCTGATAGACAGTGGATCTGGACTCAATCTCTGTACATATAAGTTAATTAACAACTAGGACTTTCTGAAGAGTCAGTTGACCCATCAGGTCGGATCACAATAAAGGCCTATGATGATATAGAAAGGGTTTCTAAAGGCACAATCACTTTACCCCTTCAAGTGGGGCCTACGACAGTTGAAACCACTTGCCAAGCCTTGGATCTTGACCTCCCCTATAACATCCTCCTCGGTCGTCTATGGAATCATTCCCTTCAAGTTGTTCCCTCCACCTATCACCAATGACTTAAATTCCCCTTCAATGGCAAAGAGATCACTATCAAGGGTGACCCACAACCTTTTCAGTATTGCAAACTTCTAGAGGGGAAGCATCCATACCACTGCCCGCTTAATAGACCCACTTTGCCTCCTCCATCCAATGCATCTAAGGTTGCCTCCACTTCATCCCAATTAGAACCCAAGGTCAAGATCGTAGACGATGGGTGGAGAGAGTACAAACTTGAGGATATCCTATATGTGGGAAAACTCACATTATCTCCCAAGTCATTTGGCAAGCCAAAAGAAAAAAAAAGACCAGAAACACATTGTGCAATATAAAGACACCACCTTCAAGCACTGGGGCCCACTTGTTGAGGAGATTCTAAAAGAAGATGTCTCCTCTTGGCTATATCATGAAAAGGATGAAGTACCAACAAAGATTCCCAAGAAAATGTATCTAAAAGCATCAACTATGGTGGATAAGATGGGTTATAAAGGACACAACTTGGGACCGAAAGAGAAAGGAATCAAAGCACTAATAAATCCCATCTTATACAAACATAAAATGGGCCAAGGGTTATACTCTAGTACCTAAGATCACTATCATGGGCGCCCATTCAGACCCTCTTTTGGATGTTGAAGAGTCCGACGAAGAGCAATTTCATGAAATGCTTATTGAATACCAAGATGACATCTTCTTTGACACCCATATCAACACCATCACCCCCATAACCCCTTCCACCCCATATGAGTTGCAACTTGTCCACATTGAGCTTATAGACTAGGACCGATGAGGAAAACCTGCTTTGGACATATGTGTTGATGACAATGCTCTTATGACTCTCCTAACTATGCATGACTTGGAATACTACAACAGAGTTCATGGGATCCAACTGCATGAGGATCGAAACTTTGGTAGTCAGGTCAATTCCCTTAGTCACAAAAAAGACAATAAAAAGAAAAATTATGATTCCTTAGGCAAAAACCTTCTTGAGGCACCTATGGATGAGAAAAAAGTAAAAATAAATGACGTATCCTCAAGTGAAAACATGGATCAGGCACTTGAGGATGAGGCACTTGAGGATGAGGGACTTGACCTCCCTAACATGGTTCCCCCGCAACAAGACAAGTCAACCTTACTTATAGAGAAAATAGACACTATCAACATGGGCACTGAAGATACTCCTAAGAACGTGCTCATTGCTAAGTCTCTATCAAATCAAAGAAAAATAGAACTTTGTCAATTTTCTCACAGAAACAAAGATTAACTTTGTCTAGTCGTATGGTGACATGTTAGGCCTTGATCTAGACTTGGTAGTTCACAATATTGCTATCCGTCCAAATGTCAAACCTGTTAAGTAGAAATTATGCAAGATGCATCAACATATTGCACTCCTCATTGAGGTAGAACATCAAAAGATGTTGCATGCTGGATTCATAAAACCAATAGATTATCTCAAGTGGGTATCCAACATTGTCCATGTTGGCAAAGCTACTGGGGGCATCCGAATTTGCATAGATTTTTGAGGTTTGAATAAAGCATGTCCTAAGAATGATTTCCCCCTTCCCAACATAGACATGATCGTAGACCTCACAACGGGACATGAAATGTTGTCACTTCTGGATGGATTTTCTAGATACAATCATATCAGGATAGAGAAAGAGGACCAACACAAAAAAACATTCACAACATGAGGCACCTTTTGTTATCAAGTCATGCCTTTTGGTCTCAAGAACACCAGAGCAACATATCAACGAGTAATGGCAATCATCTTTCATGACCTCTTGCACAAAATCATGGAAGATTGTGTGGATGATCTCCTAGGAAAATCCAAGACAAGAAATGAACATATTCCTATCCTAAGGCAAATCTTTGAGAGATTGGAAAAATATAAGATGCGCCTAAATCCTAAGAAGTGTGTCTTTGATGTTACATTTGGGAAACTTCTTGGTTTCATTGTTTCCTGCAGAGGCATAGAAGTAGATCCTGCAAAGCTGAAAGCCATCATAGAAATGCCCCCCCCTAAGACTCTCAAATAGATATGCAACCTTCAAGGGAAGCTCCAATCTATCAAACACTTCATTTCACAGTGCGCCAATAAGTGCCACCCATTTGCACACTTACTATGCAAGGATACTAAATTCAAATGGGACTACATATGTCACAAGGCTTTTGAGAGACTCGGGGAATACCTAGCATCACCTCCAGTCCTTATGCCTCCTATTCTAGGACAACCACTCCTTTTGTATATATCGGTAACCACAGTGGCATTGGGGGCATTACTGGCATAGACAAATGATCAAGGAAAAGAGCATGATATTTACTACATTAGCCACATTCTAGTAGGCTCTGAGCTCAATTATACCCATATTGAAAGAAGATGCTTGACACTTGTATTTAGTACTCAGAAGCTTCAACATTACATGCTTAACAATAAAACAAAATTGATTGCTAAAATTGACCCCCTCAAGCAACTCTTATCAAAGGCTGCTCTCACAGGAAGAACTGCTAAATGGGTCATGTTACTGAGTGAGTTCGACATTGAGTATGTGGATAGAAAGGCAATCAAAGGACAAGTAATAGCAGACCAACTAGCAGATGCTCCGCTTCAAGGTGACCACCCCATCCTCACAGAATTCCCTGATGAGTTCATAATGATTGTCACCACATCTTCCACATGGCATTTATATTTTGATGGTTCCTGCACGTAGAATGGATCAAGGGTAGTCATATCATTGATTACACTACAAGGAGATTGCATCCCTAAATCATATAAGATAGCCTTTACATGCACCAATAACATTGTAGAATATGAGGCACTGATAACTGGACTTCATTTGGCCATCCAATGAAATCTATTGGAATTACGTGTTTATGGTGATTCACAACTTGTCATTAAACAATTCAATGATGAGTATCAAACAAAATATGACAGGCTTCTTCCCTATCGCAACATGGTAGAATACCTAAAGCAACACTTCACAACAATCCAGTTTGAGAAAATTCCACACACTAAAAATAGGGTTGTAGATGCAATGGCTACTATTGGTTCTCTCCTTCAGATTCCAACACATAGACTGAAATGTGAGTTTTTGGTCGAGAAACTCCTCATATCGGCATATGATCTACTTGAGTCTGAAATGGTCTGTGTACTCGTTGGTCCCAAATCCCCTTGGTATCAGCATACTTTCACATACTTCAAACAATATTGTCCATCCCCGCCTCACCAAAAACCAACAACAAACCTTCATCCGTCATTGTGTCTGTTACACCATCCTTGGAGACACCTTATTCAGAAGGCATTTCGATGGTTCCTCCCTAAGGTGTCTAGACAAAAAAGATGTTGAATGGGCACTACGTGAAGTGCACGAGGGTATCTATGGGGCACACTCAAGTGGTCTCACCTTGGATAAAAAGATCTTGCAAACATGATACTACTGGCCTATAATGAAAGAAGATGTATATAATTATGTGAAGAAATGTAGCCCTTGTCAGAAGCATGGCGATAAGATTCATGCTCCATCATAAGATCTGCAGCCTTTTATCACATCATGCCCCTTCTCACAGTGAGGGCTCGATCTCATTGGGAAAATCCACCCCACATCCTCCAATGGTCATAAATTCATCATCACCGCCACTGAATACTTCACCAAGTGGGTGGAGGCCATCCCTCTTACCTTCACCACTGGGAAGAATATTTCCAAATTCATCCTGAATTACATAATTTGCGTCTATGAAATGCCCAAAATTATCATCACAGATAATGGTAGACCCTTTAAAAATCAGGATGTTAAAGAACTCTGTCAGAAGTTTGATATCCAACACCGCTTTTCCATCCCCTATTACCCGCAAGATAACGGTCAAGTTGAGGCTTCTAATAAAACCTTAATTAAAATCATTAATAAGATAGTCAATGAAGCTGGCCGTGAATGGCATCTCCAACTCCATCCTTCTGTGTGGGCTTACTGCACCTCCATCCGCACATCCACGGGCGCCACTCCACATTCCCTTGTCTTTGGCTCTGAAGTTGTCCTCCCTGTTGAGATTGAGATCCCCTTCCTAAGGGTATCACTGCAAAATATCCTTCCTGACGAGGAATATAGAGTTACCAGGCTGCAAGAGAAAGAACTGATGGATGAAAGGTGTCTCAAAGCCTTAAACCATCTCTGGGTATATCAAAATCGCTTATGCCTGAGCTACAACAAGAAAGTTAGAACCTGAGAATTTGAAGTTGGTGATCTTATCCTTATGAAAAATCGAAGAAACCTTCAGGAAAGAGAAAAGAAAGGCAAGTTCGAGCCCCATTGGCTTGAACCTTATGTGATCACAACAAAGTATGGATTAGGCACATATCAGTTGGCTACTCCCAAAGGAGATCCCTTGGATGAGCCTATGAACATCATGCACCTAAAGAGATTTAATGCCTAGTCCTCAGAAGGTTACTAGTTGTCTAAAAGTATGAAAAGAGAAAATAATACAAAAAGAGCACAAAAATACAAAAAAAAATTGAAAAAAAAGTAAAGAAAAATCAATTCGTCCATCAGTGAAAACCATTATGTGGCACTATGGGCAAGTACTTTGGTGAAAACCTAGTTTCAGGTGCCAAGGTAAATAATCTAGATCCACTACTTATCACTCAAGTCCCCCCTCTCCAAACCCCATTCCATAACATACCTCGTCTGATGCTCATATGCCATAATAAAAATCGAATATTTTGATGTCATCCCCACCCCTTACCAATGAGGAGGATTGTACAAGCCTATTTAAATGGCCATCCATGTAGGATGACTCCCGCCCTCATTCCGCCCACTTCGCTTGCAGCTAGTTGTCTCCTTCATTCTACAAAAATACTTTCTTCTCTCGTTCCCTGTGCTTACTCACAACTATCTATTTCGTTAATCCACGCTAGTGCATAAGACCCCTCACACAACATCCACTGCCTTGCTAGTTATCAGTTGTCTCCTTCATTCTATCAGAAGGTCGATCCGATGATCCCGCCATCTATCCCCTCTGCAAGAAAAGGAAAATGAACAAGTTTCTCCTAACCATCTCCACAGATGTCGCGATTCATTTTAGTATCCTCTGCAACAACCCTACCCACTTTTCCCGCCAAACTATTTTCAATAGGCCGGTCATCCATTCCCTCCCCCCATTCATGATGACGAGTCTTTTCCTAAGTCGTGAATAAGGATCATCCCACCAAACTCAGCTTCCTTCCCATCAAACTTAGCTTTCACCCATCATGTTGAGCTTAATCCCAACTCCTGAGCTTGTGCTTCTTCTTGACTTGCACGTTATTGAAACATCCATCCACATGTACTCCATCAAGACTTTGTAGTCAAGTACCACATCTGCATTCATGTGTCCATGCCATCTTCTCTATTGCATGTTCAGTTCCATCAATCACTCATGCCCATCGGGATGCATCCTTCCCATGTTTGACGGTCTATTCAAACCCTAAGTCCTACTCTTGGCTAGAGAAGTCAGTTGGCCTTGTGCATTCTGCTTGCATGATTTGGTTTGTTTGCTTTGATTTGCATCACTTTGTCCTATGACTGTTCCTACCCACGCATGCTTGGATTAATCTATATCTTGGTATGTTATAGGTTGGGGCACACTGGGGCATGTTTTTGTGGTATGGTGTGTTTGAAAGTCTCTCTTGTATGAACCTACAGTCCTGTATCTACATCTATATGGTGTTTACATGGTTGCATGCTAGAGATTCCTATTTGTCTGAGAGTCAGTCCACGCCTTGGATTTTTCATAACATCTTGATTCCTATAATAAGTGGTGTAGACTATCCTTGGCAAAATCAAAACTAGGTTTTCTCTCCACATTTTGCACAACAAATCCCTCTATCCCAATCTCATCATTTGCATTTCATCCTACCACTATGCATTTTGGAGACCTCAATTTATTCACTCTCCTAACTTCTTCTAGTCCTATGTTGTTGTACTATAGTTGGCACATTCCAAAGAATCAATTCATTATTCATTTAATTGCATTATCATCTAGTATTACTTGCATTATCCTTTTAAGTTGTATACTTAGTAGTTGCATAATCATTAGTTGCATTATCACTTTATTATCACCATAATCATTTTTAGTAGCATTTAGTTACATTATTCATTGCATTACAAACATGCAAACTAGTACATACAATCTTGACTATCTATCGAAATGTATTTGTCATGCATGTTCACAATTGCACATCATAGGATCACAATAATATAAGGTTAATTAAAGCCCATTCAAACATTAATATCTCATGTAGCACTGCAATCATTAATAATCACTATATTCAATATAAAACATTTGAAAATAATCACCGTGCATTACATCCTTAGGTCATTTTAGGACCATAAATTTTTTTATTCAAACATTAATATCTCACATGAATGGTAAACCATCAAATGGTCCATATATCATTACCTAGTCTACTTAGTCACATTTTAGTTTGCTATTTTTCATTAGTGGATAAATAAGGGTTTTCATTACATCACCATGCACATATAATATTTATCACATCACAAACATGCAATAGGACAATTATTTGCATCACATAAGCATATGCATTATTATCAAATAAAAATCCAAAAACATGTACATCATATACACATATCATCCATGCACATCATGCATCCACAAACATGTTAGATAACATATACACATAAAATCATCCATCCTGCATCACAAAAAGTCAAACAATATCCATCACATACATCACATCAAATCATAATCATAGTGTCATCATCCATCACATATTAAAATAATAATCAAAATCCATCAAAGTCCATAATAAAGTCCATACATGTATATACGCCACCAAAAATCACATTTCATATATATCAAAAATCAATGAATGTGTCAATCATGGTACAATGATATAAATCCCCGAAGGGTCAAAATACAATGTCACATTCATAAGAGATAGCCCACACTCTCCCTATCCCCATCCCCATCTCCACCACCAGCTGCACCTACAGATGGTCCCACACCCCCTCCCCTAGGTGGCCCCATAGCCACTGATCCACCCATCTGTTGGCTCTGTGTCCTGTGTTCTCTTTGTGCCTTATGTGATTGCATACTCTCGGTATATGATGTTGCCTTCTGCTCTGCTGGCACTACCCCATGGTACAAACCCTTGTAATATGTCACCTCTCGACTCATTCTCTCCACCTGTTGTTGTTGACTAGTAAGATCAACATAAACCTGGGAAAATCTTGCATGCTCCAATAGCTGGCGGGCCACATCCCTCTCTCCCCGCAGTCTAACGATATTTGCCTCTGCTCTACTCAGTCGAGCACGAAGTGCATCCTCTCCGACTTTGTCCTTAGTTGGCCAATGGCTCCCCCACTCCAGACCTCATCTAAGATCTGGTCTATCTCATCCCTCTCCTTCCTCAGAGTCACCACCTTCGCCTGAGCCGCCTCTAGACTCTCGGTCACGTCCTCAACCTCCCTCTTGTACCTATCCACCTTAGACCGTAGGCTCGCTATCCTGACCCACTCCACCACTACCTCCTTCTCCAAGCTCCTTGTCCTCCCCCATCTAGCCTCCAAGGCCTATAGCTTAGCCTCCAGTCTCCATTCCCTCTCCTTGGCTCCATCCCTGTCGTACAACCCTTCCATACTCATCCCTCTACACCCTATCCTTTGTTTCCCGCTATACATGTACCTGTGTTGGTTCCCCCTCATGCTATACTTGTATATCTAAGATGTCCATGGGAGCCCCACTCTCCTCCCCTCCTGCACCCTCTGCTACCATCTGTCCAATCTATGCGACTGGTGGCTAAACCTATAGCGGCACCAACTACCTCCCTTGACCCTATCCTCTCCTCATCCCTCCCCTCTACCACTGACCTCCCTCTCCTCCTCATGTTGCTCCTCCATCTGCAACACCATCATCCTCTCCTCTTTCGACTTCATCAATTGATGGTCGTAACTCATCCTCCTTTAGCATGCTAGGAATCATGAGCCTCGCTGGTAGGTGAGCCTCCCACCAACACCTGTAAGCTACAATCATACCTATATCCTCTACCGCTTCTCTCCTCTCCTCTCATCCCATACCCTAGTCTTTTCACCCTCTTAGCTCATGCGCACCTCCAAAGGGCTAATGGCTCGCCCCCATATCCCTGCCTCCCTGGTAATCCATAGATATAGCTGCTCATAGCCCACTATGTCCTGCACGCCACCGAACTGCCTTGCTACCTGGTGTGGCACATAATACTCTATCACATATACACTCCTACCAAACAACCACATCTCTGACTGGGCCCAGTGCAACAGCCAATCTGCCCTCTATCTCTCTTTGTCCAAAAATGGTCTCCATGTAAAGACCTATAGTGTCATAAAATTGCAACCCTAGCAATTTTTTACTGCATTAGGGTCCTCATGCATGCGATATCGAATCCTCTAGCCTCGTCGGAGACCGAAGATTGCCCAGGTTGCAGAAATAGCTTCTTCCTTAGCCTCTGCATCACCCCGTCTACACTCTGCCCTGAAGAAAGGGGTAGGACAGGGGCTTTTGCATCACTCTGTCCCCCCTTGGACAGGGGTGTGGCGTCCCTGTTCCTGCCCTATTTTGGGGTAGGACCCTTCTTAGGGTTTCATTGCTGGTTGTGCCTCGGGCGAGAAACTCCCCCGATGTCGGCCCGTGACGAAATTCAAATCCACCAACATGTATTTAAGGGGGAATTCATCCTATCATTTGCATAAGTTGGATGAGTGCGAAGTTTATATGAGATCAAGCATTCGAGAGAATTCAAGCATTCTTTTCTAGCATTGAGCATTCTCAAGTCTCCCTTCAAGGCTAGATGTTGCATTCAAGTCAAGGATCAACCATTGAAGAGGAGATTGATTCCAACATTCGATTCCACACAAGCATTTCTATCAACATTGCTACTACAACCTCCCTTGAGGTGATTTGCAATTCAGTCTTTCATTTACATCTACTTACAAGTACTTTCTTTCATTACTTGGTTAATTCCAAAAATGGGGTTTGATCTAAAGGCAAACCCCCGATCCCAACCCATTTTCCTCTCTTTTATGTGTGTAGGTTGTAGGTGTGCAGCTATACTTTCAGATTTCGGCTTCATTTGTAGAGGCGAAAAAACCCTTTCGTTTCGCGGATTTTTCGGAGGACCGTGTACATTCCCACCACAGTCCGAGCAACTTTTCCTCAAATTTGCAAGACGACTTCGTCTCAACATTTTACTACCAAATCCAGGTGCACAACTTCATCCCATATTCCAATCTCAAGTTATAATAAATTCTTTGTCACTTTTGCACTATATAATTCAATCAATTCCTTTCCATTTCAAACAAGGAAGAGGGGATCAACTTAACATTCCCAATTCATTCAAAATTCAATCTACCATCTTCATGTGGAGAGATCGAATCTAGTGAATTATCCTCTCCCCTTCCTAATGTAACATGGTGAAAAGTGTTTGAATGGTAATCAATAGCGAAACTCTCATCTCTCTTTGAGGGAAAGGGCAATTTCCATCTTGATCTATCATTCATTGTTTTCCCACCATTACATTTTGGTGAACCCGATATCTTGCATGCTTTCCTTTGAACAAAATTGCATATTTTTCATTTACAAGTTTCAACTTTCTACAAACTTAGTGGTTAAAACATTCAAAACCCCAGTTTTTCAATTTAAAATTGAACTTGTGATTTGTAAAAATTGTTTATGGTTATCTTAGATCTAAAAGTTGTTTTGTTTGTCAAATTAAATTTCCTCATTATCTTGTTCAATTTGCAATTAAAATTTATAAAATTGAGAGGTTACTTTTAAAAACCCTAATTTTCAAAAATCATCTTGAACTTGTGCAAAAATTGGATTTCAATTTAATTTTCAGATTTCTGATTGTTCTCAGATTTGGCTTCAATCCTACAATTCAAATTTTCAATTTCCCCCCTTTTTTCCCAAAATTCAAATTTCAGAATTAAGTGGTTAGCTCGTCAAACCCTAATTTTTAAAATTAATTGGATTTTGTGTGAATTTCAAATCAATTTCATTTACATTCAAAATTCTAAACATTTTCCAAGGTGTCCCTATCCATTAGGTTTGAATCTTTTCAAAATTGCAATTTAATTCCTCTTTTTCTACAAAACCCTAATAGGGTCATATTTTCACATTTGCGCCTTCATTTCACCTATCTAGAGATCGTAAAATTCGCCAATTTTTTGGGGTTAGTTTTAAAATCATCGTAATATCCATCCCTAAAAATTTCAAAAAAGGTTGATCAGACCATGTGCGTTCCCACCACGGTCTTTTACTTTTTTCCCGAAATTTTGAGAGATTCTTATGATTGTATTTAATAGCTTAAATCTAGAAGATTGATTGATTTTATTGATTTTTTATCCCTTTAGAATCGAAAATACCTTCAAAATTCAACATTTCAAATTTCCAGAAATGTTTTTAAAATTAAGAGGTTAATTATAGTCTGCTCTGGTTTTAAAAATTCCGATTTTAAAATTAAGTGGTATTCCCTCAGCCCTAATTTAAAATTTTAATTTCCTTTCATTTTTGGAAATTGTGTCATCCTCTTCCTCCAACAAAGTCTAAATTGTGTAATCATTATTTCCTTCCATTTTGCATTACTTAATTTTGTAGGCTTTGTTCCATAATTCAAAATTCAAATTTTCCCTCTAGTGCATGAGTTTTACCACTATTACTCCTACCTATACTATCCCCGTTAGACGAATCATTAGAATTAAGACTTCCCAATGTTTAATTAACGAGGAGATGAAGCCTAATTTGGGTGACTTCTTTAACGAGGATCGTCCTAATGTTTCCCATTCTAATCATGTGCCTATTGAGCAAATTGATGGATCTCATGATGAAGAAGAAGCTTTAACTAGGGTTTATGTAGATCAACTTACTACATTGGACAATCAATTTGACAGCTTTCAACAATGGATGTGCCAAGAATACCCTAATAGTGAAGCTCTTCCATTAATTGAAGGTCTTAAGCACATGTTTCAAAGTGATAAGAATGGAATTGATATATTGTGTGGCATTGCACATATTGTTGATTCTAATGTCATGCCTATCAAGAGTTGTGCCAAAACCCTAGGTTACTCACAACCTTCCACGCAAGTCAATTCTTCTATTCCTTTGACTAATCCTATGGCTAGTATTCCTACTTTCACATCTAACATCATGGCTACTTCAACTCAAAATGTCATCCCTAAAACAAGTGGTCATGGGGCAATCCCTCTTCTTCATTTAATCCTCCATCTTTACCTATGTCTTCCATGAGTATTCTTATTATTCCTCAGCCAATTAGTGTGACACAAGGGGGCAATTCCTTCAACAACTTTATTCCTCCTTTAAGTGTCACTTGTCCTACCCAATCATCACCAATGCCTACTTATCATAATGTCCCACCACCTTATTCTCAGTCCATGCCTTCTTTCAATAACATCACACCACCTTCTCAATCACCTATGTCTAACATCAATTCTTCTACCGAAATAACAATTAACAATCTTGCTCAAACTGTGTCTTCCTTACAACAACAAATTGCTTCTGTGAGTCAATCCAAGTTTAATGTGCCCACCTTCGATGTTGCGAGCCCACTTTCTCTTGTTATTGTTAAAATTGTGCCACCTAAAAATGTTGAGATCCCTCAATTGGAACTCCTATAATGGAAAAGGTGATCCTCTTACACATGTCAAAACATTTCAAACCTTGTGTACTAATTTTGCTTATGATCAATGATTGCTTGCAAAATTGTTTACAAGAATACTAAGAGATAAGGTCTTACAAATGGTATTGCTCTTTGTCTTCTTATTCTATCACTTCTTTTCAACAACTAGCAAATGCTTTCATCCAACAATTTCAAAACAACATTGGTCCTAAAATCACTTTGACTGATTTAATGCATTGTAAACAAGGTGTTAAAGAAAAAGTGGTTGATTTCATTAGTAGATATAAGCATTTGTGTGCTCAAATTTCTTTTCATGTACCTGATAATGATATTTCTAATTTACAAAAATATATCGAGGAAAAACTTCTTTTGTCTGACTTTAGTTCCTTTCCGTAGTTGTGCGCAACACTCGACAATTATCAACTGGTTGTGAGTCAAATGGAGCAATCCACTCCTATGGCTCCGAGTGATAAGGGGGAGAGTGTTCAATAACCATTTGCGAAGTTCAAACCAACAAAAATCCTCATCAAGTTCAATGATCCAATCAACAACAACCATGTGAATGCTACAACAGGTGTGTCTTCTATTTCTAAATTTTTCCAAAGAGAAAGACAGTTTACTTCCTTGAATTAATCTTTACATAGTATTATGTCTCAGTTGTTGCACATAAAATGTTATCAAACTTCCTCATATAAAACAAATTGATCCTTCCAAACTTGCATCTTATTTTGATAACAATTCCTTTCACCAATTTCATCGTCAACCTAGTCATGATACTAAAAAATATTTTGCATTGAAGAATAAGATTCAAGACTTGATTGATAATAATACTATATGTGGCAGGTGTGAATGATAAAGGGAATAAATCAGTAGCTCCTCCTAATCAAAATCTTAAGATTTTCACTGATCCCTTGCCATCTCATATCTCTAATGTTATTGATATTGTGCCTAATTCTCTCTCTTTTGAAGAATTCACCTCTATGGCTCCAAACTTGGTTAATATGGTAAAGACACAAGGTATGCCTATTGGCATTTTGCATAAAGATTGCATTAATAATATGTTATGTTGTCATTGATGTCAATTGAACCGGTAATGGTATTTGTGATATTGTTGATATTGTTGTTATTAATATTATCTTGTAACCAATAGGAAGAACTTTGTGGAAGATGTTGTAAACCGGTATAGAAGTTTGTGAGTTGAACTGGTAATCGGTGTATGAGATAAACCTTGTCTAACTGGTAAACCCTACCAGTTGTTTTTGTTAAACCCTAATCGATCAAGTTTGTTGAAATGGTTATGTTGGTTTAAGATCTGATGTTGAGCGGTAATGATGGTGACACGTGTGGTCATTGTATAAAGATGAGTTCAAGTTATTTTGGCACGTTTGTTTGATTGTCTAGGGAATGAGAAAAGTGGATTGCATCTAATGCAAAGCGCGTGATGAGTTACAAAGACCGATGAAGCAGTGATCACGAAGCGGTTAGAATTTTCTTGAATAATGTGTACAAATGTGTGGGAGAAAAAGTGACACTAAGCAAACATGCCCTAAACTCACTTTCAACCACACACTTGAGGAATACGAAAGAGCCTAGAGGTATCACACAATTGGCTACTTCTTTTTGTGAAAGAGAGAGCCACGGGCTACCTATTAGGATTTCTATTCCTTTGTTGCAATTGAAAGATGAAATGATGCAAGTTCAATTCCTAACCCCAAAGTGCAAGTATGAACTAATAACAAGATTGCAGAATTAAACTTAAACAATGGAAAGCTGTAAACACAAGGACAAGACAAGAATGCAAATGCGTACCCGGATTTAAAATCTGAGTGAAAATGTTCGGGACGGGGGCGCGGGCGCCACTGTCCTGATTCTGCCCCTGAAACTGCTGTTTTGCACTCTGAAAAGCTGTCAAAAATGCTGAAAATGATGTCTGTCAGGAGGACTAGGGTGCCCAGCGCCCCTGTCCTGGCAGGACCAGGGCGTTCCACGCCCCTGTCATGGTCTTTTGCTCTTAAATTTGGTGGGAAGGTCTATCTCCGTCTGCTTCTTCCGGATCTACAACTTGCGGCATCGTCCGAATTCGGAAACCTGCACTTATATCTGAAAAGGTGTGGTGGGCGGCTATATAGGGTTTTGCCTTAGTCAAACCCCCGCTTCGGTGATTTCCACCTCCACGAATAGCCAAGTTGTATTGTAAAAGTAATGTGTCTGCAGACCTTGTGTGTGTGCAAGATCCTAAAATGCAAGTAAGCAAACTAGAGCAACCTAGAAAGTAAACCCTAATTGCTTGTAAATGATAATGTAAATGCTCTAAATCAAGATGCAAAGTGATCTAAAGCATGAATAAGTGATATATTGAAGCTTATGCAAAGACATGAAAACAACATGAAATCATACCCAACCCCAAGGGAGGGGTACAAGCCAATCTTCAGTCGGTGATCCCTTATTGCTCTTCAATGTCTTCAAAGCCCTAAGTGGATGAATGAAATTGATGAATGCTTGATAGATGGATGTTGAATGTTGTTGAAGTCTTCAAAGATCTGCTCTTTCGCTGCATAGAAGGTCCTTTTAAAACCAAAATTCGGATCCCTTCAAATGAAGAAAGAGAGCTCTTATGTAGGAAACCCTAGATCGTAATTTTGTCTTTTGGCCGACCTAGAGATTGAATTTCCTGCCAATTTCTTGGGGTTAGGCTTTATTTTGTGATTGGATTGTGCTCCTAAAATTTCGAGAAAAATGTCTAGGACCATGTGCACTCTGGGCACCACGGTCCCGACAACTTTTCACCAAATTTTCAGGGCCGTTGGATATGATGATTTTAGAGAGAATCCTGAAGTTACAGGTGATTTCGAGATGTTTTGACCCCCGAAACCAAGCCCCCAAGCTCAAAATAGGACTTAATTAGGGTTTTTGATTGAGTGATGTATTGGAGGAATAAAATGAAAAGGGCACACTTTAATGAAAGGGCCCAACTTTATGATATGGGAGATGATAAAATAGAACCTTAGACCTAATTAATTTAATTAATTAAGTGCTAAAGGGGAAATGCAATGCAAAATACAAAATGCGCCAAGGCGGGTGCTAAACTAGGTGTGAAATTGTACCACCCTAGCAAGTGCGTACAATTTACGACGCTACATTTAGCCCCCACTTTAGCAGTCATATGAACACTACGTGCATATGCAAGCTAAAGTACAGAAAAGTAAACATTATTTGAAAAAAGATATATCCATAAGTCTGTCGAACGAAGCCCCCAGCGGTATCTGCAGTACTCAGTTAGGAACCACAACCTACAAAACCACATGTTAGATCACAAAATCACCTAATGTTTACTAAGGAAGGTGATGAAAATTCGAGGGTAGCTATATGCCCCCCCAGTTTCGGCTTGCTAATTTTAGTGAGTTGAAACAGGGTATCATGTTTACCACTTCGAATTGTTAAAGAATATTGATGACAAATGCTCACAAGAAGATTTGATATGAGATCAAAAACTAATGGAGAATCATTTGGTAAGAAAGAGGACTAAATCTCAATTCCAACACAACAAAGAGTGTGAGGATTTGAGAGTTCTCTAACACAAGATGAAGGATGTAAATGGAAACAAAATGCAAAGAGAAGAAAAGAAAGGAAAAAATCATGAATACACACATTGGTGATCCATGAGAAGAATAGTGAGAGAGAAAACATGGACTTCTCGCCCCTAGATCTTATCTAGGTGATCCATAGGAAAAAGGACATGGAAAACTAGCCCCTAGAGTCTGTCTAGGTGATCCATGTAAGGGAGGAGAGTGAGAAAGTCTAGCCTTATGCCGCTAGTTCCACTCAACCTCGTGCATGTGTGTGTAAGTGAGGTTAGAAGCACCTCATAGGAGTCTATGCCCGAGTATGCTACAACCTGTATATGTATAGTACAAAAAGCGTGACATCTCGCTCTAAGAGTCTGTGCTCTGGTTCCGAGAATAATCACCTTGCATAAAAGAAAAATGGAGACATCTCGCTCTAAGAGTCTGTGCTCTGGTTCCGAGAATGACCCATTGCTCAAAAAGTGTAATGTTTATGTCATAAGCAAAGTAGAACAAGGATACCTACCTTCATCACAAAAGAAGATAACCCAAAAATGCAACAATGTCATAGACCCAATCAAGAGAGTTTTGCACTCTTTAAGCAAGGATAAGATAGTTGAAAAGGGATATCTTGTAGTATGTGTAAAGGAGATCCTTAGAGGAGAAGAGATCTTTGTACAAAAGCCACCTATCCCCGAGAGGAATAAGACAAAGAAGAGAATAAGAATGCAATACTTCCTTCTTTTGCGAGGTGAAAGTGATTCTTAATGAAGGATGACGCTCTTTTTAACCCAATTGGGAGAGTGAATTCATTATGGATGTATTTTACCAAGTGCAAAAGAGGTTGTAGTCCAGGACTTACACCTCTTGTAAGAGAGAATCCTTAAACAAACAACAACAAATGCATACAAGGAATAACATCAAGTAATAAAGTTCACACCATTCACGAAATAGGAAAAAAGTGGATCCTTAGATAAAAACAAGGAAAGATCATTGCCTCCCAAGGATAAGGACAATGAGAGGGACTTACACAATCTTCTAGGGAGATATTTAGACATAAGCAAAATGTACTACATACTCACATGAGTTCATGTAAGCAAGACATTAGTGTATGTAAAATGCTCCTCACAAGAAAGAGAATACGCATCTTCTCCCATGTCTAGGAAAAGAGGATTCTAAAGAAAAGATGATCAATATTTCCACACTATTACCCCAAAGGGAAATTTTAACCATAAAAATAAGAGATGTATGAAATCACTCTTGTCCCCATAGGAACAAGAGATAACATAGAAAATTAGGCTATTATGTTGCTTCAGAAATATGATTGCACTTGAAATTGTACCATCATGAATGACAATGAGCCCCCAGTAAATGAGCTACCAATGTCACATAATGATGAGCAACATAATAGCCATTAATGTTATTTAAAGATATGATAGATTGAATGAGGTATTTGAATATGACATGCTAAATGCTCAACTATAAGTGAGATCAAAAACATGTACAAAGTGATAAAAATTGAAGAAGGAAAGTTACAAGAAATCTTAGAAGAAAGATGAGTGTAATTTATTAGAGCCTTATCCCTGGGGGAAAGGACTTTATGATGAATAGGAGATAAAGATTCATAAGTGGATTTAGAAATTTGAGGGGAGTCATAAAGAGATTTGTTCATCGCCAAGATTTCCTTATGAGGGGAATGAGAGTTGATAGAAGTAGAAGATGATTTAGTTGAAATGAGATCATCATCACTACTAAATATAGCATTCACATTGAGAGATGGTCTTTTAGATGCTTTGGTACGTTTGCAGGGATTATAGCCGAGTCCAAAGGCATAATTGTGAAAATTAGTCTCTAGAGGAACTTTTATCCCTTGTTCATGAGCGCCACAACCATTTCCATGATACCCATGCTTAGCAAAAATGTGAAAACCACGACCATAACGATCAGCCATTTCAGGAAGAGAAGGTGGTTTTTCATAAGACAAAGAATCAAACTCTTCATAATTAGAGGTGTGAGGAGAAGAAGTTTGAGAAGTGGCCACAAAATTATTGCTCAAAGGTTCAGGTAAGACTGATTGATCTCTAGCTTCTTCCTTCTTTTCAACTTTAAGCTCTCTAGAAGGAACCTTATATTCACCTACAAAGGTGGGATTGAAATCAAGAGATCCCCAATCGTCTTCTGCGAGAACCTTCTCAGGATCAAAAGCCTTTTCATGTGTAGATTCAAGTCGATAAGGATCTTCTTCAGGAGCTTTAGACTTATCCAAAGAATTTTGATTATCAGAGGGTGATGATTCATCCATAGGTATCTTGTTCAAAGAGTCATCACTAGAAGAGGAAGGCTTAGATGTTTGCAAACAAGCCTGAAGATTAGTATCACCTATCAAGGTATATGTCTTATTGTTATAAATAAATTTAACTTGTCTATGCAATGTAGAGGGGACAACTTGCATACTGTGAATCCAAGGTCTCCCTAATAACAAGTTGTATGTTAGATTTCCCGACATAACATGGATAGGAGTAGGCAAAGTAACAGGTCCCACTGTGATGGGTAAGGTGATGATACCTAATGAAGACTTAGCCACATTATCAAAGCCTCGAATGGGACGAGAGTCAGGCTCAATAAGGGATGTATCCACATTCATCTTATGCAATAGATTAATGCTACACACATTAAGGCCAGAGCCATTATCTTCCAGTGTTCGTCTTATAGCAGTGTCATTTATGATAACCACAATCATCAAGGGATCATATTGATGTTGAATTTCACTAGTAGGCAATTCATCTTGAGTAAACACAATTTGAGCTTTAGGATTCATCACAGAGTTAACCAAAGACACTATATTACTAGATGTATTAGGTGGAGGAACATTCAAATCTTTCAAGGCATCTTGTAACATTCCATGATGAGCGGAAGAAGTTTGGATCAAATCCCAAAGGGATATCTTAGCAGGGGTAGCTTTAAGTTATTCTATGAGATCATATTCTTTACCGAGAACTTGTGAAATACGTGGAGCTTGCGGAAGAATTGGTTGAGGATTAGGAAGTGAAGTTGGGCTAACTGGAGGAGGATTAGGTTGCCTATTGTTTCTTGTGTTATAGGTATGAGCAACCACATGATAACTCTCTCTAGTCAGATGCTTAGCATACTCATAAGGGCTCTTAGTAGAATAACCTCCTTGCACAGTAATAATAGGTTTCTTAGGAGTGCAAAAAGAATCATTAGCATAACCACCTTGAACCACTAAGATAGGCTTATTTAAAGGTTGAGAATTTTGAGAAGGACAAGCACCTTGGACAGTGAAAAGAGGTTTGTTAGGTGTTTCATTCACATGTATCAAATTGATTGAGGATGGTTTAGAGGAATGAACAAAAGTGTTGGAAGAATTGTTGATGGTCTTCTCTTGCACCAAAATCTCATCACGGATTAAATCAATTTTAGGAGAGAGACAAGGGGTAGGCATTGATGTTCTAGTAGGAAGAGGAAAGGTCATATCATCCTCTATCATCAAATGATCTACATGGGGAATAAACTCTCTAGGAGAAGGATCAACATTACTCTCTAAAGTCTCACTTTTGAGAGGGAGATCTTTGAAAGAGATGTTAATCATCTTGCTTTGAACTAGGGTATCCTTATGAGTAGAACCAAGTTGAGGAGAGGGAGATGCTTTATTTTTAGAGAGAGAATAATTGAGATTCAAGGAAGGTGAGAAAATATCAAGGGAGTTTTCAATCTTGATTTCATCCCCTTTGGCTAAGGTTCTCTCACGGGGTAGAGAATAATCTACACCTTCTTCTAATGGTTCATCCCAAATAGTGAGGTTGTTGAAAGGAATGTTTGAAGTATTGTTAATTTCGGGAGAGAAGATAACATTGTTTATTAATTCCTCATCCTTAGGAGGGAGAGGATCAATAGATGTGTTAAACTCATCCTCTTTCCTCAAAATATATTCAATATGATCTTTAGGGGAGAGAGAATTAAGGAAATTGCTTATTATTTCATCTTCTTTCTCTAAGGGATGCTTATGGGTAAGACAAACTTTAGGAGAAGGGTAAGCATTTATCATTAATTCATCATCTCTAGTGGGAATTTTGTTGGAAAAGGAAATGCCATCACTAGGAAATGTAGGGATAATGTCATCTTCTTGCACAAAAGGATCCTCATGAAGGGAGTGTTTTTTAGGAGGAACATGAACATATTTCTCCAAAGATTCATGCTTAGGAAGGAGATCTTTGAAAGAAGTGTTCATAACCTCTTGTTGCACTAACATGCCCCCATTGGAAGGACCAACTTTAGGAGAAAATAAGTCAATGTCCATCAATACCTTTTCACTTAGAGAGGCATCATGTAGGGAAGGTGAAGTAACATTAAGAAAGGTGTTTATGATATCATTCTCTTCCTCTAGGATAGCTAAATAGGAAGGGCACATTTTAGGAGAGTTGTCAAGATCACTCTTAAAGTCTTCATCCTTAGAACATGGGAGAGTCTCAAAGGGATTGATAGCAACTCTTTTAGGCACTAAAATGTTGTTATAGATGGGGGGAGGTTCTTTAGAAGAAGGAAAAATTGAAACAAGGGAAGCTAGAAAATGAAATTTATGATTCAAATGAGTTCCTAAATCAGATTTGAAATTATTGATCCAAATTAAGCTATCCACAAGTTCAACAAAATTAGGGTTTTAGCAAAAATTTCCTCTAAATTTTTGAATCTTGCAAGAAATTAAAACTTGTAAATAGCATAAACACTCAAATTTGAAAACATAAATCAGAATTAGAGAAGATTGGAATTCACGTCGGGTTCACCAAAATGTGTGGGAGAAAAAGTGACACTAAGCAAACATGCCCTAAACTCACTTTCAACCACACACTTGAGGAATACAAAAGAGCCTAGAGGTATCACACAATTGGTTACTTCTTTTTGTGAAAGAGAGAGCCACGGGCTACCTATTAGGATTTCTATTCCTTTGTTGCAATTGAAAGATGAAATGATGCAAGTTCAATTCCTAACCCCAAAGTGCAAGTATGAACTAATAACAAGATTGCAGAATTGAACTTAAACAATGGAAAGCTGTAAACACAAGGACAAGACAAGAATGCAAATGCGTACCCGGAGTTAAAATCTGAGTGAAAATGTTCGGGACGGGGGCGCGGGCGCCACTGTCCTGATTCTGCCCCTGAAACTGCTGTTTTGCACTCTGAAAAGCTGTCAAAAATGCTGAAAATGCTGTCTGTCAGGAGGACCAGGGTGCCCAGCGCCCCTGTCCTGGCAGGACCAGGGCGTTCCACGCCCCTGTCCTGGTCTTTTGCTCTTAAATTTGGTGGGAAGGTCTGTCTCCGTCTGCTTCTTCCGGATCTGCAACTTGCGGCGTCGTCCGAATTCGGAAACCTGCACTTATATCTGAAAAGGTGTGGTGGGCGGCTATATAGGGTTTTGCCTTAGTCAAACCCCCGCTTCGGTGATTTCCACCTCCACGAATAGCCAAGTTGTATTGTAAAAGTAATGTGTCTGCAGACCTTGTGTGTGTGCAAGATCCTAAAATGCAAGTAAGCAAACTAGAGCAACCTAGAAAGTAAACCCTAATTGCTTGTAAATGATAATGTAAATGCTCTAAATCAAGATGCAAAGTGATCTAAAGCATGAATAAGTGATATATTGAAGCTTATGCAAAGACATGAAAACAACATGAAATCATACCCAACCCCAAGGGAGGGGTATAAGCCAATCTTCAGTCGGTGATCCCTTATTGCTCTTCAATGTCTTCAAAGCCCTAAGTGGATGAATGAAATTGATGAATGCTTGATAGATGGATGTTGAATGTTGTTGAAGTCTTCAAAGATCTGCTCTTTCGCTGCATAGAAGGTCCTTTTAAAACCAAAATTCGGATCCCTTCAAATGAAGAAAGAGAGCTCTTATGTAGGAAACCCTAGATCGTAATTTCGTCTTTTGACCGACCTAGAGATTGAATTTCCCGCCAATTTCTTGGGGTTAGGCTTTATTTTGTGATTGGATTGTGCTCCTAAAATTTCGGGAAAAATGTCCGGGACCATGTGCACTCCGGGCGCCACGGTCCCGACAACTTTTCACCAAATTTTCAGGGCCGTCGGATATGATGATTTTAGAGAGAATCCTGAAGTTACAGGTGATTTCGAGATGTTTTGACCCCCGAAACCAAGCCCCCAAGCTCAAAATAGGACTTAATTAGGGTTTTTGATTGAGTGATGTATTGGAGGAATAAAATGAAAAGGGCACACTTTAATGAAAGGGCCCAACTTTATGATATGGGAGATGATAAAATAGAACCTTAGACCTAATTAATTTAATTAATTAAGTGCTAAAGGGGAAATGCAATGCAAAATACAAAATGCGCCAAGGCGGGTGCTAAACTAGGTGTGAAATTGTACCACCCTAGCAAGTGCGTACAATTTACGACGCTACAATAGATTGCTATGTAAATCCAACAGTCATACTTGAACCGATTTGTTTTGTAATCTCTATGAGAGAATTAGGTTTTTGTTGTGTTACCGACCTAATTGATTTGTATTTAAGGTTGATGAAGTTGTTTTGTAAAAGGTGTTGGAAGAAATCAGTTGAGTGTGTGGCTTCCTAACCGGAGAATGAATCTGCAGTTTCTGTAAAGGGAGATTGAAGCTTAAAAAGGATCCGATCAAGCAAATGTAGTGCTATTCAGACAGATCAAGAAACACTTGTTGTCTTCTAACAATTACAGTAGAATTGAAATCCCCTAACCGGGTAAGCTCTAACAAGCTTGGTTACTTCTTAAATCCTCTAACAAGGTGATCCATTGGCTTGGATTCTCAAATCCTCTACCGAGGTTACTCCTAACAGGGTATTTTGCTTTTCATCAAGGCATTTTGTAAATCTCTTAACCGGGTGATTCCTAACAAGATCAGTTCTTAACAGGACTTATTGTAAATGTTTTAACAGGCTTGGCTCCTAACAGGGCGAACTTCAGAAGAGTTCAGATAGCTATCTTGTAAGTCTCATCTCACTGTAGTTTTTACCTATTTGGGTTTTCCACGTATAAATATTTGTGTCATGAGGTGAATGCTTTTGTGGTTATGATCTTATTTGTTGATTTGATTAACTACTTCACTATTCTGATAAGGCGTGATAATTGGAAGCATTGAGAAATTGAATATGTTGACATATGATTAAGTATTTGGATGTTTACAAGATTGAAGTTGTTTACTATTAAGTTGCTATAACAGTCAACCGGTAATCTTATGAGTATTGATCCTGACAGAGTTATTTTATTGATAAGTTTACTTTGAGTTTGAGTTCGGGAGTTTGTATCAGTTTTTCAGTTTACTGATTCACCTCCCCTCTCAGTATTCTATCGAATACTTATTATTTCATCAAACCATCAATGCCTAAGGATCCTTGTATTACATTTGACCCCGGTGAGACTATTAGAGCACCCTATGGCCCTTTATACATAGTTGCGAAGGTTAAGGATATCCCTTGCCTTGATGCCCTGATTGATCCATCTTGCATGGTTAATGTCATAACTGGAGAGTATATTTTCACTTTACAATTGCATAAACCAATATATGATGCTTCTAATGTGGTTGTGAAGTTATTTGATGGCTTCTCTTGTCCTACCATTGGTTCAATCACCCTTTCTATTGAAGTTCATCCTAAATCCATGGATGTTCACTTTCTCATCATACCATCTTCTGAGCAATTCCATATGAAGTTGGGCTATCCTTAGCTATCTTCCATGAAAGTTATTTCTTCTCCAATTCACAAGTGTCTTAAATTTCCTCGCAATGGAATAATCATAACTGTGAACCATAGCTTATTTCGTCCATCCGAAAGAAGCCCTGGTGTTCCTATTGATCTCTTTTGGCCTAAATAATTTCAATCTCTTCCATTAAGGAGCGATGCTATTTTTCAATCTTATCAAAAATGGAAGAACGATATGATCTTATCCTTAAGTCAACCTAGATTGCCAACACTTGACATTCCTATTATTCTTCAAGATGAGGTTATTCCCCTCTCGGATAGAACTAATCTCCCTCCTAAGGAAGATTGTCAACCTATACCTATGGAGGCGACTTTACCTTCTCTTAAGGAGAACAACAATATTCTTCCTCAGGTTAGACCTATACCTCCTCCTCATGATGGACCTGGTCTCCTTCCTACACCTAATATTCCTCCTTTCTATGGTGCAGTTCCACCTCCTTCCTCTTATCGGGAGAAGATGACTGCTTCTCCTACTGGTCAACCAAAAAGACCTCAACCTAAACCTTCAACTATCAAAGAGAGAAACATTCCTACTCTTTCAAGTGTTCCTCCTCCTTCTTAGCCTTCCACTAAGACTTGATGAAATCATTGTGCGAGAGAACGCCGACTAAGATGTCGTGTTCAAGCTCATCAAGCTATCCATTACAATACTCAATCTCCTCAGACTCCAACAGTTGACATGATTCCCTTTTCTCCTAAGAAAAATGTTCAACCAACATCTCCAAATCATAAGTTGCATAAAACATGTGATGGTTTTACTCCTATTCATGTTCTTGCTCCTCTTTCTCTAAACTTTGATGAAGAAATGGGTGAAAATTCTATTCATAATGTTAATACAACTCCTAATGCTTCTGACAGTGAGTATGAGTATGTTGATGTGGACAAGCATTTATCAGATGAGTTTTCACAAAACCTAATCCTAGCTCCTAGAATCAAACAAAGTGACTTACAACATGAGCATAGTCCTTGTTTGGATCTTGTGATAGTTCTTTCTGTTGTGCTTGATGTCACTCCTCTGGCATGTTGCTCGCCTTCCCGAAATAGAGATCAGCAAGATCGAGAGGTGGATGTCGTGCTAGATTAGCAATATTAGCACTATGGATCTTTCTCCCTCTATTTTCTTTCTCTTTTGTGACCGTTCTTCTATATGTATCCTTGTTCTTCTATTGTTCCCTTAATGTCTACTTGGGGACGATGCAAAGCATTGAGATCTTTTCTTGGTCTCTTTCATGTTGACTCAAAAGACATCCTCTCTTCCCTTTCTTCTAAGGCAGTGTCTTGCTTTGGGGAATGAAGATTATTATATGCATACACATACATGATATACATGAGTTATCATATAGGATACTGACCCTGAGGAAAGCGACACTACCTCATCTTTCATGTTCATTATCCTTGGGTTTATACCTCGATTGGGGGCTAAATCCTTGCAATAATGTGCTCCCTTTCTTCTCTCTCTTGTGTGTATCCTACCTTAAAGCAATAACTCCCGATAAAAGTGTGTGCGATCGCTTTAACGTGGGGGTATACACTCCACTCATACTTTCCTTCTTGTGATACTTAGAATTACTTAGTGAACCTTGTTTTGCTTTGTAATCTTTTGTATCCTTGCTTTTATGACTCATAGTGAAGGGAACTTTGCTACTTGTAGTCATGGTTCTCCCCTTCTTGATCTTCCCTTTTACTTTGTCAATCGAAGTCATAAGATCCTAATTCCACTGGGGGCTTGGCTCATCTTGCCTCCTTGAGAGGGTAAAAGCTTTTCAATCTTGTTTCCTTGAACTTAACCGGCAGTATTGGCATACACTTATACTCCCACTAAAGTGGGGGATAAATGTAGTGTCATAAAATTACGACCCTAGCAATATTCAACTGCATTAGGGTCCTCACGCACGTGATATCAAATTCTCTAGCCTGATCGGAGACCAAAGATTGCTCAGCTTGCGGAAACAACTTCTTCCTTGGTCTCTGCATCACCCCATCCACACTCTGCCCTGGAGAAAGGGGTAGGATAGGGGCATGGCACCACTATCCCCCCTTGGACAGGGGTGTGGTGCCCCTGTGCTCCTAGGACAGAGGCGTGACGCCCCTGTCCTTGCCCTATTTTGGGGAAGGACCCTTCTTAGTATTCCATTGCTGGTTGTGCCTCGGGTGGGAAACTCCCTCGTTGTTGGCCCGTGACGAAATTCAAATCCACTAACATGTATTTAAGGGGGCATTCATCCTCTCATTTGCATAATTTGGATGAGCGGGAAGTTTACATGAGATCAAACATTCAAGAGATTCAAGCACTCTTTTCCAACATTGAGCATTCTCAAGTCTCCCTTCAAGGCTAGGTGTTGCATTCAAGTCAACGATTCAACCATTGAAGAGGAGATTGATTCCAATATTTAGTTCCACACAAGCATTTCTATCAACATTGCTACTGCAACCTCCTTTAAGGTGATTTACAATTTAGTTTTTTATTTACATCTACTTGCAAGTACTTTCTTTCATTACTTGGTTAATTCCAAAACTGGGGTTTGACCTAAAGGCAAACCCCCAATCCCAACCCATTTTCCTCTCTTTTTTGTGAGTAGGTTGTAGGTGTGCAGTTGTACTTTCAAATTTGGGCTTCATTTGTAGAGGCGGAAAAAACCTTTTCATTTCACAGATTTTTCGGAGGACCGTATACATTCCCACCATGGTCCAAGCAACTTTTCCTCAAATTTACAGGGCGACTTCGTCTCGACATTTTACTGCCAGATCCAGGTGCACAACTTCATCCCATATTCTGATCTCAAGTTATAATTAATTCTTTGTCACTTTTGCAATACACAATTCAATCAATTCCTTTGCATTTCAAACAAGGAAGAGGGGATAAACTTATCATTCACAATTCATTCAGAATTCAATCTACCATCTTCATGTGGAGAGATTGAATCTAGTGAATTATCCTCTCCCCTTCCTAATGTAACATGGTGAAAAGTGCTTGAATGGTAATCAATAGCAAAACTCTCATCTCTCTTTGAGGGAAAGGGTAGTTTCCTTCTTGATCTATCATTCACCATTTTCCCACCATTACAAGACCATGAGCTCATCTAGGATCCTCCTCCAAAACCACATCGCTCCAACTCTAGTATAATGGATAGACCCTTGTACAGACCTTGTATCGATCCACATATGGGAACCGTCGCCACCTATACTATACCCCCAAAGGTCATGTAATCGTGATGTGCTCCCATGCCCATATTTGTAAGAGAGTCACTCTTGTAGATAAACTTTGGTACTCTCGATATAAAACCAAATGCATGTCATGGTACCGTTGTCCCAGCATCACCACACTCCACGCATACTCCATACAGTCATGCACCATATCATTAACACACCTTCTCCATCCCATATACAAGCCATGTCCACCCAAATCCAATAGCACTCGTCCACTAATCAATCTGCAAATAAAGAGCACCAGATGTGAAATGTCCCTTATATGCATTGCCTGTCTGTGATGCATCTGTGTCCCGTCCATAGGCAGCTTGTCATACTCACACACCTGTCATAGATAATACTCTGCCCCATCTAACCGATACTCAAGAATAATGTCGCAGATGGGGATATTCAAGATCCTTCAGACGTCGAGAAAGGTGATAGAAGCCTCCCCTGTAGGCAGGTGAAATGTGCACGTCCTATTGTCCCATCTATCCACCAATATGGTCATCATGGCGGTATGTACCCTAATCGTTGGCCATCTGTCAACGAAATCGTAGCCCACCGCACTCAATATCTCCCTCTCATCTGCCTCTAGCTACCTGTATAGTCTCATGGTGGTCAGCCAGTGCTCACGTGATGTGAGTGGCCCTAGACTCTCCTACATCCAACCAATAAATCTCATTATCCCTCATATTCTATGTTAACCCTATCCAATTTTATCTAATTCTAGCCTATTTCCACTCTAGCTTGTTCTCAGGGCATCCAATTGCTCATACCCCATTTTTATACCTATTTCCCTCCCCATCTTCCCTCCTTAGCACTCGCACCACGCCACAGGCAAAGGTGCTAATCCACATGCCCCCCACCCCCTTTGAACTTGTCCCCTTATCCTGGACCAATCAACGCGACCGCACACGTTGAACGCATGCGCTTACATCAAATTCCCCAAGTTTGCCCTTCCCCATGGGCACTGGCGCTCATCACCAACACATGCACTGAACCTTGCACAAATGCATCAAAGCAACGATCAACGCCTCTACCGTGCTAGACTTTTTTCCTATTTATTAGCCTTAATAAATGATCTAACCTACTAAAAACACAAGGTGGGGCAGAGGTACCTACCGGTGGGTTGTACCCCTCAAGTCTCTGATGTTATCGGACTCTCTCTACGCGAAACTCATGAACAAGAATGTGATCCATCTCTCTCCTAGGGCTCTGTGCTCTTCAATATCCTAAAGGTGTATGTGACAATAACCCTTCCTTGGGCCCCATTGGCCTTATGTTGGGCCCCCCATAGCCCTCTTTTTTCACCTTCCTCATTTTTCTTCCACTTTCTTCACTTCTTCATCTTTTTTCTCACCTGTCATTCTTCCTTTTTTGAGAATTTTCCCGAAAATTTTCAAAAAATTCAGTTAAATTCTCGAGGGGGCATCCACCAACCGTGTCTTCACATTGCGGCATCTTTTTCTTGTCTTTTACCCATCACCAATTTTGTTGTTGCATAAAAGAGGGGCAAACTGTAGACGTCTAAAATTAATTAAATTAAATATTTAATTAAATTTATCCTTTCTACGTAATTAATTGAGTAAATCATGTTCCCTTTTATTCTTCTCCGAATTAATTAAATTTAATTTAATTAATCCTGTCACCATAGCCCAATAATTGATTTATTAAATAAATTAATCAAAATTAATTAATTCTTCCAAATTCCCCTTAGTTAATTAATAATAATTAATTAACTTAGTCATGTGATTCCTACAAATCACTTCCTCTAATTCTTCAATAGCCTATTTAATTCTTCTATAATCCCTCATAATCATGTTTAACATTATTTTTTAATTTTAAATTCCCCCCACTCATTCTCTCTCCTCTTGCCAAATCCTCCTACAAATACCACTTGTCTTCTAATCTCTCATTATCCCACCTAATTATCTCTTTAATAATTTATTAGTAGCTAATCCCCGTGATTAGCCACCAAGTCAACCAATAGTCTTAAATGGCTAAGTCCACTTGTCCCCTCCTCACCTTCCAACCTTAAATGCACCTAATTGGGTCATTTCAAAAAATTCAAAATCTCACATTCTCCTATGCCTCTCACCTTCCAAAGGAATTTTAAATTCTTTTTCGCATTCCATTTCCACATGCACTCCATTATTTGGAAATTTTTTATTCCTCATCCATCTCTCAAGGAATTTTTAATTCCTTTTTATTCTCCCAATGTACCTTAAGATCTCTTCCCCATATTCCTTGTGGAGTGTAGAAACAACAAATGCCTTTATGGCAAATCTCTTGGTCTCCACACCTGGTCATGTCATTGTTCCCTCAATTCATATGGTCCATCTCATTCAATCTCAACCCTCCATTTTCTATTCAATCTCAACCATCCATTTCTCCTCTTTCAAATCTATAAATTGGAGTCTCCCCCCCTTTGTTTATCATCTCCAATTTGTGTAATCTCATGTTGTCTACATAGCCTTTGAAAATCATCCCTCAAACATCCATACTATAGTCAATTTGCATCCATATTGATCTCACCCATCATTGTTGTGCATTGGAGAGCAAATCACATCAACACATCAGACCAATCCAAACAAGCAAGGAAGGGGCACATTTTTGGCTTCATCAAAGGTCTAATCAAAGGAACAAGAGAGAACTCTCTCTTGCAAGGTATATGGTTTTTTTGGTTTAATGCTTTCACTTGATTTCTCATGTTTTTTGGGTTTAAACTAACACTCTAAACTTGCAAAGATTTTCCCTCGGTTCACAAATGATTAAGGAAGGGGCTATGAGTACACTAACTTCTAATGTATTATGAATTAATATATAATTAACTATGATTGCCATATATATTGTAGTCTATATTAATATTACTATTAAATTTTATATAAAAACATTATTAGGTTTCATATATTACGTATACATATTAAGCACATCCCCAAGCATACCACCAAGAATAAGGATGTTATTGCATGTAACTTAATAACTGTTGTGATTTGATTTGATTGATGATCATGTCACTAGATGCTTTTGATTCCTTTCCTTTATATCTACCAATGTGAGGGAGAGGTCACTCCTCTTCATCATGTATGCCCTTTGGCAAGAGACACACCTTTTCATCATTAGCTCCCTTTGAAAGAGTGCAACTCTTTATTATTTATGCATCATGTATGCCCTTTGGCAAGAGACACACCTTTTCATCATTAGCTCCCTTTGAAAGAGTGCAACTCTTTATTATTTATGCCTTTGAAAGGGGCACAACCTGTCACAATCAAACTTGCACTTCTTATTTAAATCGAATCTGCATTTTTTATTCCCCAAATCACCCCCCCCTTCAAATGAGTTCTCTTCTCCCTATTATACATCAGATTTGGGGGAGTTGCAACTTATCATTTCATGACTTTTGACCATTTAATAACTTTAATCAAATTTTAATTATGTTTTTTACTTTAAGTTCATTTTTATTTTTATTGTTTTGTCTTAATTTTATTATTATTTATTATTAAATTATATTTGAAAGTGAAGACATTACAACCCACCCCAAACAAGACAATGGAGTATTCAAAATGATTTCCAATATGAAATGGCTTTGGAAACACACATGGAATCAATATGCTAGAAACATATCAAACATGAACCAAACACAAAGCATACACATAAAAACATAGAGAATACACATGGATATACACAAATACATGTATTGTTAGATTCCTTCTTATTGACTAGAATGATTCATTGATTAGTGTTTAACTTGGAGGAGGACAAGATCAAAGCTCTCATACCATTTATAATGTCCCCTACTAGGAGTAAGCTTGTTTCCCATAATTAAACTATATATCACACACTTATCATGCCTTTAATTTGATTATTGAAACTAGAGAACAATTAATTATTCATAATGCATTCAATAATTCTTATATGCAAGGTTTATCCTTATTACTTCCCTAATCATAACAGAGGATGGAGAGTTACTATACTAGGGCGCTTGGAAACTAATCTACAAGAAGGCCCCCTCAAGGTTTCAAGAACACAAGTCCATACCCCATTTTCGGACTTCTCCTTCAAGGTTTTAGGAACACTTGTCCATACCCCATCTTGGAACTTACTTGTCTTGTGAGGAATTAATTTGCCTCTTCCTACACAAACCAACCTATCCTCACAAAGGACCTATCCTCACAAAGGCATTAATGAATGATTAAGGAAGGGGCTATGAGTACACTAACATCTAATGTATTATGAATAAATATGTAATTAAGTATGACTATAATACATATTGTAGTCTATATTAATATTACTATTAAATTATCACATATTACAATCTATATAATATTATTAATATTACTATTAAATTCTACATAAGAACATTATCAAGCTTCATATTTTAAGCATTCATATTAAGCACATCCACATGCATAACAACAATAACAAGGATGCTATTGTATGTAACTTAAAAATTGTTGTGATATGATCTAATTGATGATGATGTCACTAGATGCTTTTGATTCCTTTCATTTATATATGTCAATGTGATGGAGGGGTCACACCTATTCATCATGCATTCCCTTTAGGAAGAGAAAAACCCTTTTAGCATTAACACCTTTTGATGAAAGAATGTAGCTCTTCATTATTTATGCACTTTGAAAGGGACACAACCTTTCACAATCAAATCTGCACTTTTTAAAAGACATTAAAAAAATGTTGTTTTGATTTTAATTCTAAGGGTTATACCAAAGATATATATGTTCGATCGCATTGCATTCTACTTGAAAAGTAGGTATTTTGTGTTTGATTACATTTCGAAACATCCAAAAAGACGGTAGATCAAAATGTCTTATATTATATGTAAAGTTGTAAACTTTGTAAAAGATATTTTGATGCAAAACTAAAATCTACATTAAATTATACTTGAAATTTAAACCTTGCATTCAAAGCAAAAATAAATAAACCAAAATGGTTCAATCTTACTCAAAGTTCTTAATTTTGCTTTGCCAAGGGACTCTAGATTCAAATAGAATCTAATTACTAAGAAACATTGAAACTTGTGCAACCAAAGCAAATGCTATCCAAATTATTGCAATTTTTGTAAGAACCTCTAATACATTATTCGTGTTATCCCACAATTGGATTGCTTTCATATCTAAGTTTACTCTTCTAATCCGTATTATCTTGAAGGGCTTTATATCAATGTTGTATGGAAACAATAGTGAAATTATTTCATCATCTTAAATGTTCTCCATTGCTTTATGTATCTAAATTCAAAACTCTTAGTCTAGAATTAGAATTGGTCGAGAGAGCTACTTTATCATTTCTTTACATGGGGATCTCTATATATTGCAATTATAGAATCGTTGGATTTGTTCGAGGACAAAGAGGTTGAAAACAATTTTAACTTCTCGGTGATAGAACTTGAACTTAGAGGGGAACCAAAGCACTTGTACTAGTGAATGCAATCCTCTTCATTCCACATTAGATTTAAAAAACAATCAGAACTTACATCAAGCTTAGTTTGTAAATTCCTATACTTAATTAGACAAGATTATAATGCAAGGTTCTCCTAAGCATCATAATCATTAACATCATCCACAAGGTAAGAATGCTTTCTCTAAACCTTAACACCATACTCAAATATTCATCCATGCTAGCTCAATGATGACTCCATTGCAAACTCGCCGTCAGTATGAAATCAACAACAATAGCTTTAGAAACTGAAACCAAAAAATGTCCTTGGAAAATCTTTGGAGCTTGAATAAGCTAATGAATTTGCTGAAATGGCTTTAGAAACTTTCAAGAAAAAATGCAATTAGATTTGTGAAGTTGGTGAAATGGCTTTAGAAACTTTCAAGAAAATGCAATTAGCAGGTGTGAAGCCAAATTCCACAATCTTTGCAAGCATTCTCCATGCCTATGCTAAAATTTGAAACAAGGCAGACATCTATCAAAGCATAAAGGGAATAATAGGGAAGAATATTGTTAGATGTCGTAGTTGTGATTGCCCAAGTTGACATGTATGCAAAATTTAAAAGCGTAGACAAGGCATTTGAATTGTTTGATGAAATGCCTCGAAGAATATGGTTTCATGGACTGCGATGATTGCAAAATATGTACATAATGGATCTATTGAAAAAGCTTTAGAAACTTTCAAGCAAATGCAATTGCCTGTGTATGCCAAAATGGGAGCTTTGCAACAAGGTATGGAAATCCATCAAACCATAATGATTGGGGGATTTTATTTAGATATTATAGTTGGAAATGCTCTAGTAGACGTATACAAAATGTGGAAGCATAGAAAAGGCATGTAAATAGTTTGGCATAATGACTCACAAAGATGCCATCTCATGGAATGCAATGATTGGGAAATACACCAAAAATATTTGAATTAATAAAGCACTCTAGAACATATCCGAACATTTGATTGTGTTTTATGTGCTTGTAGCAATGTCGATTTAGTGGATAAGGTTGTACATCAATCACATGATTGACCATTACTTCATTACACCTACAATTGATCATTATGTGTGCATGGCTGACCACCTTTCTCCTATATCAACAAATGTTGTAAACAAATATAATTGAAAATGCATGGCTGACCTTCTTGCTCCTATATCAACAAATGCTATAAACAAATATAATTGAAAAGTCATAATATTAGGGTACAATATAGCTATTAGTATGATATATTACAAGCATCATTAAGAGTTTAGCAAATCCCTGTCAACAACAATAAACACACACAAAACAACAACCATAGGATAAGATAAAAGCATAAAGTTCAAATTTTACTATGATAGAGATAAAGTATGAAGTTTCCTTGTTTCCACAAAAGAGTAATATCCAATAAGAAATTTTCATTTCTATTTATTACTCCACCTATGGTAAGAAGTTTTCTTTGCGTAGGTGGTAAGAAGTTTGCATTTCTATTTGTCACTCCACCTATGGTAAGAAGTTTTCATTTATATTTTTCACTTCAGGTGTAGGTGGACTTGCAAATTTTGCGCTTGCTCAGGACATTAAAAATATAAAACCCAAGGGCACTAAATTCCAAACAATTTATAACTTTTAAGGTATATGTAAAGAAATTCCTTTACCCACAAATTGGACTCAATATGCCAAATTAGCATCTAGCATAAAAATGACATTAAATCAACCTTCATTTTTTTAAAAATGAATTATTGCATATAAATGATAAACTCCATTCATGGGGGCCTATTAATGATCTCATGCATTATGCAAAAATTCATTCTTATATATCGTTGCTTGATCATTTGTTAAAATAAGGTCAAGAATTATTTTCCCTAAATTTGGACAACATTCTACTGGATGGTAGGCCTACAAGACGTCATTAAGATTTATTGAGGTGTCCAATAAAGTTATACACCACATCAAGTTTCTTGCATTTATGGACCATCTTATTGTGATTACATGATCCAAATATGAACCTGGGCTAACCTCTTACAATTTCCACCAATAAACATTGCACTGAAACACTTAGACAAATACCGTTGCTATTAAGATGATTATTGTTGTAATAGGTATCATTGCTATGCAAAATTCACGACTTCCCCATTTTTTCAATTTTTTTGCAATAAAATTACAAATTTAAATGAAAATAATGCATCTATTCACAATGTTAATCACATCAATGGAGAGGAATTTTATTGGAGATAGTGTAGATACCAAGTTCAATGCTTAATGAGTAATATATTATATATTATATAGACAAGGCGAATATGGAGCAAAAATTTGTGTGAAGGATAGTCACCGGTCAAGACAATAAGGCAGGTCAACAACAATTCACAAACAGACATGGCAAATAGGGTATCAAGAGGAAGCCAATTGGAGGAGCTAAAAAATAATTGTCATAGGGGCAAATGCCATCCTGACAACAAAGCAGGGGTAAGTGAGCAACATGGAACCAAAAACAATCCATTGAAATGGCTTCCTCCTTTGCAATCAGGACAACATAACTTGGAATAGAAGCTCCGATCTAGGGTTCCAATCAATTTTCATCACAACCCTAATCTACCCAATACCAAGCAAGCTATTCATCAAAATGATCCAAGAGAACAAACATGATGGTATTCAAAACTAGGGGAGAGGAAAATCCTTCTCTCCACCTGACCGGAAAAGGCACTCAATGGTCATTATGTCGAATATCACAATTCCAATCTACAACCACTATAAATATTGCAGACTCTTTGTCAAGTGGACGAGTAAAGCAATAGACAAAGGGAAGATCGCTACCATGGCCGGGAATGTATCAGAGCTCTCCCTAATCATTTCTTCCTTTTGGATTGTGTTGATATTAGCACAAAACAATCCATTCTTTATGGAGAGCCTTTTTTTTTTCAAAGGCTTTTGCTTTTATAGATTGGACTAGGAACCAAACTTTAAACCTAGGACTCATAAACCAAAACGACTTGCCTATTGGGTTGAATTTGATAGCCTTCTGTCAGAATACTGGAACAAAGAATCTTTAGAAAGCATTGGAGAGGCTCTGGGTTCGCTCATTGGAATTGAGGAAGAATTCGACTTTCAAGCCCTAGATAATTTAGACATCATAACGGGCAACAATCTCTAGAAGCAAAAGGTGATGGTCGATCTAAGTGATAAAGGCAACATATGCATTCTTGGCCAGAGATTCATTTCGCATAACCCAATGTGTAAAGGGAAAGAGATAGATCACTCCTTTGGCCTAGAGATAAATAAGAACCTCGAATGGCATCTGATTAACCCAGGATCAACTCAATTTGGATAAATGCTTCAAGTTCAAAGATAGGCTTAATCATCTAATAACTGATATAGATATCTTGCAAGTGGAGATCACTAGGAGTCTATGGACAACAAGCCCTATAAACCAAGTTGTTGAGAAAATAGTGCAACCGATAGGAAGCAATACTAGAGCGAGAAATATCTCATGTTTGGAAGAGCAAAACATCCTTTACACCCCTGCCAACAATAATCTTGGCCAAGAGAATCCCTTGGTGGAGGGAATTGTGATGGGATCCATATCTGTGAGCAAGACCCCTACCTTGAATCATGAAGCTGAGGAGTTAGAAAGACGTGCATTAATTAGGAAGATTATAGATCTGGACAAGATGAATGAGGGAGGAAATGGTGTTGATGATGCTAGTGACATACATGATGATGAGGAGGAGGAGAGTTTTGGTACTGAGCTTGGTATTCTTCAAGACGTTACAAACAAAAGGATTCAAAATTGTGGCAAGATCTCTGCAAACAAAAGAGGAAGAAAGTCTATTTTAGAGCTTTGGGTGAAGGATGGGGAGGTAGAAGGATAAATGAAGATCACAACCTTGCTATCACAGAGGAAGGGAAACTCCCTTCCTCAAGAGGAATGAAGCTCTTGTCTTGCAATGTTAAGGGTTTATGTGCTCCTAGCAAACAACGCTTGGTCAAGTGTAGGTATATTGCATCTCACGCTGACATCATATTACTGCAAGAAACCAAAATGGCCACATAAGAAATTTCTAATTTTGCAAAAAAAACTTGGCTTCTAGCAAGTGGAAGATGTTCGGGCAGAGGGAGCATCTGGTGGCTTAGCCATCCTATGGAAAAAGAATGCACTGAACTTTGACTTTTGGCTTATGAAAGAAATTGGCAAGGGGGTATTGTGAAATCCTCTAGCAGCAACCTACAATTTATTCTCATCAATGTCTATGGCCCCATTCCTAATCCAAGAAAAGAGAGGTCTGGTTGGAAATTGATCATTTGTTCACAAATTTTCTAGAGTCCCATATCATTCTGGGTGGTGACTTCAATGCCATTCTGTACCCATCTAAAAAGAGAAGTGGATCTCAACTGGTTGGTCAATCTCAACTAGATTTTAAAGACTAGGAGAGTAGGAACAACTTGATGGAGAGTGAAACTAGAAAAGGACTATTCACCTAAAATAATAGATGACTGTGATTCAATTATATTGCTGAAAAAGTGAATAGATTATTTATCAAAGGTGATCAAACATCTTTCTCATTTGACCTCAAAGCTTCTATTCAACCTTGGTCAAGATCAAATCATTACCCCATTCTCGTAGAGATAATCGGTGATAAAAAATCATGAGGATGTTCATTCAAATTTGAATTTATGTGGATGAAACATAAAGACTTCTTCACTCTGATTCATCAATGGTGGAACGAGGAGCATTTTTCAGGTTCTAAGTTCTTTTGCTTGGTATCCAACCTCAAAGCCACAAAGGAAAAGATTTTAGAATGAAACAAGGAGCAATTCGAAGATACTTTTGTAAAAAAAAAAAGAAGTATAGAAGTTGATATGACATCGCTGAATGAGGAAGTTTTCAGTGTTGGGATGGAGCAAGAAAGTATTTTCATGGAAAAACTTCTTCATGAATATGAGGATATATTGGCTAAGGAAGAAGAGTTCTAGAAATAGAAATCCAAGGAAACTTGGTTGGATGAAGGTGACAAATATTTGAAGTTTTTTCATAATTCAGTTAAGCATCAAAGAGCAATAAACAAAATAACCAAAATATGCAAAGAAGATGGAACTGTAATAGAAGATCCAATAATGATAGCGGACAGGGACTGATTTAACCAATCAAAGATACCTTCTCCAAAATATCCCTCAATTGATCAAAGATGAGCATCTAGATGCTCAACACAAAAATAACTAAAGAAGAAGTGGAATGTGCACTAGGTCAATTCCAAGATGATAAGGTTGTGGTGGAGACCTTGGTTGCTGCTCAACATGTTGGAAGGTTCCTTGAAGAAATCAATAACACTTTCATAGCATTGATACCAAAAAATGAAATGCATCAAAAAGAGAAGATTTTCAACCTCTCTCTGCAATATGCAAGATGTTATACAAGTTATTGGCTAAAATTATGGCTAATAGACTTAAAATGCTTTTGCCTTCTATCATTTCTGACAAAAAAACTTGTTTTGTTCCTAACCAATCAATCCTAAATGGTGTCATTATTGCACGAGAGGCTATACACTCCATTCAGAGCCAGAAAATGCCTAGTATGATCATTAAACTAGACATCAAAAAAGCCTATGATAAAGTGGATTGGCACTTTCTATGCAAATGTCTAGAGGCATTTGGATTTTGCAAGAAATGGATTAACTGGATTTACTTCCACATTTCAAGCCATAAGGTTTTTTTGAAGTATCTAGAGGTTTGAGACAAGGAGACCCTTTGTCTCCTCTTTTGTTTATAATTATTGCAGAAGCTCTAGGGAGAGGTCTTAACGCTACTAAGAGGTTAGGTAAAATTGAGGGCATTCAAATTACCAGTGGTGTGGATACCATCACACCAACAACTCACAAATGATACTCTACTTTTAGGCACTGGCAGCAAGAAAGAGGCTCTGGAATTCAAGAAAATTCTCAAATAGTATGAGTTGGCCTTAGGTCAGGTTGTGAGCAATGAAAAGTATGAAATCTTCTTCTTCAACTTAGATCCAATTAAGGCAATGAAAAGTATGAAATCTTCTTCTTCAACTTGGATCCAATTAAGGAAATGGAAATTGCCAGCGGGTTGAGCTTCAAAATTGGTAAGCTTCCTTGCACCTATTTGGGTATCCCTCTTTATCTGGGGATTCACACATCTAAATTACAGGACCCTCTAAGAGAAAAAATCAAAAAAAGGCTTTCATCGTGGAAGGGCAGGGAGATTGGTCATGATTAAGACAGTTCTATCAACTATGCCGATTTATCTTCTTTCCTACCTTGCCCTTTCTATTGGGGCTAATAGGAAAATCATTCAAATCATAAGGTTTTACTGGCAGGGTGTAGCAGAGCAAAAAAAAATTGCAATGGTATCTTGGAAAATGATTTGCAAATTAAAAAAAACAAGATAGTGGATTAGGTATAAGGAATTTGATGTGGCAAAATCAAGCTCTTGGAGCGAAACTAGTCTGGAAAGAAATTCTGCACTCACCCGCATCTAAAATAGGTGAAGATATTGCAATCAAAATACTAAAGACTTAGATAACAGAGAAGGAATCTTCAGATCATCTAATCCCCCAAAAGACTCTAGAATATGGAATTTCATCTTAAATAGTAGAATACTTTTTACTTAAACATTTTTCATTTTTCATGGGATAACTTTGATGGTCGGTCTGCCCTCTTTTGGAAAGATCCTTGGGGAGGACACCCCCCCTATAGATAAACTTAAGGATACTCAACCCTTTAAGGACACCTTCACTCAAAGATGGGGCAGCTTCAGATCATCTAATCCCCCAAAAGACTCTAGAATATGGAATTTCATCTTGAATAGTAGAATACTTTTTACTTAAACATTTTTCATTTTTCATGGGATAACTTTGATGGTCGGTCTGCCCTCTTTTGGAAAGATCCTTGGGGAGGACACCCCCCTATAGATAAACTTAAGGATACTCAACCCTTTAAGGACACCTTCACTCAAAGATGGGGCAGTCATGGTAGAAATTATGTAGAATATGGAATTTCATCTTGAATAGTAGAATACTTTTTACTTACATTTTTCATGGGATAACTTTGATGGTCGGTTTGCCTCTTTTGGGAAGATTATTGGGGAGGACACCTCCCTATAGATAAACTTATGGATACTCAACCCTTTAAGTACACCTTCACTCAAAGATGGGGCAGTCATGATAGAAATTATGTAGAAGTGAATGAGTCTCAATCAACTCTCAATTGGAAACAAAAGGATTTATCTTCCCTTACGAATCATGATGATTGGGTCAAATTGAATGATATACCATCGGAAAAAACCTTCGCATTCTGAAATGGCTCTGACACGCTGATTTGGGTCAACTTTAAGACAAGTCAATATAATTCCAAGGATGGTTTTCAGTTGGTATACAAAGAGTCTATTCAAGTCAAAGATAGCCTTCCCATTAAGTTGTGTTGGGACAAACAATGCTTGCCTAAGGCTGGAGTCTTCTCTTGGATGGCTATCCAAGGAAGAATCCTAGTCAACTCTAAGATAGGTCAATATAATTATAATTCCAAGGATGGTTTTCAGTTGGTATACAAAGAGTCTATTCAAGTCAAAGATAACCTTCCCATTAAGTTATGTTGGGACAAACAATGCTTGCCTAATGTTGGGACAAACAATGCTTGCCTAAGGCTGGAGTCTTCTCTTGGATGGCTATCCAAGGAAGAATCCTAGTGCAGAGCATTTAGGGAACTTGGTTTCGAAGGACCTTCAAGATGTGCTTTATGCAAGATTGAGGAAGAGAGCTCATGTCATTTGCTCATTGCCTGCCCCTTTGCTTAATCTTGCTAGATGTAGCTGATTAACAAGTTGGGATGGTCTACTACTCTACCTTCACACATTCTTCCATGGTTTAGAAGCTAGCCTGTGGATCTCCAATCGTTCCCTCATTTTGTGGGAGTTATGGAAATAAAGAAACTGTAGAATATGGACAACAATTTGATGGTCCCAATCAAGTGGATTATCATGTTAAGAGTGCCCTGAGAGACACTGGTGGGAGGAATGAGCAGATATTCAAACGCCCTATCCTCACTGTGAGAGACATGGAGGCATTTGAAGCTATAAAACCTAGTATTGCAAGAAATATTGATTTCCTTCAAAAGTGGCTTGAATAGAAGGCGTCTACAAGTGGTGACTGGTGGAAGGATTACCTCGTTGCAAAAGGGTATGAACCATGATCAACAGAGGTTGAGGACTCAAAGGGAATGATGGGTAGTGAGATGCCAAAGGAGGCTCACAGGCCTACAATGAGAGAAGGTGGTTTGGGCAAAGGGCCAACAATGGAACCCTCTATTGCTAGGAAACACCCTCCTCATGGCAAGTATGTTTTTGTGGATCAAAGCCTTCTAGTGCAAAAAAAAAAAAAAAAAAGAGGAGAAAAAGACCTCGATGCCCAAGTCTGAAGGTCTATGTGGAGGTGATGTCTAAAACTTAGGGTTTTGGTATTTAGCAAGTATATGCATGGATTTTGTAATTACTCCCATGCCTAGTTAAGATAATATCCTAGGTTTTATTTCAGTTACTGCATGCATGGATTTTGTTATATTACCATCTTGTTAGTATACAAAAACTCCCATTTATGCTATAGGTGTTGATGGAGATAGAAGACTATCTCAGATCAGCTAGCTATAGGAGCATGTTAATCACATATCTAGACGATCCTTGGTTCTTTTAATTTAATTATTAATTTTGTTGCTAAAGAGATTTTACAAAGCAACCCTATTACCCACACAAGCTCAATGATGCTCTTTTACAATTCAATTAACTCTTTGAGGAACCCTTATATCAGGCAACTCTTCGAGAAATACTTAAATAATTTGATATAATAATCAAAATCAATGATTTTATAACAAAGGTATCCAATAGTTAGCCTTCACACATTGGAAGAAGACAATGAACAACATTGTCTCTAAACAAGTGTTCAATATGTTTCCTACACAGATAGAATTTTAAATCTTTATGACAAGCCAATAGAATCCATATCCACATTTAGAAAAGCTTTAACAAAGTTATGTCTTTTTCTTGCTGCTAAACTTTTAAAATATTGGAAGGTTCTAGCTATTGGATTCTCTCACAATTCATCTAGTGATTTTGTTCCTTATGTTTAGGTAAGAAATTCCAAAGTCCTTCACCCAGAAAACTATGCTAAAACCATATATTCATTTTATGGAGGCTCGGCAAAAACTGAACAACTTTCCTCAAATTTAATTAGAAATGCATTTTTTTTGTTGCAAAATTCAATGAGGAAACAAGTTGAATCTAGAAATATTTGAAATGCATTTTTTTTGTTGCAAAATTCAATGAGGAAACAAGTTGAATCTAGAAATATTTGATTGATTTAAATGCAAATTGGGTACAAAATGGCATCGTCTTGTGGAATGCTAATGGCTGATAGATTGAAACAAAATGAAATAGCAAATTGTTTTTATAAAACTAAAAGTAAATACTACATCAAAACCAATGTGGCTCCTTCACCTCACCAAAATGAGGTCCTCACCAAAATGAGGTTGAGGTTGGCACCCCTCACAGGGTCTGAGGGAGAGAGTGAGATATAGGGGTAGAGAGAGAGTGAGATATAGTGGTAGAGAGAGGGGATAGAAAAATAGTGATAGGGAGATAGATAGGTCTAAAGTTTGAAGCAGATAGAGCGAGAGAATGCTAACAGGAACCCATTGATTACTGATTACTGAAATTTGACTAAGTTTGAAATTTAAAAAATCTTCTAAAACCTAAAATTTCCATTATAACTCCTAAACATCTGAAACTGCCAATATATATATGAAATATAACATAAAGTATAAGAAAGGAAAAAGCCATGACTTAAATGTTATATTTCATGCATATATTCTAATGAAGAAAATGAGACTGACTTGGGCATGTTTGGGCCTCTGTTTCCTCTGTTTTTTATGCAGCCGAGCAAAACAACTCTGGAGTTTTTCAAAAATTGCCGAATGTTTTGCTCAGTATTTCATCTATGGTAATGACTTCCTTGTCCTTAACTATCACTAAATACGCTGAAAATCTTGAACCTATCCAATTGACATCTGCAGGCTTATTTTTATTAGACAGTTATGCTTTAACAATCTTCACTTCTATTGAAAGGTTCATTTGACTTTATATTTGATTATCACGCCACTAAAACACCAACCGCAAGTTTATAGTCTTTCTCAAGAATTATGCGTGCTCCATGTTAGTTAAAAAAATGTACTAAATTCTTCTGCGGCACCATCAAATGGAGTGGTACAGTTGTAATTCAAAGATGTGCTTCTTTATTCTACATCATTACTAAAATCAAAATGCATGTACTATCGCTGGAAATGGCTTTAATAGCTGGAAATGCAAAATGTGGAAGCACAAACAAGGCACGTGAACTGTTTCACAGAATACCTCAAAGAGAAGTTGTCCCATGGAATGCAATGATCACAAAATTTGTAAATCAAAATGCATGTACTATCGCTGGAAATGGCTTTAATAGATATGAATGCAAAATGTGGAAGCACAAACAAGGCACGTGAACTGTTTCACAGAATGAATCAAAGAGAAGTTGTCCCATGGAATGCAATGATCACAAGATTTGTAGGAAATGGATGTGTTGAAAAGGCTTTAGAAAATTTCAAACGATTGCAATTGGCAGGTATAAACATAAAAAAAAATTGCCCGTGTCCTCCCTGCCTGTGCCAAAATGGGAGCTTTGAGATAAGGTATGGACATTCATCAAAGCGTAATGGTAGGGAAATTTTCGTCACACATTGTACATGGAAATCCTCCGGTAGACATGCATGTAAAATGTGGAAACAAAAACAACACACCTAAAGTGTTTGACAGAATGCCTAAAGAGGTCATGTCAGGGAATGAAATGCAATCAAGAATGCCTAAGAGTCAAAGAGAGGTCATGTCAAGGAATGACATGAAATGATTGCACAATGTGCACAAAATGGATTTTGCAAGGAAGCTCTCAAAATCTTTGAATTAATGAAGCTTTCATTTTTGTCACACATTGTACATGGAAATCCTCCGGTAGACATGCATGTAAAATGTGGAAACAAAAACAACACACCTAAAGTGTTTGACAGAATGCCTCAAAGAGGTCATGTCAGGGAATGAAATGCAATTAAGAATGGAATGACATGAAATGATTGCAGAATGTGCACAAAATGGATTTTGCAAGAAGCTCTCAAAATCTTTGAATTAATGAAGCTTTCTCAAACACATCCTAACATTGCAATTGCAAGCTTTGTTTCTGTTCTCCGTAGTGGATGAGGGCTGTACATACTTCAATCACACAAGTAGCCCTTATTGCAATTATTGCATTACATATATAATTGTGTAATTGTTCAATAGGTGTCCATGATTGACCTTCATGCCCTTGCTGACTATCTTGAGAACACCCTAAACCTTATTATTAAGATGCCAGTTAGAAATGTGGTGGTTTTATGGACGTGATTTCTTGGTGCCTATAGATCATATATGAATATAGGCTATGTATATCCAACACTACATTTTCAGTTGAATCTCAAAAATGTTACAAGCCTGCACAACTTATGTTCTACTCTAAAACTCTACGCAGAAGCAGTCAGGTTGCAAGTGATTTACCTGCACAAATTGTGCCCTGCTATCAAGTTATTAGCTGCACAAATTGTACCCTGCTATCAACGATGGTGATGAGAAAATGGACAGAGTTTGCGGGAAAATTTTAAGAAACCCTATTGTACTCTGCAACAACGATGCTGATGAGAAAATGAGCAGAGTTTGCAGGACCAAAATTTTCCCAACAACCTTTCCAGCATGACACAACATTTCAACAGCGCGAGTTCGCAGAGTCACAGAGTAACACTTTTCGGTGGGGGTTTCCCCCAAATAATAGACTATCAGCTAATTAGTATATTAATAAAAAATTAATTATTATCACACTAGTGTTTACAAATACTATTATCAATTAAATTAATTAAATATTATCTCTTAAACGTAGGGGGCATGACAATTTTATTTATGTACCGCAGTGTGTAGTTACATTATAAGGGGGCAAGGGACGTGTAGAATTTGCTACATAACCTTATACAAAATTTATGAGTTTAATCATAATGTTCTGGAATTGCATGGAATCTATGCAGACAGAGACAAGAATTCAAACATCTAAACTTTATATTAGTACATCCCCATTTACAAGTGGTTTGTTTTCATTCTTTTTAATATCTTCAATGTAACATCTTTGAATTTTGCTAAACGCGTAGCATTATTAACAGGTGAAAGAATATGAAAATATGTTTGAATAATGCCAAAATTCATATCCTAAAAGATACTATCCTCAACTACAACTAGGCAATCTGTACAAACCATTGTTACCAGATTTTCTTCTCTAAAGTCACCAGCAGATGACAGAGAAAGCAAATGGTTAATAAAATTGAATGGAGAAACAAACCTCACTTTGAACTTCAAAAGATTAAGACATGACACTCCTAATACGCATCATTGAGTGTCCTCTAGAACTTTGTTCCAAGCCATTCGTAAAGCTCATGCTTTAGAATCACCGGAAGGAAATACATAATTAATACTCGTGCCATTTTGAAAAAGCAAGAAAGAGAAAAACTGCCTATAATTCTTTCAAATTTGCTCTTATTAAAATCTTATCAAGTTTAGTAGACAGTAAAACCCGTCATCTCAGATAGCATATCTATTCATCCAATCTTCCCCTTAGAAAAAGAGGCTACAGGCATACCCAAAACCGATCATAAAGAACTTGAACCTAGAACAAGCCTTGCATTTCCATTCACGTGTTAAAGCTCACTTCATAATTATAGTAACAGCAATGATGGAACTAAGGACTCGGAATCAGTTGCAAGCATCGTCAAAGGCAAGGCCATTCACTTCAATGGTCCAGCAAACACAAACATACATACTCTATAATAGAGTAACAATTTGACAACAAACCAAGATGTATACAATCTAATGGAATAGCTAGTCCAATTTTCTTCAAAAGATAAAGGTACCTGTTACAATTTTCTTCAGAAGTTGAAGGAACATCTAAAATACAACGGTGCAAGGCTAAACCCACCATGTGGGCAATCCAATACAGAAATTGGACCAAGTTTCTTCATATAGTAAGGTACCTGGGCCACTTTGCATTACAAGGTAAAGTAACCTGCAAAATATGATAGCATGATGAGGGTGTTAGGCTCGCTATGACAGTGTCCAAACAAAAGCTTCCTTTCAGAAAGCTACCTTTCAGGAAACTATTCAAAGCACAATTTAAATGAAGTATTCAATTTATTGAGGAGAAACAAAATTTTCAGAAGGAATAGCACGCAGAGAACCAGACATTCATTATAGATATTTCATCAGAATATTTGTCAATGATCAAGGATCAATGAACATGAATCTGAATAGATCTCAGTTGTTAGCAGAGACACACGTACCTCAAACATGATGCAGTAGAAAATTACAGCGAACTGCAAATCCCATCCATACAATCTAAACTTCAGAGTAAAAATTTCACATTTTCTAATCATCAAGTGAGAATTTCCACAAAATTTTTTCCTTAATAAATTTTGTGCATAGGGAAAGGGACCCAGTTACCGCCAATGTTCCAATAACCATGCATTGAAACATGCTAAATAAAACCCATTAAAAAATCATCTACTGGGCCAATAGCTGTCCACTGGTATACCCAATAGTTGAAAAAAAAGTTACTAATCAGAGGAATTGTGCAACCTAATTGGTACCCATAGCAAACGATTACTGGGCCATTTGTGCATAATTATTGGATCAGTTGTGTGGTGGTCAAAGTGAAAAGTTGATGAGGCAATAGAGAACATGTATCTAACATCACCTCAAAATGGCCACTTTTGACCCTTGCGCGCATAACAAATCCTCCTGTGATCATCATAACTACCCAAAAGCCAAAACAATAGCTATAAGCTTTTAAGTCACATGAAAAAAAACAAAAAGAATTGTCAAAGACTGATGTGCTGTTTGCGAAGCTTAGTGTGCATGAAGTTAGCTATAACGGCTACTGGTACCCTTCCCCTAAGTTATTGTGAAAGTTGTGCTTATCAGAAGTAGCAATGGCTGATTGTCGATGGGTGGGAATCAGTTCATTCACCAAATACTAAGCGCTACAGAAATGCAGAGCATGCACTTTATTGCTTTTAAGCCTTATCTAATACAATTTGTCCTTTGGATGCTAAGGAATACCGTGATTAAAGAAGAGAACATTATACACTAGATATATTTACAGAATTAAAATTTTTGATAATTTTGAAGTCTGCCAAAAATCTCTTTATACATTTGATACAGTCTTCCAAAAGAAATTATTATATTTTAGGGCAAAAATGCATAAATACAACAGCCATCAAGTTTAGCCAACATATCCATATACAAGAATATTTGGCATGTGTATCCATGCACATTCATTCATGTGTAAAACATTAGACACATGCATATAGCCACAATCACACCAACACCTATTTGGGCCCCTGTGCATCAGCTATTCATGGGCTTTAATTTGAGAAGCATATGGCTGTGTATGATTTTTTTTAATAATAAACTTCAATTTCTTTATAGCCATATCAAATGAAGAGAATTTTTGGCATACTATAAATTCTAAAAGATTATATACAGAGAATTTATAGCTATATATATGATGTATATGTATAGGTATATATGCACACATATACACCAATTACAAGGCAATGTATAAGATGTATATTCATTCTAGACTGCTCGTGGTATACGTATAGGTATATGCATACATATACACCTGCATTGCACCAATTACCAGGTAATATTTTAACTTAAAAGGCTGCAAAAATCTTGTCTCGAGCTCAAGAATCTAGTAGCTCTAAAACCCCGATATTTTCATTTATTGTGAAAAGATTGAAGCAGCAGCTGTAGGGAGACTGATTTTGTTCCATCTCATTTTTTAAAAATTCTGCTTTGGTAGGGTTTCTTAATATTTTTCCTGCAGGTAACTGTATTGTAAGTCAAATGGTACCCCCACTACAAAAACAAAGCATTGCATATAAAGCAATAACCCTACCAGTCGTAAGAGTTGGAGCCCTGTCCCCAACCCTCACTACATAATTTAAAAGAATAACGAGTTACATACTTTAAAGAGTGGAATTAAAAGTTAGTTGTGAAAGATGAAGAAGTGAGAAAGCAGCCAAGGGGGGGAGTGGCGATGCCTAAATTTAGAAAGGTATTTTAATTTAAAATTAAAAAATTTAAGAATGGCCACTAACTGCAAGAAATATTATTTACTCAAGCATTAAAAATTTTTGTGCTTTAACTTATTCTGAAATCAAATGCATACATAGAATGCAATCCTCATTTCGGTCATGAGATGCATTGAGAATATATAAAATGATACACACACGGCATGAGTGATGAATGGAATACTGGATAAATTTGTTTAGACACTGATAAGCTTCATAGCCTAAGAAAGGATTCATAAAATCCTTACCTGTCACTCATGTACGCTGTGCCAGTCATGCTTTATCAGAGTTTCTGCTCTTAACAGTATCACCACAGTGTTAACAACATTGAAAAATGTCACAATTGTGGCCCTTTCTATGATGTGTTCTGTTAAAAAAATTAAAAACAAAAAGATTAAATAAAGCCTATACACAAATTTAATTTTTGTTTTACGTAGAAACTTTCCCAAAATTTTGACAAAATAATTTAACGTCTCTGTGATATGCATAATTATAGTAAGAGCGATGCTGAACTAAGGATGGGGAATGCAGCTGCAAGCATTATCAAAGGCAAGGCCATTCACTCCAGTGGTTCAGCATACACAAGCATACATACTCTATAATGGAGCAACTAATTTTAGAACAAACCAGATGTATTTAATCCAATGCAATAGCTAGTCCAATTTTCTTAAAAGGATAAAGGTGCTTGTTACAATTTTCTTAGGAAGTTGAAGAAATCTCCAAAATACTATGGTGCAAGGCCTCAACCCACCATGTGAGCAATGCAATACAGAAATTGGACCAGTTTTCTTCATATGGTAAGGTACCTAGGCCAATTTGCCTTACAAGATAAAGTAACCTGCAAAATATGATAGCATAATGAGGATGTTAGGCTCGCTTTGACAATGTCCAAACAAAAGCTTCCTTTAAGAAAACCATTCAAAGCACAATTCAAATGAAGTATTCAAATTCTTGAAGAGAAACGAACTTTTCAGAAGGAATAGCACAGAGAACCAGATTCATTTTGTATAGATATTTCAACAGAAATTTTATCAATGATCAATGAACATGAATCTGAATAGATATCAATAAGTTAGCAGAGACACATTTACCTCAAACATGACACAGAAGGAGATTACAGGGAACTTCAATTCCCATCCATACAATCTAAACTTCAAAGAAAAATCATCACATTTTGAAATCATTGATAAATTCTGCCAAAAAAAATTTACTGAATTTCGTTCATGAGTTAATGTGAAGGTTTTGCTGATCAGAAGTAGGAATGGCTGACCACTGCTGCATGGGAGTCAGTTCATGCACCAAAAACTAAGCGCTACAGAAATGCAGAGCATGCACTTTTATTCCTTTTAAGCTTTATCTAATAAATTTTGTTCTTTGGATGCTGAAGAATACCATGATTAAAGAAGAAAACATCATACACTATATATATTTACAGATTTAGTACTTTAGAATATTTTAAGTATGCCAAAATTCTCTTTATACATAAGATACAGTCTTCCAAAATAAATTATTGTATTTTAGGACAAAAATGCATAAATACAACAGCCATCAAGTTTAGCCAACATATCCATATACAAGAATATTTGGCATGTGTATCCATGCACATTCATTCATGTGTGAAGCGTAGAACAAACACATACCAACACGTATTTACGCCCCTGTGCATCAGCTATGCATGGTAATTTGAGAAACATATGGTGTGTATGATTTAGGGTTCAGGGTTTAAGGTTTAGTCTTTAATGCTGCCACTTTACCCACAAACTCTCTTCCCCTCTTTTTCTCTCTATAGAGAGATAATTTGTAACAATTTATATATTTATAGACCAAAGAAGCATTAATCGTTTGGGGAATTAATCGGCAAAACAAAAGTATAAGATTTTTTGAAAAAATGGGAAATTAATTGGGAAAAAAGGGCAAAAAATTGGATTAAAAAAAAGGTAAAAAATTATAGAAAAAGAGATAGAATACTTTCTTTTTAAATTTAAGGGCATTTCCATAGCACAAAGATGTAGGTAGGTTGCCAAATTGGAATCCGAATCAGGGTAAAGTGGGTACAATACATTGGTATGTCAAATTTTTTTGGAGGAACTCGGTACGTTCGGTACATCTGTACAAAAAACATTAAAAAATAAATATATTTTTTAAATTAAATATAGTATAAGTTAAATATATATTAATTATATATTAAAAATGAAATAATATACATTATAAATTAAAAACAAATATTATTATATTTATATTTATTAATGGTCTATAAAGATAGGAATTTTTAATTTTTAATTTTTAAATTATTAGTCCCTGCCTTAAGCAGGGAACTAATGTTTTCATGTAACTAAATTAGTTTGTCAAATGAAATCAAAAATATTTAATTCTAAAGTTTTAAGTATGATTCTTTTGATTTTTTTTATTTTTCAAATTATTTTAATTTTTTCCTAAAAACATTATTGGCTGATAGAATTTTCCTAGGGGCTTAAATAAATTTTCAATAACAAAAAATATAGAAATTAGTTGGCACTGTGCTTACCGCAAGTGCTCTGTACAATTTCATTAATGCAATTTACTTATTTCTTAAATGCGCTGTACATTTCATTAATTTTTTAGATTAAAAACAAAGTAAATTTCATTAAAGGCTATTGAATGCAGAATTTAGTTGACGAAAATACTCTGGCTGCCTTCGCATCGAATAGTTACTGAGGTTCATTGCTTCTACAATTTTGTTGCATTCTCATTTGGACTCCATTGTGAATTTTTTATCATACCCACTTGCAAAATAATTACACAACTTCAATCTAAATGAACCCTAGTGTCCTTGTATTCTGCTTAAATTTATAAATTTATAATCCTATGATTCCATTTAACAAGGATAGCTATTATCCCTATCAAATTCACACGGATTTCATTTAAAGAATACTTCATTCAATATTCGATACAAGACCTCAAATTCAATTAGAAATGCAAAATGTCAGTACAAAATGAATTTGAAAAATAAACAGGGAATGCATAGGATAGGCCTAGTGCACCAGTAAGCAATGTAAGAAGGCTACAGGCCATGCTGATACTGTAATACTATTATGCAAACGGAAAAAATGGAGAATGCCCAGGTTTTGTAACTGCCATGAAATGCAATGGTTGTAATATACACACAAATTTTGTCTGAGTTATTTGTTGCAACTGCACAAACAGCCTTGAAGGTGAAACCCCTACCAGTTGCGGGGAAATAAGAATGGAATTGGTATTATGCAGATTTCTATCTACATTTGCAAAAAAGAGTCCCGAGCTTTAGCCTATTAAGTGCACACCAATGGAAGGGTCAAATTGAATAGGATTATAGAATTTTCCCTACAAATATTTGATAGGCGAATGGCTGACTTGGTGGGAGGATGGTTTGCCCCTCGAAATTGTTTGTTGGGATCAAAGAGTAGTTGATGGGTAAGAAGACCAGCCTGTAGTGGTGTGCAGACTTAAAAAATCCCTAATGCAAGTGGACAACAAAACTGTCCAATCTGATGTTGATTTGCTGGATTAAAAAAATCATATGCATTACAGAAACGACTCAAATTCCTGCCATTGTTGTGGCGAATTTTGTGGACAACGGAATATAAAAAGAAAAACATTTCCCCTCTTCTGCTTCGTTTCCAGCGATAAATCTATGATTTTGTAAGGAGAATTTTTCTCAACACAAGGACGACATGCAGGACAAAGTGTCTGTGCAGAAGGATATCAGTAGCCTTAGCCTATGCATTGGCCATAGAGCCAAAATTCTTGAAAATGAAAATGAAGCTAAATGAAAATTCTTCAAATTAAGTCACAGTAAACAAAGCTCCTGCAAAAAAAGTCTGGATACTGTTCTCTAAAACCCCTGTCAGTGAACAAATAAATGAATGAAAGTCTCAGGCAATAATCAGCGATTCTGGAAAATACCCACATTAGTAATAACAATGAAGTTGAGCAATAAAAAAATAGGGGTTTTAATTAAAAAACAAATAATGAAATTTTTTACTAACAAAAACAGAGAAATAATGGTAGCTTTCTGCAACTAAGAATTGCTGACAAATCATACCTGGATTTATGCAGTCTTCTTAGGAAACTTTTCGCAAATAAAATGTTCTGCTTCCTTAAATCTTTCACCCCTGCGATTCCTGAATCTTAATCTTTTTCCTTTTTCCTTTTTCCAGTTGGCTAATGAGTGAGCATACATCTGGCTTTACCATTCATGGAGTTTGATAGGGATATTCAGTATTTTAATAGTTTTATTATGCAACGCTTTTTGAATGGATTCGGGGGCATATAAATTTTAGCAGAATATAGGGAAACTGGTGTTCACTTTTCTTGAAGTTGTGTTATTTTTTTTTTCTTTATTATTAGACAAGTGGGTTGGGTAAGAAACACCCAATAGAGAAAATGGATTCCCAAACTCAGCTTTTCTTCTTTTTATTTCAAGCATTGTGAATTTTTCCATTCTTAGTAAAGGATAATATTATGATATGAATTGACAATATAAATGTGTTTTTGTCTTGCAGGGTATCCTTTGCACAACACAGTCTTACCAATTTCACATGCTTACTGCTCAAGGTAGGTAACTATTTCTTAAAGTTGTTTCTTTTGATTTGTTCTTCAAACATATATACCAAAATATTAGGCTTTGGTTGTTTTTCCATCTAGCCTAGGTATTTTGTTTTGTAAATAACTAGTTAATTATCTTTAGCTAGAAACATTCAATAATATGCTTGGTTTTTGTAAATATAAATCTTCTGCACTGTCTACTTGTATAACAGTTTTGAAGACGAGTTCTTAGAACACTACAACACATTATCTTTTTCGCATTCAATATCAGTTGTTAACTATTTTCAAAATACTTAATTGTTCTCAACACTTCAATGCATTGCTAGCATGTTTTTAGCTAAAGGCAGGGACTCATGCTGTCTCACAGCTCTTGTTTATATTTGTAAATTTTTAATTTTTAATTTTTAAATTATTTATATTTGTAATTTGCAATTTTATTAAATTATATAATTATTCTATATAGTTTAATAAATGATGCACTAATATAATATATAATAATTTTAATTTACAAATTATTTTATATATATTAATTATATATTAAAAATTAAATAATATACATTATAAATTTATAAATATTATTATATTTACATTTATTAATGGTCTATAAAGATACTAATTTTTAATTTTTAATTTTTAAATTATTTATATTTGTAATTTACAATTTTATTAAATTATATAATTATTCTATATAGTTTAATAAATGACGCACTAATATAATATATAATAATTTTAATTTACAAATTATTTTATATATATTAATTATATATTAAAAATTAAATAATATACATTATAAATTAAAAATAAATATTATTATATTTAAATTTATTAATCGTTTATAAAGATATGAATTTTTAATTTTTAATTTTTAAATTATTTATATTTCTAATTTACAATTTTATTAAATTATATAATTATTCTATGTAATTTAATAAATGACACACTAATATAATATATAATAATTTTAATTTACAAATTATTTTAAATTATATATTAAACATATAGTAAATAATAATATAAATGAATGTAAGGATTGTTGCTTATAATTTTTTTTATAAATATATAAAGTTTATAATCTTCCAAATTAGATGTCATAGCTTTTAATTTAGAGTTCAGATTTTAATTTAAAGTTCTCAATAATATAAAGTTACCAAAAATAAGGAAACCACGGAAAGCTTATTCTCGTATTTCTCGAGCTTTATCAGTTGCAGAAACGTTATTTCCAATTTTTAGTCCCTGCCTTAAGCAGGGAACTAATGTTTTCATCTCCAACATTCGTATCAGTTGCAGAAACGTTATTTCTGATTTTTAGTCCCTGCCTTAAGCAGGGAACTAATGTTTTCATCTCCAACATTAGTATCAGTTGCAGAAACGTTATTTCCAATTTTTAGTCCCTGCCTTAAGCAGGGAACTAATGTTTTCATGTCCCTGCCTCAAGCAGGGAACTAATGTTTTCATCTCCAACATTAGTATCAGTTGCAGAAACGTTATTTCCAATTTTTAGTCCCTGCCTTAAGCAGGGAACTAATGTTTTCATCTCCAACATTAGTATACTTTGATAATTGTGCAAATTGAAAAATTTAATCTTATATCAAAGTTTCATTTTTGTTCCTATTAAACTATTTTAAAAATTATTAATTATTTGATTTGTCATTGGCTATTTCATTTTTTGCTGGGGTTTTAATTCTTTTATATTTGAAAATTGAATAGGTATCCAATAGGAAGCTATTATTAAAATATTTAAGTTGAAGACTATAATGTTAAAAGTATTTTTATAAAACTATGTAAAAATCAGTTTTATAACTTTTTCTAGATAATTCTTTAGAGCAGAGAAGAAGCTGCGAACATTCTGGATGCTGCTTCAAACCCTGGTGGCCCACCCTGGCGTTCTTCTACTCAATCGATTGCAACTGATGACCAAGCCTTAGCTTTGCATTCTGACATGAATTTCTCTGGAGCACCTCTGAGGTCTGTTGCTTTTCTTATTAATTCAATTTTCATGTCTGTCTAAGGACATAACAGCAACTGCATGCTCATGATTGGAAGTGACATTGGCTAGTTGGCAAAGTTGCCCTAGCTGTTTTCGGTTTACTGCACTAGGCTGCTTGTGTTAATTGGTAAAGTTTTATTATGTGAGGCCGATAGGCCATTCACACGTTTCCATTTGCTATGTCGGCCTGAAGGATCAGACCATAGCTATCACATTAACATGCTTTTTCAAAATTCAGCTGTATTTTGTGACTATACAAAGAGTTAAGTATGTTCTCCGCTCGGCTTGTGATCAGGGCATGAATGTTCATCAAATCAATATTTTTTTGTCAGATGTTGTAGTTGTGACTGCCCTGTTAGCTGTGTATGGAAAATGTTGAAGCTCAGATAAAGTGTATGAACTGTTTGACTGAATGCCTTAAATAAATGTTGTCTCAATACATTTTTAGCAAGTGCAAATTGGCAGGCATTAAGCTTAATTTCAAAGATCTTAGCGAACCGGATTTATTTATCCAGGTGAGTTTCTAGAAAATTTCATGCTTTAAGATGAAATGTTCTCTGCAATTTCTCTCTCTATTTTCTGATGACCCAAATTCGCAGTGTTGCTTGAGTTTGTTTGTTTTGACCACAATTTTGTCCATTGTACCTTGCATCCATTTGCTGACAAACAAACCTGTGAGGGCAGACTAATCCTAGTCTGCAATAGTTCAATATTTTTTTGTCAGATGTTGTAGTTGTGACTGCCCTGGTAGCTGTGTATGGAAAATGTTGAAGCTCCGATAAAGTGTATGAACTGTTTGACTGAATGCCTTAAATAATGCCTTAAATAAATGTTGTCTCAATACATTTTTAGCAAGTGCAAATTGGCAGGCATTAAGCTTAATTTCAAAGATCCTAGCGAACCGGATTGATTTATCCAGGTGAGTTTCTAGAAAATTTCATGCTTTAAGATGAAATGTTCTCTGCAATTTCTCTCTCTATTTTCTGATGACCCAAATTCGCAGTGTTGCTTGAGTTTGTTTGTTTTGACCACAATTTTGTCCATTGTACCTTGCATCCATTTGCTGACAAACAAACCTGTGAGGGCAGACTAATCCTAGTCTGCAATAGTTCCATGGCGGCGTGGATAAGAGGGAAACTCAAAATTAAAGAGGGGTCACAGCCAAAATATCTGACAAAAAGGGCTACTGTCGAATCTTCCGCAGCTATTCTGCCAAGAATAAACTTTAAGGGCTAACTATATAATAGCATTGCAAAACCCTGTATGTATGCAGGGCCTTAAAAAACCATGTAATAACAAAGCAAAAAGGCGTAGGAACATAGAAACTGTGAAATAGAAAGCCGTTGTTGAACATCCAGAATGGACCAGGCGGACTTCATGAGACTAAGGTTCTCCTCCTCTGTCAAGTGGACATTAACAACACCGAGCACACGTCCTCTTCCCAGTTGCGTAGGTAGGATAAGAAAGACCTCTTCTTCAATTCTGTGAAAACCCTTGGCCAGAACAGAAATCGGGTGGCTCTTTCTCTGGTTACGCAGCAAACTCCTGGCCAAATTAGTCATCGAGTACATTACAGTATCTGAATTTTTAGGGTGAAGGTGTATTAAATTCAATATGAAATGGTGGTTTATTTTCATTAGCTGGCTATGTTTTTCAATTTATAAATGCCCAAGGAGAATGCATTGGCTAAGCAGATTACTCTTTATTGTATTCTATACATTGGCTAAGCAGATTACCACAAGAAAATAAGACTCTTTTATTGACAGGAACATCACAGGTCCAGATGTCCATTTGTCCATTTTTATCCTTTTACAGAGTCTTTGAGTTTACATGATTCATTTGTCATTTTCTGAATGCCTTTCCAGAATTTTTAAAATAAATCTATTCTGTGCATATACTACAATCATCGCAGTTTACGAGTAACATTTCTTAGCGGCATTCTATCAAACAGTTCACTGTGCCCTGAGGCAGGGAGGATGTTGGCAAAGGTTGTGCAATTTGGCTTTACAACTACCGACAGGAGCTCGTTAGATACCCTGCTTTGACTACAGGTTAGGTTCATTGTTTGTCTGATATCATTGCCAGAGCTTAATTTCCTGAAAATGTACAAGTTTGATTATAATATGTGTGCATTTACATTCAATTTTGAGTCCGAATTCTGAGTTATGTTGAATCTATAATCCGTCCAATTCGTTCATGTTAGACTTTGTTGTGCAAAAATCTTTCTAGTCCAAGATTTAGAAACAGAGTATATATATTGTGATCCTTGTCTTGTACAATTTCGGCATTTGGATCCTTTGTTTGAAAATTTGTTTAAAGCATGAAATCTTTAGAGGGCGACTTATTTTTAATTGAGGTTTGAGTGGATTCAAAGAGCCGGAGACTTCTTTCCTCGCTACATAAAGTTGGAATAGTTCTATGATTTATTCCATTCAATTAGCTTTTAATACCAGACAAGTTTTCTGTGGATTTGAATTTTGGGTTTTACCGTAACTTTATGTTTTATTTTTTTATATCATACCATTCAAGTACCGCTAAAACAACTCAATATCATATGTGGTGAAGCTCAACAGAGAGCTAAAGCGGGGAGGGTTTTTCGATATTATGGCCACAATCTCAAGGGATCTGTACTTTATATAATTCCATATCAGAAAGCACTTTCTTTGCTCCTTATTTTTATATTTAGATTGTTGTACAGGATTGAGTTCAGCTTCAGTATCAGCAGTTTCAACAAGCTAAGTCTCCTCCAGTTTAAGCACCTTCAGTAGTTCTTCCACGACTATTTCATAAGTAGCACCAACACCTCCAAGAATAATAGGAGCAGTTCTGGTTTTTACATAAATCACATTGCCCATTTCATTTTCTTTGATTATCTGCCCCCTGTTCCTCTTATAAGGCACCACATCACAGCTACCATTTCCATAATACCTCCCCCCATTTCTAATTTCTTATACATTTTAATTTATTTTTCAAATATTATATTATATTTAGACCACCATCCCCAAATTGTGAAAAAAATTCCACCCGTCCTCAAAATCTGTCCCCAAGTCCCCCCTTTCCAAAACCCTGCTGAACCATGTTTACTTTTGTTGGCATATTTTAACTCTATTTTGACAATATTAGACTATCACGTCACAACAATTCGATATTTTTCAATGTCTGGAAACCTTAACCACATCAATGCTAACTTCTTTTTAAATTTCCAATTTGTGATATTTTGCATGAATGGGATTCGATGTTTTTCAATGTCTGGAAACCTTAACCACATCAATGCTAACTTCTTTTTAAATTTCCAATTTGTGATATTTTGCATGAATGGGAAACTTCATCGCATTGTATTTTTCATTGATTTAACCATTAATCCATTGACTAGAAAATTATGTAACTTCAAAATTATGCAATCTTTTAAGCTTCGCATTATAAACCTCTACTCGTGAATTTGTGGGGCTTCAATCGTCACTTTTCCTTCCATCAATACTCTCCCCTCCATCCTAGAACCTACTAAACTCATACTCTCCAAACCAATAACAAGCCTTCTTTTTCATACTCTTTCAATAGAAAGGTTCCCATAGTTAAAATATTCAAGGACCACATCTCCCATTTTATAGTTCTTTACAGTTCATGGAAAAAAATTCCAGCATTCTATATAAAGCTCCATAAATTCTGAGCTTCTCATAGTCTAACCTTTCATACATTCAAACACAATTAATATCTGTTTATACAAGGTATTAATTGTTAAAAACAACTTTTATATGAACAGAGAAACATAGAATTCTTATTTAAAATACAAACCACTTTATTATCTTTCAATTTTTCCCACCACATTCAACACACCGACATCTATAAACATTTCAGTGCTGAAATTTTCAAATTCAAAGTACAAAACTAAATAAACAATTAGCATGTAGATAGAAGTTTCCGACTAAATGGCTTTGTACCCTGATTCTATGGAAGCATGATGTCTGGTACTATAACAAAAACCATTTGATCATTTCTTTCAAACTCTACTATGTGCAAAATTATTCCCTGCATCTTTAAATCCGAACAGAAATATAATAACTCCAATAGAAGAGCTTGTTCAGCCAACTCCACCAAACACTTTATCAGATCAAGAGGTGAGGTATGTACCATAGAAATGGGCTCCAAGTGAGCTCCTTCTTCCATGAAAGCAATATTACCATTCATGATCAGACCATTTTCAAGTGAGGTCCAACCTTGATTCAATAATGTTGATGCCATACCACTTTCAACAACTTTGGTCATCAGGGCACATAAATAAACAATCTAGGCTTATTGTCGTAGTACAGACTTGAATATATAGGTTGAATTTACCACTTGAATCATAACATTTGCAAAGTAAGTACTTTGAACTTTAGAGTTATATCTAATGACTTTCTTAAATTGCACTGTCTACTTGTATAATAGTTTTGAAGACGAGTTCTTAGAACACTACAACACGTTATCTTTTTCGCATTCAATATCAGTTGTTAACTATTTTCAAAATTACTTAATTGTTCTCCACACTTCAATGCATTGCTTACATGTTTTTAGCTAAAGGCAGGGACTCATGCTGTCTCACAGCTCTTGTTTATTTATAATTCCCAGGTGAAACAGCGAGACAAGGTGAGGCTCTTATTCAGAATGCAAACAAAAATATTTAAGATTTCAATTTTCAGCGATACAGAAAGTCATTAAGGTTTTGCAGAGGTCAAAACGAGGCTCTTATTCAGAATGCAAACAAAAATATTTAAGATTTCAATTTTCACCGATACAGAAAGTCATTAAGGTTTTGCAGAGGTCAAAACGTCCAGCAAAAAATTTAAGGACAAAAAAAAAATTCGAACCCTAACTGATTCCATGCAAACTATACCCAGAATCGGTCTATTTTCACAGGTGATTTTTAGGGTTTATGTCATTATTTTAGCCGAGCAGATATTTCGCAATTTTTAAACACGATTCTGCAGAGTTCTACCCGCAATTAATCGGCCAAAGTCGTTGACTGATAGTCAACGATTTTTTGGCCCGACTTTGTGGTAAAAATCGGCATTTCTTGTGTGTGTGTGTGGATATATATGCACACATATACACCAATTAACAAGCAAAGTATATGATGTATATTCATTCTAGACAGCTTGGGGTATATGTGTAGATATATATGCAGGCATATACACCTGTGTTTTACCAATTACCAGGCAATATAAGATGCAAATCCATTCTAGATAGCTTGGAGTGCATGGACACCTTCTATGTAGCTTTTTTCAGATGTTATCGTTGCAACTGCCCTAGTAGACATGTATGCAAAATAGGGGAGCATAGACAACGCACATGAACTGTTTGACAGAATGCCTCAAAAAAGATGTCATCTCATGGAATGCGATGATTGCACGATATGCATGAAATATATTTGTTGATAATGCTTTAGAAACTTTTAAGCAAATGCAATTAGCAGGTGTAGAGCCAAATTCCACAACCTTTATACATTATCTGTTTAAGAGAATGCCTCAAAAAGATGTCATCTCATGGAATGCAATAATTGCACGATATGCATGAAATATATTAGAGCCAAATTCCACAACCTTCATGCATTAACTGTTTGACAGAATGCCTCAAAAAGATGTCATCCCATGGAATGCAATGATTGCACAATATGCGCGAGATACAACAGTTGATTAGGCTTTAGAAACATTCAAGAAAATGCAATTGGTAGGTGTATAGCCAAATTCCACAACCTTTCCCAGCATCCTCCTGCCTGTGCCAAAATGGGAGCTTTTGAACAGGGCATGAGCATCCATCAGAAGCATAAAGGATGCAAGCAAGCCTGGAATTTGACGGTCATCCCTACCTCTCATATGAATTTTTTATGACGGTTTAGTCATTTCAATGCCTTTCATTTGACGTTTTAAGAAAAATATTAACTGTCAAAAAATATAAATGTAGAAGATTGAAACCACACCAAGATGCAATGCACATCTTTCTTGGCATACGTTCAACTAATTTTTTAAACTGTCAAATATGGTTCAAAAGTGAAAAAACGGCCATTTAGCCTGTCAAATTCCAGGCCTGGATGCAAGTACCCTGTTAGACATGCATGCAAAATGTGGAAGGAATATGAACTATTTGATAAAATGACTATATGTGGTGTCGTGAAATGCCATCATTGCAGGATATGTTGAAAATGTATTTGTTGAAAAGGCCTTCCTGATCAACTGAATTGCATGACACATTTATGGATCACAAACACTACAAAACAGTTCAAATATATGTATATGTATGTATGTATATGTGTGTGTGCATGTACACACGCGCGCGCACACACATACAAACACACGTATCTATGCATGCATGTATAGACACATTTATGTGTGCATGTACACACACACGTATGTATGCATGCATGCATGTATAGACACATTTATGTGTGCATGTACACACACATGTATGTATGCATGCATGCATGTATAGACACATTAATGTGTGCATGTACACACACACACACATACATACATATATATATATTACCGTACACACACACACATATATACATACATACATGTGCATATACATATGCACGTATACATATACATATATATATATGGTAATTTTATTATTATTATTATTATTATTTATCATCAAATCCTGTTTCAAAAAGGGGACATTACATTGTCAACCGATGAGAAAGAATGGGCATTGTTTGCAGGAAAAAAATTACGAAGCCAGCAAGCTGCTGCTTCAACCTTTTCACAGTGAACAAAAAGTAGATCTAAAAATATCAGGGTTTTAGGGCTATTAGATTTTTGCAGCCTTTTAAACGAAAATATTGGTTGCTTTCGGGCATCAGGCGAGGAATGTTTCAACTGTCTGAAGTTGTTTTTCCCAGTATGAGACAACTTTCTGGGTGAAAGATACTATAAAATATAGCGCATCTGCTAATCAAAACATTCCCTCAAAATGGGAGCAAAACTTAATTGCAAAGGCACTCACTAAAGTGGGTGAAAATTCAGAAAATACAAGGTGCAGATTCATTTCAAAGAACTCGAGTGCATGTACACCGTCCTATACAATATGCAGGATATATATGTGTGTGTACATATATATACATTACCGTACACACACACATATATATACATATATATAAATATACACATGTATAATAATGATAAATAATAATATAATATAATATAATATAATATAACATAATAAAAATTTAATTAAGTTTAATGACAGGTCAAATGGCATGAAATGAAGGGTCGTGACTCTCTCAAACATGAATATAAAAGGGAGAAGAGTTCATTTGAAAGGGGATATAGAGGAAGAAAGAAAGGATGGAGCATGGGAATCAAGGAAGGATTAATGGAAGAAAGGAATGGGAAGAAAATAAGGAACTTACTCTTTTAAAGGGCTACAATTGTGAAGGATTCTACTGTTTCAAAAGGGTGGTGATTGTGAAGGGTTGTGGCCCTTGCAAAGCATACATTATTGGTGAAAGTGTCACCACCTTTCATAAGAATAATGAAGAGGTGTGATTCTCTCTCACATTGGAAGATATAAAGGCGAGAAGGTTTCATTTGAGGAGAACATCAAAGGGAAATCCATTTGGAAAATAATTTATTATTCTCAAAAGGCAGTAATAGAGAATGGTGACTCAATTCTTATGAAAGGTGGTGACACTTTCACCAATAAAGTATAAAGGAGAAATCATTCCAAGCATTCAAGGATCACTTATCAATCATCACTCATGAATCCACAAAGCAATCATCAATTACCAAAACACGAAAAGATCAATCAGAAAATCATTCTATCAAATCAGCATTCATTCAATCATCATTCACAAATATATCAAACCAGCATTCATTACATCATCACTCATGCATCATCTAATCAAAGGCCTGGCTTAACCGTCACACTCTAAGTGCTAACTGCTTAAGTGGTCGGGCCCACTCTAAGTGCTAACTGCTTGGGTGGTCAGGCTCGGGCCCACAGCCTTCTTTAATTGTCCTTTTATTTTCTTCATTTGCCTTTATCGTTTTTGTTGCCATTTAGGTCCACCTAACTTTTCCCGTTTTCATTTTGTATTTGTCTCTGTCAGAATAAATTTATTTGCCTGCCTGATACCATAAGTTGCATAAGAGTATTTAATCCCACATTGGTTGGGTGGACAAATCCAAGGGAGGAAAAGGTTATAAAAAATTAAAAGGTTCCACAAAACGGATTAATCCCACTTCTAATGCATCCAACAATGGTATGAATATTGAACAATAGTTTGAATATTAATATTAAAAAGAACCTTTTATTAAATATTAAAAAATTGCAATGTCTTTATTTCCTTTCGAGAAATATTTTTGTTTTTCATTTAAGAGTTTAGTAATTATTAAAAATTAATACCATTAAAAATGATTAAAATATTTTTCAATTTAAGTTTTTAAAATAATTTATTTAAAAATAAATTATTCATAATAAAAATTTAACTTGTTTTTATTTTTTGTATTTTACTATAAATAAATAAAAATAAAGTAATAAGAAATCAATAATTATTAAAAACAAAATTTTTAATGACAAATACTAAGAATATTTGTGACATTTTTTGTTGATTGGAATTCTTACTTTTAATTGTTCATTGAGTTTATACTAAATTTGTCATGATAACTTATGTTTTTATAGGTTAAATATATTAGAGTTCTCATTTTTTACAACACCATTTGCATTTAAATTGAGTACTCATTTAAGACTTAGGAAAAAAATATGGAATAATATGTGTTTCATAAATTAATGTGTTGTCAAGTTTGCCATAGATTCTACAAAAGAGTTTTAAAGAAATAAATTTCTATAATAATTTAAATACTTGAATTGAGTTATCACAACTTTAATTTATAAATTTTATAGATATCTTTGATACTAAAATGTTACTTGTCCATTTTAGCTGGCTTTTGATTAGAGAGTTCAATCTAACATCTAATACCATACAAGAGTTTCTTCAAGAAAATGCATAGCCTTCATTGATATCCATGTTGGTTGTGTAAATATGGAAGCTTTGGAATGGGTTATGTGTAATGTCCCCTACTAGGAAGCTGCCAATTTCCCAATAATCAACACCCATTACTTAATATTATCATGCCTTAAATTAATTTACTAAACTAGATAACCATATTTATTCATAGTACAATTGATAGTGGCTATATTCAAGCCCCAATTCTTACTTCCTTTCTAATCCTCAACCCTGGATGGGGATTTAATTGTCTAGGGTGCGATGACACCATTTCCATAATTGGGCCCAGGTTTCAAGAACATCTGTCCAGACCACCCTTGGGGCTCACCTAATTTGGGTTGGATTTATTCCGCCTCTCCCTAACAACACCACACCTCTCCTTATGGGGGGGCAATAGCTATGAGTACACTAACTTCTAATGTATTATGAATAAATATGTAATTAAGTATGACTGTCATACATATTGCAGTCCATATTAATATTACTGTTAAATTCTGCATAAGAACATTACCAAGCTTCATATATTAAGCACATCCCCATGCATATCATTAAGAGCAAGGATGTTACTGTCTGTAACTTAATAACAATTCTGATCCGATCTGATCAATGGTGATGTCACTAGATGCTTTTGATTCCTTTCCTTTATATCTCTCAATTTGAGGGAGAGGTCACACCTCTTCATCATGTATGCCCTTTGGCAAGAGACACACCCTTTCACCATTAGCACTTTTTGATGAAAGAGTGCAACTCTTCATTATTTCTGCCCTTTGAAAGGGACAGAACCTTTCACTTTCACAATCAGATCTGCACTTCTTATTTAAATCAGATCTGCACTTCTGATTCCCCAATTATCCCCCCTGCAAATGAGTTCTCTTCTCCTTTCATACCTCATATTTGGGGGAGTCACAACTTATCATTTCACCCCTTTTGACCATTCATTAATTTTAAACAAATTTTAATTATATTCATTTATATTTTTATTCTTTTGTATTTTAATTTTATTATTATTATTTATTATTAAATTATATTTCAAAGTGGGTACATTAATGATTAAAGTATGTACTATGGATATCCACCAAAGCATAATGCATAGAGGGATAATTTCAAATGTTGTGGTGACAAATACCCTAATAGTTACCTACTTTTATTGTTGTGGGCAATTGAGCATATATCTAACATGAAACAAATCTACAATTCTATGGAAATCAATATACGGTAAAATTAACCAATTGTGAATTACACTTATTTTTCTTTTCAACTTTTCTTTTCTTTTTTGTCTCTATAGGTTATACCATATAGCATGCTTTGACTATCAACCCTCACACAGTTCGCACAGATAAATTTCTTCACCAATTAAATATAAGATAGCTACAAATACAAATATATGCCAAGTCAATAAGAGTGGATGGCTCAAAGTGTCCAGGTGGTAGGTAAGGATATAAGGACACAGTTGATTCCTTAGTTGGGCCATGAAGGTTTTTGGTAATTCATGATTTTGGGTCTATTTTACAAATGGATGCCTTTAACAAGATGTGCTCTTCACTTATGAAATATGATCTTCATTGTATGCTTCGTAAGTGAAAAAGTTTAGGCAGTTCATAACAAATGTGTGACCCTGGGCAACCCATGTAAAAATTCTGAAAAGAAGCACTTGTCTTTATTTTATTCACCAATATATCAAACCAGCATTCACTACATCATCACTCATCAATCATCTAATCAGCAATCACTTAATCATCACTCACCAATACCTTAAATCATACAATCAAAGGAATTCATTCAACCAATCAATCATTCATACATATATTAATCATTCAACAACAATCCCTCTATCAAGTGAAATCATATAATCAAGTGTGAATTGGAGAAGAATTCAGAAACAAACCTGAGTTAGAAATTAAGAACAGCAGTGTATAATATTAAGGGAAATAATTGGCATGCAAGTATTATTGTATTTATCTCAACATAAATCTTATACGAAGATGCAGCAGTACTGGTCTTCCCGCATCAAGTACGCCACCCCGAGTTGGATGGACTGGAGGTCCTGCCATGCTTATGGGCCAAGTGACCAAATGACTTGGAAGCTCATTCCAGGCCCATGGGTTTGGTTGAGGAAGATAGTCTCCCGTCATCCTATCAAGAAATATGGAATAAGTAATTAATTACCCGCTTTCCATCAGGCAATCATGTTTGAAATCAATGTAAAATGTTTTATAGGAAGATGCAGCAGTACCGGTCTTCCCTCATCAAGTATACCAACCCCAAGATGGATGGACTGGAGGTCCTGCCATACTTGTGGGCGAAGGGGCCAAATGACTTGGAGGCTCATTCCGTGCCCTTGGACTTGATTAAGGGGGCCCTTGGACTTGATTAAGGGGGGCAGTCTCCCGACATCCTAACTAGCTTTTCCATCTGATTCCTAGTATGATTGACTATGGAAAATAAGATATGAAATAGATATGAATGATTTTAGAATACTTTGATTTTTTGTATACAATCATAGATTCTTCATATTGATGCTTTGATGTTAATTAATATTGTTTATAAGACCTAAATTGGGATTTTTTCCAAATTGACATCATACTTGTGTAACTTTATTGTGGAATGCTATTTGTGACTGAATTGTAGTTGTTGGAATTGTTATTTTTGGGCAAAATCAGGTATATCTCAAAAGGGGACATTACATGAAAGCAATGGTTCTGTGGTTTTATCTGTGGCTGTTTTCACATATGATATTATTGCAGTATCTAGTGTTAGGTCCTTAGATATTTTGAACTGTGAAAAGAATTTTACATTCAATTTTTTGTTTATTTTGTTTTCATTGCTCTCAAGGTTATTTTTGTGACAATTTTCCTGACAGAATTATTTAGTATTGAATGTATAGCAGCTACTGCTGATCAATGGTTGCCAAAGCTATTTTCACATAGAGTGAATAGTAGAGATCGTATCATTTTCATTTGTCAAAGTATAGTTCTTCACAGTTTTGTGCCATTGTACTGGCTCTTGTACTTTAAAGACCAAACGTCACAAGGCAAGGGATTGGCATGACAAAAATGACTAATATTTTTAAAGATTGTGTTGAATAAGTGACAAGTAGCTTGGTTTTCCAAATGGATACATTATCTCACATGGTTGGTTACTTGGTTAGGACTCTAGACCAATTTGGTACCAATATGCTTTCGATACTATTATATTATTTTCTGAAACCATGTGCCTGTTGCTTCAACAAAAACAGGGGTGCCAAATTTGAGAGATCATCTTCCCACAGACAAATAGAGCTAAAATCTCTGCTTTTGCATCAATTTGCAATAATTCAACATCCTTTTAGAAGCAATTCTATACAAGATTGGCAGTTTTATCCTTAAAAGTGTCAGATTTCTGTAACTGCAAAGAAGAAATCTCTCTAAACTGCCAAGAAGGTTTCTGTGGAATCTGTCTTGTGGTCTCCAACGTCCAGATTTCTACTCCTGGTGTTGCTTTCCATTGCAAGGCGCACAAAGAGTCTCCTAACTCTGCATTTATGCACCCCTAAAAGGTTTAATCTGATTAGTGCATAAAAATCTTAAGCCTGCAGGTGATGGAAGAGGAGTGAAAGGAGGGAAAAAGTGTAGGAACGATGTAAGGATAATATATTCAAGCTATAGAAGCAAAGAATAAAGAAGACGAAAGTCGATGCTACAAATCGATAAAGTAGGTGAGATGTAAGTCAGACATTCAAACTGTAGGCATACAAGCTGTAGGAACTCAGGTAACAGTATTGTACGTCCAACGGTATCCCCACTGGAAAAGCATCGCATAAAAAGCAGTAACCTTCTACTTGTAAGAGTTGGAGCCCTGTCACCATCCCCCGCTACATAATCTAAAAGTATAATAAGTTAAATACTCTAAGGATTATGGAATTAAAAGTCACTTGTGAATGACGAAGCAGCGAGGAATCAGCTAGGGGAGGAGGCTGAGAATGTCTAAATTTACTAGGATATGGGCCGAACTATCGCTGAAAGAGAAAGAGAGGGTACCCAACCCGACTATGGAAGGCTGCCCATTTAAGCACAGTATCCAGCCACACCAATTTCTCTCGCCTTCCACTGAATGGAGGTAATTCGTAAAGGCTTGAAACATTGTGCAGACCTGGTCCTCAATTTCTTCAAGAAGAAGACTCTGTGCATCGACACGCTTGCCATGCTTCCTTCAAGTTTACAATAGTTAAGGTTGGAAAATTGTAGCCTTGCAATACAGGAGCCATTTGACTTCAATGTTGTGGTTAACATTTTGCAATTGAAGCTAATGGAAGTAGACGGCAATATTTCCAACTCCTTCCAATATTCACTTTGGAATATTCTTGGCAACCTGTCACAGTTGCAGTATTTACACTTGGGAGGGTGTAAAAAATTAAATAATCTTCCTGATATCATTGTCAACAATCTATCACAGCTGCAGCATTTAGATTTGAGGGGGTTTGAAAAATTAAATAACCTTCCTGATAACATTGGCAGTCTATCACAGCTGCAGCATTTAAACTTGGATGAATGTAGAGAATAAAATAACCTCACAGAAGCAGCAAGGAATCAGCTAGGGAAGGAGGCTGAGAATGTCTAAATTTGAATTGACTAAATTTAAGAATGCCCACTACCTACAAAAAATATTATTTACTCGGGAATTAATGTGCTTTTAACTTATTCTGAAATCAAATGCATACATAGAATGCAATCCTCATTTCAGTCACGAGATGCATAGAGAATATATAAAATGATTCACACACAGCATGAATGATGAATGGAATAGAAGATCAATCCTCATTTCAGTCACGAGATGCATTGAGAATATATAAATTGATTCACACACGGCATGAATGATGAATGGAATAGAGGATGAATTTGTTTAGACACTGACAAGCTTCATAGCCTAAGCAAGGATTCATAAAATCCTTACCTGTAACTCATGTACGCTGTGCCGGTCATGCTTTATCAAAATTTCTGCTGGTCATGCTTTATCAAAATTTCTGCTCTTTACAGTATCACCAAAGCGTTAAATGTCGCAATTGTGGCCCTTTCTATGATGGGTTCTGTTGAAATTTTAAAAATTAAATTAAACAAACATTATACACAAATTTAATTTTTCGTCTATAAGGAGAAAATTTCCAAAAATTGAAATAAAAAACATTGGTGAGACAAAATAACTTGATGCCTCTGCTGCTTCATTATACTTCAAAAACAAAATTAGAAAAAAAGTAGGCCTATTGGAAAATACCTTGGAAAGCGACATTTACTTAAGCTCCCAAATTTCGCCAACATCGATGGTAAAAGGAATGGAGGTTAACATCCATTGCAATAAAATGGAAGGGTTTGCATTGCAATAGGTAGCAATGCGGTGAAACAGCTTGAAAATGGTAGTACTGATTGCTTGAAGGCTGGCCCCTTCTTAGTTAAATGAAATAACACAATGCCACTGGTAAAAGCCATTAAGGTTAGCATCCATTGAGTAATAGTGAAAGGGCAAACTAGCGCATGAAGCATAAAAATAGAAATTGCCTTCACACTTCCGATATTTCCTTGCTCTTCTATCATATCCGCCATTGCCAAATTCATTTAGAAGAAAGCCGCCTGAACAAGCGATGGAAATAAGCAAACAGTGTACACACAGAGACGCAAGAAGTAAAAAAATAGAAATTGCCTTCACACTTCCGATATTTCCTTGCTCTTCTATCATATCCGCCATTGCCAATTTCATTTAGAAGAAAGCCTCTTGAAAAAGCGATGGAAATAAGCATACAGGGTACACACAGAGACGCAAGCTATTTTACTTCGCAGGCAAAACCCTGAAAGTCCAGACAAATTTAATACACAGTGGACAGGCTATAGCTGGTACGAAATTAATTATATGAATAATCCACCCCATCAAACCCTAATGAGGTTAATTACGAGTCTATGAACACAAGGGATGGTAGTAATGGCCGCTTTAAGGTTCACCCAGTTAAACGTTGTTCATACACTGAGAGAGTAGTTCAAATAGCTTGCCCGGAACAAAATGACGCGTAGAATAAACGGAAACGCCACTTAGCATTCTTATATAAAGACGTGGCACAAAGCTGAAGTTGTTTGAAGGCGAAATTCTCATTGCATTAATTAATCATTTTTTCCTCATCTAGGTAGTCAAACCAATTAAATAAATAAATTTTGTAGTGTCTAAGATTTGAAATTCTAAACAAAGTAGAGAATAAATTTCATATTTAAATCAAAGAAAAAACTCTTAGATAAAACTCACACTCAAATTCAAAATAATGTAATAAAATCAATAATCAATTCAAATGTTATCATAAATTTCAATTCATTAAAATTTAGTGTGTTCAATTAATTGATGCATGAATGTTCTTTTGTTCAAAGACTATAAGATTTGACAATATATATTTAGCACAAATGATAATGGATTGATTGATTATTGGACTTGAACTGGATTAAAGAACGTGAATTTATAGAATTTTGGAAGGGGTAATGGATGGTCAAAGATCTATGGTGAGATCAATAGTGGAGAACGGTTGAGAGGATTTCCCTAAGATATAGAAGGAATTGAGTAGTTGAGATGAAGGTGGTTAGAATGTGCATAGCTAGGATAAACTTACTAAATTTAGTAAATGGTTGTGAGGATTTTATTCTTGAAATGTGTTGAGGGAATATAGGCATAATCAATAGTGGAGAACAGTTGAGAGGATTTCCCTAAGATATAGAAGGAATTGAGTAGTTGAGATGAAGGTGGTTAGAATGTGCATAGCTAGGATAAACTTACTAAATTTAGTAAATGGTTGTGAGGATTTTATTCTTGAAATGTGTTGAGGGAATATAGGCATAATTAAATATTTGTAATATTTAACTTATTTAGCCATATATGATGTGGAAAATAGGTGAAAATACTTGTTTATTTATTTATTGTGAGGAGATGGAAAGGTAACTAATTAAATAATAAGATTATATAATTGTGCAAATGCCTTGGGTGGAAGAGACTTGTCCTAAATGACATGATTAATCGATTAGAACTAGGTGATGGGGATTGGGTCTAGGGAATATTTTAGGTGTTTGCATTTTGCCCCTCTTTGATACAATGTCACAAAATTAGTATTGTGTCAAAGAAGAATAAAAAGTAGGGAGGTGATGAACTTTTGGTAGCAAGTTGCCCTAATATCATAGGGATGATGAGGAAAGTGATGGCTCCTCAAGGGAACTATTGCAAAAAATGAAGCCCACAATACCTCTTGAAAATGCAAATGATAAAGAAAAGATGTGTCACAATTTATAAAAGATTACTTGAGAAGGATCATTTGGGATGATGTGCATGCCATGAAGATACACTAGATGATGGATTAAGATTGGGCATACTGATTAAGGTTGTTGAGATGATTGGATGATGAAATCTCGCAAGGATGTAATGTAACAAGATGATGTGCACAATTGGCACTAAGGATGAATGCTAAAAGGGATGATGGGTACAAGTTGTCATAGTAACTTCATTTGCAAGGAGCAACCTTTATAACTAATGTAGTAGCATCCCAAAGAACCGAACTGTATCATACAATACTAGATTAATTTTCTTTGTACAATAGGATGGAGACAACACAACAAGTCTACTACATCATGGCAAGGTGGCAGCAAATGGGGAAACATTGAGAAGATTTCTTCACCAGAAGTTCACCCTTTTAGGCAGCTTGGAATATGACCTAAAGGATATAATACATGGAACTTCTTTGAACCTCGTGGAACCTGCACAACTCATCACATTACATATATGAGGCAAGGAAACCTTCATATGAATCTACACCCATCTACATGGAGTTTTGTGTCTTCTTCAATTGTCTGGAGCCAACCTACACGTTTCACTAGAGATAGGGCTTGAAACCCAATGAAGGTCGACATCACTCATAGTTCTTGGAGCTAGTATACAAACACCTTTAATGATCTTTAGAAAGTAACTCTCATAGTTAGGCAGTTAGGAGTTAGGAAACTAGAATCTTTTTTTTTTTTTCATTTCCATTGCAATAAGCCGATGGTAGCCTATGTGGGGACAATGGGCCTAATGTTTTTGGCATTTGAGGGGCTTGCAAGCATGGATGGACATTATCTAAATCAATAAAAATGCATTTCTATTTTTGTTGTTTTGTGTTGAAATCTATTACAATGCCAGACTGGAAATTTTAGACCCTCCATCCTTGGCTACGCCAAGTGGTATTTTAAATCCTTTGAGAGTGTGTGTTCTGAAAGACCCTAGTGTGGACAAATTGTTGACTTGAGCAGGTTGTGCGTGTTCTCAATTGAGTGTCAATTTGAGGCCATTGCAACCTTGACCCAATCGTCGAGTTGTTGTTTGTTAGAAACACGGTTGTTGTTGCACCAAAAGATCAACCTATTAATGTCTGCTACAACCATGATATTTAATGAATCCACGGGAGGTGGTTAAGACATGTCGCAAATTCGAGCACTATGTTGCACAACACAGGGAGACCAAGGGCGCACACCTTACAACAATCCCTCCTCAGCACAAGTGAGGGGGTTTGAACCCATGACCTAGGCTTTGATACCACTTGTTAGAAACACAGTTGTCGTTGCACCAAAAGATTGACCTATTAACGTCGATACAACCACGAGATTTAATGAATTCATAGGAGATGGATAAGCCATGTCGCAAACCCGAGCACTACATCGTTGCACAACATATGGAGACCAAGCATGCACACCGTGCAATACAGATGTCACACCCAATCCAAAGGAAAAATATTGCTAAGGAGGATGTTGGTAATGGCATATGTCACCAAAAGGGTTGAGGAGATCACAAACATGATGAGAGCCATGAAGAATCGATCGAATGTCACAAAGGAGGATAGGAAAAAGAGCATAAACCCTAGATCGGAGGAAGAGACTAATGATTGAGGAACCAAGGATACAAGAGTAGAATGAGGGGAGACAAGAGGAAGAAGAATTGGATCAAATCAAATTAATGAAGGCTACCACCAAAATTGGGAAGAGGCCAAAGATAGAAATTACCAACTATGCCAAAACTTTGAATCTGGGGGAACTAAATAACTAGATAAATGAGATAGAGTACTTCACGTATTAGGAGGTTGAAGATCTAGAGCAAGTCAAATTCCCCAAGACTTAACTGAAGGGACATGTTTCTATGTGGTGGAAGGAGGTGCAATTGGATAGAAACTAAAGAAGAAATGAGTGAATCACAAAATGAGAAAGGATGGTGGTGAAATTGAAGAGTCAATTCATAATACTGACTATGAGTTGGAATTATTGAAGAAACTTCAAAGCCTACAACAAAGAGAGAAGACAATAAAGGAGTACACCAAGGAGTTCCATAAAATGATCATCAAGACTGGACATAGAAAATCTCGAAGGGAGAAGGTGGTGTGGTACATCAATGATCTCATAACCAACATTCAAGAGGATTTAAGCTTTGTTTGAATGATCACAGTGGAAGAAGCCTACTACTATGTGCTAAAAGTAGAAGAAGTTTAACCAAGAGAGAAAAATAGATGCTAAGAAGCAGAAGCCAAATTTTTTTTAAAGGCTAGTCACAATGCAATGAGAAGATGCCATATATAGAGCAAAACAAAGGAAGGAGCCCATACTGGAAGGAAGAGAGAAAACCAGGGGAAGATTCATACTGCAACTAGAGGGAAGGAGAATGCTATTGTCATGGTGATGGATACTAAGGGGATGAAAGAAGATTTGACTGAGGGCCATTCCAGAGAACCTATTTCAAATGTGGATAAGTGAGAAATTGTGCCTTTGAATGTTGCCAAGGAAGCACGAGGAAGAGTGGAGAACCCTGAGCTAGAATAACATGCACTAAGGAAAAACCAGATAGATATCTAGATCCATGGGACGTCTATAAAGAGGAGAATCCTTGGTTATGAGGAGATCATTGCTGCAAACAAAGGTCAAGGAGAAATTGGCACAAAGAAAGAGCCTCTTTCGAACAAGATATAAGTCACGAGGTAAATGTTGTAATGTCATCATTGATACTGATAACGGAAACAACCCGGTCTCAGAAGAGATGGTCTGGAAGTTGAACCTGAAGAGGATAAAATATTCAAACCCATACCAAATTTCTTGGACTCAAAATGATCACAAAATCTTGGTAAGTGAATAATGCTTGGTCAATTTTCATACTAGGTCTTATAAGGATGAAGTATTGTGTGATATTATGTCAATGAATGCATGCCATTTGTTGTTAGGGAGAATTTTGTAGCATGATAGGATATCTTTCCATGATGGAAGAAAGAATACCTACACTATTACCATGAATGTGAAAAAACACATCATGATTCCTCTAGAGAAAGAGTAGAAGAGACACAAGAATATGTTTGGTAGATAGGAGGAAGTTTCTAGATGGGTTGAAGCATGAGAATAATTGTTTTGCACTAATTTTGAGGAAATGCGACAGTGGGGATTCAAAAGACACCACCACAAATAAAGAAGCACCACAAAAGGAGGTCTCATAATTTCTTAATAAATATCAAGATATTGAGTCAAAGAATTTTCTAGAACACTAATTTGGAGTATTAGCCATCACATAGATCTCATACCCGAAGAAAGCTTTCCTAACAAAGAAGCACATTGGATGACATCGATAGAGAATACATAGATCTCATCCCCGAAGAAAGCTTTCCTAACAAAGAAGCACATTGGATGACATCGATAGAGAATACATAATTGAGTAGACAAGTGCAAGAGATGCTAGAGAAAGGAGTGGTCTAGGCTAAGTCACCGCATTCGCTGAATTTCCCCCATGAAATTCAAAATTCGGCAAACTTCAAACAATTGCTAAAAATTCGTTCAAATTTGCTTCAAATTCGTATCAAACACAATGCTGCTTCGGACAAACGTGGTAAATTAAAACAGCCAATGGTTCTACAGGTAATGCTTGTTGGATGGTTATCGTATTTGGGCGACTAAACCATACCATGACATGGGCTCTACACTAGTATGTCGTGATATAGTGCTTCTTCAACGTCAACGGCTTAAACCGTTGCCCGTGCCTTAGCATTGATTATGACAGAATTATGTTCGGAGTGCGAGCAGAACCTCCCCCCTCATGCTTCCATCGGGAACATTTCAACACAATGTTTTCAGGGGACCTCGAGCACTTTGCCCCCGACTAAAATAAAAATGTCTAAAATAATTGATAAATATAGCTAATGTAGTTATATTTAAAGTTAAATATATTTAATTTATTAGTATAATATTATATGTCTAAAATATTATTTAAATTTTAATATTTTTAATTAATAAATATAATATCATATATATTTAACATTTAATATTATTTCATTTATAAATTATGAATTTAATTTTATGTTGATTTTGCTCAATAAATATATAACATATGTTTTATATGTAATATTAAATTAATTTTTTTATTTTATATTAATTTTATATGTTTTGTTTGAACAAATCTAAATCTATTTACCAATTTTAAACTTTTTGTGAATATATTATTTATATTTTAAAAAATTAAATTTATATAAGGCGAATTTAATCCTAATTTTTTTAAAGAATTTTTTGCCCATGTTGAACTTCATCCCATTTTGATGGTTGTCAAACTTGAATTAGAATTTGAACGTGGTGACTTAGGATCTAGGTGAGTTTGCATCCATGTGCAGTACATGTTTTCTCAGTGCTAAAACAAGATGGAGAATGCAGATGTGTACTGATTCAAGAGCCATAAACAAGATCATAATTAAGTACTGGTTTCTTTTGCCAAGGATGGATGACATAATAGACTGCTTAAGTGGTGAAAGATACTTAACCAAGATTGTCCTCAAGATAGGATATCATCATATCAGAATCCAAAAAGGTGATGAATGGAAGATTGCATCCAGGACTATATGAGTGGCTAGTCATGCCCTTTGGGATCACTAACGCACCAAGCACATTCATATGGCTGATGAATGAAGTGTTGAAGGAGTTCTTAGGTAAGTTCCTCATTATTTATCTAGATGAAATCATGATTTTCAATAGGACAAGGGAATAACGTATTTGGAACATCAAACAAGTGTTCCAATAACTGAGGGAAGCGAAGTTGTTGATAAACATCAAGAAGTACAATTTTATGAAGACAATTAATTTATTTGGGGTTTGTATCTCTATGAAAAGGATTGAAGATGGATCCAGAGAAGGTGAGAGAAATTGTAGAATGACCAACACCAACAGACATTCGGGAGGTAAGATATTTTCATGGCTTGGCAAGTTTTTATTAGAAGTTCATAAGGAATTTTATCACCATCTTCACACTAATGTCAAAGACCATGACAGGAGATCGAAAGGATTTTATGTGGATGTATGAAGCATAGAAGAGATTTGAGTTGTTGAAGAAATAGGTGATGGAGCAATTGGTACTAGCCTTACCATGATTCAACAAAGTCTTTCAAGTGGATTGCAACGACAGTGATAGTGCTATAGGAGTTGTCTTAAGCTAGGAAGAGAAACCAATTGCTTATTTCAATGAGAAGTTGAATAATTCCTAGAGAATATATTCAGTGTATGATTAGGAATTATATGCCATAATTAAATGTTTAAAGAAATGGAAACACTACTTGCTACCAAAGGAGTTTGTGTTGTATATTAACCATCAAGTCTCCAATACCTAAATAGTCAAGAAAAGTTATGCCAAAGGCATATGCGATGGGTGGAATTCATATAGAGTTACACATTTTGCCTGAATCACTAGAGTGGTCCAAGTCAAATTAGGTTGCGGATGCACTTATCAAAAGAAGAAACTCGATGATGTAGATTAGGATGGTAGTGATGGGATTTGATGAGTTGAACCACTTGTATGAAGTTGACCCTGATTTTGTGAAGGCTTGAAAACCAAATAGATATTTGGTGGTAATTAACAGAACCAAGTGGGCGGATTACTTCATTCAACATGACATATTATTCAAAGGGAACTAATTCTGTATTTTTAGGAATTCAATGTGAGAGAATCTATTAAAAATAAACATTCCAAAGGATTAGTAGGATATTCTGGCATTGACAAAACTGTAGCCTTGGTGAATGAGATTTACTTTTGGCCTCAAATCTATAAGGATTCTAGAAGTATGTTCACGAGTGTAGGAACTATCAAGTGGCTAAGGGAACTAGTTTGAATACAAGTTTGTATTAACCTCTTCTAGTTCTTGAAAAACCTTGGGTGGACATCAATATGGATCTTGTGTTAGGATTGCCAAGGGCTGAGAGAGGACATAACTCCATATTTGTAGGGTAGACCGATTATGTAAGATAGTGCATGTAATTCCCTACAAGAAGACTCGTGATGCGATACATATTGCTAATCTATCATTTTGGGAAGTAATAAGACCACAAGGACTACCACAAAGCATTATTTTGGACCAAGATGCCAAATTTATTGGATACTTTTGGAGAACATTATGGAAGAAGATGTAGACAAACATAAAGTTCAGCTCCACATTCCATCCCTAGACCAATGGACAAAATGAGGTGGTAAATAGAAGCTTGGGGAACATGCTCATATATTTGGTAGGATACAAGGCTATAAACTGGGATTTAATCATCTGTGGGTACAATTTGCATACAACGATTCGGTAAACTGGAGTATAGGAAAGACATCATTTGAGATTGTTACCATATAGCATCTTAAAGGAGTAGCAAAAATTAAATACATCAGATTAGAAGACATGGGAGTGTGGAGGCATAAGGGTTTGTAGATCACATGGAGGTCATGCACAAAGAGGTCAAACAACATCTAGATACCATGAATGGTAATTACAAGGAGTGGAAAGATACCAAAAGGTGGCATAATGAGTTTGTTGTTAGAGATGAAGTCATGGTGCATCTCTGGAAGGAAACATTTTCGATAGGCAAGTATAACAATTTGAAGATGAAGAACTTTGGGCCTTGAAAGATCCTTCAAAAAATTGATCATGAAAATGCTTATGAGGTATAGTTACTAGAATGCATTAGCATCTCACCAATATTCAACTTTGTAGATCTCCACTAGTACTAGAGAGCATAGACCAATGAGGACAACACAAAAATATCACTTTAGAACCACCTACTACAACTACAACTAGAGCATATAAAATAGATTCTAGATAGCCATACTAAGCACAATACCTATAATAGGAAACATAAGGAATATATGACCAAGTGGAAGGGAAAATATGTAGAAGATGCAATGTAGATCTTCAAGAGTGAATTGGATTAGATTGTATCCAAAGCTAGCAACATGTGGGGCGCGCTTCTCAAATAACCTCGAGGGTTTGATGTAGGAGCGATTGATAGTTGCTATATTCAAGCCCCAATTCTTACTCTTTCTAATCCTCAACCTTATATGGGGATTTACTTGTCTAGGGTAGGATGACACCGCCACCATAATTGGATCCATGTTTCAAGAACATCCGTCCATACCACCCTTGGGGCTCACCTACTTTGAGATTGATTTACTCTGCCTATCTCTAACATCATGCCTCTCCTTATCGGGGGGCGCAATATAAATGATTAAGTAATTGAGCTACGAGTATACTAACTTCTAATGTATTATGAATAAATATGTCAACAATTGAAATTAAGCAAATTGTTATATAAACTTAATTAACCAATATAGATCGTATTATTTTTGTTATATATGTACAAAAATAACAATAAATGTAATAGTTGTGATATAGGCCATATATCTGCCCTTAATTCTAATAGTATTCATATATAATATAGTTGTAAATAAATATTTGATTCATAAGTAAGACGCAACATACCAATCTAATGTCTCCATAATGATTGCAATATTTTGTCTGTGAATGAATATGATTTGAAAAAAATCTGATCTACCATTCAAATAATTGTCCTTCATAAATTGACTGTTGTATCTTATTATTCAAATCTAATCTCCTTTTCTATTGGTTCTACTTTTTTTCCAAATATAATTTACAACCTTGATTGATGCTCTTCTCCAAAAGGGGGGTCTACGTTATATAGTCCTTAATATGGGACAAAGGGTCACAATTAAAATTAAAGATTGCCTCCTTTTCAAATAGAGATGTCTCTCTTAGTCAAAGCTACCCTTTTACTAACCACTATGTTAAGTGGATGGTTTTAAAGATAATCGCATTAACTCTAAAGAAATCATTGAACAACATGTGTTTGTTTCTCCTTAATCATAATGGGGCATAATGGTCAATGCCTTATGATGGGGGTAAGACAATTGTAATGGCCAGAATATAACTATTATTAAGATTACGATTTGGCAATCTTTTTTATTTGACAAACCAAGACACTTTAACATCAAGGTGAATCAACTAGAACTCACATTTAGAATATATCAAATTTTGTTCCATTTGAAAAATCACTATTCTTAGTATTTTCTTTGTCCAAGATATTGACAATGATCTAAGGCTACCAATGCTACAATTTCTCCTAAAATGTTTAGGACATGACAAATATGATTATTGGCTGATAGTTGTACAAAAATTAAAGATAAAATAGGTTGCAAGGAATCCATGTATTCTTTGTGTAGATTGGAAAGAAACCTAGAAATAGATGATACAAGGATGCTTAAGGTTTCAATAAATTACAATCAGTGTAACCATTGCACTTCCTTTTGGTGCAAGTGCTTGTTTAGATGATAAACAAGATAAAAATATCAAATTACTTTAAAAAATAGCTTCTTTCGTAAATTCAATTGTTAAATCGAAATACTTGAAAAAATTTCTAGGAAAAGGCCTAGCCAATCAAAACAAAGGAACATATTATTTCCCTATAATTATCTATTGATCAAATATTATACATACTATAAATAATACACATTCCAGAATCATTAATTTTACAAAATCAACCATTCATCAAAGATTTGAATTAATTATGTAAAAAGGAACTTGACAAAAAATTCTAACCAAAAATAAATATCTTTTTGAGATTAAGATGTGCACACAACTCTAAATTCAAAACACTAACTTCTCAAAAATAGTTGACCAATGATAAATATGAATTTATAAATATTCATATCTCAAATGTGGGTCATCAAAGATAACATTGTTAATACGAAAAGTGAAAAAATCAATGTTTCAAACCACACAATGTTCTTCAATAAAAAATAAAAAAAACGCAAAAAAATTTGTTAGGTGAAAATTTTGTAAACTTGAGTAGATTTACAAAATTGTGGTTTCAGCCACAGCATGTGAGATAAATCTCTCCTAATTATAAGGGAAGGCTCCCCATTTTCTTACAACTATTAACTATTTAGAACAAACTCTAACTATGAATTCTAATCTAAACTTGGGTGGTTCATCATCTTATTCTCTTTTTTCATAATAGATGTTATTCTTCTCTTTTTTCAGAAAATAAGTTACAATTGAGAGCAATAATGAACAACACACTCCTAACTTATCGAGAAACAATCCAACAGAGTACTAATCAAATACACGAGTAACAAGAAGCAAAGTTTTTGTGAAAGCACAAAGCCTTATGTTGCTTCTTCAGGACGAGAATACAACACTTGATCTCAAAGTCTTCAAAATAGCATAATCCTATCAACCTCTAATTAATAACTTATGTAACCCAAAATGAACTTTCCAAGATAACAAGACAAAGCACAAAGTCTATGTATTTGTATCCACATATAAATTTATAAACATTTACTTAAGACAACAAAGTAAAGCTCAAAGTCTTTAAATGGTTATCTACGCACCACTTCTACCTTACAAATGTTGAAATGTAACACAAAGTTTACAAAACATAATTTGTTCTACTCTTTAAAAATACTTCTCCACAATGTTTATGCTCAATCAAAACAAGATTTTACAATAAGAATGGCATAAGAACACTCTCACCATAAACCACAATGAATTCAACGCAAAGTTTGAATGTCAAAGATTTTCTCTTATTTGATTAAGTTTGCAAAATAACAATATGAACTCAAAGTTTCACTTTTCTCTTCACTTCAACAAAGTTTCGTTGCATAGCATAAAGATAAAAGAATACAAAAAAGACCCTCATATAAATAGAGGAGAGGCTATGAGTTAATCTAGAAAAAGTTCTAACAAACTTATGACTAAGTCCAAATTGAGTCCTACTTGACTTAGAACTTGTGCAAATTCTAGATACAAAAATATATGTACAAAATGACACTTGAAGTGTTGAATGCTTGCTACAAAAATGCACCTATAACTTCAGAAATATAAAACAATTAAGTGTCACTAGACACTCCATTATGATCTTGTTTCATGAAGCTTCAAACTTTTGAAAAACGATCTTCATTTGTTCTTCATCAACTCCTTGAGTATGACTCGTGACAACTTTTACCCAAGTGATAGAATCTCCAAGGCCAACATAACATCTCTTGTGATTCTTCATAAGGCAGGATAAGTTATCCAAATTAACTTGAATATCTATCAATTTGTCAATCGAAGATATTGATAAAACATCTTTATCAACCTCTTCTCCAATTAGTAAGTTGAATTCTTTGATGATAACATATTCAAGAAGAGGCTTCTGATTGTCATCAAGGAATGCACGGGGAAGCTCTGATACCTGTGGGATTTTGTCAAGATCAAGAGGCAATGGAAAACACAAATAAGAGAGAACAAAATAGAATGACAAGAACAAACTGTACTCTCATCAATATGCAAAAATGATCAACTAGATTCTTACAAATACAATGAATATAGGCCTGCTTATATAGGCAAGGCCATATGGATGTATGAGCACACAAATATGACACGTGGCTCAATGAGAAACAAGGGTAGGTAAGAAATACTAAGGGTAGGTAGGAGAAATAATATAATATTCCACAAGAGGTGGATGACCCACCGAATGTGGAGTGTAACAGCAAAATAAGACCACAAAAGGTGGAATTTCTCCTACAAGCTCTATCTCTATGTGCACACTTCCTTAAGTGTCTCAAATCCAAACCACGAAGAGATGCATTATCCTAAGTTAACTTAAGTAAGTGTAATAATATCCAAAATGAATATTTATTTACACCAACACCCCCCCTTAAGTGCAACTTAGGGAATGCACTTAAGTCTACAATGCAACTAAGCAATGCAAGATGGGTCCCGACTATGAGGCCATGTTAGGTACCCATGTACAAATGCAAATGCAATCTCCCATTAAGCGGGGAAAGAGAGAAAAACCCAATGGGAAAAAACCCTCCCCCAAAAGAGAGATGATGAAAGCACACAATGCTCTCAATGATGAATGAGAAGAACAAACTATGTCCCCCCCATAAGAGAGAAGAAGAGACCATGAAGCCCCCTCTCAATGTTGAATCTCCTGCAAAGATGGTCCAATGATGATGACCAAAATACCTCCCTATAAGGAAGAAAGAGAGCCAATATTGCACCAATAATGTCAAAGTGTGACAAAACCAAGTACCAAGTCGATGATGATGAATCACTCACTGCAACAAAAAGAAGATCAGGCATGGAGACAACCTACTGTGAACATCATCTGGATACTCAGAAATAGCAGAAATACTGATACAATCCAAGTCTCACAGGAGCCATGCACAAATGTGTACAATCTAAGTCTCAACTGGAGCCATGCACCAAGTCTCACAAGATATTCCTAATCTATGTATACAAGAGGATTACATCAAATATGTCGACAATGATAAGATACAAAGAGGTGTGGCACTTTATGATAGTGCGAGTACAACATTGTTCATGGAAGAGCATACAACATGATAGTGCAAATCTGGAAACATGAAGATGATGCCACCGGGAAGCCCTGTAGAATACTACAAAAAAGAAGCCTCCGATTGGGATGTGGCCAAGAGATATAAAGGAGCAAATCAACCGCCCCCCCCCCCCCCCCCCCCCTTGACTATCGGTTGGAAGCACTGCAAGACAGGTGTGAAGTGACAAAAAAAAGTGTTCCCAATTTGACTTATTAAATGATGTTTGTGTTTTTAAAAGATTTTTAAAAAATCTAAATAAAAACAATTATTATGCCATGCAAAAAAAAAACTTTATTAAAAAATAAAGAAAAAACAAAAAAGACGATAGGCATTTTTTTTGATTAAAAAAAATGATATTAAAAAAAACTTTAATAAAAAATTTATTAAAGATAAAAAAAACTTTAAAATTTTTTTATTTTTTTAATTAAAAAAACTTATTGAAAAAGTTTTATTTTTAAAAAAAACTTGAATTTTTTTTTTTAAAAAAATAAAATCAATTTACCCCCCCCCCCCCCCATGCGGGAAGGGGCCCGCAAAGTATTGCGGTACCGCCGCAGGTACACTGCGGGGCCGCAGAACCTGCGGACACCCGCAGGTACATTGTGGGGCCGCAGAGCCTGTGGTGACCCGCAGGTACTCTACGGTTACCCGTAGTGCCTGCGGGGCCGCAGGTACCCTGCGGTACCCGCCGAAAACCCCCAAAAAATTAAACAATAAAAATGCCCCCCCCCCACCCCCCCTTAATATTTTATTTTATTTAATTTTTAATTTCCAAAAATAAAATAAAAACTGAAAGAATTAAAAAATAATTTTCAGACCTGTACCTGTAAGTCCGTACAACGGGCTGGGAGGGGTGATTTTTTCAACTCGGGGTAATGGAGGCTGATTTCGACGAATTGATAGTCGATCTTGGGGTTTTTGGGCCTTTTGAGCACAATGGCGATGACAGATTTGACCAAAAAAGCTCCAAAATTGCAGATCGCTGCCGGGACAAGTCACCACCCTCCACCTTCAAACGGCTCTAGATTTGGCCTCGGATGTCGGATTTGGACGAAATAAAAGGTGATTCTTACTTTCTTGAACCTCCTCAATCCAATGGTGACCTCAGATCTGACCCAACAAGCTCCAATAATAATCTGCAATAGAAAGCTCCAAAATGCAAACCCCAAAATTCTCTCAATTGGCAAACCAATGGCACTCTAATTGCTCTGATACCATGTGGGATTTTGTAAAGCAATGGAAAGCACAAATAAGAGAGAACAAAATAGAATGACAAGAACAAACTGTATTCTCATCAATATGCAAAAATGATCAACTAGATTCTTACAAATACAATGAATATAGGCCTGCTTATATAGGCAAGGCCATATGGATGTATGAGTACACAAATATGACATGTGGCTCAATGAGAAACAAGGGTAGGTAAGAAATACTAAGGGTAGGTAGGAGAAATAATATAATATTCCACAAGAGGTGGATGACTCACCGAATGTGGAGTGTAACAGCAAAATAAGACCACAAAAGGAGGAATTTCTCCTACAAGCTCTATCCCTATGTGCACACTTCCCTAAGTGTCTCAAATCCAAACTACAAAGAGATGCATTATCCTAAGCTAACTTAAGTAAGTGTAATAATATCCAAAATGAATATTTATTTACACCAACCACTCCATTACGATCTTGTTTCATGAAGCTTCAAACTTTTGAAAAACGATCTTCATTTGTTCTTCATTAGGTCCTTGAGTATGACTCGTGACAACTTTTACCCAAGTGATAGAATCTCCAAGGCCAACATAACATCTCTTGTGATTCTTCATAAGGCAGGATAAGTTATCCAAATTAACTTGAATATCTATCAATTTGTCAATCGAAGATATTGATAAAACATCTTTATCAACCTCTTCTCCAATTAGCAAGTTGAATTCTTTGATGATAACATATTCAAGAAGAGGCTTCTAATTGTCATCAAGGAATGCACGGGGAAGCTCTGATACCTTTTCAATGATTTCCTTTCCTTTTTCACTACATTCTTTTTGTGCCTTTCACATGTACTTGATGAGAATTTCCAGAGAGTTCATTTGATTTTCCAATGCTTCTCTTTGTTCAATATAAAGTATTCCATTATCAATCAGAATATCTAATTGAAAAATATTTTAACTTCAACCAAGAGTCGAAGTCTTTCTCCTATGCCTCCAGCTCCTATGAAAGCAAATTCAATGTTTTATCTACTTCAGACTTAACACCTTCCAAATTGTTAATAAATGTAACTGCAGAGCATAGAAGATGTGTTCCTTGACCCAACATTTTGTCCATCCATCCACCCACTGATCTTCCATGTGAAGTGACCTTCTCAGCCTATTTGATGACTTGCTCGTCAACTAAAAAAGTCACTGGCTCAATTACGTCTAAAGAATTTGTTATCTTAATCAACACAGTGGTGAATTGTTCCACTTCTTTCTTAAGCTTATCTCTTTTGATCTTTTCTTCATTATACCTTGCCATGAGATTCTCAAAAGATGATTAAGTATCTTCTATAGTTCGTTCATGGGTTTGCCTGCCCAATTCAATCTTGGTTATAACATAGTCTGTAAGTTGATTTTTTTTAATGTATGTGTCTTGAGGAGGCACTACAAGTTCAACATACTTGTTTTTTGACTTATCCACCTTGATTCTGGACAAATTCTTAGCCTTATTTGTAACCTTTGTCTTGATAGGAACTAGTTGATCAAAATCAAATTCATCTTGGGAGATGGCTTTCTTCTTCCTTTCAAGAGTATTTGAGACCAACCAAGGTGGTAGAGGTGTGTCTTCTTCAATCCCAGTGGCCAATACCTAAGATGAAAGTTTTTGCTCTTGTACATTTGTAGTCACAATGGGAGGGGTAGCAGTCACAATTGCAAGTGGGTTCTCCATGACTAAAACTTTGGGTGCAAGTTCAGTCTCTAACATGAATTTATCAAAATATTCCAACATAGAAGAAGACACTTCAAACAAATTTGGGAGAAACACATTTTCAAAATTGTCCTGTGGAGTATCTATAGTTGTGTTGTAGAGGTAATAGTGTGAATCACTACACTAGGAGCATCTAAAGCATAAGAAATAGTGGAATCAAAGGGAATAGGATTAGAAACAAAAACTTGTAGAGGAGTTGTACCTAGAGCATTATCAGATGTATGCAGAATGGATTCTTGTGCCCTTTCAGACTAGAAGTACTAGGTAATCCTTCCTCGCCATACTCCTCTTCTTGATCTTTCTCTAGTTCTTCTTCTTGTTGTTGTAACTCATCCTCAAGAAATTCTACTTGAATCTCTTATTCTGTTTGAGTATCTTGACCTGATGATTCCCCTTGACCTCTATCTTTTCCTTTTCCAACAACTTGAATTTTGGAGCCTTTTGAGCCACTGAATCTTGCTTGTTCTTGGCCCTAAGCTTAGAAATCATTCCATCTAGTCCTATAGTATCATCTTTTGATCTAGTATGGAATGGTTTCAATTTAATCCCCTTTTGTGTCAACCAGACATTGGTATTTGCAAGAACACTCTGGAACCTGGCCTTTATTGAATTTATTTCCTACTATAACCACTAGATGAGAGGAAGTGGTGTATATGCAATCTTCTTCTTCTCATGCACTAGATCTAGAATGTCTCCATCATCTTCAAGATATTAAGGAATATATGCAAGATTTAGATTTTCAATTTGTTCAACATTGAGATGACAATAATCAAGCTTTCTAATTTTCTCTTTTGTTCTGTAGACTATCCAAATATCTTGTACATAGTGAACATGAGTGTAGCTTTTCTTTAACTTGTTCTTCATGCCCCTGTAGTCAAAATATTTCCTTGCCTTGAAGAACTTCATTGTAACCCCTCTCATTTCCTCATCCACAACTTTGGCCTTGTAAATGGAATTGATTGAGTATCTCGCAATGGTGAGAGAAAACTTGAATCTAGGTTTATGTGAGCCTGATTGGCATTCACGTACTACTAACATCTAATGATCCAATTCTATGATAACAATATTGTCTGATGGATACCTAGGAAGCATAAAAGTCTCATCATCATAGCATCCTACTCTAAGATAGGTGATGGTAGGGATTTGTAAAAACATGCATCCATATTGATTCACTACCTTCTAGGCTTCATTTGACACCCTCTTCTTTTGGAGATCCTTTTCAAACATACACATGTAGTGATAGAAGAAAGCATCATTTACTCTCCTAAAATGATGTATATTGTTCTTTAGAGTCAATTGAGAATAGTATTGATACACTGAAATCTGGCTTCTATTCCATATCGTGTATAGTCTTGGGAAGTGCCTCATTGAGGCTACTCCGTATACTAGATATGAAGTCATGTAAAAATTCAAAGTAGTTGGCACCTTGATAAGTTGCTCACACAAGGAATCACTTATCTGTTTAACCCAATAGATCCTTTTTGTTTTTTGTCGGATGACATGGATATATTAATATATCCATGTTCGTGATAGGTATCTAAAATAGGAAGGCCTTTCACCCTACTGAGAAGAGTGATTATATCATTGACCTCTTCAATAAAATCACTTCAATGAATGGTCTTAGGCCATCTTCCAATGTTGGGCCTTGGTGACTTTAACCAATTGTCATTGTTTTTTCTTTTACATTTGTCTGAATTATTGTTGTGGTATGTCTGAGCTGACTGTATATCTATATTAACATACTGATCAATGTTTGGACATTTGAAAATTGTATCAAAGAAGTCTTCATCCAATTTAATGATAGTCTTCTCACCTTCTGCATCCTTAACAATCCTACTTACTGGATCAAACATGTTGGCCAGTGCCAACACCAATTTAGGGTTTTGTGCTGACATTAGGAAAGTTGCAACTAAGTGAATAACACTATATATAATTGCCTTCATCTTGTAATATCAAGGTGACTCTTTGACTCTCTTAATAAATTCTTCTAGATCCACATGGTCGATTTTTGTGTCTCTAATGTTATCAATATTAGATGACATTGAAAAAGGTGGAAAGGTCGTATGAGGATCTTGCTTCTTAAACTTCATAGTTTGAAAACCCTAATTTTCTTGATAGTACAAAATTGCCTTTAGGTGTAAATCAAGTTTGTAATCTCAATTTACATGTGTGTGTATTTGGTGTAAATAGGCTTTGCAAACCCAATTTACACCTAAAACAAGTGTGTGGCTAGCAAGTGTATTTCGGATTTACAAGTTCGATTTATACTTAGAATTTTTTTTGACATATCAATGGTGTAAATCGGGTTTGTAAACCCGACCTACACTTGGGAGGTTTCATAGAAAATGTGGTGTAGTTCGGGCTTACAAACCTAATCTACACCAAAGTGGGAAGACAATGGTCTTGGTGTGATCCGAGTTTGTAAACCTGATTTATACCAAGAAAAGAATCTTTGCAAAGATTGGTGGTTCATGTGTGGGTGTATATTGGAGTTGTAACTCCAACTTACACCTCAAAGGAATGGTCTGGTGTAAGTCAGGATTAGGGCCCCGACATACACCAAAAAGAAATGTTTGATCTTATTTAGTGTTGGTGTAAGGATGGGTTAAAACCCTAGCTTACACCAAAAGGGAAGAGTCTAGTGTAAGTCGGGGTTGTAACCTTGGTTTACACTGCAATGGTTGTGAAACACATCGAGGAAATCGATGTTTTTTAGACTCGTAGATCTGAACAATACTTCATAGCAAGCATTGTTCGAACCCATGAGTCTGAGCAACATTGTTTACAATGAAACACTGTGCATAGAAAAAATGATAAAGGGGTTTGGAAATGTTGTTGGAATTGGTGAATCTGATCAACACCCTAGGTGTTGATTGAATTTATCGATTGAAACAACACCAAAAACCAAAATGAAACCCTAAGCAAGGATCAAATACAAAGGAAAAATGACTTACCAATAAAAATAGAAAGAGTCGTAGGTATGAAGATTCAACTCCAAATTCTTCCAAGGAATTGCAATTCTAGGTTTGTAACCGAAACTAGAGTGCAAAGGAGATAAACACAACAAGAAGTGCAAGAAAATATGAAAGGCAAGAAGAAGAAGAACCCCAAAAGGCTTCAAATACTAGGCAATAAATTCAAAATCATGCCAAAAAGAAATGTGCATTTCGAGTTTGAAAGCTCGAAATGCACTAAGATGTGTATTTCAGGTTTACAAACCTGAAATGGACTTTTTGTGTTATCTCCAAAAAATAGGTGCAACTTGGAGTTATAAATCCGATTTGCACCTGGAAACAAAAGCAAGTGTAGAGTTAGACTTAAACTCTGATTTTACACTAGTTTGAAAAAACTCTAAAAAGAAGATTTTGTGTCAATTTTACAAATTAACGACTTAAGTAGGGTATATAAATCTTGGAATAAACTAAGGGAGAGAAAATTTGCCTCGAAAATTGAGCTTAGAGATGTAAATTATGATTTGGACAAAAATTCGTAGGGGTTATCATGTTTTTGTGATATAACCAAGAGCGAGGATAATAATTGGCTTTGACTAGGGAAATTCTTTTGATCACACTCAAAAGCAATCAAAAGGAGTAGAACCCCAGATCTCTAAGTGCCTTCATTTGTTCCATTGGGCTACAAAGTCAAGCAAATGACAAAGAAAGATGCAAAATACTTTGTACAACTATTTAAAAGAGGAATTTCATAACTTTATTGAGTAAATAATTTGATATGTTGTCCACTATGAGGCAACACAAATGGAGTTCCATCTTGGTATGCTAGAAGATAGCTTCATTCTCCATACACTTGATAAATTTTGAAAGAACCCATCCACAAAGAGTCAAACTTTTCGTACATGCCTTTAGGTTCTCATCTCTTGTCCTAAAGAAGATCAAGATCACCAACTTTGAGTTCTCTCTGCTTTGCCTTATTGTCAAAGAGAGCTTTGGCGTGCCTTTGATGTTTCACAATTGTCTCTCTCATTAGGTCTTCCCTTGTCACCTCCCTAAAGGTGGTGCTTAGGAGTTAGGGCTCATGTAGATTTGGTGGGTAAGGGGGTTTTACCCCCTATTTCTATTGAATATGGTGTTGTGAGTGTTAGCATCACCACTCTAGGCCCTTTTGCTACAGGTGATGGGTGATGGACTCTTGGAAGCCATTAGTTGTTGGTAACATTGAGTTGTTTTCTTGTGATAAGCGTTGTATATTGCTTCTTTTGTTTTATCTATTGAACATGATTTGGCGTCAAGAAAGCTATGGGATTGGGGTGTTCACTCTCTCTTAATCAAAACATGGACAACCTCCTCTAACCCTCTTACTAAACCATTTCATGTGTGTCCAGTCTAGGTTCGTCTTTAAAATCTTCCCCTTTATTTTTGGGAGAATTATTGTATATTATATGTGTATTTATGTGTAAGTTTGTTGTATGTATATAAGTATATCCATATATAAAACTGATTTTTAAATTTAAAACTTCTGAACTTGAGCATCATCAATCCCTCACCACTAGCCTAGAAACATTACTAGTGGTGCCATAGTTGTTTCCACACAAATTACCAAATGGGGAAGCTTTAGGGATAGGTGTCGTCAATGTTAGGTCCCGGAGGCAACTGAGAGGGGGGGGGGGGTGAATCAGATGTCTAATATAAATTTAAACAAAACAACTTAACCAAGTTATTACTTAATACCGGTGAACCAGTCTGTTATACCGGTGGACAGATTTAACAGATAAATGCTATACCGGTAAAGATTAATGCATGAAACATAAACAAAAAGTCATCCACAACACATGACACCAATATTTGTACGTGGAAACCCTGTAAGGGGAAAAACCACGGTGGGAAACCTTACTCACTATCAGATGATACTACTACATATAGTAAGTGTACATAAATGGGGTCTGCACATGCAGAAAGGCCAACAGCCTAGAGCTCACTGCTCAATCACAAAATGGGAGTCACACTGACTACAGTTGGATGGTTAAATCCAATAAGAATGTACTGCACAAAATAACATCTTCATATGCTGGATTCAGTACCGGTGTAATGCTGATATGCTTTCACAAAAACCGAGCTTCACCTTCAAATGATGTCTTCGTGTATAGCTCTGCTTAATCTCGCATATACCTTCACACAATTCTTTTTCGCATTCCACATTTGATCTTACAAATAAGATCTTACCTTTATACCATAACCTAAGACCAATTTTTGTAGGTTGGCTCTACAAGATATTACAATAAAAACATTTTACAAATAATATAATATCCGATGCAATAACCGATTGAACATGTCGGATTAATGCATTTACAACAATAATTAATCATTTCCATAGCGTGCCATGCTGATCTGGAAAAGATAAACCTGCCGGTGTAACCCTAGGTAACCCTGGACCTATTTGTCGGTAAAAGAAAATATGCAAATATGAATATACCAATGATTAATTCATTAAGATAAGATGTCCACATGATGTCTTCGATATTACCAAGTGTCTTCCATATCATTTCAAGTACCAGTGATCATTATATCCTGCCGGTGAACCATATACCAGTAACTGTGCAGTAGTTACTTGCTTGCCGGTGAATGTTGCTGGATCTCCAAAGTGCTAGTGTTTTAGTAGGTATTGACATCAATGACAAAACCATATCAAAATACCAATATTATATATGTACACACACAATATATAATGTGTGTGTACATGCATGAATAGATACGTGTCACATATATGCATACAATAAATGCATGCATATGTGTATGTACACATACAAATAGATATACACACACAACTACATGTGTGTGTATCACGGGGGCTTCACTGGCTAGGCAATATTATCATGTGCATTCATATTGGGGGGTTTAATATCCCAAAAATATAAAATAATATATTGCCCATGTAGTGAAAATAGGGGGTTTTTAATTTGGGCTGTGAAAAAATACAATATCTGGTGAAAATAGGGGGTTTTTGATTTGGGTTTTGTATTGGGGGGGTGACAAAAAAGAGTTTAGGGCAATATGTTTTGAAAATAGGGGGATTCTTTAGTATGCCATGAACGCACGTGCTATAACCCAAGCTCACTAAGTGAAGCCCCCATGGTGTGTATAGGAAACAAAAAAAAATGATTTGAAAGTAACTTTTAAAAAATGGTGCAAAAGAAGAGAGATACGAAATTTAGGGAAACAAACCGTAGACCATGCTAAAATGGAAGAGAGGCAGTATAATTGACATGTCTAATGTTGCAGATAAGGATGTTTTTGCTTTCAGACATTCTACAATTATTTGTAGGGCAATTGGACAGAATAAGAGTAGAAATGAAATTAGGAAATGCGTTAAACAAAATTACAGGAACCCAAAAGAAACATATTTCATGCCAAAACCAATTCTTTATGGTGGAATTTGAAAATGAAGCAGAGCACAACAAAACTCTTGCAAATGGACCATGTCGGTTCAGAGATTCCTCTGTATTTGCCTAAAGATGGGTCCATAATTTTGATCCCACGACTTTAAACTCTGGTGATAGATAGTTATGGATTCGGTTGTACAATTTACCCTTTGAATTATGGAGTGAGGATTGTCTACGGAATATTGGAGATAACATAGGACAAACCCTAGATATTGATGTGGGTGATAACAATTCCATTTTCTTTGCAAGAATTCAAATCTTTATGATTTTTCCCTTTCTTGACAAGATGAATTTAAAAATAGTGGCCAGAACATGGATACAAAAGATCAAAATAGAAGAAGAAAATTTCTTTCATGTAAGGTGTAGAATAAGGAATCATAGAGAATATAATTGTAAAGTTCGAGAAAAAAAGGTTTGATTACCAAAGTCCAACAATAATAGGTAGGATATCCTTGAAAATAATATCTCATAGAGCACACTCATGAGGGAGAAAAATCTTGAAGGAATAGAATCTACAAGGGTAGAATCACCCTCCTTTTCATCCTTGAAGATAGTGATGGGAGTGGAAAAACTATCCCATATGAAATCCACAAATTAGGAAGTAAAGTCCCCAGAGGATGACAACATAAATATGCAGATTGTAGGATTTGTCAAAAAAAAAAAAATAGAGATGACTCCCATGATGGAGAGTGGAGATGAGTTGGATATAACAGAAACAAGAACCATTAGTCAAACAATGATAAAACCAAAAAATGTTGGGACTTCTAGGCAAAGAAACAAGAGAAAAATAAATAACAAGAAAAGAGCAGAGGATGGTTTGCTTCAAGAACAAACACGCATCAAGGTGTACGTGAAAAGTTTCAAGGGAGATACCTCCCTTAGCGAACAATGAAGATTCTCACATGGAATGTTAGGGGTCTTAATGCCCTTAACAAATGACATATGATCAAATGCCAAATTCAAATCCAATTGATCGAGATATCTCTCTTTCAAGAAACTAAATTGACAAAAGAGGCAAAAACATTTAGTAAGAACTACTACGGTTGGTCTAGGGAAGCAACAAGTGCAAATGGTGCATCATGAGGCTTATGCATAACATGGAAGCCAAATAAGATATTGGCTCAAGCAATACATACAAGTTATAATTGGATGAAGATCAAGGTAAGAAGTTTAATGTCAAATTTAGTTTTCATTTTATACAACATTTATGCCCTATTAAGAATGAGGAAAAGTTAGAATTATGGAGAACCATATAGACAAACCTCTTGAATCACAATGAGAAGATCATAATGGGAGGAGACTTCAATGCAATTATCCACTCTAGTTAAAAGGTGGGGGGACTTGGGAGAATGGGACAATCACAAAAAGATTTTACAAACTTTAAATGTAATTATGGATTGGTAGCTATTGAACCGTCAAATGGGAAGTACATGTGGACGAATAGAAAAAGCATCTTCTCCAACATAGCCAAAAGATTAGATCAGTTATTGTTGATAGATGCTTGGATCAATGGATCTTTCCATCTAAATACAATAATAAAACCAATCCCCATATCAAATCACTGTCATCTAGAGCTTAGTTTGATGGAAGAATCATGACCAATCAAATGTTAGTTTAAGTTTGAGAAAATGTGGCTCTGATGGGAAGGTGTGATTGACACTTTGAAGACATGGTGGATGGATTCGAGAAATATTAGAGGTACAAATATGTTTGTCTTTTGCAAATAAATTCAAATGATGAAAGGTAATTTGAAGAATTGGAACAAGCATATCTTTAAAAATATTTTTGAAGAGAAACAAAGGGTTGAAGAAGATATGGAACAATGTAGGAATTTTTCAAAAAAAACCAAGATCAAGAGCTCAATGATTATCACAATAAGAGAAAAAATATTTCAATAAGAATAAACTATATTCTAATTAAGATACAAAATAGTATCAACTGAACTATCAATGATTACATACAATGTAGATTTGTCTTCTTATAAAGGCAAGGCCATATGGATATGTGAGAACTTAATCATGACATGTGGCTCAATGAGAAACAAGGGTAGGTGAGGGTAGGTTGGAGAAATAATAAAGTATTCCACAAGAGGTGGATCACCCATTGAAGGTGGAAAGTAAGAACAAGATAAGACCACAAAATGTGGAATTTCTACTACAAGCAACTTCCCTATTTGCACACTTAAGTAAAGTGTAATTATGAGATATAATTTACACCAACACCCCCCTTAAGTGCTAATGAGGGGAATGAAGACTCAAACTAACAATGCAAGATGGGTCTCGACTACTAGGCCATGTTAGGTACCCATGTACAAAAGCAAATGCAAGCAATGCAATCTCTCACAAACGAAGAAAGAGAGAAAAGAACATGGGAAAAAACTCCCCCCCCCCAAAAGAGAGATGAAAATACAAAAGAAATCTCAAAGAAGAAGTATGAGAAGGACAAAACCCCATGTGAGGAAAAAGTCCCCCCATAAGAGAGAAGAAGAGAGACCAAGTAGCTCCCCCTCAATGTAGAATCTATACCAATGGTAGAAGATCAAAATTGAAAGAAGAAGTTGCTCCATGATCGTTGAACAATGTTCCTCCCCCTACGAAGAAACAAAACCAAAGGTGTATCCATGAAGTCTCCCCAATCATGAAGGGAAGATGTAGGAAAAAAACTTGAGATGTATGAAATTTGCCCCCTCCAAATTAGGTGTACTAGACCACGTTGCTGAAAAAGGCAATCCAAGATCTAGTAAAGATGAATGTATAACACGATCCAAAGACTCACATCTCTCCTCTAAAGATAAAGAGACCTCCAAGTGTTATACATAAGTATCCACAATCATGTCAAACTCAAAATAATGATCATGTAGAGAATGAACAAGAGGGTTAGAGTGTTCCCTCGCAACAACTGGAGAAGGATCATATCCATCAAAGAGAAGAGAAATATCATCAATGATATCTCCCAAATTTGCAATGTGGGACTCCACAAACAAACCTGCAATGTTTGTCAAGTAGACATCCCAAGGAACTAAATCTGGAAGACAAGGTATATCCTACTGTATTGAATCACAAGAAGCCCAAACTATAGCAACATATACATCATTGGGTGCAATAGTATGTAATAACCCACCAAAATTGATTCAACAAAATTTGAGTATATTTTTTTTTTGTTTAATGCAATCATTATATTTTATTCAATTGCATACTCTGGGCATCCATCCATTTAGGATTAGGCATTCATCCATCCAGGATGAGCATATAACCATACGGGTTAGGCAATTGTCCATACGGGACATAAGAGTCCATCTATCCAATACGGGATAGGCATCTACCCATACAGGGTAGGCATCTATCCAGACGGGATAGGAGATGCTCTGGCCAAAGACTTAGACTCATCGGGACCATCCGGGTCCTGAGCCACTCACTAAGTACTACACTCTTCTAACAAGAGTGCACCGAGGTCGCCATCCTTAGGAGTAATTAAAATAATACAAGCTTGAATTCCGCCTCAGAATTTGGCTTAAAGCCTCGGGAAGTCAAGCGAATCCATACGGGATTCCTTCCGAGTATGCATTGAATTTCTTTTTCAATTTAATTATCTTATCTTTCAATTAAGATTCTTACTCAACCAAGCCTAGACCCCACCCACGAACGCCTGAGTACAAGGGACAACTCCGTCCCAAGACTGCCTACATACCCGCTTCGGCACGGGATCAAGGCGTAAAGTATGTAGTTCTATTTTCTATTCTATGGTTTGATGTAAACTGATTTGTGGGTACACAACCCTTTCTAGGGTCAGTGTCCCAGACAGTTTCTCTACGGTTGCTACCCACGATGGTAGCGCTTAAGCGAAGGCTCAAGATGGCCTATTGCTTGTGGCCTAAAAAAAAAAACTAGATCCTAATACTTATCATGAGCGTCACCCAATTGCAAATCACCAATATCCCTTCAAGATAAAAAAAAAGAAATCAATTTCATGAGAGCATTTAACTTGACCATCCCTAAAAGGGGTTTACTATGGTTTATCTCAACGGATGTGAAAATCATTTAAAAGTTATCTTATTAAATTATCGATCCAAGGGGGATTACCCGCCCCTTGGATTTTAACTTCCAAATGTCCCTTATTACTCCCCGACGATTTATAGGGACGATGCCACAGATGTCGTTAATGCAGCTTTATTAGGCGTTAAGTGCAGTAGTTCAACACGACAGCATTACCTGTAAGCGTGACCCAGAGGCATCGTATATACCGAACGTTGCTAGTTTTGGTTTTCCAACTTCCTTTGTTTAGTTTTCTAAACTAACATCATGCTTGAAAATATAATTATGAAATGGATGTACATAATTTAAACTTTAAATACTATTTGAAAAAGAGAAATATCATTACTCTACAATTAAATGAATTAATACATGTATTGGCGTGGTAATGATAATTGTGAACTTATGAGTAATTGCATGAAATAAGGAATACGAAATAATAATAATGCAATGCAAAAGTAACGTCATTTACATACAAAATGCAGAAATGCTTTCTCTTATCGCGAGACTAATTAATTATGAGGTTACAAATTTCCCATGAGTGATTAGCTTATAATTTTTGAAATTTTTTTTTTTGGGCCAAATTGAAATAATAATGAGACTTACTTATTTCCAAAATCATGGATCAAATAATCCAATAATTCTCTAAGGAATTGAAACAATACATTGAATTCAAACTCTTTGCTAATTTTAAGGAAACTAAATTTAACTAAACAAATATATATAAGAAAATTAACTTAAATTTAATTTAAACGATACACATAAAAAAATTAACTTAAATTTTTAATCAAGATGATTTAAAATTTCCATCGAAATTCTTTCATGGTGTAATCATAAGCGAACTTTGTTTTATTTATAGAAATTAGGGGGTGGGGACCACGGGTCCCATCACTCCCTGCGGTCCTGCATGTGCAGGCCCGTAGGGGTTGAGGGGGCCATGTGGTCCCCTCCACTCCCTTGCGGCCACTTACAGTGACCGCAGGGTAGTGGGGGGTGTTTATGGTGAAAATGGATAACAATAATAACAATATTGAAAGGCTAAATGAATTCAACCACAAAACCTTAGCCTAACAATCAACAAAGATCCACCATAACATATGAAGATTACCTAAGACAATGCAAATAAAACAAAATCACAAAGATTATACCATCACATGTCCAATAGGGTTTTGATCTCCATTCTTCCTATCTCCATTGATCTTGCTTGATATATTTGCTCTCAGATTTTATATGCACAAGAGCTCAACAAAGAACGGAATGTGGTTGCAAGTAGGATCGTAGTGTAGTCAATTGATCAAGTTGTTAGCATGAATAGTGATTAGGGTTTGATAATGAAGGAAGCATCTCCTTAAATAGAAGACACAATAAGAAATGGAGGGATAAGATTGAGAGGTGTAAAAGAAGGTCGGCTAGGATTAGAGGGTAGGTAAAGGAAATAGTAAAATAATGAAAGAGGTAGGTAGTGTATGAATTAAGAGATGAATGACATGTGTCATGTGTAGAAAAAGATAATGAATTAATTAAATAAATAAAGATTTATTTAATTAATAGAAGAAGTAGGATAATTAAATAAATAAAAATATTTATTTAATTTAGGAAAGGGATAATTTAAATAAATAAATGTATTTATTTAAATGAGAAATAAGGCTAGAAGAGGATAAATGAATTAATTAAATAAATAAAGATTTATTTAATTAATAGAAGAATTAGGCTTAGATAATTAAATAAATAAAATATTTATTTAATTAGACATGACAATTTTGGGTGTCTACATTTTGCCCCTCTTTGAGACAATGCGGCTTGTCGCGTTGTTTCAAAGAAGATAATATGAACTGATACAGAGTTGCCCCAGAATGGGAATGATATGCCCCCTCGAGAGATTGGATGAAAATGTCTGAAAAGATTGCAGACAATCTCTCGATAAGAAGAAAAGGCTAGAATGGACTGACCGAATAAAGTGACAAAGTCACGGGATAAAGAAGGCTGACTCGGAAAATGAAGGCGAGGGCTAGGGTAGGCTATAAGATAGACCACGGGAAAAAGACATCCTCATTGTCATCTACACCTTCACGAGATCACAGTGCAGAGCGAGAAAAGAGCAGCAGTAGTCAGCAGCGATGGCTTTCGTACATAGATTCGACCGTGTTCGCCGATTTCAGAGACCAGCAGAGGCAGGAGAGCTGGTAAGTACCACCAAACCTCCTCGTACTTTGACGCATTCAATTTTGTCATTAATGCATGGTAGATAGGGCAATAAATGCGCTTAGAAGTAGGGTGCAAAAAGTGCAAAAACGTGTAACCACGTCTGCGTCGGTGCCAGGCACGTCTGTGTCGGTGCCAGGCACGTCTATGTTTGGAACTGCGTTTGTGCCGTATGCGGGCGCGTCTACGTCCTGAAGGGGCGTTTGTGTGCCAAAGTCGCGTTTGTGAATAATTTAGGCACGTTTACGTCAAAACAGGCGCATCTGCGTTGTTTAGGCACGCTTGTGCAGTCTATAGGCACGTTTGTGAGGTAGAAACGTGTTTGTGTCTGAAAAATGCAAGGTTCTGTCTTCTAGGTCAAATCGGCAGTTTTGTGATGAACATACGCTGTCGATTGGATAAGCTGCTGAGAGGATACACTCAAGCAGGTCCTCTAGGAAGACTAGGAGAGATCAAGGCACTTTGTGATGAACAGGGAGCACTAAGATAGAGTACTTTGTGATGAACAAGGAGTACCCAAAGTATGAGCAGCACTTTGTGATGAACAGGGAGTGCAAAATGTGAGTAACACTTTGTGATGAACAGGGAATGTCACACACGTAGTACTTTGTGATGAACAGGGAGCACTACTAGGATAAATAGCAACATTTTGTGATGAACAGTGAGTGTCACTAGGATAGATAACCATATGCATTTAGATAAAAGGTAGCATTGTGTGATAAACAGTGAATGCCACTATGACTGACATGATTGGTTTGCTTGACTGCAGGAGTATTTGCCTATGTTAGAGTCACGGGAGAGATTCCCGTCGACACAGAGGTTGCGACCAGAGTTGTCGTTTTAGGATAGAGCTGCCATTGAGGAGATGGGTTTGAGACACGTATTATATGTGCCTGAGTTTCAGGCAAACATGGGTTTGCTGACTGCGCTGGCCGAGAGATGGCATTCAGAGACTTGCACTTTCCATTTGCCGATGGGGGAGATGACAGTGACCCTTGAGGATGTTTACAAGATTCTACATATACCGATCGATGGAGATCTGATTCCCTACGATCGCGACGGAGACAAAGAGGCTTTGAGACGGGTGTTCCAGGATCCCGGCCTAGAGATGAGAGCAGGACACGTGGCATGGGACACCATGACCGCGACAGGGTTAGCCTTGCCAGCTGTGATCAGAGGAGCTATCAGTGGGTTCCTATGTCCGGACAGGGCGACACGGGGGTTGGCAGTGGGCTGGGGAGGAGCACTGGAGACACTGGTGACGCAGCACACCAGATATGCGTGGGGTCCATGTGTGTTGGCCCACCTATATTATGAGCTTCACCAGTTTGTATACCATGGATCAGTGGGATTGGGATGTGGAGTGACACTACTGCAGGTTTGGGCATATGAGCATCTGCCTATTACACGACCGATACATTTCAGAGGGAGAGGCCATGGACGAAGTTTTGTTCATCTGTATGACATGATCACTTCGCAGCCTCGGATTGGCAGGTTAGAGCATTGGCGGCGAGTGATAGATGACATTGACGTAGTCATCTGGAGGCCGTATCTGGGATGTGAGGAGTGGGAGGATGACGCAGTGGAGCTGCCTTACACCTTCTAGAGCAGGTATTTGATTGGGCGGACGCCCTATATATTGGAGAGACAGCTAGTGGATAGGGTATGTAGGCAGTATGGCAGGATCCAGAGGATGCCACGAGGCTCGGGTATGTATGCCCGTACAGTTAGGGATCAGGCACAGTTCGGGCCTTTACTGTCATATGATCAGGCGCTGACACAGCTAGCCGAGATGGTGCCCCTACCCTGGGATATGTGGCCAAAGATCGAGGACGCCGGGATGGATGCAGAGTATGCAGCATATTGGGCTGAGCATCCATTCCCGTGATTGACAGATCCAGGAGAGCTTCTGGAGGGAGATGTAGGAGGAGATGATGATGATGATGGTGGGGGTGATGGGGGTCGAGGCCGACGGAGGCGGAGAGGAGTAGTTGGGGAGAGGAGGGTGGCACCTCGGAGGGAGGGTGGACAGGAGGGACAGGCCCAGGTGGTGAGGGGTTGCGGTGGATTGCCCTTGCAGGTACCAGCAGCACAGGGTCCTAGAGCACAGGGACAGAGACAGGGACAGGGACAGGTGCCAGTACAGGCACAGGGACGAGGACAGGTGCAGGGACCTAGACATGTACCGAGATAGGTACACATACAGGCACAGGTACAGGGGCAGGAACAAGGACAGGCACCCGCAGAGGGAGAGCCACAGGCAGGGGCAGAGGGTGGGGATCCAGAGGAGGATGAGCTGATTGAGATCAGGGAGATCTACCAGGGCCAGGCAGATGAGATCCAGGATCTGGAGAGGGAGAGGGACCGACTCAGGACCAGGCTCAGGGATACTGAGCGGGAGAGGGATCAGGTGATTCAGCGCTACATGGAGGTTGAGACAGCGCTGAGGGCAGGGAGGCAGGCGGCAGAGGACACAGGAGAAGGCTACGCATATGTCCTGCGAGCCGGAGAGGAGATTACCTATTGGAGGGACCTGTATTATGGTGTCGTGCCAGCAGATCAGCGGGCGAGGAGCTTCCATAGACCATCGCGGACAGCGACAGCTACGGGAGGGAGCCAGAGGAGACAGGCATCGAGTGGTGGGGTCATGGGTCCTCCACCACCACCAGATAGGGGGGACAAGCAGGATGATCCTGGGGCAGGTCCTTCTAGGGCTCAGATTCCGTCGAGGCCAGGCGGCTCCGAGGGAGGGAGTTCATCATAGCCATAGAGGGCTCCCTTGTATCAGTATTTGTACCATTTTTGTATTGTAGACACTTGCGGGTGATTTTGTAGCCATATGATTTTTTTGACATCATTGTATCATGACACTTTATATATATATGAGATGATTCATTTGTGCGGCAGCTATATGCATGTGTACCTATGTGATGAGATGTTCTTATGATGCATGTTTCTATGTGATGGATGCAAATATGTATATGATGCAATGCAATATTTTTGTTCTTTTATGTTTTATATGTGATGCATGATGCAAATGTGAATGTATGTAATGCAGATGAATATGATAATGCAAATGTAAATTGTGCTAACAGGTGTTGTGTGCAGGATTTGATGTAGTTGTGATATCTATATGTATGTATGAAATGCTTATATGTGGTAATGCAGGTGTGAACTACATGAAATGCAAATGTTTTTGGTGTGTCATTATACTCAGTCATGTGATAGCAAGCTACGCGGACTGGAGAAGGATGATGGAAGTCAATCAAGAAAGGGGGATGGAAGATAGAAGATATGAAAGTGAAAGAGCTTCTTGTGCATTATCATCATTGAGCTTATTATGGCAAAACAGGTTATGACAATCGAGGCATATGTTTGACCCAGAAAGTCATTGTACCCGTTTACATGGAGATAAGACAGTCACAAACAAGGAATGCCCCATTTCATACTAGACTCACAGTGTCCTCATATCCTTGGACAAGTCATAGCATTACTAAAAGACAATCCACAGACAGCAAATGCAAATAAGTGACGATACCCCATCCTCGCCTTTCTAGTCAAAGACATCTTGGAGATAGAATCTCTAGTCAGAGACATCCTGGAAAAGCTAAAAGACATGTCACCAAAAAGATAAAATCAAAAGAAAACCAAGACTCAACACCAACATCCACTGTAGTCCTTAAGTTTAGTGTCTCTTGTCACTTGTATAAGTCTTATTTGATTGTGGTCATAATGTTCACTTTCACAAAAAGGATAGATAGCACTGAACCATGTGTTGTCTGAGTCTGTTGAAAGATTTGATTTTGTTGAAGCTCATTGTTGCTGCTGTGTCTCATCTGAAACTGACTGAATCCATGAAACTGATACTTTATTGCGGAGAAGACGAAACTTTATTGCGGATCTGTGATGCAAATGTTGCTTTATTGCGGATTATGCGTGGATAGACTGAAGAAAGCTGGAAGAAACTGTACTCCTCGAAACATGTGATGTTCTCAGTTCCACACCCATCACTAGACATAGGAATTGCCGTAGCCACAGATAGGATCTGATTTATTATGGATGGAAAGGGATATTTATGATGAATGGCTAACCAATCTTGGGTAGATCAATAACAAGCCATGATGGGAATGGGTAAGTTTATTATGAACGAATAGGTTGTGAGTGTGTGCAAAGTGAAGTGATGAAAATGAATCCTGAAGGAGGGAGGAGCAATGTCTCTACGCATGGCGCTGGTGACCCAGTTTTCACCATGGTACTTTCCCAGGGCGCCACCGAAGTGGTTTTCATCGTTGGACGAAATTATTTCTCTTTACTTTTTTCGATTTTTCAAATTTTTTTTGTGTCACAAGGCGCCTGTTTGCCAGGTTTTCACCAAGTAACGATTTTTTTGTTTTATAATTTTTTTTGTATTTTTGAATTATTTGATTTTTTTGTATTTTTGAATTAGGATATTCTGAAGAGCTATGTGTAGAACCTGTGAAGGTGCATGCTGTTGATAGGATCCTCTAAAGGTTCACCCTCTGTAGTTGAGAGCTGATATGCCCCAGAGCCATATACTGCTGTAATGATGTAAGGACCAAGCCAATTTGGTTCGAACTTGCCCTTCTTCTCTCTGTCCTGCTGATTCTTGGGATTTTCTCTGAGAACTAAGTCACCCACTTCAAATGTGCGAGGCTTGACTTTGTGATTGTAGCTGTGACTCATTCGTTGTTGGTAAGCCTTGAGATGATTAAAAGCAGTTTATCTCCGTTCATCCAGCAGTTCTAGTTCTTGTAAGCGAGAGACCTTGTAATCTTCATCGTTGATGATGTTTTGCAAAGAGACCCGTAAAGAAGGTAACTCGACCTCAATAGGCAAGATGGCTTCAACGCCGTAGACAAGTGAGTAGGGTGTAGCTCCTGTAGGTGTGCGGACACTTGTGCGGTAGGCCCAAAGTGCAGGATTGAGTTGGATATGCCAGTTACGACCAGCGTCGTCGACTGTCTTTTTGAGGATTTTAAGAATTATTTTATTAGACGCCTCAGCTTGGCCATTACCTTGGGGGTAATATGGTGTAGAGAAACGATGGGAAATATGGAAGCGGTCACAGAGTTCACGAACATCCTGATTTTTGAAGGGACGCCCGTTATCAGTAATAATGGAATTAGGAATACCATATCGGCAAATGATATAGTTAAGGATGAAGGTAGCAATTTGTTTTCTGGTGACTTGTGTGAGAGGCACAACTTCAATCCACTTTGTGAAATACTCTGTGGCTATGATAATGAATTTATGACCATTGGAAGAAGGAGGGTGAATCTTGCCTATGAGATCAAGTCCCCATTGACAAAAGGGCCAAGGAGACGCAAGTGGTTGTAATTCTTATGCTGGTGCATGTATGAGGTCTCCATGAATTTGACATTGCTTACATTTCTTGACAAACTGATATGAGTCTTTTTCCATATTGGGCCAGTAATATCCAGTCTTGATGAGTTTCTTGGCCAAGGTAGGACCACTAGCATGAGGACCACATATCCCTTCATGCACTTCACGTAACGCAATATGAGCTTCGTCGCTTTCTGAACATCTACGAAGAGTGCCATCTAGACTTCGTCGGTATAGGATATCAGCTAGAATGACATATCAAGAGGATTGGCGAATGAAAGTGCGACATTGGTTATTCGATAGATCAAGAGGTAATGTATTGTCGCGAAGGTATGTGAAGATGGCACCATATAACTGGGATTCAGGACCAACAACGCATATCATTTCAGTAGGAGTGATCTCATATGAAGGAACCAACAGGTTGTCTACCAGGAACTCATAGCAGGTTTCATTTTGAGGTAGATCAATCAGTGAAGCAATTGTAGCCATGGCATCTGCAACACGATTCTGCTCTCTTGGTATCTGCTCAAAATCTATCTTTGTAAAGTGCTATTTCTGTAGAAACCTAAAATTGTCATGTCTAATTAAATAAATATTTTATTTATTTAATTATCTAAGCCTAATTCTTCTATTAATTAAATAAATTTTTATTTATTTAATTAATTCATTTATCCTCTTCTAGCCTTATTTCTCATTTAAATAAATACATTTATTTATTTAAATTATCCCTTTCCTAAATTAAATAAATATTTTATTTATTTAATTGTCCTATTTCTTCTATTAATTAAATAAATCTTTATTTATTTAATTAATTCATTTATCTTTTTCTACACATGACACATGTCATTCATCTCTTATTTCCTACACTACCTACCTCTTTCATTATTTTGGTATTTCTTATACCTACCCTCTAATCCTAGCCGACCTCTCTTTTTACACCTCTCAATCTTAACCCTCCATTTCTTATTGTGTCTTCTATTTAAGGAGATGCTTTCTTCATTGTCAAACCCTAATGACTGATTTTGGAGTACTTGGCTACACTACAATTCCACTTGCAACCACATTCCGTTCTTTGTTGAGCTCTTGTGCATATAAAAATCTGAGAGCAAGTATATCAAGCAAGATCAATGGAGATAGGAAGAATGGAGATCAAAACCCTATTGGACATGTGATGGTATAATCTTTGTGATTTTGAGTTACTTGCATTGTCTTAGGTTATCTTCATATGTTATGGTGGATCTTTGTTCATTGTTAGGCTAGGGTTTGGTGGTTGAATCCATTTTAGTCTTTCAATATTGTTGTTATTTGTTATCCATTTTCACCATATACATTTTGGCACGCCCGGTGGGACTCTTGTCCCTTTGCATTTAACATTTTTGTTGCAGATTTCGCATTTTTGAAGTTGCAGATCGGACGATTTCGACGATATTTTAGGTTTTTTCCGCATCTGCGAGTGTTCGGATCGCGTTTTTGTATTTCAGAGGCGTCTGCGATATCTTGGATCGCGTCTGTGTTTCTGTCATTTTCTTTTTTTGCAGGTTTCCGAAAGTCGCGTCTGTGATTCCGAATCGCGTCTGTGCATCATCTTATCGCGTCTGTAGTCGAAAGAAGCGTCTGTGTTCTGTGGCCGCGTCTGTGCATCACAGAACCGCGTCTGTGTCGGACAGACGCATCTGTGTCGGACAGACGCGTCTGTGTTGGACAGACGCGTCTGTGTCTGGTATAACAGCGTCTGTGCATTCTGTTTTGCAAATTTTTCAAGTTTTTCGATTCGGATTTTCGGATTTTGTACTTAGGGTTTCAGATCTGGTTTATTTTCGGCTAACCTTTGCAGATCTAGCTAACCTGGTTTGTGCAGCTTGCTTTGGAGACAAATACGTTTTTGTTGAAGGCCCCTTTTCACAAAGTCTTTTTGGGTTTTCTAAAAATTTACCTAACTTGTGTGCTTGCAGGAAGGGGTTATCATTTGAAACAACCCAAACTACTAACAATTTTGTTGCAGGGCCTTAGCTAGGGTTTTGTAATTTTTATTGTGTGCCTTGTTTCATAGCTTAGCAAACACTTCAATTGGTGCACTAAAATTGAATCATTGTCTTTTGTGTCTTGAGCAATAGGCTCTTTTTGTTTACTCTTTAGAGGGCCTGTCTTCCCGTGTGGTCATTAGGACTACTAGTGAGAAGAGAACGACCCAAGTGGTAGCGAGGAAAACCCACCTCATCTGAACCACTATAATCAAATGTATTCATGGTGAAAACTATGAATAACGTGTGCTGATTAGTTCATACCGACACTATGTCTCCCCATAAACCCGTTTGATCAAATTTATTTGATCATTTGTAGGGCGTAACCCCTACCGGCTGGGAGCCTTCTGTATTTACAGAGCTGAAAGTGCCGCATGTATGGCCACACGAGCGGATACCCTTACTAGCACCATTTTGTTTTAGAGGCCCAAATCCTTCTAGTTGTTGGGGCAGGAGGTCGGACCTCTGGTAGCGGCCCACACACATACGGTTCTTAGTAGAGATACAAAGTTCGCCATGGGGAGTTTTCATGGGAACTGATGCTTGGCTGACCCGAGAAGTGAGTGCCGAGGGTGGAGCCAGTGAGGTCAAGCATCTAAGTATCCGCTCTGAATAGCGTAGCCTCGGGGGTAAAACCCCATGTGGGATCAACAACTATTGTCTTGGCCAGCCATAAGAATTGTGCTTGACTTATGATAAACATTCAAACACTCAAAGACAAAACAGCAAAACATTGTGTCTTTTGTGTCTTCAAGTGTATGCAAAAACTTTTTACATCAAACAACACACTTTCTTGGAGTCATTTTGGAGTCTAAACACTAGCAAACATTGAGTCATCAACACTGTGTCCTCTTGTCACGAAAAAACAGTCGAACAATCAGATTTGGTCACAACAAAACAACTTCACAGATAGGAAAGATTGCACGAAGGTTACAGAAACGCGTCTGTGTCTGTTAAAACCACGTCTGTGTCAGATAAACGCGTCTGTGAAGTACAGAATAGCGTCTGTGTTTTTATCTGCGTCTGTGTCGAACAGAGACACGTCTGTGTCTGGGAATCGCGTCTATGAAGTATACAAGCGCGTCTGTGTCCACAATTGCAAAAAACTGTTACAGTCCAACAAACATCAACAGGAAAATCTCAGAATCACGTCTGCGTTAAACATAGTAGCGTCTGTGTCTTAAAACCGCGTCTGTGAAGTATACAGAGGCGTCTGTGTCAGGATTTGAAAATTTTAACAGTCAAACAAACAAAGAAATCAGTTTCGGCATACTTGAGCTTCCTAGGTTGTCTCTTCAGATTTCATCTAGCATTCAACCTGTCTTTGGGTCTCACGTAGTCCATCATTGCTTCACATCTCATTTTACATTCATACTTGTCTAAACTTGAGTCAAAAGGTCACTTGCTTGTCCTCATCATACTTTGTCAACACACTACATACAACTACACTTTGCTAATTGGTCCCTCATCAAGGTTTCTTACCTTTGGGTCTCATTTGGTCTTACTTAGAGTCAAGGTCAGCTTACCTCATCAAGAGAAACTATCCTCTCTTTGGAAGTCACACCTACTCTACTACTTACATACTTGGTCTTACACTTTGGACATTGCAAGTACACCTCAAGATTCATTTACACTCCATACAACTCTTAGTCTTCCATACTCTTTTCATTTTTCATCTAGTCTCTCACATATTGCCAAACACCTAGTTCATGGTTGAAACCCGTCTTCAAAAATCTAGGAGAATAGTCAAAGAAGCTCAAGAATCCGTAAACATGAGTTCTTATGAGTATGACAATGATGTCTTCTACAATCCTGAGCACACTACATTACCAGACATGAATGTTTATAGACACAATCCAAATGTAGAAAGCGCAAACGCTATAAACAACAATGCTACATACAATGACAATGTTGACAATTCTTCAATACTATCAGCAGACATACAAGAATCTATAATGGATCCTCAATTCAATAGATTGGTTGAAGAGATAATGAGGAGAGATCGTCAATACTTCCTAAACATGATGGCACAAAGTGGAGCTAAAATACCACATGATTTTGACTTATCTCAACTTATGGAAAGTAGACCTTCACAACAAACTCAACCTAATAGTGGAGGACTAAATAATATGATGCCGGAGTCACCATCATTTTTGCTTCAGAAACCAGCAATCCCACATACACAAGCTCAAATGTATGATACTTACACTCAAAGACCATCATGGAGGCCCTATGCTCAAACACACGCTCAAGATATGGGTCAACCAAGACAAATGGATACACAAGGACATCCTCAAAATTTTGACACAAGGAGACCTCATGCCAAAATTGGGGGCAACACAATGGAAAATGAAAGCCCTATTGAATACGGTTTATATGCACAAAATAGATATGGGGTCCCTCAGCAAGAAATTATGCCAAGTGCTCCATACATGTCGCAACAATATAGACCTCCATATGGACATGTCTACGATCAGTATCATCCATACATGCAACAAGCTCCTCCTCAAATGGGTGTTTCAAACATGGGATATGCTACAAGAAATCCATCTCCTCCCAAAAATAATTTGGAGCAACAAATTAGAGATCTACAAAAGAAAGTGGAAGACATGGGCACATCAAAACCCACATATACTATGAGAGATATATGCCCTTATCCATTTGATAAGAGCATTCCAATGCCTCCGTTTCCTCCGCACTTTGTGACACCAAAATTCGACAAATATAGAGGGAGAGGAGACCCCAAGGCACACATAAGACAATTCTTCACAGCTTGCATTGAGGTAGCGGCAGAAGAAACATACTTAATGAGGTTGTTCCCACAGAGCTTAGGAGATCAAGCTATGGAATGGTTTTCTCAATTACCTCACGGTATTAAGTCATGGGGTGACTTGGCAGAAGCATTCATTCAGCATTTTTCTTACAACATTGAAACAGATGTTTCAGTTACAACCTTGTGCAATACGAAACAAAAAGAAGGAGAATCTTTTGCGTCATTTTTACAAAGATGGAGAAACCTAGCTAGCAGATGCTCTTGTGAGATCCCGCAAAAACAAATGGTGGAGATGTTCACACAAAACATTAATAAAGCTATTGGCTATGATCTCAGGAAAGCTTGTTTTTCTACATTCAAGGATGTCATTGAAAAGGGCCTAGCAACAGAAAAGGTCTTAATTGAACAAGGAGTTATCAAGCTATTCAAAGAAAACAAAGAGGACTTCAAAGGAAAGGATAAACCAAAATTTTGGAACAAGAACAAGAACACGGTTAATGATGGTGTTGTTGATGCCAACACAGTAAGACCAAAGTTCATCTTTTCTGGATCAAGTTCTACCGACAATCAAGTGAACAATCAAACAACTTCAAAACCACGAAGGAAGTACACTCCATTGGGAGAACCACTTGAATCAGTATTCAAAAAGCTTGTAGCAAACAAAGTGATCACGGTCCCAGATTTTCCTCCATATGAACCAAAGGTAAAACCGAATTGGTGGAATGATGATGAATTTTGTGAGTTTCATAAGAGCAAGGGTCACAAGACAAGTAATTGCCATTGATTGAAAAACATTGTACAAGATCTCATTGACAGAGGAGATATTGAGATTGAGGGACATTCATCTAACCAAGAGCATGAGGTGTTTAAGGAACCATTCCCAAAACATGACAAGGGAAAAGGCAAAGTCACAGATGATCAAGCCAATTACACCAGAACATCTTACAATTATGATTCCACTATTAATCACATCTCAATGGACAATCATATCTCTACCATTACTATCAAAAATAAAAATCCTGAGAATCCTCCTCAACGACCTAAAATAGTCTTAAAGGGTGTGGGATCTTCGTCCACATCTACCTCCGAATGTCATGTTACAACCCGTCGAGGTAAGATCACATTGCCAGGTACCTCTACTAAGAATACCAATCTTCCGTCAACTAAGCCTGAGTACGACCTTGTAGAGCAATTAGGGAAAACACCCGCACTCATCTCTATTCTTGAGCTCTTACGTATATCTCCTGCACATAAAGCTGTCCTTGACAAAACCTTGAGAGATACTGCTGTCCCTACTGATCTAAACGTGGACCAGTTTCAAGCCATGGTGGGATATTTATCCGTTCCACACTCCCTCACATTCACAGAAGCCGATGACGCCTCCATAAGTCAGCCTCATAACGCACCTCTACATATTGAAGCCTTCATACATAAACACCGAATAAAGCGAGTCCTGATAGATGGAGGAGCAGGTCTTAATATTTGTACATTGAGCACCATCAGACAATTGGGATATTCTGACAAGGCTGTAAATTCTACAAACCAAATCACTATTAAGGCTTATGATGATGAAGAGCGTTCGTCCAAGGGCACAGTTATCTTACCACTAAGAATAGGGCCAGTCACAAAGGATGTGGTTTGTCAAGTCCTGGATCTAGACCTCACGTATAACATATTGCTAGGACGTCCGTGGATTCATGAAATGAGGGCAGTTCCATCAACATACCACCAATGCATTAAGTTTCCTCATAATGGAGTCAAGGTAACGGTCAATGGTGATCCAAATCCATTCATATATTGCAATAACTTGAGATCGCATACTGAGACTATCATTCCCAGCAATCGTGAGGCTACTCCTTCTTCAGCGTATATTGATCCTGAGTCATTAAAGCCCTCGACATCTAAACAAGGTGAACTTAGAGCCAAGTTTCAAGACAAAGGCATGGGAGAATACACTCCGAATCAAACAATGTTCTTACGACAAGTCATGACCTCTCCCAAGGAATATGGGAGGCCACAGCCTAATAAGCAAATCTCCATCATGCTACTCAAATGGGATCCTACCGTCTTTCAAAAATGGGGCGAACTAGAGGAAGAAAATTTATATAAAATGCTATATAAGGACGCTGAAGAGGATACACATGATCAAATTATAATACCCTATGAGAACTATGGCAAAGGTTTCAAAATTCTATAAAGATTTGGGTATGATGGAAAAAGTCCTCTCGGACTACGCAAAGAAGGTGTCATGGAGCCTCTACAACCTGAGCTAACTACAAGAAGGGAACGCTCCAAGGGGCTTGGTTTTCTAAATCCCAAGATTCACAACAAAAGAACAAAACAGATATGGCGAGTCAAAGTGGCTGAAGTCCAACAAGAAGATGACTATTTTACAGATTCCAACGAATGGGAATGGGGTTCAGACAAATCCTCCAGCGACTATGAGCTCCACGAGACGTTTAGAGAGCCAGAGGAACCTATAGAGGAGGAGGAGTTTTACAAAAAATTCAGAGTTGGTCAAACACCAACCCATAAGGATCCCGCACAAGCTTCGTTTCAAGGCCCTAGGTCAAGATGACATAGGATGAGGACACTTGTCCCTGAGGGTGCTACTAGTGATGATAATTTGGACTCACTCACGATCGAAACTGATGAGGAGAGTGCCATTGACGACCTCGATAACTATCTTGATATACCTGAATATAACCACATCTTCACTATTAGCCTTGTGAACTCTGAAAACACTAAAGACCTTCCCCTCGTTCACCCCCAGCTCATTGACTGGGATCAGGATGGACCAGCACAGCTTGATACATTTCAAAATGACGAAGCTATTGTCGATTATCTTGGCATTCGCGATGATCTTCCTCTTGGAGACCATAAAGCAGGATACGCCATAGAGCTTAATAACATGGCATACTTTGGTGAGGGTGTCGGGCCTTCTAGTCGCAAAAATGTGAAAATAAAAATAAAACAAGGGTCTTATGGCGAAAACCACACTGTGGCGCTATCTGACTCTAAAAAAGTAAAAAGAAAGGACGTATCTGAGGGTGAAAACCTCTCTGAGGCGCCCGAAGATGGAAGGCTTGACATTCTCCCAGCATCATACGAGGAAAAATCATCCATGTTGGTAGAGGAGACTATAAAGACAAACATTGGTACAACAGAGGTTCCACGTAACATATTTTTGGCTCAATCATTGACAGAGGCCGAGAAAGCAAGGTTCATAAGCTTCTTTAAGGAACGACAAGTCAACTTCGCATGGTCTTATGCTGATATGCCTGGACTAGACCCAGATTTAGTAATGCATCATTTAACAGTCAAACCGGGGGCAAAACCAGTAAAACAGAAATTGAGGAAAATGCATCCACAAGTGGCATTATTAGTCAAGGCAGAGCTGGAGAAATTACTGGATGTCGGATTCATACGCCCAATTGATTATCCTGAATGGATTTCCAACTTAGTACCTGTTAGCAAACCAGATCGCAGCATCCGAATATGTACAGACTTCAGGGATATCAACAAGGCCTGTCCGAAGGACGATTTCCCATTACCAAACATTGATTTAATTGTTGATCTCACAGTAGGCCATGAGATGTTATCTTTAATGGACGGATTCTCGGGATATAATTAGATCAGGATTGCACCTGAAGATCAACATAAAACATCATTTACTTGTCCATGGGGAACCTTCTGCTGGAATGTCATGCCCTTTGGGCTGAAAAATGCAGGTGCCACGTATCAACGAGCTATGACTACTATCTTCCATGATCTCATGCATGTAACGGTGGAAGATTATGTTGACGACCTTTTGGTTAAATCAATAGACAGAAATACACACTTGGACATACTTTCAGTTGCTTTTGATAGGCTGGAAAAATACAAGGTAAGATTAAACCCAAAGAAATGTGTCTTTGGAGTAACCTCCGGGAAGCTCCTAGGATTCATTGTGTCTAAAAGAGGAATAGAAGCTGATCCAGCAAAAGTCAAGGCTATCTTGGACATGCCGCCACCCAAGAATATCAGTCAACTTCGGTCTTTACAAGGGAGACTCCAATCCATACGAAGATTCATAGCACAACTTGCAGATAAGTGCAATCCTTTCCAGCACCTGCTACACAAAAACATCAAGTTCAAATGGGATGAGAACTATCAACAGGCTTTTCAGGCACTCAAAGACTATCTTTTGAACCCGCCAGTTTTGATGCCACCAATTCCGGATCAACCATTGCTACTTTACATATCAGCTACTCCAACAGCACTGGGGGCACTCCTAGCACAACAAATACCTGACGACAAGGAAAAAACGGTCTACTATATCAGTCGCACATTGGTGGGATATGAGCTAAACTACACTCCAATTGAGCGTGCATGTCTCGCTGTGGTCTTTGCTTCACAAAAATTACGACATTACATGCTTACTCACAAGACCAAGTTGATTGCCAGAATTGATCCACTAAAATATCTTCTCAACAAAGCTACACTTACTGGACGACTGGCCAAGTGGGTAATGATTTTGAGTGAATTCGACATTGAATACGTGGACAGAAAAGCCATAAAAGGACAAGCCATCGCAGATCAACTGGCAGATGCTCCCATGATAGATGATGTTCCTCTACAGTCAGAATTTTCAGATGAGTCCATTCTAACAATATCACCTGCAAAGCCATGGCAACTATACTTTGATGGCTCATACACACAGCATGGGGCAGGAGCGGGTATACTCTTTATAACTCCCCAAGGCGATTCTATACCAAAGTCATACCGCTTATCATTTCCTTGTACCAACAATATAGCGGAATACGAGGCATTAACAACTGGGTTAAGAATTGCAGTTCAGTGGAAGATCCAAGAACTTCGTGTTTTTGGGGATTCTCAACTTGTCATCCGTCAAGCAACTGATGATTATCAAACAAAAGATGAAAAGCTAATGCCTTACAAACAACTGGTAGATGATCTGAAACAGCACTTTGCAAAGATAGAGTTTGAGCAGATACCAAGAGAACAGAATCGCGCTGCTGATGCCATGGCTACAATTGCTTCGCTCATTGATCTACCGCAAAATGAGACCTGCTATGAGTTCCTGGTTGACAACCTGCTGATTCCATCATATGAGATCACTCCTACGGAAATGATATGTGTTGTTGGTCCTGAATCCCAGTTATATGGTTCCATATTCACATACCTTCGCGACAATATCTTACCTCCCGATCTATCGAACAACCAACGCCGCACTTTCATTCGCTAATCCTCCCGATACGTTATCCTAGCTGATATCCTATACCGACGAGGTCTAGATGGCACCCTTCTTAGATGTTTAGAGAGTGACGAAGCTCATATTGTGTTACGAGAAGTGCACGAAGGGATATGTGGTCCGCATACTAGTGGTCCTACCTTGGCCAAGAAACTCATCAGGACTGGATACTACTGGCCTACTATGGAAAAAGATGCATATCAGTTTGTCAAGAAGTGTAAGCAGTGTCAAATTCATGGAGACCTTATACATGCACCAGCACAAGAACTACAGCCACTTGCATCTCCTTGGCCCTTTTGTCAGTGGGGACTCGATCTCATAGGCAAGATTCACCCTCCTTCTTCCAATGGACATAAATTCATTATCACAGCCACAGAGTATTTCACAAAGTGGATTGAAGCTGTGCCTCTCACACAAGTTACTGGGAAACAAATCGCTACTTTCATCCTGAACTACATCATTTGCCGATACGGGATTCCTACTTCCATTATCACCGATAACGGACATCCTTTCAAGAATCAGGATGTTCGTGAACTCTGTGAGCGCTTCCATATCTCTCACCGTTTCTCCACACCATACTACCCCCAAGGTAATGGCCAAGCTGAGGCGTCTAACAAAACAATTCTCAAAATACTTAAAAAGACAGTCGACGACGCTGGCCGTAACTGGCATGTCCAACTCAATCCCGCACTTTGGGCCTATCGTACCAGTGTCCGCACACCTACAGGAGCTACACCCTACTCACTTGTCTACGGCGCTGAAGCCATCTTGCCTATTGAGGTCGAGTTACCTTCTTTACGGGTCTCCTTGAGAAACATAATCAACGATGAAGACTACAGGGTCTCCCGCTTACAAGAACTAGAACTGCTGGAGGAACGACGACACACTGCTTTTAATCATCTCAAGGCTTACCAACAAAGAATGAGTTGCAGTTACAATCACAAGGTCAAGCCTCGCACATTTGAGGTAGGTGACTTAGTCCTCAGAGAGAACCCCAAAAATCAGCAAGACAGAGATAAGAAGGGCAAATTTGAACCCAACTGGCTTGGTCCCTACATCATTACAGCAGCATATGGATCTGGGGCATATCAGCTCTCTACTACAGAAGGTGAATCCTTGGAGGATCCTATCAACAGCATGCACCTTCGCAGATTCTACACATAAGCTCTTTTTGAATATCCTAATGCAAAAATACAAAAAAAATCAAAAAAGTTCAAAAATACAAAAAAAAAAAAAAATACAAAACAAAAAAATCGTTACTTGGTGAAAACCTGGCAAACAGGCGCCTTGTGACAACAAAAAAATTGAAAAAATCGAAAAAAGTAAAGAGAAATAATTTCGTCCAACAGTGAAAACCACTTCGGTGGCGCCCTAGGCAAGTACCATGGTGAAAACTGGGTCACCAGCGCCATGCGTAGGGACTTTGCTCCTCCCTCCTTCAGGATTCTCTTTCATCCTTTCACTTTGCACACACTCACAACCTATTCATTCACAATAAACTTACCCATTCCCATCATGGCTTGTTATTGATCTACCTAAGATTGGTTAGCCATCCATAACCCTCCCTTTTCACTCCCTTTTCCATCCATAATAAATCAGATCCTATCTGTGACTACGGCCAATTCCTACGTCTAGTAATGGGTATGGAACTAAAAACATCACATGTTTCGAGGAGTACAGTTTCTTTCAGCTTTCTTCAGTCTATCTGCGCACAATCCGCAATAAAGCAGCATTTGCATCGCCAGTCCGCAATAAAGTTTCATCTTCTCCGCAATAAGGTATCAGTTTCATGGATTCAGTCAGTTTCAAACGAGACACAGCAGCAACAATGAGCTTCAACAAAATCAAATCTTTCAACAGACTCAGACAACATATGGTTCAGTGCTATCTATCCTTTTTGTGAAAGTGAACATTGTGACCACAATCGAATAAGACTTAAACAAGTGACAAGAGACACTAAACTTGAGGACTACAGTGGATGTTGGTGTCGAGTCTTGGTTTTCTTTTGATTTCATTTTTTTTGGTGACATGTCTTTTAGCTTTTCCAGGATGTCTTTGACTAGAAGGGCGAGGATGGGGTATCGTCACCTATTTGCATTTGCTGTCTGTGGATTGTCTTTTAGTAATGCTATGACTTGTCCAAGGATATGAGGACACTGTGAGTCTAGTATGAACTGGGGCACTCCTTGTTTGTGACTGTCTTATCTCCATGCAAACAGGTACAATGACTTTCTGGGCCGAACAAATGCCTCGATTGTCATAACCTACCTGTCATAATAAGCTCAATGATGATAACGCACAAGAAGCTCTTTCACGTTCATATCTTCTGTCTTCCATCCCCATTTCTTGATTGACTTCCATCGTTCTTCTCAAGTCCGCGTAGCCCACTATCACATGACTGAGTATAATGACACACCAAAAACATTTGCATTTCATATAGTTACACCTGCATCACCACATATAAGCATTTCATACATACATATAGATATCACAATTGCATCACATCCTGCATACAACACATGTTAGCACATCTCACATTTTCATTATATAAATAATCATTTGCATTATCATATTCATTTGCATTACATACATTCACATTTGCATCATATAAAACATAAAAGAACAAAAATATATTGCATTGCATCATATAAGCATCCATATCATAAAACATGTATCACATAAGAAGCATTTCATCACATAAGGTACGCATGCATATAGCTGCCGCAAAAATGGTGACTCATCTCATATATAATCAAAAAAATGTCATGATACAATGATGTCAAAAGAATCATATGGCTACAAAAGAATCACCCGCAGGTGTCTACAATACAACAATGATACATATACTAATACAATGGGAGCCCACTATAGCTATGAGGAACTCCCTCCCTCGGAGCCGCCTCGCCTCGACGGAGTCTGAGCTATAGATGGACCCGCCCCTGGATCCCCCTGTCTCTCTGGTGGTGGTGGAGGCCCCATGACCCCACCGCTGGATGCCTGTCTCCTGCGGCTCCCTCCCGTAGCCGTCGCTGTGCGCGACGATCTATGGAAGCTCCTAGCCCGCTGATCTGCTGGCACGGCTGCATAGTATAGATCCCTCCAGTAGGCGATCTCCTCTCCGGCTCGCAAAACATATGCGTAGCCTGCCCCTGCATCCTCTGCTGCTCGCCTACCTGCCCTCAGAGCTGTCTCGGCCTCTGTGTATCTCTGGATGGCCTGATCCCTCTCCTGCTCTGTGTCTCGGACCCTGATCCTGAGGTGGTTCCTCTCTCGAACCAAATCCTCAATCTCATCTGCTTGGCCCTGGCAGATCTCCCGCAGCCTCACCACCTCATCCTCCTCAGAGTCTCCGCTCTCCGCCTCTGCCTGCACCTGTCCCTGTGCCTGTATAGGTACCTGTGGCTGTACCTGTCTCTGTCCCTCTGGCTGCACCTGTCTCTGTCCCCCTCTGGGACCCTGTGCTGCTGGCACCTGTAGGGGCAGTCCACCCTGTCCTCTCACCACTGGAGCTGCTCTCTCCTGTCCTCCCTCCCTCCGAGCTGCCACCCGCCTCTCTCCCACCACTCCCCTCTGCCTCCGCCGGCCCCTACCTCCATCCCCTCCTCCATCATCATCATCTCCTCCACCCTCTCCATCCACTGGCTCTGTCGGATCTGTCAATCTGGGAAATGGATGCTCTGCCCAATACGCAGAGTACTCTGCGTCCATCCCTGCATCATCTACCTCTGGCCACATGTCCCATGGCATCGACATCATCTCAGCTAACCATGTCACTGCCTGATCATATGATAACAGTGGACCAAACTGCACCTGATCTCTGACCGTACGGGCATACATGCCCGAGCCTCGTGGCATCCGCTGAATCCGCCCGAACTGCCTGCACACCCTGTCTACCAGCTGCCTCTCTAGAATATAGGGCGTCCGCCCCATCAGATACCTGCTCCTAAACACATATGGTAGCTCCAAGGCATCATCCTCCCACTCCTCGCACCCCAGGTACGGCCTCCAGATCACCATGTCAATATCATCAATGACTCGCCTCCAATGCTCTAATCTCCCAATCCGAGGCTGGGATGTGATCATGTCATACAGGTGCACAAAACTCTGTCCCTGTCCTCTACCTCTGAAATGAATGGGCCGTGTGATGGGAAGGTGCTCATAGGCCCACACCTGCAAGAGAGTCACACCGCAGCCCAAACCCACTGATCCGTGGTATACAAACTGATGCAGCTCATAATACAAATGTGCCAGGACACATGGCCCCCATGCATACCTAGTGTGCTCTGCCATCAGCGTCTCCAAGGCCCCTCCCCAGCCCACTGCCAATCCTCGTGTGGCCCTGTCTGGACACAAATATCCACTGATGACTCCCCCAACAACTGCCGGCAATGCTAATCCTGTGGCAGTCATGGTGTCCCAGGCTACATGACCTGCTCGCATCTCCAACTCAGGATCCTGAAAAACCCGTCTCAATGCCTCCCTGTCACCGTCACGGTCGTAGGGAATCAACTCTCCATCAATAGGAACATGCAGAATCCTATATACATCCTCTAATGTCACTGTCATCTCACCCATCGGCAGGTGAAACGTGCATGTCTCTGAGTGCCATCTCTCGGCCAACGCAGTCAGCAACCCCATGTTTGCCCGAAACTCAGGCACATAGAGCATATGTGTGAGACCCATCTCCTCAATGGAAATCATATCCTGGATCGACAACTCTGGTCGCAGTCTCTGAGTCGATGGGAATCTCTCCCGTGACTCCAGCATCGGCAAATACTCCTGCAGTCAAGCAACTCAATCATGTCAGTTATCGTGGCATTCACTGTTTATCAAAATGCTACTTGCTACCTAAATGCATCTGGTTATCTATCCTAGTGACACTCACTGTTCATCACAAAGTGTTGCTATCTACCCTAAGTAGTGCTCCCTGTTCATCACAAAGTACTACGTGTGTGACACTCACTGTTCATCACAAAGTGTCACTCACATTCGCACTCCCTGTTCATCACAAAGTGCTGCCTATCTTGGTGCTCCCTGTTCATCACAAAGTGTCTGGATCTATCCTAATCTTTCTAGAGGACCTGCTTGAGTGTATCCTCTCAGCAGCTTATCCAATCGACAGCGTATGTTCATCACAGAACTGTCGATTTGACCTAAAAGACTAAAACCATGCATTTAAACACACAAACGCACTTTTACAACACACACGCGCTTTTAACTCATAAACGCGCTTATAGACTGCACAAACGTGCTTCTGCGACACAGACGCGCTTTCTGAACACAAACGTGCTTATGCCAGACACAAACGCGACCAGGGAACACAGACGTCCCTACATGACATAAACGCTCCTATAAAGCACAGACGCTGCTACATTTCACAAACACGTCCGCATTCAACACAAACGCGGTTCCAGGCACAGACGCGCCTGGACCCGACACAGACGCGCCTGGCGCTGACACAGAGGCGGTTGCGCGTTTTTGCACTTTTTAACTATCCTATTCCTAGCGCATTTATTGCTCCTAAACATGCATTTATGACAAAACTCAAAATGCGTGAAAGTACGAGGAGGTTTTCGGGTACTTACTGGCTCTCCTGCATCGGCTGGTCGCTGGAATCGGCGGACACGGTCGAATCTATGAATGAATGCCATCGCTGCTGACTGCTGCTGCTCTTTTCTCGCTCTGCACTGTGATCTTCTAAGGGTGTGGATGACAATGAGGATGTCTTTTGCTCGTGGTCTATCTTATAGCCTATCCTAGCCCTCGCCTTCATTTCCCGAGTCAGTATTCTTCATCCTGTGACTTTGTCACATTATCCAATCAGTCCATTCTATCTCGTCTTTCTTATCGAGAGATTGTCTGCACTCTTTCCAGACTTTTTCATCCAATCTCTCGAGGGGGCATATAATGTCTTATTCTGGGGCAACTCTGTATCAGTTCATCTTATCTTCTTTGAAACAACGCGACAAGCCGCATTGTCTCAAAGAGGGGCAAAATGTAGACACCTAAAATTGTCATGTCTAATTAAATAAATATTTTATTTATTTAATTATCTAAGCCTAATTCTTCTATTAATTAAATAAATTTTTATTTATTTAATTAATTCATTTATCCTTTTCTAGCCTTATTTCTCATTTAAATAAATACATTTATTTATTTAAATTATCCCTTTTCTAAATTAAATAAATATTTTATTTATTTAATTGTCCTATTTCTTCTATTAATTAAATAAATCTTTATTTATTTAATTAATTCATTTATCTTTTTCTACACATGACACATGTCATTCATCTCTTATTTCCTACACTACCTACCTCTTTCATTATTTTGGTATTTCTTATACCTACCCTCTAATCCTAGCCGACCTCTCTTTTTACACCTCTCAATCTTAACCCTCCATTTCTTATTGTGTCTTCTATTTAAGGAGATGCTTTCTTCATTGTCAAACCCTAATGACTTATTTTGGAGTACTTGGCTACACTACAATTCCACTTGCAACCACATTCCGTTCTTTGTTGAGCTCTTGTGCATATAAAAATCTGAGAGCAAGTATATCAAGCAAGATCAATGGAGATAGGAAGAATGGAGATCAAAACCCTATTGGACATGTGATGGTATAATCTTTGTGATTTTGAGTTACTTGCATTGTCTTAGGTTATCTTCATATGTTATGGTGGATCTTTGTTCATTGTTAGGCTAGGGTTTGGTGGTTGAATCCATTTTAGTCTTTCAATATTGTTGTTATTTGTTATCCATTTTCACCATATACAGTTTCAAATCATCCACCAGTTGCTTGTAAGGCATTAATTTTTCATCTTTTGTTTGGTAATCATTAGTTTCTTGACGGATGACAAGTTGAGAATCCCCAAAAACACGAAGTTCTTGGATCTTCCACTGGACTGCAATTCGTAATCCAGTTGTTAATGCCTCATATTCCGCTATATTGTTAGTGCAAGGAAATGATAAGCGGTATGATTTTGGTATAGAATTGCCTTGAGGAGTTATAAAGAGAATACCAGCTCCTGCCCCATGCTGTGTGTATGAGCCGTCAAAGTACAGTTGCCATGGCTTTGCATGTGATATTGTTAAAATGGATTCATCTGGAAATTCTGAATTTAGAGGAACATCATCTATCATGGGAGCATCTGCTAATTGATCCGCGATTGCTTGTCCTTTTATTGCTTTTCTGTCTACATACTCGATGTCAAATTCACTCAGGATCATTACCCATTTGGCCAGTCGCCCAGTAAGTGTTGCTTTATTGAGAAGATATTTTAATGGATCAATTCTTGCAATCAACTTAGTCTTATGAGTGAGCATATAATGTCGTAATTTCTGTGAAGCAAAGACCACAATGAGACATGCACGCTCGATTGGTGTGTAGTTTAGCTCATATCCCACCAATGTGGGACTGATATAGTATACTGCTTTTTCCTTGCCGTCAACAATTTGTTGCGTTAGGAGTGCCCCCCATGCTGTTGGAGTAGCTGATATGTATAGTAACAAAGGCTGATCTGGAATTGGTGGCATCAAAACTGGCGGATTCAAAAGATAATCTTTGAGCGTCTGAAAAGCTTGTTGACAGTTATCATCCCATTTGAACTTGATATTTTTATGTAGCAGGTGCTGGAAAGGATTACACTTATCTGCAAGTTGTGCTATGAATCTTCGTATAGACTGGAGTCTCCCTTGTAAGGATCGAAGTTGACTGATATTTCTGGGTGGCGGCATGTCCAAGATAGCCTTAACTTTTGCAGGATCGGCTTCGATTCCCCTTTTGGACACAATGAATCCAAGGAGTTTCCCGGAGGTTACTCCAAAGACACATTTCTTAGGGTTTAATCTTACTTTGTATTTTTCCAACCGATCAAAGATGACTGAAAGTATGTCCAAATGTGTATCTCTGTCTATTGATTTACCCAAGAGATCATCAACATAATCTTCTACGGTTATGTGCATGAGATCATGAAAGATAGTGGTCATTGCTCTTTGATATGTAGTACCTGCATTTTTCAGCCCAAAGGGCATGACATTCCAACAGAAAGTTCCCCACGGACAAGTGAATGATGTTTTGTGTTGATCCTCGGGTGCAATCCTGATTTGATTATAACCAGAAAATCCATCCATTAAAGATAACATTTCGTGACCTGCTGTGAGATCAACGATCAAGTCAATGTTTGGTAATGGGAAGTCATCTTTCGGACAAGCTTTGTTGATGTCTCTGAAATCTGTACATATTCTGATGCTGCGATCTGGTTTACTGACAGGTACTAAATTGGAGATCCATTTGGGATAATCAATTGGGCGTATGAATCCGACATCCAATAATTTCTCCAGCTCTGCTTTGACTAGTAATGCCACTTGTGGATGCATTTTTCTTAATTTCTGTTTCACTGGCTTTGCCCCCGGTTTGACTGTCAAATGATGCATTACCAAATCCGAATCTAGTCCAGGCATATCAGCGTATGACCATGCAAAGTTGATTTGTCGTTCTTTGAAGAAGCTTATGAATTTTGACCTTTCGGACTCTGTCAATGATTGAGCCAGGAATATATTGTGTGGAACTTCTTCTGTACCAATGTTTGTCTTGATAGTCTCCTCTACCAACATGGATGACTTTTCCTCATATGATGCTGGGAGAATGTCGAGCCTTCCATCTTCGGGTGCCTCAGAGAGGTTTTCGCCCTCAGATACGTCCTTTGTTTTTACTTTTTTGGAATCAGATAGCGCCACAGTGTGGTTTTCGCCATAAGACCCTTGATTTGTTCTTATTTTCACATTTTTGCGACTGGAAGGTCCGACACCCTCACCAAAATATGCCATGTTGTTGAGTTCTATGGTGTATCCTGCTTTGTGGTCCCCAGGGGGAAGATCATCTCGTATGCCAAGATAGTCAATAATAGCTTCATCATTTTAAAATGTGTCAAATTGTGCTGGTCCTTCATAATCCCAGTCAATGAGTTGGTGGTGAACAAGGGGAAGGCCTTTAATGTTTTCGGAGTTTACGGGGTTTGCAGGGCTAAGAGTGAAGATGTGGTTATATTCGGGTATATCGAGGCAATCGTCGAGGTCATCGATGGCACTTTCCTCATCAGTTTCGATCGCAAGCGAATCCAAATTGTCGTCACTAGTAGCGCCTTCCGGGACAGGTGTCCTCATCCTATGTGATTTCGACCTAGAACCTTGAAACGAAGACTGTGTGCAATCCTTATGGGTTGTTTCTTGACCAACTCTGAACTTTTTATAAAATTCCTCTTCTTCTGTGAGTTCATCTGGCTCTCTGAATGTCTCGATGAGCTAATAGTCACTGGAGGATTTGTCTGTACCCCATTCCCATTCATTGGAATATGTGGAATAGCAATCCTCTTGTTGAACTTTGGCAACTTTGATTTGTGATGCCTCTTCTGTCCTTTTAGTGTGGATCTTGGAAGTCAGAAAACCAAGTCCCTTTGAGCGTTCCCTTTTTATAGTCAATTCAGGTTGTAAGGGCTCCATAACGCCTTCTTTGCGTAACCCAAGAGGGCTTTTTCCGTCATACCCGAATTTTTGTAGGATCTTGAAGCCTTTGCCATATTTCTCACAAGGTATATTGATCTGATCTTGTGTGTTCTCTTCAATGTCTTTGTAAAGCATTTTGTATAAATCTTCCTCTTCCAGTTCGCCCCATCTTTGAAAGGTAGTAGGATCCCATTTAAGTACCATGATGGATATTTGCTTGTTAGGATGTGGCCTTCAATATTCTTTTGGAGAGCTCATGACTTGTCGTAAATACATTGTCTGATTTAAAGTGTATTCTCCCATGCCTTTGTCCTGAAATTTGCCTTTGAGTTCACCTTGTTTTGATGTCGAAGGTTTCAATGACTCAGGGTCAATGTATGCCGAAGAAGGAGCAGCCTCACGATTACTGGGAATGATGGTTTCAGTATGTGATCTCAGGTTATTGCAATATATGAATGGATTAGGATCACCATTAACTGTTACCTCGACTCCATTATGAGGAAACTTAATGCATTGATGATATGTCGATGGGACTGCCCTCATTTCGTGAATCCAAGGACGTCCTAACAATATGTTGTATGTGAGATCCAGATCTAGGACTTGACAAACCACATCCTTTGTGACTGGCCCAATTCTTAGAGGTAAGGTGACTGTGCCCTTGGATGAGCGCTCTTCATCGTCATATGCCTTGATGGTAATTTGATTTGTTGAATTCACAGCTTTATCAGAATATCCCAATTGTTTAATGGTGCTCAATGTACAAATGTTTAGACCAGCTCCTCCATCTATCAGGACTCGCTTTATTCGATGTTTGTGTATGAAGGCTTCAATATGTAAAGGTGCATTATGTGGCTGACTTACGGAGGCGTCATCGGCTTCTGTGAAGGTAAGGGAGTGTGGAATGGAAAGGTATCCCACCATGGCTTGAAACTGGTCCACGTTCAGATCAGTAGGAACGACAGTGTCTCTCAAGATTTTGTCAAGAATAGCTTTATGAGCAGGGGATATGCGTAAGAGCTCAAGGATGGAGATGAGCGCGGGTGTCTTCCCTAACTGTTCTACAAGGTCATACTCAGGCTTGGTTGATGAAGAAGCGGTATTTTTAGTGGAGGCACCTGACAGAGTAATTTTACCTCGACGAGTTGTAACATGACATTCAGAGGTATGTTCAGAAGAAGATCCAACACCTCTTAGGACAATCTTGGGTCTCTGAGGAGGATTCTCAGGATTTTTGTTCTTGATGGTAATAGTAGAGATATGATTGTCCATCGAGATGTGATTGATAGTTGAATCATAGTTATAGGGTGCTCTAGTATAGTTGGCTTGATACTCTGTGACTTTGGCTTTTCCTTTGTCATGCTTTGGAAATGGTTCCTTAAACATCTCATGTTCTTGATTGGATGAATGTCCCTCAATCTCAATGTCCCCTCTATCAATGAGATCTTGCACAATGTTCTTCAGTCGATGGCAATTTCCTATTTTATGACCCTTGCTCTTATGAAATTCACAATACTCATCATCATTCCACCAATTTGGTTTAACCTTTGGTTCATATGGAGGAAAATCTGGAACTGTGATCACCTTGTTTGCCACTATCTTTTTGAAGACTGATTCAAGTGGTTCTCCCAATGGGGTGTACTTCCTTCGTGATCTAGAAGTTGTTTGAGTATTCACTTGATTGTTTGTAGAACTTGATCCCGAAAAGATGAATTTGGGTTTCACTGTATTGGCATCAACAACACCATCATTGACTGTGTTCTTGTTTTTATTCCAAAATCTTGGCTTGTCTTTTCCTTTAAAGTCATCTTTGTTTTCCTTGAATATCTTAATGACTCCTTGTTCAATTAGAACCTTTTCTGTTGCTAAGCCCTTTTCAATGACATCCTTGAAGGTGGACAAACAAGCTTTTCTTAGATCATAGCCAATGTCCTTGTTAACATTTTGTGTGAACATTTCTACCATTTGTTTTTGTGGAATCTCACAAGAGCATCTGCTGGCTAGATTTCTCCATCTTTGTAAAAATGATGCGAAAGATTCTCCTTCCTTTTGCTTAGTATTGCACAAAGTAGTGACTGAGATATCTGTTTCTATATTGTAGGAGAAATGTTGAATGAATGCCTCTGCTAAGTCACCCCATGACTTAATACCAGGTGGTAATTGAGAGAACCATTCCATAGCTTGATCGCCTAAGCTCTGTGAGAACAACCTCATCAAATATGTTTCTTCTGCCGCTACCTCAATGCAGGCTGTGAAAAATTGTCTTATGTGTGCCTTGGGGTCTCCTTTTCCTCTATACTTGTCAAATTTGGCGTCACAAAGTGTGCAGGAAATGGAAGCATTGGAATGCTCTTATCAAATGGATAAGAACATATGTCTCTCATAGTGTATGTTGGTTTTGGTGTACTCATGTCCTCCATTTTCTTTTGTAAATCTCTGATTTGTTGCTCCAAATTGCTTTTGGGTGGAGATCTATTTCTTGTAGCATACCCCATGTTTGAGACACCAATTTGAGGAGGGGCTTGTTGCATGTATGGATGATATTGATCATAGACATGTTCATATGGAGGAGGTCTATATTGATGCGGCATATAGGGAGCACTTGGTGTAGCTTCATGTTGAGGAACCCCATATCTATTTTGTGCATGTATACCATATTCTATAGGCATGTCATGTTCTATTGTGTTGCCCCCAAATTTGACATGAGGTTTCCTTGTGTCGAAATTTTGAGCATGCCTTTGAATGTCCGATTGTTTTGATTGATCCATAGCTTGAGCATGTGATTGAGCATATCTGTCTGCATAAGACTTTCATAATGGTCTACGAAGGTGAGTATCATACGTTTGAGCATGTGTATGTGGGATTTCTGGTTTTTGAAGCAAAGCTGATGGTGATTCAGGTACCATATGCGGTCCTCTATTTCCTCCACTATTAGGTCTCCTTTGATCCATGTCGGAGTGAGTTTGTTGCGAGGGTCGATTTTCCATAAGTTGAGACATGTCAAAGTCATGAGGTATTTTAGCTCCACTTTGTGCCATCATGTGTAAGAAGTATTGTCTATCCCTTCTCATTATTTCTTCAACCAATCTATTGAAATGGGGATTCATAATGGATTCTTCTACATCTGCTGAATGTATTGAAAAGTTGTCCACATTGTCATTGTGTGTAGCATTGTTGTTTGTAGTGTCTGGGTTTTCCACATTGGGAATGTTTCTATAAACATCCATGTCCGGCAATGTAGTGTGCTCAGGATTGAAAAATAAATCATTATCATACTCATAAGAACTCATGTTTGCGGACTCTTGAGCTTCTTTAGCTTTTCTCCTAGATTTTTGAAGACGGGTTTCAACCATGAACTAGGTATTTGACCAAGATGTGAGAGACTAGATGAAAATGGAAAGAGTATGGAAGACCAAGAGTTGTATGGAGTGTAAATGAGTCTGAGGTGTACTTGCAATGTCCAAAGTGTAAGACCAAGTATGTATGTAGTAGAGTAGGTGTGACTTCCAAAGAGATGATAGTTTCTCTTGATAAGGTAAGCTGACCTTGACTCTAAGTAAGACCAAATGAGACCCAAAGGTAAGAAACCTTGATGAGGGACCACTTAGCAAAGTGTAGTTGTATGTAGTGTGTTGAAAAAGTATGATGAGGACAAGCAAGTGACCTTTTGACTCAAGTTTAGACAATTGTGATTGTAATGAGAGATGTAAAGCAATGATGGACTGTGTGAGACCCAAAGACAGGTTGGATGCTAAATGAAACCTGAGGAAACAACCTAGGAAGCTCAAGTATTCCGAAACTGATTTCTTTTGTTTGCCGGACTGTAAAAATTTTCAATTCTGGACACAGACGCTTCTGTATACTTCACAGACACGATTCCCAGACACAGACGTGTCTCTGTTTGACACAGACGCTTCTGGACACACAGACGCTATTATGCCCTTCACAGGCGCGTTTAGATGACTCAAACGTGGTTAAAACAGACACAAACGCGTTTCTGTAAACTTCGTGCAATTTTTCCAATCTGTGAAGTTGTTTTGTTGTGACCAAATCCGACTGTTTGACTGTTTTTCGTGACAAGAGGACACAATGTTGATGAGGACTCAATGTTTGCAAGTGTTTAGACTCCAAAATGACTCCAAGAAAGTGTGTTGTTTGATGTAAAATGTTTTGCATACACTTGAAGACACAAAAGACATAATGTTTTGTTGTTTGGTCTTGAATGTTTGAATGTTTAACATAAGACAAGCACAATTCTTATGGCTGGCCAAGACAATAGTTGTTGATCCCACATAGGGTTTTACCCCCGAGGCTACGCTATTCAGAGCGGATACTTAGATGCTTGACCTCACTGGCTCCACCCTCTGCACTCACTTCTCGGGTCAGCCAAGCATCAGTCCCCATGAAAACTCCCCATGGTGAACTTTGTATCTCTACTAAGAACCGTATGTGTGTGGGCCGCTACCAGAGGTCCGACCTCCTGCCTCAACAACTAGAAGGATTTGGGCTTCTAAAACAAAAAGGTGCTAGTAAGGGCATCCGCTCGTGTGGCCATACATGCGGCACTTTCAGCTCTGTAAATACAGAAGGCTCCCAGCTGGTAGGGGTTACACCCTACAAATGATCAAATAAATTTGATCAAACGGGTTTATGGGGAGACATAGTGTCGGTATGAACTAATCAGCACATGTTATTCATAGTTTTCACCATGAATACATTTGTTTATAGTGGCTTGGAAGAAGATGGCTTTTCTTTTGCTACCACTTGGGTCGTTCTCTTCTCACTAGTAGTCCTAATGACCACACGGGAAGACAGACCCTCTAAAGATTAAACAAAAAGAGCCTATTGCTCAAGACACAAAAGACAATGATTCAATTTTAGTGCACCAATGGAAGTGTTTGCTAATCTATGAAAACAAGGCACACAACAAAATTTCAAAACCCTAGCCAAGGACCTGCAACAAAATTTGTTAGTAGTTTGGGTTGTTTCAAATGATCACCCCTTCCTGCAAGCACACAAGTTAGGTAAATTTTAGAAACCCAAAAGACTTTGTGAAAAAGGGGTCTTCCACAAAAATATTTTTGCTTCCAAGACAAGCTGCACAAACTTAGTTAGCTAGATCTGAAAGGGTTAGTCCAAAAATAAACCAGATCTGAAACCCTAAGTGCAAAATCCGAAAATTGAATCAATGAAAATTTGAAAAATTTCAAAACAATAAAAACGCAGATGCTGTTACCCCCGACACAAACGCGGCTGTATGACACAGACGCTGTTTTATGACTCACAGACGCCCTTATTGGACACAGACGCGAGCAAAAACAACACAGATGCGCTTATGAAACACAGACGCTCCTGTCTGAGACTTGCAAAATAAAACTTGTCAAAAACACAGACGCGACTCCCGAATCCGTAGACGCTCCTGAAACTCAGAGACGCGATCCGAACGCTCGCAGACGCGAAAAAACCTAAAATGTCGTCGAAAAATGTCCGATCTGCAACTTCAAAAATGCAAAATCTGCAACAAAAAGGTTAAATGCAAAGGGACAAGAGTCCCATCGGGCGTGCCAAAATGTTTATGGTGAAAATGGATAACAATAATAACAATATTGAAAGGCTAAATGAATTCAACCACAAAACCCTAGCCTAACAATCAACAAAGATCCACCATAACATATGAAGATTACCTAAGACAATGCAAATAAAACAAAATCACAAAGATTATACCATCACATGTCCAATAGGGTTTTGATCTCCATTCTTCCTATCTCCATTGATCTTGCTTGATATATTTGCTCTCAGATTTTATATGCACAAGAGCTCAACAAAGAACAGAATGTGGTTGCAAGTAGGATCGTAGTGTAGTCAATTGATCAAGTTGTTAGCATGAATAGTGATTAGGGTTTGATAATGAAGGAAGCATCTCCTTAAATAGAAGACACAATAAGAAATGGAGGGATAAGATTGAGAGGTGTAAAAGAAGGTCGACTAGGATTAGAGGGTAGGTAAAGGAAATAGTAAAATAATGAAAGAGGTAGGTAGTGTATGAATTAAGAGATGAATGACATGTGTCATGTGTAGAAAAAGATAATGAATTAATTAAATAAATAAAGATTTATTTAATTAATAGAAGAAGTAGGATAATTAAATAAATAAAAATATTTATTTAATTTAGGGAAGGGATAATTTAAATAAATAAATGTATTTATTTAAATGAGAAATAAGGCTAGAAGAGGATAAATGAATTAATTAAATAAATAAAGATTTATTTAATTAATAGAAGAATTAGGCTTAGATAATTAAATAAATAAAATATTTATTTAATTAGACATGACAATTTTGGGTGTCTACAGGGGGTACCACTAACCCCGGCAGTTTCGATACCGCTACCCTGCGTACTTTCTGGTATTTTCGAGGACTGTGCCGAACGCAGAAATAAATGCAGTATATTATAATGATAATGTGGTAGTATATTATAATGATAATGTGGCAGTATATTATAATGATAATGTGGCATTAATATATTTCCTTACAAAAGAGATTTTATTTAAGAAGGTAAGAACAAAATAGATGAGCAAATAATTGTGTTTTTTTTTATTGATTTTTTTTTTCTTTACAGAAAACAGGAGTTTATCATTTACAGAGAGAGAGGGGGAGAGATTTATCCAGCCATCACAGGGAGGGAGTTATTTCCCAGACTTCTCAGGAAAATTGTTTATTTCCAGGATTCATTCCCAGAGTTCAGGAGGATTTGTTCAACTGATATTTACAGTGAGCTCTTTGTTCAATTCACAGAGAGATTCAAAAAAAATAAAAATCACAAGGAGGGAGTTTAGAATGGTCATAGAGAAAATATTCACAGAGATAAAAAGAATAATCATTAAATAATTACAGAGAGAAATTTAGAATAATCGCAGTGAAATCTATCCTTACTTTCAAATAATTTCTTTTTTTTTTTTTTTTTATAGAGAATTTATACAACCAGATACAGAGGAAATAATCACAACGAAATCTCTTTAAAGGATGAGATTCAGATAACAATAACCAGAGAGATGATTCTAGAGAAAATAAAGATGGTTCTACTTCAGCAAGAATCAATCTAAAACTTAATAAGAAAAAACAATTTAATCTGGATCTAACTTCTTAAACAATGAATCTAATTCTTATCAAAATTTGAAACTAATGGATCTAATTCTTATCAAGAATCTGAAAACAAATGAATCTAATTCTCATCAAATTTTGAAACAAATGATTCTAATTTCTTAAACAATTTAATCAAAGTTTGAAACTAATGGATCTAATTTCTTAAACAAATTTAATCTAATCTAATTTATAGCAAGAATAAGATGTATGAAAAACTAAATTTGAAAGAACCTGGGTGCTTGAAAATGGTGTGGAATCCTCTATGAATCTTCCTTGATCCTCCAAACTTGAAGAGAAGTCCTCCCAAACAAAAATCTGAGCTGAAAAATGAAAATTGACTACAAAGGAAAATTTTACTTGAAGAATTTCTTATGGAATAACCAACTCCTCTTTTTGAAAACTTGTACATCTTTTATAAGAAAAAAACTCCAAATTCCACTACCTAATTTTTAATTAAAAAAAATAGAGATTCTCTCCAAATTTGGCCTTCATGCAAATTGATTAGACTTAGTGGGAGGAGTTACATGCAAGGTGGTGGAGAAGCCTCTAGAAGCTTCTTATTCCTCCTACAACATGTGCCATAATTTGGGTGAGGAAATTTAAATAAACATTTTTTTAAAAAAAGTATATTTTCCATGTGTGTGTGTGATTTATTATTTTTATTCCTTTATAATATTCATTCAATAGTTTATCCAAAAGAAATATAATAGAGTTTGTATTTTAATCCAAAGGTGGTAAAGGAGGGTTGTGACATAGTAGATATGATATCAATAGGAGGAGATGCAGTGCAAGTCTCAAGAATGGGGTCATATCTGAGAACACCCAAGTTCAAATAACCAAAGTTCTTGATATTGAAATCCACAAAAGAAGTGTGATCATCATGTGAAGAATCAACCTCATCAATAGGACCAAAGTCTGAAAAGGAGTACAACCGAGATGCATGACCCACCACCCTTGTTGCAATGATATCTCTACTCTAAGTCTCTAATGATAATTGAATTAGGTGTGACCTCCACAATCTTCCTTGTTGCCCCATGAGTGATATAATAGATGAAAACAAGATTGTTTTTCAAATGAGGTACACACAAAACATCATTGAATGAGTTGTCCCCAATAGCAATGAATCCTTTCCCAATCACATTCATATATATATGATTGCCCATGAAAATCAAGGAAATGTTGCAAGGCTCAAATGAAAAGAACATAGACTGCAAAGATGTCATATGATGAGAAGCTTATGAATCTAGAAGCCATCTCCCTGAATCATGACTTATAGTAGCACAAAGATCTTGTCCTTTACTTGTCCCAAAAGTGTGACCCTTTCCTTTATCAAATTCATTTTCTTTGGAAGAAGAAGTTGAAGTAGACATTCTAGAAGGCAAACTAATTATATTATTCTCAAGAAGATGTTTCAATTCATTAATATCTTTCTTCTAATAATGGTGTTCATCATGTCCTCACTTCTTGTAGTATGCACAAAAAAGATTCTCCTTATATAATTTCCCCTTAAGTGAGGATGTTGTGGAGAGGATGATTGTGCTCTATTTTGTTGTGGCTTTGGCTTAGACTACTTTTGGTTCTTTCCTTTTCCTTGAATTATTTGATTCCCTTTATTAGCCACCAAAGCTTGGAACTTTGAAGACTTCAAAATCCCCATCTTGTTCAACTTTGATTTCTCATGTATCAACATCTCCATGAATGCATCAAGTGATTGTGGAGCGTATGAGACACCTTGAGTCAACCGATGGGTGTGAAAGCGAGAAACAAAGGTTGCATACTTTGATGGAAGCTTGTCCAACAAATTTTAAATGAATTCGACATCCTTCTTGTAAGTGTCACAATCCTTAAGCTTTGCTCTTAGCTCATTTGCTTTCATGACATAATCTTGGATTGTATCAAAATCCTTCGGATCCAACAATGTGAGTTCATTGTCAAACTTGTAGCCCCTAATCTCATCAACTTGACCATACAATTTCTCATAGATATCCCAAGCATACTTGACTATAGTACATTTCTCAATGTGAAAAATGAGGCGATCTAATACATACTTTCTCAAAGTTCCAAGAGCCATAGAATTTTTAGTAAGTCATTCCATTTAAGCATTATGATCAACTTTAGGATCTGTTGGTGTTGTAATTTTTCCTTTCATGTAATGAATGAGTCATTTTTCCATTAGCTTACTCCATGCTTTAATTTTCCATGATGCATAATTACGTGGAGTCAAAAGTGGAAATTTAGGAACCCATAGAAACAAAATGAAAGAGCACAAGATAAACAAAGGCACTATCACACAAGACACCCCTCCCCCTCCCTTCGAAAAAAAAATGATGATTTGACACTTTATACTTAGTATGTGTATAATGGCCACTTGCACAATAAGGCAAAAGTGGGCTTCTGATTTCAATATTTAAAACTGCCTCAAATAGGCTATACAAGAATCAAATCAATGATGCAAAAGATCTTAACTAAAATCTAAGCATTACGATTGCCAAAATAGCTAAAAAGGGCCAAGTGCTAAAAGTGAAATTTCTTATCACAATTACTACAAATAGAAAGCACCACTATAAAACAAAGAAAAAATATGCACTTTCAAAAACATTGCACCTAAGAAGGAGTCCATATGAGCACAAATGATGCCTCAAAGTAGTAAAAATAGGGAATCACGATTTCTGAAAGATTCGTAAAAAAAATCAGAAAACTCCTGTATCATTGTGAAGAACATAAAATTCTACACCAAATAAAAAAAATTGCTCGAAAAAAGGAGTCTAGATGACTAAGATATTGTTGTTTGAAAATTGCCTACATAATTAAAACATCTAAATCATTGTCGCACCTCCAAACTTCAAATGGCTCTAGATTTGGCCTCCGAAGTCAGATTTGGATGAAACAAAAGGCAAAACTAACTTTTTCAAACCTCTTGAATCCAATGATATCCTCACATCTAACCCATCAAGTTCCAATTTTGACCTGCAATAAAAAAACCATGAATCCAAAACTCCAAATGACACCAAAATTCTCTCAAATGACTACTTAATGAAGCCCCAATGGATTTGATACCATATAAGAATTTATTAAAAATAGCCAAGGTCAAGAGCTCAATGAATAGCAGAATAAGAGAGACAAAATATTGCAAAGAAGAAACTGTATTCTAATCAAGTTATTAAAAATAGCCAAGGTCAAGAGCTCAATGAATAGCAGAATAAGAGAGACAAAATATTGCAAAGAAGAAACTGTATTCTAATCAAGATATAAAATACTGTCAATTGGATTATCAAAAAATACATACAATGTAGATGAGTCTGCTTATAAAGGCAAGACCATATGGATATGTGAGCACACAATCATGACATGTGGCTCAATGGAAAACAAGGGTAGGTGAGGGTAGGTAGGAGAAATAATAAAGTATTCCACAAGAGGTGGATCACCCACCGAAGGTGGAAAGTAACAACAAGATAAGATCACAAAAGCTATAATTTCTCTTACAAGCAACTTCCTTGTGTGCACACTTCCCTAAGTGTCTCTCATCCAAAGTACTATGAAATGCATTACCCTAAGTCAACTTAAGTATAGTTTAATTATGATACATAATTGTAGCGTCCTAAAATTGTGACACTTGCAATTTCGACTGCATTTCGGTCTTCATGATGGTGATGCAACATGCAACCTGAATGGAGACCCCGAAACCTGATTATGACACCAAAAACTGCATTTTCTTGCACCCTGGCTTGAACCTCCTTTGCACCCTGCTGTCCCGGGAGGTGGGACCAGAGCGCCCAGTGCCCTGGTCCCCAGGACCATGGCGCCCAGCGCCCTGGTCCCTGGGTCCTATTTTGGGCCCGGTCTCTTTTGGACTTCGGGTCTTTATGTTTGCAAATTGGAAAATTATCTTTCTTGGTCGGCCTAAGGTCGGGAAAATCAGTCTATTAGCCCTAATTGACAAGTATATAAACTACATTTTCCTCTTTCATTCGACATGATGGAAAAAAGCGTGGAAACTATACTCAAGCATTCAAGCATTCAAGCATTCATTCCAAGTCTCCATTCAAGGCTAAGTGTTGCATTCAAGACAAGGATTCAACCATTGAAGAGGAGATCACTTACAACACATTACATGCTACAACATACAACATACAAAAAACAACAACATCTATACCTTCGCACATAAGGATACAAACATCCTTACAACAAGGTATTAGTACTTGTTTTACATTACATTTACAACATTTCTCATTTCTTGGTTAATTCCAAAACCGGGGTTTGACCTAAGGGCAAACCCCTAATCCCCAACCCCCCAATCGTCTTCGCTTTCTGTGTGTAGGTTGCAGGTACGCGGCTGAAATTGAAGATCTGGAATCCTTGTACGGAGACGAATAGATCCCCCTTCGTTTCGCGGATTTTTCGGAGGACCGTGGCGCCGGGCGCCATCGTCCCGACAACTTTTGCTCAAATTTGCAGGACAGCGCCGTACCGACATTTTACTGCTAATTCCAGGTCCGCAGCTTCATCCTATATCCCTATCTCAGTTTATAAGCGAGTCTTTGTCACTTTCTATGCATTCCTAGCTTAATTCTTCTATCAACATTCTTTACAAAAGAGGGTAGCCTTGCTTTCTTAACCCTTGAAACACATTTAGCATCCAATCTTGCATTGTGTGGGATTGGATCTTTTGGGTTTCAACCCCTCTTTTGAATGTAAAGTCTCTCCCTCAAGTGAAAACCATCAACCCTAGTGAATCTCCCTTCTCTCTCCTTGGAGTTGGAAGAGGGGAGAGCAACTAGGGTTCGATCGCGATTTTCCGCTTTACATTTTGGTGAACCCGATGTGAACATCCTTTCTGATCATTCATAGTTAGATCTGAAAATTGGATTCCTTGATTACATTTCCATGTTTGATCTTTTGTAAAATTTTAGAGGTTAATTGCATAAAAACCCTAAATTTTCTTTGTGAAATGTTTAATTGTTAATGCTTGTTTCAGATCTGCCCTTCTATCACAAATTATCAATTCATATTTGTGCTTTAATTTTGAAAATTAAGTGGTTAAGTGTCAAAACCCTAATTTTTGAAACCCTCTTGATTCAACCTTTGTCCGACAATTTCACTGATCAAAACATCTCCAAATCAGCTGTAACTTTGGATTCCGCAATAAAATCACAATATCTTTCATCCCTGAAAATTTGGAAAAAAGTTGCGAGGACCGTGTGCACCCCGAGCGCCATCGTCCCCGACATTTTTTCCGAAATTTCGGGAGCTAGATCTTACTGTATTTTCCTGCTAAAATCCAGAATTTTGGCTGATTTTATCAATTTTAACACCTTCAAAATTACAGTCAAAGTTGGTCTAACGATTGCTTTGATTGAGGCTTCTAATCATTCAAAAATTGTTGAAATTGAAATTTGTGTCAAAATTGTGTTTCTTACAGTCCTAAATCTGAAAAGTGTGCTATCATTCATTCGAAATTTCAATGCTTTATTCAAATTTTTGCAATTTGTGACTTTTTGAAATTAAGTGCTTAATTACAACAACTTTGATTTCCGCTTTCAAAATTGAATTTTGCGTGAAATTGAGTCAACTTTTGAATTTCAAAACTTGCATTGCTTTTGACATTCCCTCTAAAATCATAAAATTCAAAATTTCAGTTTCCCTCTCTTTTTCAAAATTCAAATTTTGCATTTTTCGACAATCTTGGTAGGGTTCAATTTTGAGATTGCAACTTTAATTTGGCCTATCTACAGATCGTAAAATCACTCAATTTTTTCAGGTTAGCTGTAAAATCATCATAATTTTCACCCCTGCAAATTTCAAAAAAAGTTGCGAGGACCGTGTGCACTCCGAGCGCCACGGTCCCGGACATTTTTTTCGAAATTTCGGGAGATTGTCCTGATTGTATTTAACAGCTTAAATCTGGAAGATTGGCTGGTTTTACTGAAAATTGCTACCTCTAAAAATCAAAATTTTCTCTCTCTCCCTAGTGCATGAGTTTTACAACAATAAGCCCTACTTACACTATTCCCGTTAGACGAAGCCTTAGAATTAAGTCTTTCCAAGGTTTAATTATTGAGGAGATGGAACCTAATTTGAATGGTCTTTTTAACGAGGACATGGGTAATTCCTCTAATCCTCTTAATGATGAAGAAGCTCTCCATGAGGTTCTGTAGAACAACTTTCAAAATTGGATAACCAATTTGATGATTTTCGACAATGGATGTCTCAAGAATACCCTGATAGTCAAGCTCTTCCTTTAATTGAGGGTCTAAAACGTATGCTTCAAAGTGATAAGAATGGAATTGATATTTTGCGTGGTATTGCACACATTGTGGATTCAAATGTGATGCCTATGAAGAGTTGTGCTGAAACTTTGGGTTATACACAACCCCCTACTCAAGACAATCATTCTATTCCTTTGACGACTCCTATTGCTAGTATACCTACTTTTACATCAAACATAATGACTACTTCAATACAAGACATTCCTCCTATGATCACTAGTCATGGGGGCAATCCTTCCTCTTCAATCAATCCAACTTCTTCATTCATTCCTTCACTAAGTGTTCCTATTATATCACCACAAATGAACATGACGCAAGGGGGCAATTCATTTAACCCTTCCATTCCTCCTTGTAGTGTTCCTCCTATCCAATCATCTCCTATGACTAACTATCATAGTGTCCCACCACCTTACTCTCTACCTTCTTTCAATAACATAACACATCCATCACAATCCAACACGTCTAATATGAACTCTTCGACTGAAGTGACCATTAACAATCTTGCACAAACTGTCTCTTCTTTACAGCAACAAATTGCTTCTATGAATCAATCTAAGTTTAGTGTGCCCGCATTTGATGTTGCGAGCCCACTTTCTCTTGATATTGTTCGAGCTATTCCCCCTAAACATGTTGAAATTCCACATTTGGAGCTTTATAATGGTAAGGGTGATCCTCTAACACATGTTAAGACCTTTCAAACAATATGTACTGATTTTTCTTATGACCAAAGGTTGCTTGCAAAACTGTTTACTAGAACATTAAGAGACAAAGCCCTACAATGGTATTGCTCGTTGCCTTCCTATTCTATTACTTCTTTCGAACAACTTGCAAATGCTTTCATTCGACAATTTCAAAACAATATAAGTCCTAAAGTTACTTTGATTGATTTAATGCATTGTAAACAAGGTGTTAAAGAAAAAGTGACTGATTTCATTGGTAGATATAAGCATTTGTATGCTCAAATTTATTTTCCAGTGCCTGACAATGATATTCAAAGAATCTTTATTTCTAATTTACAAAAAGATATTCGAGACAAACTTCTGTTTTCTGAGTTTACTTCTTTCCAACAGTTGTGTGCAACTCTTCACAATTATCAACTGACTGTGAGTCAAATGGAACAATCACATCCTATGGCTTCGAGTGATAAGGGTGATAGTAGTCAACAACCATTTGGGAAGTTTAAACCGAACAGAGAGTCCATTAAATTCAATGAAAACATCATCAACAACAATGTGAATGCAGCATCAGGTGTGTCTCCTATTTCTAAGTTTTTCAAGAAGGAAAGAAAGTTTACTCCTTTGAATGAATCATTGCATAGTATTATGAATAAGTTATTGGAACAAAATGTGCTTACTCTTCCTCCTATAAGGCAAATTGATCCTGCAAAAATTAATTCACCCTATTTTGATAACAAATCTTTTTGTCAATTTCATCGTCAACCTGGGCATGATACTGAAAAATGTTTTGCTTTAAAGGGGAAAATTCAAGATTTGATTGATAATAATACTATCTTTGTTTCTGGTGTGAACGATAAAGGCAACACATCTGTAGCTCCTCCTAACCAAAATCTTCAGATTTTTACTGATCCATTACCTTCTCATACCTCTAATGCGATTGACACTACTGATTCCTCTGTCTCACCTGATGATCTCATGTCTATGACTCCGAATGTGATTAACTTTGTTGAGCAGCAGAAAATCCCTAAAGAACCTTCCATCACCTTTGATTCTAGTGAAACCATTAGGGCACCTAATGGTCCTTTATACATAGTTGCAAAAGTAAAAAATACACCTTGCCGTGGAGTGCTTATTGATCCTTCGTGCATGGTTAATGTTATTACTGAAGAATTCCTTTTTACTTTGCAATTGAATCAAGTGATCTATGACAAAACAGATGTGATTGTGAAATTATTTGATGCATTTTCTTCTCCTGCAATTGGTTCTATTACATTACCTATTGAGGTCCATAACAAATCCCTTGATGTGGACTTTGCTATTATTCCTTCATCCGAACAATTTCGTGTGAAGCTTGGCTATCCTTGGCTGTCTTCCATGAAAGCTATTGCTTCTCCTATTCACAAGTGTTTGAAATTCCCCCATAATGGTGAAGTTGTTACTGTCAATCATAGTCTCTTTAAGCCAGCTGAAAGAACTTCTAGCGTTCCTATTGATTATTTTTGGCCTAAACAATTCCAATCTCTTCCTCCGCGAAGTGATCATCTTTTCAAATCTTATCAAAAGTGGAAAAAAGACATGATCCTATCTCTAAGCGAACCTAGAACACCCAAACTTGACATTCCTATCATTCTTGAGAAGGAAGTTCTTCCTTTGAAAGATAAAACTAATGTCTTTCCTCAAGAAGATTCCCAACCCATCCCTATGGATGTGACTATGCCTATATCTAATAAACTTCCCAAGAGTAGACCTATACCTCCTCGTCATGATGGACTTGGTCTCCTTCCTAAACCAAATATTCCTCCCTTATATGGAGCAGTTCCTCCTCCTTCCTTTTATGGAGAGAAGAGACCTTCCTCTTCTCCTATTATTCAACTTAAGAGACCACAACCTAAACACCCAAGTGATAAGGATGAGAACATTCCTCCTCCTCAATCTTCTCCACTTCCTACTAAGACTAGACGAAATCATTCTGCACGTGAACGCCGACGAAAGCGTCGTCTTAGAGCTCAACCAGCTGCTTTTCAAACTTTGCAATCCCCAAAAACACCTTCAACAAGCATTATTCCATTTTCTCCTCAGCCAATGATTGAGCCGAAATCTCCTAAACATAAGATGCATGATGGTCTTGATCCTGTGCGAGTTAAAGATCCTATTTTTATAAATCTTGATGATGATATAGATGAAAATGTTATTCATGATGCAAATGTTACTCCTGTTCATTCTGATAGTGAATATGAACTTGTTGATGTTGATAACCATTTATCTAACGAATTTTCTAAAGCACTTATCCTAGCTCCTAGACAAGAACACTGTGGCTTGGGATATGAACATAGCCCTTGTTTGGATCTTGTGATAGCTCCATCTGCTGTGTTGGATGTTCCTCCTCTAGCGTGTTCCCTGCCTTCCCGAAACATTGATCAGCAAGATCGGGGGGTAGATGACGTGCTAGACTAGTTACATTAGCATAGCAGATTCTCTCCTCCTCTATTGTTACTTCTTCTATATGTTACTCTCATTCTTCTATTTGTTGTCCTTAGTGTTGTCTACTTGAGGACGATGCAAAACATTGAGATCTCTCGATCTCTCTCATGTTGACTCAAAAGACACATGTGTTCCCTTCTTCTAGGTGACCTTCCTTGATTGGGGAATGAAGAACAATTATGCATACATACATATGATATATGTACATGAATTATCATACAACATACTGACCCCGAGGAAAGCGAAGTCACCTCGTGCTTTGTGTTTTGTGTCTATTATCCTTGGGTTTATCTCACACTTGGGGGCTAAATCTTTGTGATAACGTGCTCCTTTCCTTTCTCATTTCTTATGTGTATCACTACGTTAAAACAATCACCCCCGTTGAGGCGTGTGTGATCGCTTTAACGTAGGGGGGCATACACCCTGTCTATCCTTTCAAGATACTTGAAAATTTCTTGGTGAACTTAGCTTTGCCTTGAAAATTTTCGGTATTTCTTTTATTTCTTTTGCATGACTCATAGTGAGGGAACCTTACTACTGACAGTCATGGTTCTCCCTCGTGATCTTCCCTTTTACTTTGTCAATCGAAGTCGTAAGATCCTTAGTCCACTGGGGGCTTGGTGTATCTTGCCTCCTTGACGTGGTGAAAGTTTTTCAATGTTGTTTCCTTGTACTTTACCGGAAGTATGAGCATACATACTCCCGCTAAAGTGGGGGCTAAATGTAGCGTCCTAAAATTGCGACACTTGCAATTTCGACTGCATTTCGGTCTTCACGATGGCGATGCAACACACAACCTGAATGGAGACCCCGAAACCTGATTATGACACCAAAAACTGCATTTTCTTGCACCCTGGCCTGAACCTCCTTTGCACCCTGCTGTCCCGGGAGGTGGGACCAGAGCGCCCAGCGCCCTGGTCCCCAGGACCATGGCGCCCAGCGCCCTGGTCCCCAGGACCATGGCGCCCAGCGCCCTGGTCCCTGGGTCCTATTTTGGGCCCGGTCTCTTTTGGACTTCGGGTCTTTATGTTTGCAAATTGGAAAATTATCTTTCCTGGTCGGCCTAAGGTCGGGAAAATCAGTCTATCAGCCCTAATTGACAAGTATATAAACTACATTTTCCTCTTTCATTCGACATGATGGAAAAAAGCGTGGAAACTATACTCAAGCATTCAAGCATTCAAGCATTCATTCCAAGTCTCCATTCAAGGCTAAGTGTTGCATTCAAGACAAGGATTCAACCATTGAAGAGGAGATCACTTACAACACATTACATGCTACAACATACAACATACAACAAACAACAACATCTATACCTTCGCACATAAGGATACAAACATCCTTACAACAAGGTATTAGTACTTGTTTTACATTACATTTACAACATTTCTCATTTCTTGCTTAATTCCAAAACCGGGGTTTGACCTAAGGGCAAACCCCTAATCCCTAACCCCCCAATCGTCTTTGCTTTCTGTGTGTAGGTTGCAGGTACGCGGCTGAAATTGAAGATCTGGAATCCTTGTGCAGAGACGAACAGATCCCCCTTCGTTTCGTGGATTTTTCGGAGGACCGTGGCGCCGAGCGCCATCGTCCTGACAACTTTTGCTCAAATTTGCAGGACAGTGCCGTATCGACATTTTACTGCTAATTCCAGGTCCGCAGCTTCATCCTATATCCCTATCTCAGTTTATAAGCGAATCTTTGTCACTTTCTATGCATTCCTAGCTTAATTCTTCTATCAACATTCTTTACAAAAGAGGGTAGCCTTTCTTTCTTAACCCTTGAAACACATTTAGCATCCAATCTTGCATTGTGTGGGATTGGATCTTTTGGGTTTCAACCCCTCTTTTGAATGTAAAGTCTCTCCCTTAAGTGAAAACCATCAACCCTAGTGAATCTCCCTTCTCTCTCCTTGGAGTTGGAAGAGGGGAGAGCAACTAGGGTTCGATCGCGATTTTCCGCTTTACAATAATTTACACCAACAAACAATTTACCAAATTTGTAATTTAGGATGGAATGTCACAAACAAAATTTTGCAGAGAAAAAGAATTAATAGTTGAATATCATGAAATATTGGCTCATGAGGAATGTTACTTGAGATCTAAATCAAGAGATGACTAGTTGAAGAAAGGGGATAACATATAAAAAAATTCCACAACTCAACAAAAGTAAGGAGAAATCGAAATAGAATCACACAGATTCGTGATAAGAATGGTCGCATTTTGTTTAGACTTGATGATATTGAGAAGGAAACGATAAACTTACTAGGGGGATAGTAAAGCAAAGCAGATACGAAAAGATTTTATAAATGGCATTCCTCATTTAGTCACTAAAGAAAATCTAACATTTTCCTAATAGCACTAGCAAGGATGGAGGAGGTCAAGATAGCCACTTTTCGACTGGGTTGGAATAAAGCTCTAAGACTAAATGGTTTTATTGTCCTTGTCTTGAGGTGTTTGAGCTAATTGTGTTTGCATGATTGTCATCGTAGGTATTTCAATCTCCCATATTCAAGCACAATTTTCCCTCACACAAAAGGATTAGGAAGCTTTATGGACCAAAATCTTCTGAAATAAATACCCGAACGAAGAGTCGCCCAGAAAAATCTTAACCATTGCAAATCCTCTTACAGGATCATCAATTTGGAATTTAAGATGAACTATGAAGATATAATAACAAATCACATCTTGTGGAAAATTGGTAATGGAAGAAGTGCAACCTTTTGGTCCAAGTCATGGAACAAATATAAATCTTTAACAAAAATTCCAGAATTGGAAAGATCCAATAAGATTACTACATTGAGATATGGGGTCATGGTTAGTGAGTACATGAAATGTGTCCGGATTGGTGACTCAAGAGAATACAGGTGGAATAATTTCAACATGCTCAACACACAAAGACAATATATTTTAATGAAAGAGTTATTCAAATGTCATATTTTGATTGGAGACGAAGAGAATCAAGTTATATGGTGTGCAACAAAATCCAAAAACTACTCCCGAAAGAAGGGCTATGATCTTTATGTACAGGGGTTGGAGAAATGCATGTGGCAACAAGAATTACGTTGGAACTTGAACTTTCTCTGAAAAGAAACTATATTTGTATTTGCATAGGTATGTTGGACACACCTTATGCGAAAGATGAATTGGTAAGGACCATTTCCAAACACTTTGAAGGAAATATACTCAAGTTGGCCGTTGCTACACAAAGGTTCGATCTGGGGCAGACTCTGGTACATTGTTCCCTCAATGATAATCTAGCATGTTTGGAAAGAGCAAAATGTTCACATTTTTAATAGTAAGGAATCCACATTGTTGTCAATCATAAATAAGAATGAAATTGTAATATGTGAACATATTAATGTGAATGTGGCTAAAAGGCAATTCGATAAGTTTACTTATTGGGATGAACAAGTAGCAAAGTTGTGACAAATCAAGAATAACAATAGCGAAAAGGAGGCCAAAAGGCCGCCTAAAGCTTAACTTCAATGACACCTATGGTGGAAACCCAAGACTGTATGTCATCGGCTTCATTAGGGATGAATATGGAAGGCTAGTTTTGGGGGCTTGGTCAATCTTCCCATAGGCACAAATAGCGATGCCGGATATATGACACTTCTCGGCACCTTAAAATTATGTAAAGAAAAAAACTTAAGTAACATTGAAATAAAATGAGATTCACTTAACGTGGTTCGAGTTGTGATATCCAACTTAGCACCAAAATAGAAATAAAAAATGTGGCTAAGTGGCATTAAGGTGTTATTAAAGGAAGTTAGAGATTATTCGATAAAGCATGTTTATTGAGAAGTGAATACAGATACAAATTTCTTGTCGAATCATGCAATCAATTAGGAGATAATATTGGTCATCTCAAACAATATTTCTATCTAGGAAGGCCTACGTCTCTTAGAGGCTAGCCTAAATTGTTAAAACGCCTCCACTGGCAACACTTGATGAGGATGATACTTATCTAAAAGAGAAAGGGAATCATCCAAAACATGCTTTTGAGGTTAAATATTGCTATTGTGTCTCATTTCAGCCATGATAGGGAACGACAAACCATTTTCTTAACTGGTGAAAATGGCAAGTTCCTCTGCCAACTCAAAAAAGAAGCACCTTATTTTATCTCTCAATCATAGTGCGAATGTATATATAAATAGGAAACAGTGGAACAACAACTAAGGGAAGTGTTTTCTTTCTTTGCGACATAGAAGAGGACGTTATTAGGAATATCATGGGGAAGAAAAATATTTCCAAGACACGCATACATAATGCGAAGTTACTAGAAAGGTTTGTATACAACATACTGCACACCACTAGAGATCCTAAGAAAACGAAGACAACCATAAAAAGGTTGGTGCATCCACAACTAAAGATCATGGCAATTGAAGTGGTAAAGGGTGCATCCCTCGAACCATAGCTTGGGTTGATTGGAGATGCCTTCTGCATTAAAACATGAAACAAAAATTAGAGGTTGAAAGACATTGTGACAGTTATGCAGGAAGCTTTGGAAGACAATCAAATGACAACATGTGAATATCTTGTATGCTTCAATGAGGAAGAACTCGCTCCTACTTAGATTGAATGACTTTAGGAAGTTCTTGTGCAAATGAATCATGTAAACCTTCATGTTTTAATGGAAGAGAGTTACCCCTACGGTAACAATTTTCCATGTGTGTGTGAGAGAGATAGAATATTAAACATTCCTTGAATATTTTCTCTTCATTTTGGACTAATTTTAACTAGCTTATCCTATGTGCAATGATTGACATACAAACTTTCAATATTGTAACATTACCTCAAAACTCTCGAGAGTTTGGAATCAAATTAACATTCACTAAACTTATAAACAAGGTCACCAAATATATATATATAGAGAGTGTGAATATATATTGCATGCAATATATGTCCATTAGGAAATATGTATCAATAATTGTATGGGTAGGAAACATTATTGGAATTAATTTATTGACATACGTTTTCTCCAATATATTTACTCTTATTACAACTAAAAGTTTGTTGAATGCAAATTTGATTTTGGACTCTTAGAAATTGTCCTTGCACTAACAAGTGGTGGACTAAGAGGTATTCATTATAAGTTTTCATGAGCCATCTCTTTAAAAGTTAAATAGATATCATAGCTTGTAGCTATATAATTATTTGGCTACAACATGAAAAAGAAAGAAGCAAAGTTGATACAATAACACGAGTTGGCATTACAACTACTTGTTTCTATTAACTCAACATGGTAGTTTTATTTGCCCATTTTATTTTACAAAAGATGAAAGTCTTCTTTTCCAAGTTGCTATTGATTTTCTCTCTAAAATGACCCAAAATATATTTTATATGCTATAGCTAGAAAGAATCAAAAATCAAATAAATAGATTTTTATATCTCACTATTATTTTTTTATACATATATTTGAAAATAGACTTGTTTTTAGAATATGCTTGTGAATAGAAACATTAAATGTCAAGTATAGTTGTTCACACACACACACACACACAACTATTTTGATTGCTAGAATAATTATTATTATGTAATGACAAGTACCTATCTTGTAATTGTATGGTCACAATAATTGGATGCTTGACCCAAATCATTCTTCAAGACAATATGTAGATTGATCATTTGTTTGTGAACGAGAATTTTGTATTATTAATAAACCTATTAGTTATTAACATTCAAGTGATTCTTTGATAATAAACTATTAAACTAGCAAACATTAATTATTGTCGTCATCTTACCATGATCATGATGAGAAAATAATCACAAGTTTTGATTCAAAATTTTTGTTTTTATCATTACATACCATTCATGATTAGATAATCCCATCACTTTTTAAATTTTCTCTTTCACAATCTACAATTAACTTTCCTCAATAATGAAGCATTCAAAATGAAAGTCAATGAGCGCTACATAGAGTCATATGTAGATATCAGTGACACTCATACAAATAACTACCTTCAAGAACAAAAAAATACTAACTTGCACAAAAATGAATTATTGTAAGAGATATTGATGTCATTGTTGCTAACACCATTTATCTCACAAACCTTCACCATAAAAAAATAAAAATTATTGTACAACTTATTGCACATTTTGTCACAACACTTATATTCTAAAATCTTAAATAATACAAGTGCCAATGCAACTTAGCCCATAACAATCATACAACAAGATTATCCACATGTAAAGGGCCCCACTTAATATTAACACATAAAACAAAAGTTGTGCATACATTCTTGAAAGATATATCTAATGACCCTGTTGTATATGGAATATAATATATTATAATTTGAAAACTTATATTATTAAATCAGTCCACACTTCTTTCCACCATATTTGTTGATTGATAGATAGAAAGTTTCACTAATTAAATTTGTTTTACCCATATAATTTGATCTAAGAGCGATGATTCTAAAACATAGGTCCTTGTAGTTGGGTAAATGCACAAAGTTAAGTCCATTTAGAGTGGAAGTTTTACACTTGGCCAAAAGCACAAAAATGTGTCAAATGAATTAGGGTCCCATTATGCTTTGGGGTCTCAAACCAAATTTGAAATAGAATCTTGTTTCACAACGAGATCCCAAACCTAAATTTATGAAACAAGATCTCATTTCAAAAACAATACTAGATCTCGTTTGATAAACTTAATCCTGAATCAAAAACGAGATCTAGTTTCAAAAACGAGATCCCATTTCATAAACAAAACAAGATTTTGTTTCATAAGAGGTATCCTATTTCAAAAACAAAACGAGATCTCATAATGAGATCGAGTTTTATAAATGGGATCCCTTTTCTTTTTATATTGTATTTTTTTATTATTGAAAATGGCATATATACATGTAATATATTATTTAAGTCACATTTTAATATGTCTTTTTCTTTTCTTATACTTTATTATATTTCATGTACATATCGAGGGGATGTTTGAGATTGGTTTCAAATGTCTAGGAGTTATAATTCAGATTCTAGATTTTAGATCTTATAAATTTTCAAACAGAGTCAAATTTCAATAATCAACAAACTCCTAGTAGAATTTTCTCACTCTCTATCTTTCTTGAACTCTAGACCCATCTTTGTCCATATCATTATTCCTTTATCCCTTGTCCACCTCTCTATCTTGCTCTCTCTCTCTCTCTCTCTCTCTCTCTCTCTCTCTCCCCAAAACTAGACCTATCTCTCTACCTCTATCTCACATCCTTAACTCTCTACTCTCTATCTCTTCTAGTTATACAAACCTCCCCTCACTCCCTACTTACCTCTATTTCTCTACATATGCCTCTTTATCTCTCGACATACCTTTCTCTCCCTCCCTACCAACTTAACTTTCTCTACATACATATCTCTTACACCCTCTCTCTCTTTCTCCCACCCAACTCCCCTCTCTCTCCATCTCCACCTCTTGACCCCTCCCTCCTTCCTTCTCTCTCTCTCTCTCTACCTATCCATCTATCTCTACTTTTGTCTATCTCCCCTCTCCCTCTCTTTCCGACCATCTATTTCTCCAACCACTCTCTTTATTTTCCCTCTCTACCTCTCTATCTCACTCTCTCCTCTCTCTCCCAAAATCTAGACCTATCACTCTACCTCTCTCTATCTCACATCCTTAGCTCTTTGCTTTTTGTCTCATCTCTCTCTCTACACACCTCCCTTTCTCTACATATACCTCTCTATCTATCTTGCATACCTTTCTCTCCCTCCATGTACCAAATAATATTCTTCTGCATACATCTCTCTCTCTCAAAATATAGACCTATCTCTCCACCTTATTCTCACATCCTTACTCTCTATTCTTTGGCTCCTCTCTCTCTATACACCTTCCCTCACTCCCTACCTACCACCCTCTATTTCTCTGCATATACCTCTCTACCTCTCTCTATTTCTCTCCTTCCCTACCAACTTATCTTTCTCCACATACATCTCTCTTCAACCCTCTAACTATCTCCCTCCCACCACCTCTCTCTACCTCTCCATCCCTCTCACTCTCCCCCTCTGTACTTATCCATCTCTCTCTACATCTTTCTATTTCCCTTCTCCTATCTCTCTATCCATCTATGTCACCAATCACTATCTGTATCTCCCCTCTTACTTACTCTACCTACCCCTTCCTCCCTCCCTCTCTACTTTTATAAAGAGAGTGAAAGGGGAGATAAATGGATAGAGAGAGGGAGAGAGGAGATAGAAAGAAGTAGAGAGAGATAGATACATAGAGAGTGGGAGAGAGGGAATGAGGGAGGGATCAAGATGTAGAGAGAGAGAGATGGAAAGAAGTGGATTGAAGAGAGTGGGAGAGAGAGAGGATGGAAGAGAGATGTATGTAGAGAAATATAGGTAGGTAGGGCGAGAGAGATAGAGAGAGGTATATGCATAGAAATAGAGGTAGGGAGGGAGTGAGAGAAGGAGTATAGAAAGAGAGAGAGGAGATAGAGTAGAGTTAAGGATGTGAGAGAGCGGAAGAGAGATAGGTATAGATTTTGAGAGGGAGAGGATAGAGGAAGAATGATATGGAGAGAGATGGGTCTAAACCTCGAAAGAGATAAAGAGAGTGATATAGAGAGAGGGAGAAAATGTTGATAGGAGCCTTCTGATTATTGAAAGTTGACTATGTTTGAAAAGATAAGATTTTATAAAATCTAAAATCTGTATTATAACTCCTAGAGATCTTTAACCACTCTCAAACATTTTGTCAATATATACATGAAATATAACTTAAAATATAAAGAAAACGACATTGAAATGTGACTTATTCTTAAATGTTATATTTCATGTCTATATAAGTCATTTTAAACATAAAAAAAATATTTTCTATGTATATATAAGTCATTTCCAATATAAAAAATAAACAATATAAATAGAAACAGGATCCCATTAATGAAAAGGGGTTCCGTTTTGATTTTGAAATGGGACCGCATTCCAAAAAGAATTAAATTCCAGCACTAATTTTTGCTTTGGATTTCATTTCGTATGAAGGCTTGGAGAGCCAACCCATAGACTTGAACCTAGTTTGACCTACAACTTCAAGGCCATGTCAACGTCCATACAAAATACTAACTTTGGACATATATCTATAGATCTTTTTTGCATATTTTTTTTTATTAAATTAAAACCCAATATAAATGAGAATGTGTAGATTTTAAATATGTAATTTTTTTATTGGATTAATTTAATATTTTTAAAATAATTTAATTTTTCTATTTTTAAAATAGTTTCTAATGAAAGAGGTCCATAAACTTGAAATAACATGTTTTCTTATTTTTTTAATAGCATTTTTGTTTTTTATGTTTTTTGAAAAACAAATTATATGACATCAAACTAGAGTCAATTCTATACTTCAAAAAAAATTTTAAAAAAAATGATAAGTCAAGTTATGCTTGTACACAAAGGGTTTTCAGGACATCATTTATGCCCAATAAATATTAACTGAAGAAGTTGAGAAATACAACTTCAGAGATTCCAAGGACACCTACAAGCAAAATACCTATCACAAGAGAAGAATGAAGGCAAAAAGTAATAGTGACTCTAAAAAAAAAGATTATCATTCAGAGAGGGAATAAAACAAAAAGTACAATACAATCCTTATAAAAGGAGAATATGCAACCCTAAAGTTGTGCAACCCTAAAGAAACCCTAAGGGGATAAAGTGTATTTAATAATTAGATACCTACCATATTATTAAATGCCTAGGTTTAACTTAAGCGTAGAGTATAATAGACTAATAATTAAATAAATAATTATTAGCTAATGCATGATAACTCTAACACCCCCCCTTAAGATGAACTTAGGGAGTAGCCAAAAAATTAAATGCATGAAGCAAAATGCAACTACATGATGAAGGCAAATTTGGGTCGCAACAACAAAGCCTGACGAGGTACCCAATCACAACCAAATCTTTATGAACCGGAGAAATAGAGAAAACCACGTGGAAAAAAACTCTACTCCAAAAAGAGATGGAATACAAGTGAAGGACTGAAGAAGCCTCCAAACAAGAATGTTCCAAAAGATAGGAACAAAAGAAGAGCAAAAGAATCACTGAAGCATGAAGAACCTGCAAACATTGTCGAAGAATAACTATTGATCTGAAGAACCTCCACTAAAATAGAAGATGATCAGGTAGAGAAGATAGTAATCTGCATGAGTGCCCTCAAATAGCACTACTCAAAAAAGATGGCAAACAAAGGCAAACAACTGAACTCGAAGATATAGATGACAAAAAACACCAAATTCTGAAGAGCTAATCAATCGAAGATGGAAGGTTGCCTCCAAAAATAAGAATGAAAGAGTGTCCATATGGTAAATGATCCATCTCACCAAAATGCATAGGTAACCAGCCACTGCATCCGCCTAGTACATAGGAACAAATATTGAATACATAGCTCACTCCAATGAACCAAGGAAGTATTAGAACCAACAACCAACAAGAGAAACCCCCCATAATGTTGACAAGGGAGAGGTGACAGGTACATTGAAACTGAATGCCAAGAAAAACTGCATGACAAAGAACCAGGAACAACGAGAGTGCAACAAAAAGTACAAACACATATAAAGGCTAGTGTCATGCAAGGAACACTCACTTGACACACATCATGAGGCTAATGTCATGGAAGGAACACTCATGTGACAAAGGTAGATGGAAAACAAAGGAAAACATCAAACCACCCATGGCACTTTATAATGTAGTGTGAGTATAATAAAGCACAAGATGTGCAAGATCCCAAGCATACAAGGCATAGTGGCACTTTATCTCAGTGTGTTTGCTAAAAAGAAAATGTTTACAAAATGATGTATACAATGCTCAAAAAAGACAAAAGGCTGGAAATACACGAAGAACAACCAACAACAAGCCATTCCACCCAAACGAGAAGTTTCCAGGAGCTCAAATGTCCAAGTAATTCACTAGAGTGTGAAAACACAAAAAACTAAATAAAATGTACTTGGAGTAAAATCTAGAAAAAGTGCATGGATGACTGTGAAGAGTTATGAAACACCATCCCAACGCCGCTGGAATCATGAAAAAACAAAGAAACTGGCGAAAAGATATGAGCTCAAGACTGAAAACAACACCTCTGACTTCAAATGGTTGTAGAATGTACCAGCATCAAAACTAGGTGATAAAACCCACAAATCTGGAAAATAGACGAAACCATATGCCCAAAACAAAGAAACCCCTCTTTTAGGGCACAAAGAGGGTCTAAAAGGGCCATTGTGCAGTCCGTACTGCTGACATTAGCAACCGAAAAGAAAAATCCCTTAAAAAAATTAGTCGTATGGATTTTTGTGCCTCAGAAAACGTGCCCCCTTTTTCCTCGAAATTTGTGCCTAGAAAAGGGCATAAAACCAAAAAATTCTCAGAGCCAAAGTTGTCCAAATTGGACAAATTTTATATGAAAATGGGAGTTTTTTGGTGTTCTGAGCTCAACAGTAAGGTCTGTTTGAGCCCAAAATGCCCAGAAACAAAAAAAATCTCTCCAGATGCAAATAAAAAACTTTGAAAAAACTTGAAACCCTAGCCTCCAAAAAATTAGGAACAAGTAGCAGCAGATGTTGGCTCTGATACTATGAAGAAGTTGAGAAATACAACTTCAGAGATCCCAAAAACACCTGCAAGCAAAATACTTGTCACAAGAGAAGAATGGAGGCAAAAAGCAATAATGGCTCTGAAGAAGAAGATTATCATTTAGAGAGGGAATACAACAAAAAGTACAATACAATCCTTCTAAAAGAAGAATATGCAACCCTAAATAAACCCTGAGGGGGTAAAGTGTATTTAATAATTAGAACCTACCATATTATTAAATGCCTAAGTTTAGCTTAAGCGTAGAGTATAATAGACTAATAATTAAATAAATAATTATTAGCTAATGCATGATAACTCTTGACATTAACAAAAAAAAAAATTACAAAAAAAAAATTACAAAAAATATCCTCATGAATCTTGAGTGTGTTACAAATCTTTTCTCAGAAGGATTTAGAAAAATACTTTCATTTAAGTCAAATTATGCTTGTCATATATGGGCATGGTATGGTCTTGAAAAAATGACTTTTAAACAATAAGTTTTAGAAATGCCTATTGAAACTTAATTTGTATCATTTGGTTATTAAAATAAATTACATATTTGGAAATTAGACTTTGCACACTATGTTTCATATTCCTGACTTTTTTTAAGATTCATTCTTTAAGTGCTTCAATTTTTTACATCAATTGGAATGAATTCTGGAAAATGAGGAAAACACTTCCACTTTTTTGCACTCAACTTCTTACACACACCTAGCTAGTTTAATGAATAAAATTATATGTCTACAAAAATCTCACGTTCGCTATTATAAAAACTTCATTATAAAAACCAACCATGAAGACTTCAAAAGGCTTCATTATTATCAATGAAATTTAATAATCGAGTTGCATGATAATCAACCATGAATACTAATATAGTCTTATTGTATGTATTGTATTGGTAATTTTGTGTTTTAAGTCCTACCCATGGTCAAACCTATTCAATGTTTGATAATAAGATACGTCTCAAAGCACCATAGATTACCAAAAGCTACATTGAAACAATTAGTTGCCAATGAAAACTGCAAGGTGGTGCATCATTGCATTGCCTTCACTTTCTTTATGATTTCACTGAAGTCAGAATATCCTTTTACTTTTATACTAGAACTTGTGTTGTAAGGAGGTGCAAGGGTTACATAAATCTGTGTGTTTGTGCGCACTCATGCACTACATTAATTAATTCACAATATCTTATATAGGCAAGGTAAAAAGTTTAGCATTTCTTCATGACAACCTTCAATCATTTGTTTTGTGATAGTCATATTATCATTCAAATCTCAAGAAACTTGGTCCATCATTCACAAACTAAACACATAGAGGTCCACATGCACTTCATTATGTAACTTATTTAGGAACAAGGCATTTATTCTCCTTTCCTCTCTTTTCTTGGGGGATTTCTTTCTCTTTGTTTTGGGAGATTCCTTTGTACACGAGCACCTGACATGGTCATATCTTATTGGCACTAGAGAAGGTGTGTTATTGTAATTTTAAATTTTATTTTCTTATGTATTCTCCTACACCTTTATTTTAGCTTATTTAGGTAGGTTACCACATAAGTTGAGTTTTGGGTGTGGTAGGCGTGACACAATTCCATAATAGTCACACTTTCCCTATTTGAATAATGTGGTGTTTTCTCATGTCGTAGGAGATTCACTTCCTAATGCATGAATTTTCCACCCTTTTCTCACTTTGCATTTTCTATAAGTGTTTTCTTGTTGCTACGTATTATACATGCATTCTTGTATTGGATGAAAACCCTTTATGTTTTTTTAAAATCTTCTATTTGTTTGAACTTTTGGTGATTCTAGCTAGTTGCTTGAGGCATTAGACTTTGGTAGATTTTGTTTCACAAATTTAAGACAATGTAGGATGACTAACTCAAAAGAGGATAAGACGTTTGTAAAACTTTCAAGAATCAGAAACACAAATGTCCAACCATGTTTAAAACTTCACAACTTTTAGTAAAAGCTAAGATCCAAGCCTTCTCAGTGCATGGGGATTTTGAAATTTTAATGCTATGGAAAGATGAGAGGACATGCAAGATGACTAAGTCAAAAGTTAACCAAGAATTCCAAAATCCTTAAAGAAATAAAAATACAAGTTGTCGTCCACATTTAGCTAGCCAAGTGCTCAAATAATTCAATATCAAATGTCAACCACCCATTAAAAAATATTTCTAAATTTGATCTTGCATCCTCAAATAGATAAAAAATACTTTGCAACAGATGAATGCAAGCTTTACTAGTGATGTAATCAACAACTTACATGGAAGTGAATAGAGAATTGTTACCAATTCCATGCAATAATCTTAATTCTTGTTCATGCTAGGGAACTCGAAGAGCCTAGGACTTACAATTATAGACCATCCTTGACAACCTACTTAAGAGTATAAATATAGTCTCATGTTAAAATAATTTTTGATTAGGGTAGAATCTAGCCAGGTTTACTCTTTATCCAAGCATAACTACAATTTATCACAAGTAGGAGATTGAAGACAAATTGGGGATTTTAACCATGAGCTTCCATGATTGAATGTTTTTATGAGATATGATCTTTGACAATTAAAGACAACTTGATTCCTTTCTCTACATTAGATTACCCAGTGTTGTTGGTAACTCTTTGTTAATGTCTAGTTATTTTGCTAGTGAAAGGACTCAAACTCCTAATTAACTAATTTTGTATGTTTTTCTATAATGCATATGATGAACAGAGAAAAATGGAAAAGTAGCGTACCTCAACATTGGGAAAGTAGAGAACCTCAACATTATAGCAGACTTGAGATCAAACCTTACTACACAACTAACTCATCAACATAAATAAAAGTAATTTTTTAAAAATTGATTGATCAAGATAATAGGAAACCTTCACTTATCATAGAATTGAAGGTGTCTTGATGAGAAAAAAGGGTAGACCCTACCACAATAATGAGGCAAATCAAAACCATTCTCCCTACCATTGCTATTTCAATCTATTCACCAATTAAAATCTGATTTAATTGGGAAAATTAATCATAGAATTGAAGGCGTCTTCTTATTGAGATTTCAACATGAGCATTGGAATCTAATGCTTTTTGCTTAATGTATTTCCTTTCTCAATTGGTTGAGCATCTTCATCTTCATCATCCACCTTAAAAACTACTACTAATGATCAAAAGTTAAGTTCCCGTCGCCCTCTATGCTACAAACAAATTAGTGTTGATATAAATTTAATAATAGTATATGATTTTCTTTGATGATAAAATCAAATCAAAATTCATTTTATGTTTAATATGATCCAAATTCCTTTCTTTCGTAATATCATGTCCATAATAATATCTACCTCTCTATTAACTCTGTCATTTGGGAGGAAATCCTATTCCAATGAGAAAAAGATCGAGTTTAGTGATCCCATGAAACATTTACAAGAATTATATATCATTTGGTGAGAAACAATCATTAATTTGAACACTTGCAATAGTTCAAAACATAATGCTTTCAAACCACTCTATTTCTCTAATACGAGTTGAGAAATAGCATCTCATCACATATTTAATACAAATCATACAACAAGGAAACTCGAGTTCCTTTAACATTATGAATGAAGACAAAGACGAAGATTCACAATGCAAAAATGTCTTACAAACAATCATATACACATATGACAAAGAAGCAAATAGAAGAACAAAATAAAGCTCATTCTTAATGGATTAAGAAAAAATCATGGAAACTGCTTCCAAAAGTTTCATTACTTTATTTTCACTCTAAACTTGTTATTTCATGGTTCACACTTATTGCAAATTTCCATTATAGGAGAGTTTGCAATCAAAGAGAGAATTCAAGAATAAATAAATTACATAGAGTTTAGTGTTGACCAATCCTTGATTTGTCATGTATGTGAACTATTTGAGTGGTGTGTATTTACACAAGAAAAAGCTATCGGGCCTAATGCAAACACCGATGAAAGTAGCATGCACTAAAACAAATTTAAATGGTACACAAGAGCAAACATTAAGAACAACATATAATTGAAATCTTTCATGGTGGCATTGGAAAACAAAAACAAATTAAGTCATTACTCTATTTGACAAATTAACATGTATCAAACATCAATGTGAGTACTCCTACAAGGTAGGTTTGGAGATATCTATTGAATTTGAAATCTCATGTCTTACATGACAACATGATGCAATACAAAAACTCCTTTCAATAGACTCACAACATTCATAACATAGAAAAACCTTTCAAAGACTCCCTGTCGCAACATAAACCGTCAAATTGCAACAAAACATAAGCCTATATGCTAACTATAGAATTCTATCCACTCACCCCTCTTGGGCCCTCTCACCAAGTTTCAAGGTGTTATGACAATCGAGTCAAGGAGAAACAGTCAGATTTCTGTTAGAATTGCAAAATTCCAATCATCGGCAACAAAAGGTAACACACTGCACGTTTGAATTCATATAATAATATGCAAATACAGTAAATTGGGCAAACTACAAAAACATAGTGGAAACAAGCTTGCAATTTGGTACCAACGATTTCAAATTTGAAACAATAGTTGCAAAATTACATAGCAGAATTCTCCTATTTCCCCCCCTCTGCCTCGTTGCCTAATTCTCTATCCGTTGCTCATACAATTTTTACCAAATTTGAATTTTCCTGCCATGAGCTTTGGATTGCATGATTGTTCTAATTTAAAAACTGATGAGTCATTGTCGGACACAGGTGTCAGAATAGCAATGTCGAGCTGATAGACCAACACTAGGTACCGATATCGGAATAACAACTCCGATCACGACCTTTGATCTCCCATAAGAATAAGACATGAAGGCAAAACAATAATTTTAAGTCATCCCAATAGAAGAAACCTACCCCGATGTCACTGATTTCGGTATAACTATACCGATTGAGACATGTGGATGCTTGTCAGAATAACCCATCGAAGTCGGCTAGACAATATTTTGCAATCCCAATAGTGTAAATTATCCCGATGACAACCTTATTGGATTAGCTATTCCGATGACAAGTTTCCACCACAATGATGCTTATCGGGTTAACTATCCCGATGCCAATATTGATACCTTATCAGAATAACTAATGAAGTTGGTCGAACAAAATTTTGCAAAACCGATAGTATAAACTATCTCGATAACCACAATGATACCCTTATCGGTTTAACCTATCCCAATAACAGTAATGACAATTTTCACCCCAATTACATCTTATCGGTTAAACTTAACTCGATAACAAAAATGACAACATTTTGAGCAACTTTACAAATTTGAAAATCATGACTCCAGTTTTGACAAACAGACCCAAAAACATGAAATAACATAACAAATGGTCTTAACAGACCTTATTGAATCAAAATAGACCTAACCCTAACTCCTAAGACTCAAAACAACAAATTGACACATTAGGTGCTCCTGCACCAAACACCCGGACTTGAAAAATTTCCAAGTCCCTTGGAAACTGAATTGTCCTTCTCCATCTCTGACCTTCTGAGGTGTCATCCTTGCTTGAGTACCTTGAACTGGTTCTCTCATAGTTGCGATATTTGTCCTTTGACCCTTGCCAAACACTCCCAGCTCCTTATCCAATCACTTGTCCTTTATGCTTCAAGTTCTCTATTGCTGGAACCCCTAATCCACCATGTTTATCAGACCCAAGATGTTCTATTATTGCAGAACATGATTGCTTATCGGTTTCTTTTTTCACTATAGGACAAATTAGAGTCCCAACCAGGATTGCTTTATCCTCCTTCCACCCACCTTGTGGCTGCACATACATCTCATCTTTGGCCTTTGTTTGGTCCATTTCAAGCATCATTACCTTACCTTTGTCATCCCTGATTGGAATAGTCTGCCAACCTTCTGATTTGGTATCTCCCAACATAGGAGTGACTGCAACTTCTCTTGACTCATCTTCACTTACTTTCACCAACTCCTTCTTGCCAACCAAGATGATTTTAGTTGCCTTGCCTCTTGCTTCTTCAATCTCCTGCAATGGGGTTAATACAAAAAAATTTCCATCCCTCAATGGTGTAGGTATTCCTCTTACCATCATAAAGTGTTTGCCTATCAAATTGCCATTACATTCCAAGAATTAGATGGCAACAATCCATGGGTAAAATATCACAAAGTACCGGATCTCTGTATTCTCCAATCCAAAACTCAACATAGGCTTGTTCATTTACCAAAAGTGATTGATTATCATTTACCCAAGATGCTCTATATGGTGCTTCATGAGGAATTCTTTCTAGTTTCAATTTATCTACCATCTCTCTAGACACCATATTATCAGTGGAACTTGAATATATTACTACCTTGCATACTTTACCTTTACATTTGCATGTGGTCTTGAACAAGCTCTTTCTTTGAGTCATCTTCTTCTCCTTTGATTCTTTCAAAAGTGTTCTTCTCAGCATCAACGCTTCACCTACTTCTGGAGCAGCAATAAAATTTGGAGGGCTGACACTTTCACTGTCATCTTCTTGCACAATTTGGACTCTCTTTTCACCCCTTCTTTCACCACTTTGTCTCATAGGACACTTGAATGCTGAGTGTCCAAACTCTTGACAATTATAGCACCTTCCTGAAAATATATTGGAACTCCTACCTCCACTAAAGCTGCCTCTTGTACATCTACCTCTAAAATCTGCACCTTGCTCCTGGCTCTTGTTTGCATCTTCTTGGCTTTCATTTGATTGTCTTGAAGTAGAAAATGTTCCTTTGCCCTACTTGACTTATCTTGTCTTCTCTTGATCTTTTCTTCCACTCTAATTGCCGATTGAAAAAACTCCTACACTGTCCTTTGATTTTCCACAACTAGTTCATCTTGAATGTTAAACCTAAGTCCACCAAGGTATCTAGCAACCTTTTCAACCTCATCTTCCATCCCACTCAATCTTATGCTCAACTTGTAAAATTCATCAATATAAGTTTTGACATCTAACTCTTTTTGTTTCAAACCTTGGAGTTTCTTATACAATTGAACTTCATAATCTTTAGGAAGAAACTTACCCTTGAGTTTAGCAATTATTATGTCCCAAGAAACTATTTTTGCCTTACCTCTCTTCCTCCTTTTAGCGTGTTCATAGTCCCACCATAATAACGCATGTCCTTTCAGCGTGTTCATAGTCCCACCATAATAACGCATGTCCTTTCAGCGTGTTCATAGTCCCACCATAATAACGCATGTCCTTTCAGCGTTGTCTTTGCTATCTTCACTTGTTGCTCATCAAGAACATCTTCACATTCAAAGTGATTGTCCATAGTTACAATCCAATCTAGAAGCTCTTCTTCATCCAAATTACCTCCATACATAGGCAATTCAACTTTCACCTTATGTTTATCACCTTGAACTGCTTTTAGAAGTCTAACTGTATTCTGTTCCTCAGGGTCCAATTGCTCTTCTTCTGCTTCCTGGAACTCTTCTTCTTCCTCTTCGCTCACATCTCCCAAATCAAGATTCCTTCTTGATTAGACTCTAAGGCTTCAAGCCTTGCCAATACAACATTGTAGGACTCCTGCAGCCTTGTACTCTTCTCTATCAACTCCTGCAACTCTCTAGCAATACCAACATTCTCAGGAGGCATCTTGTCTGTAATCACTCACTCACTCACTCTTCTCTCAAACTTCCAGTTTCTCCTTTCAAGGAATCTACTCCCTTGCTCTGATACCACTTGATGCAATACAAAAACTCCTTTCAACCGACTCACAACATTCAAAACACAAAAAAAACTTTCAAAGACTCCCTGTCACAACATAAACCGTCAAATTGCAACAAAACATAAGCATATATGCTAACTATGGAATTTTGTCCACTCACCCCTCTTGGGCCCTCACACCAAGTTTCAAGGTGTTATGACAATCGAGTCAGGGAGAAATAGTCATATTTCTATTAGAACTGCAAAATTCCAATCATCGACAACAAAAGGTAACACACTGCACATTTGAATTCATACAATAATATGCAAATACAGTAAATAGGGAAATCTACATAAACAAAGTGGAAACAAGCTTGCAATTTGGTGCCAACAACTTCAAATTTGAAAAAATAGTTACAAAATTACATAACAAAATTCTCCCAGTTCTCCCCCTCTTTGTCTCCCTGCCCGATTCTCTATTCATTGCTCATACAATTTATACCAAATTTGAATTTTCCCACCATGAACATTGGACTGCATGACCATTCAAATTAAAAAACTGATGAGTCGTTGTCGGACACAGGTGTCGAAATAGCAAGCGCCATGACCATTGGATTGCATGACCGTTCAAATTCAAAAACTGTTGAGTCGTTGTCGGACACAGGGGTCGAAATAGCAATGTCGAGCTAATAGACCAACACTAGGTACCGATATCGGAATAACAACTCCAAGCACGACCTTTGATCTCCCATCGAAATAAGACATGATGGCATAACAACAATTTTAAGTCATCCCAATAGAAGAAACCTACCCTGATGTCACTTATTTCGATATAACTATATCGATCGAGACATGTGGATGCTTGTCGAAATAACCCATCGAAGTCGACAAGACAAAATTTTGCAATTCCGATAGTGTAAATTATCTCGATGACAACCCTATTGGATTAGCTATTCCGATGACAACTTTCCACCACAATGATGCTTATTAGGTTAACTATCTCGATGCCAATATTGATACCTTATCAAAATAACTATTTGAAGTCGATCGAACAAAATTTTGCAAAATTGATAGTATAAACTATCCCGATAACTACAATGATACCCATATCGGTTTAACCTGTCCCGATAACAGTAATGACAATTTTCACCCCAATGACATCTAATCAGTATAACTTATCCCGATAACAGAAATGACAATATTTTGAGCAACTTTACAAATTTGAAAATCACGACTCCAGTTTTGACAAATAGACCCAAAAACATGAAATAAAATTACAAATGGTCTCAACAGACCTTATTGAATCAAAATAGACCTAACCCTAACTCCCGAGACATTGACTAAACCTTGGGTGCTCCTACACCACAACATAATCATTTTTAACATGTAAATGGTCTTTAAACAACACTTTTGAATTCTCTACAGAGTCTACACAACATCTACACAACATCGTAGAGTATTTAGTTTGAAATGCATCTTATCATAAGCAAGATTGTTTTTTATGGTACAAATAACTTTTAACAAAATGCTTTGCTATTATTGATGTGTAAGGCTTATGAAATTTTTTAATCAATCAAAAAATTTGATAATTTTGATTGCTATAATATCTTGCTTGTGAACTAATGCCTAGATATCATTTTTACATAAGCTTAACCAATTGACCCATTATAAGAACAATTGGCCTAAGCTATCCAAAATCATAGATTACCTACTCCATAATCTCATTCATCACAATACCATGATCCTTGATGTACAAGATTTTACAAGCTATCCAAAATAGAAGGTAACAAATTGACCCATTACAAGCTCTACTCAATCGGGCCAAACAAACTGAACCCAAGCTCTATGCATCCCACGTAAGCTACTCCTACCACTCCACCTAGCATTTGGCCTACTTACAGACCAATTAGTAAGACCTCCACAAATCTATATACACTAGATATAATGTTTGATAACGTATTCACCAATTTATAATCTTGCCACACTTTCTCTACACCACTCTAGTTCCAAATTATTACCATTCATCAAATTCCCAAATTTATGTGATGTCCCTAGCAGAGCTAGGGTTTTAAATTCTCAAATAGTTAGAAGTGCAAACAATAACCAGACTGCAATTAATCACGGTGTACAGAAAGATGCGTGCATAGCAATAGGGCAATGTACAACAACATACCCATGAAGAGTTCTGAACCAATAATAGGAGCTGGTAAATACTGATATTAATCTACAACAACAAAGATTTGAAAAAATATAGTTCTCTGGTACATCTAATATTAGTTAGAAAACCCGATTTGTAGGGTGATTTGTCTGCCGTCGCCCTAGTGTTGCTGCAGGTGTTTTCGTGTTCTCTGTTGCATGTTACGATGGTTTACAGACTGATTTGATGCTTGGAACACAATGGTTCATTAGCCAACACTCCCCAAAGAATTGTTAATGAAGCTAAGGGTAGCTCCACCTTAATAATCCCTAAATCTCCTTCCTCAAATAGCTGCGCTCATCTGTAGATGGAGAAATATGGTACATATCAACTCGGAAACTAGAGGGTAGCTCATGTTCCTTGCCCAGGTCGTAGGGAATAGATATTATTAATTAGATTAATACTAGCAGTTGCACGCTTTTTTTCGTGCAACGGAAAGCCGATAGGCCATCAAGCAAGCATGCAAGGTTAAGGGAATTAGCAGTCACAAGGAATAGATATTATTAATTAGATTAATACTAGCAGTTGCACGCTTTTTTTCGTGCAACGGAAAGCCGATAGGCCATCAAGCATGCAAGGTTAAGGGAATTAGCAGTTACAATTCACTCTGTTAATCATTGTGCTAAAAAAAAAGTTCAGATTTAGAGAAAAATATAGCATAATATCTTAATATCTCAGATTTGGCAACATACAATGAAAAGCTCAGATTTGGTAACAAACAATAAATGCAAAACAAAATATACAACAACAATTTGGTTTCTGACTAGGTTAGCACTATAGTTGCACAACTTATAGCCAGAATTGTTAGTCTGAGATTTGTTAAAGTGACATAATATCCAAAATCATCTAACAGCCCAAAAGTGGCATGTTCATAAGTGGCATGTGGAACTTATATATAGCATTCATTATTATGCAGATTACTTATATATAGCATTCATGTTCATAAGGGAACTTATATATAGCATTCATTATTATGCAGATTACTTAACTTCGAATATTTGGAAATAGTAAATTGTCGTCAAGATTTTTCAGCATGTCATACAGCTAAAGGTCTTCAACGAATAGTCTTGCAATAGTAACTAAGTATGATTAAATTCCATTGCAAAAATAAATTCAGCTCCTCCATTAGTAACATTGGATTCTATTATGTTAGAAATTGCATTTTATTTAAATAGATTTGGTAACAAACAATAAATGCAAAACAAAATATACAATAATAATTTGCACTTCCAAAACATTTTTAAAAAACAAACTAAAATATCATTTGTCAATTGCAATTCTTTTATGTTTATTGACAAAATTACATTGATTAAAAGATGTACAACACTGAAAAGTCTCATCCACAATAACATGGTTTCTGACTAGGTTAGCACTATAGTTGCACAACTCAAAGCCAGAATTGTTAGTCTTCAAAATTCATATGCTGTTGTCAAAACACACAATGCTTGAAAAGAGATTGAAAAGAGATTTGTTAAAGTGACATAATATCCAAAATCATCTAACAGCCCAAAAGTGGCATGTTCATAAGGGAACTTATATATGACATTCATTATTATGCAGATTTCTCTAGGCAGTTTGATATCAGAACTTCGAATATTTGGAAATAGTAAATTGTCGTCAAGATTTTTCAGCATGTCATACAGCTAAGGGTCTTCAACGAATGTTCATAAGGGAACTTATATATGACACATTATTATGCAGATTTCTCTAGGCAGTTTGATATCAGAACTTCGAATATTTGGAAATAATAAATTGTCGTCAAGATTTTTCAGCATGTCATACAGCTAAGGGTCTTCAATGAATGTTCATAAGGGAACTTATATATGACATTCATTATTATGCAGATTTCTCTAGGCAGTTTGATATCAGAACTTCGAATATTTGGAAATAGTAAATTGTTGTCAAGATTTTTCAGCATGTCATACAGCTAAGGGTCTTCAACGAATAGTCTTGCAATAGTAACTAAGTATGATTAAATTCCATTGCAAAAAGAAATTCAGCTCCTCCATTAGTAACATTGGATTCTATTATGTTAGAAATTGCATTTCATTTAAATACAAATGCTACAAACAAATTCACATCATACTAAGAGAAAAAATGCTACAAACAAATTCACATCATACTAAGAGAAAAATAGTACTTCTAATATCTGCTCACTATTTCTAAAAACCTAATAACCTAATAATAGTTGAATAACATATTTCACTACCCTATTTATACACCTCATAGAAAGAGAAAAATAGTCTTTGTTTTTTGAAAAAACATTAAAAACCTAACAGCCCCTAATTTCTAATATTGCTCACTATTTCTAGAAACCTAATAATAGTTGAATAACTCTTCCACTACACTACTTATAAGAGTGCATTGTAAAATTGCTTGCACTTTCTTTTTCACTCAAAAGTATAGGTAAAGCAAAATATTTAATAGTTTAACTGCAAGTTATGTACACTAAGCACTATGAAGGATCAAACATTGAAAAATAATGCTTAAAAGTTATAGTTTATGAATAATTTAAGTTACTTTATCCAATCTGAGATAGATTTCCTCAGAATCACTTCCTTATGAGATGCCTAGAAGAATGCCTATAATCTTGAAGCAAAGCTTAAAAATAAGTCCAAAGATGATAGTTCCAAGTCATTTCAGAAAAATGCAAACAAGTTACTATATCCAATCTGTTTCTGATAGTTCCAAGTCATTTCAGAAAAATGAAAAAAAAAAATGCAAACAAGTTACTCCAAATCACTTCATTAGGAGATACCTAATGAATGCATATAATATTTAAGCGAAGCTAAAAAAATAAGCCCAAAAATGATAGTTCCAAGTCATTTTATAAAAATGGAGTCTCAAAACACAAATTTTGAATCTGGCCAAGGGTACACTGGAGAATTTTGATAGACATTTGTAGAAAACCACTTTGACTCACAAGATGGCCCATTAAGAGCCTATTTATTGCAAAGCACGACAACATAACAGGTCTATCAAAAAACTCCAGTCACAAGATGGCCCATTAAGAGCCTATTTATTGCAAAGCACGACAACATAACAGGTCTATCAAAAACCTCCAGTGTACTTTATTGGCCTAAGTTGGTGATGGTTTTCCAGTGTACTGCCTGGACTGAAATTTCAATTGCATTATAGTATTGTTTTTTTTTTCTATTTTACCAATTAAATGGTTCATTAAACTTTTTCTTTTGAAAATATAAATAATAAATTTTAATTAGTGGAAGTTCATAGATCTCTGTTTTGATTGGTTACGATTTAGAAATGTTTAAAAACAAATGTATGGTTAAGATCTCTATATTTTGAAAATTTCCCTTTTTTTAATCGTTGTCACTTGCCGTCCCTGAAAAATAGACAAGGCCCAAAAAGAACCCCATACTGGAAACACGTTACGAAATATTGTCTCAAGGTTTGCGTAAGATGAGAGATGCAATTTTTTTTACAATGGCAACAATACCAGTAGTTATTTCCTGTCATTGTAAACATATTACTGCACAAAATACAGGTCCTTGGTCTGACAAATGATTTCACCTCATGTACCGATGAGAACAAAAAGACAATTGGGTTGAAGCAAAGAAAGAATGATGTGATGACATTAGAAGCAAATTGGAAACTATAGAGGTGAACAATCAATAGAAAGTTACAAATAAGTCCCGACGAGAATGTAAATACAAGATTAAGATTCCGGTGATATGTTGATATAAAGAAGCTAATGGAAGTTGGACCAGATTATAAGTATATTAGTCTTTACACCAGAAGTGGAAAGAAAGAGTAATTATAGAAACTGAACTGTGACTAGGCATGACTTAGAAATGCCACTAAACATGATTGCAAGCTCTGCTGCAAATATCAGAGAAGGAGGTGAGCATACAAAGAGAACACAATCATTCAACGGCAAAAGAGGCACAACATCATAGAAAGGTTTAAAAACATGTATTTCCGAATCTCATAAATGACATTTTCATCATCACAGAATTAAATAGAGATTACATTTGATCGTAAATATACAGGATATGAAAATGCATTGGGATATTTCATGATCCAGAAATTCCACTTGGATATGAAAAGTCTCTTAATCAAATGAAAAAAAAAGAGAGGAGGTGGTTATAATGTCATATACTTGGGGCATAAACATTAGCAGCTACCAAACCATGTTACTTTAAAACTTGAAAAGGCTTCCAGCATATGACCACCATGTACAGGGGCAACTGGATAGTGTTTACATTTAATTGTATAAAACAATGATCTCTAATCTTTCCAATAATTGGTACCACAACAAAATAGTACAAAAAAATCAATTACTCGGAAACCAACTCAAAGGCGTTTGCATAATAATCTCTGTGAATTGGGTATGCTGGAATTTAAAATTAAAATGGTAAAGTGGAACTTATGCACAAAATAATTCACGTGGAGAACCCAATGGAATGTATCTATTTGAGAGAAACTCAACATGTCCATTGGAAAGCTCCGATTTGGAATAAGCACTCCAAGCATCTTTACCTTATTGGATGACTTAATATCGATTCAACGCTACCCAAATTTTTAGTCTCTCGAACCTCCTTGCATTTGCATTCTGGCGGGCAAACTGCGTTGATGTACACCCTCTCTTTTAATCTACACATATCCAGTGACAATAGTAAGTCAGGTACATCAAGATTCTGATTTTTTTTTCAAAAGATCACTCTTTATGAATTAAAAGAAAAACCAAACGACACCCAGACCTGTCATTATACGCCAATAGCTACATAAAAATAGCACCCATGTTAACATATTCTTTAAACCCTAAACTTGAAATAAGTACGGTGCAGCAAAAAGATGAAAAAAGAATATGCAAGTGTTTGAGCTGTAATGGGGCTAGCAGACTAACTGGAAGGACCTAGAAGACGTGAGAATAAACTGCGTCCCATAGGTATCATATTTTGTGCTTTCAAATACCCAGGATTCAGAGTAGACATGTAATGTGAATATCCAAAACATTTCGTAGAACAACGTAAAAGTAATGAAAGAGCTAATGTCCTATTCAAACTATTTCAACATAATCTGGCATCAAATAAATCTACCATCAAAGAGCAATCGATTTACATGGGCACCATAAACACCTATCAGTGAAAGATAGAGCTTGACTCATTTTCTTTGAAATCAATTTTTGATTCACTAAGCACTGGGTGACACAGCATCTTTGTACATGATAAGAACTTCTTCGATTTTTTTTTGGAGAAACAGATCTAGTCTCTTTCAAAACAACTCTACATTTAGTATAATGGATCTTTGTTGCCTAGAATCTGGAATAAATAAACATCTATTGTAGAGCACAAGGTCTAGCTTCTGTCAACATACTTCAAACTTCAGGTTGCAAGAAAGCTATTGTCGGCAGGAAACAAATGTATAGAGGCAAGCATAATGTGCCCTTCCTCATACCCACATCTTCTGTGGCTGTGTACATAAAAATAGCTATGCCCTTATTCACTTAATTACCCCGATTTTAAATGGTGTCCCTATTGCATAGCCCTTGCCCTACATCTCAAGGTAACTAAGCTTAAAAAACCAACTAAAATCAAGCATTGAAAACAACCAACTGTCAAATCAATGGGAGGAGAAAGAGAAATTAATCCCATAGCCAAGCAAACCCAGCACATGCCAAATTGAATATGCCAAAAAGATAACTACTTGAAATTCAAAGTAGCCAGCACAAAATTATTTACTGAAATGAATAGAGCATGTTAACAATCCTTCTCCTGTAATTAAAAAGTAAAAACAATCACGCCAAAGCCAGGCTGGGTCGCTTGTTGCCTGTACAACATAATGAATTTTCTAAAAACCTTGTGGTCATCGTACTCATGAGATAACATAACTTTTAGGCATTTTGACAAGCAATTTACATGCAACGTTTATGCTTCCATAGTTTACCTCCAGCTTGCACTTCCTGGAGGCACTAGTCAAACATTTCGCATACTTCGAGAGATGTTTATACTTGTTTCCAAAGCTTTCATCTTGGCGCAGGCATTTGAGAAGTCCTGTCAAACAAGTCAAGAATGTTGTCACCGACTCTGTATTTTTCGCACGTATCTAATAGAGCATTTCCAATTTTAATATCTGACAAAAACCCATTTTCTACAACTCTTTTTAGTCTTAGCAGCTTGAGAAAATAACATTGCAACCCCTCCAAACTAACATACTAATTATTTGGCGTGTCAACAGATATCATCAGCAAGTTTAAATAGTAAACATAATTAGATCCCTTGAGCACACAACACCTAAACTGAGCTCCAACGGCGCACCAATAACAGCGTGATCCAGATTCAAATCAACCCCATCGCAATAAGTTAGCACAAAACACTTGAAAAAATTGTTCCAAGCTAATTTTACACCTCCTTAAAAGATCACCATGACTGCTACCCTTGACCAAAATTTACCTCAAAACCAAATTGATCAGAAAATCTAGCCGAAATCTTTTAAACTCGGTCCATATCAAAATCTCAACAAATCACCAAGTACCGCCACAGATTATGTCATCTTGTTCCACAGAATACCATAAGTTAAATTATCAAAAAACACAATCTTCAGTCCAACCAACATACCCAATTCAAAACAACAAAATAGTTCAATCCTTCCAAATTGAATGATATGGGAACCAAATGCAAAGAAAAACCAAAACAAAATAACAATCGGTTCGAATCCAACCCAAATAGAGAAAACAGAAAAGCCCAAACTTACTTCATGTTCTGTGAAACAAAGTGCGGGAGCGTGCGAATAGAACTTTTCTTCACGAATTGACCAATAAATGCTTGAAGAAATCATCTTCACAATAGTCTAATGGGCGAGGGCTCTTTTGGCAAGCGCATCCTCCTCCTCATGGCTCGACTTAAAATCATAAAAATCAGAATATAAAAAATTAAGACTCAGTCTTATGGGTCTTCTGAGATTCGCTAAATCTGAGACACGTTCTGTAGAAAAATACTGTTTCATACATTTAGAACGCACTAAGTAGAATGGCGATCTGATAGAACCCAACGCGCACTATGCAAATTAAGCCGTGTTTTGTACGCATTGCAAATTAAGCAGACATTCTCCGTGCTGCAGCGATTCACTTCACAAGAAATGGGAGGAGAATGCACTCTCGAAAAATCCAGAGATTGCGAGTAGGTAGGAGTAAAAGCTCCCAGCACGGCAAACAACAAAAACCACTCCCGAGGTCGTTGCCGAGACATAACTTCATCAGCAAGCCTCGATTAACTGAAACCGACAACCAACTTCCCATTTTCCTGTAAAATGTGATCGAAATTTTTTTTTCCGAGATGGCTGACAATTTTCTGGGCATAAATGCCCGCACTGAAGCCTATTGGCTTAATTATTATTATTATTCTAATGTTTAAAAATAATATTATTAATTATTACTATTATAATAACATTAACACTAGTATAATATTAATACATAATACTAGTGACAATTTTATTTATGTACCGCAGTGTGTAGTTGCATTATAAGGAGGGGGCGAGGAAAATGTAAAATTTGCATACATAACCTTATACAAAATTTATGACTTTAATCATTTTGTTCTGGAATTGCAGGGAATCTTTGCAGACAGACACAAGAATTCAAACATCTAAATTTTATATAGTGCATCCCCATTTACAAATGGTTTTGTTTTCATTCTTTTTAATATCTTAAACATAATATCTTTCAATTTTGCTAACCACGTAGCATTATTAACAAGTGAGAGTATGAAAATATGTTTGAATAATGCCAAAATTCATATCCTAGAAAATACTATCCTCAACAACAACTACGTACTTTGTACAAACCACTGTTACCAGATTTTCTTCTCTAAATTCCCCAGTAGATGACAGAAAGCAAATGGTTAATAAAATTGAATGGAGAAACAAACCTCACTTCGAACTTCAAAAGATTAAAAAATGACACTCATAGAATGAAAGACTAGTAGAAAACCAAAATGCATCATTAACCTAATACGCTTCATTCAGTGTCCTCTAGAACTTTGTTCAAAGCTATTTGTAAAGGCCATGCTTTAGAATCACCTACAGGAAATACAGAATTAATACTCATGCCATCTTGCAAAAGCAAGAAAGAGAAAAAAATGCCTATGATTCTGTAGCGTCCTAAAATTGCGACACTTGCAATTTCGACTGCATTTCGGTCTTCACGATGGCGACGCAACACGCAACCTGAATGGAGACCCCAAAACTTGCTCGCGACACTGAAAACTGCATTTTTCAAGCACCCTGGCCTGAACCTCCTTGCACCCTGCTGTCCCGGGAGGTGGGACCAGAGCGCCCAGCGCCCTGGTCCCTGGGTCCTATTTTGGGCCCGGTCTCCTAAGGGGCTCGGGTCTTTTTGTTTGCAATTTGGAAATTAACTTTCCTGGTCGGCCTAAGGTCGGGAAAATCAGTCTATCAGCCCTAAATGACAAGTATATAAACTACATTTTCCTCTCTCATTGAGGTAGAGGGAAAAAAGGCGAAAGCAAGATTCAAACATTCAAGCATTCAAGCATTCAAGCATTCCTTCTAAGTCTCCATTCAAGGCTAAGTGTTGCATTCAAGACAAGGATTCAACCATTGAAGAGGAGATCACATACTACATGCTACAACATACAACATACAACATCTATACCTTTGCACATAAGGATACAAACATCCTTAGAACAAGGTATTAGTACTTGTTTTACAGTCATTTACATTTACAGCTCTTGCTCATTTCTTGGTTAATTCCAAAACCGGGGTTTGACCTAAAGGCAAACCCCTAATCCCTAACCCCCCAATCGTCTTCGCTTTTCTGTGTGTAGGTTGCAGGTACGCGGCTGAAATTGAAGATCTGGAATCCTTGTGCAGAGACGAACAGATCCCCTTCGTTTGACGGATTTTTCGGAGGACCGTGGCGCCGGGCACCATCGTCCCGACAACTTTTGCTCAAATTTGCAGGACAACGCCGTATCGACATTTTACTGCTAATTCCAGGTCCGCAGCTTCATACTATATTCCTATCTCAGTTTATAAGCGAATCTTTATCACTTTCTATGCATGCTTAGCTTAATTCTCCTATGCACATTCTTTACAAAAGAGGGTAGCCTTGCTTTCTTAATCCTTGAAACACATTTAGCATCCAATCTTGCATTGCGTGGGATTGGATCTTGTGGGTTTCAACCCCTCTTTTGAATGTAAAGTCTCTCCCCTAAGTGAAAACCATCGAATCCTAGCAAACCTCCCTTCTCTCTCCTCGGAGTTGGAAGAGGGGAGAACAACTAGGGTTCGATCGCGATTTTCCGCTTTACATTTTGGTGAACCCGACATGAACATCCTTTCTGATTTTTCATGCTTAGATCTAAAAAAAAAAATTGATTACATTTCCATGTTTGATCTTTTGCAAAATTTTAGAGGTGATTGCATAAAAACCCTAAAATTTCTTTTTAGTAATTAAACTTGTGAAATGCTTAGTTGTTGATGTTTGTTTCAGATCTGCCCTTCTATTACAAATTTTCAATTCATATCTGTGCTTTAATTTTGAAAATTAAGTGGTTAAATGTCAAAACCCTAATTTTTGAAACCCTCTTAATTCAACCTTTGTCCGACAATTTGACCAATCAAAACATCTCCAAATCAGCTGTAACTTTGGATTCTGCAATAAAATCACAATATCCTTCATCCCTGAAAATTTGGAAAAAAGTTGCGAGGACCGTATTGCACTCCGAGCGCCATCGTCCCCGACATTTTTTCCAAAATTTCGGGAGCGAGATCTTGCTGTATTTTCCTGCTAAAATCCAGAATTTTGGCTGATTTTGTCAATTATAACACTTTCAAAATTACAGTCAAAGTTGATCCTGTGATTGCTTGGTCTAAGGCTTCTAATCATTCAAAAATCATTGAAATTAAAATTTTGTGTCAAAATTGCGTTTTTATTATCATAAATCTGAAAATTGTGTTTGCATTCATTCGAAATTTCAGTGCTTTATTCAAATTCTTGCATTTTGTGACTTTTGAAATTAAGTGCTTAATTACAACAACTTTGATTTCCGCTTTCAAAATTGAATTTTGCGTGAAATTGAGTCAATTTTTAAATTTCAAAATTTGCATTGCTTTTGACATTCCCTCTAAAATCATAAAATTCAAAATTTCAGTTTCCCTCTCTTTTTCAAAATTCAAATTTTGCATTTTTCGACAATCTTGATAGGGTTCAATTTTGAGATTGCAACTTTAATTTTGAGATTGAAATTTCCCCATAATGGTGAAGTTGTTACTGTCAATCATAGTCTCTTTAAACCAGTTGAAAGAACTTCTAGTGTTCCTATTGATTACTTTTGGCCTAAACAATTCCAATCTCTTCCCCCGCGAAGTGATCATCTTTTCAAATCTTATCAAAAGTGGAAAATAGATATGATCCTATCTCTAAGTGAACCTAGAACACCTAAACTTGACATTCCTATCATTCTTGAGAAGGAAGTTCTTCCTTTGAAAGATAAAACTAATGTCTTTTCTCAAGAAGATTCCCAACCCATCCCTATGGATGTGACTATGTCTATGCCTAATAAACCTTCTAAGAGTAGACCTATACCTCCTCGTCATGATGGACTTGGTCTTCTCCCTAAACCAAAAATTCCTCCTTTATATGGAGCAGTCCCTCCTCCTTCTTTTTATAGAGAGAAGAGACCTTCCTCTTCTCCTATTATCCAGCCTAAGAGACCACAACCTAAACACCCAAGTGCTAAGGATGAGAACATTCCTCCTCCTCAATCTTCTCCACTTCCTACTAAGACTAGACGTAATCGTTCTGCATGTGAACGCCGACGAAAGCGTCGTCTTAGGGCTCAGGCAGCTGCTTCTCAAACTTTGCAATCTCCAAAAACACATTCAACAAGCATTATTCCGTTTTCTCCTCAGCCGGACATTGAGCCTAAATCTCCTAAACATAAGATGCATGATGATCTTGATCCTGTGCGAGTTAAAGATCCTATTTTTATAAATCTTGATGACGATATAGATGAAAATGTTACTCCTCTTGCTTCTGATAGTGAATATGAACTTGTTGATGTTGATAACCATTTATCTAATGAATTTTCTAAAGCACTTATCCTAGCTCCTAGACAAGAACAATGTGGCTCGGAACATGAACATAGCCCTTGTTTGGATCTTGTGATAGCTCCATCTGCTGTGTTGGATGTTCCTCCTCTAGCGTGTTCCCTGCCTTCCCGAAACATTGATCAGCAAGATCGGGGGGTAGATGACGTGCTAGACTAGTTACATTAGCATAGCAGATTCTTTCCTCCTCTTTTTCGTTACTTCTTCTATATGTTATTCTCATTCTTCTATTTGTTGTCCTTGGTGTTGTCTACTTGAGGACGATGCAAAGCATTGAGATCTCTCGGTCTCTCTCATGTTGACTCAAAAGACACATGTGTTCCCTTCTTCTAGGTGACCTTCCTTGATTGGGGAATGAAGAACAATTATGCATACATACATATGATATACATGAATTATCATACAGCATACTGACCCCGAGGAAAGTGAAGTCACCTCGTGCTTTATGTTTTGTGTCTATTATCCTTGGGTTTATCTCACACTTGGGGGCTAAATCCTTGCGATAACGTGCTCCTTTCTCATTTCTTATGTGTATCACTACCTTAAAGCAATCACCTCCGGTGAGGCGTGTGCGATCGCTTTAACGTAGGGGGGCATACATCCCGTTCATATCTTTTTCAAGATACTTGAAAATTTCTTGGCAAATTTAGCCTTGCCTTGAAAATTTTTGATATCTTTCTTGCATGACTCATAGTGAGGGAACCTTACTACTGACAGTCATGGTTCTCCCTCGTGATCTTCCCTTTTACTCTGTCAATCGAAGTCGTAAGATCCTTAGTCCACTGGGGGGCTTGGTGTGTCTTGCCTCCTTGACGTGGTGAAAGTCTTTCAATGTTGTTTCCTTGTACTTTACCGGAAGTATGAGCATACATACTCCCGCTAAAGTGGGGGCTAAATGTAGCGTCCTAAAATTGCGACACTTGCAATTTCGACTGCATTTCGGTCTTCACGATGGCGACACAACACGCAACCTGAATGGAGACCCCAAAACTTGCTCGCGACACTGAAAACTGCATTTTTCAAGCACCCTGGGCTGAACCTCCTTGCACCCTGCTGTCCCGGGAGGTGGGACCAGTGCGCCCAGCGCCCTGGTCCCCAGGACCATGGCGCCCAGCGCCCTGGTCCCTGGGTCCTATTTTGGGCCCGGTCTCCTAAGGGGCTCGGGTCTTTTTGTTTGCAATTTGGAAATTAACTTTCCTGGTCGGCCTAAGGTCGGGAAAATTAGTCTATCAGCCCTAAATGACAAGTATATAAACTACATTTTCCTCTCTCATTGAGGTAGAGGGAAAAAAGGCGAAAGCAAGATTCAAACATTCAAGCATTCAAGCATTCAAGCATTCCTTCTAAGTCTCCATTCAAGGCTAAGTGTTGCATTCAAGACAAGGATTCAACCATTGAAGAGGAGATCACATACTACATGCTACAACATACAACATACAACATCTATACCTTTGCACATAAGGATACAAACATCCTTAGAACAAGGTATTAGTACTTGTTTTACAGTCATTTACATTTACAGCTCTTGCTCATTTCTTGGTTAATTCCAAAACCGGGGTTTGACCTAAAGGCAAACCCCTAATCCCTAACCCCCCAATCGTCTTCGCTTTTCTGTGTGTAGGTTGCAGGTACGCGGCTGAAATTGAAGATCTGGAATCCTTGTGCAGAGACGAACAGATCCCCCTTCGTTTGACGGATTTTTCGGAGGACCGTGGCGCCGGGCGCCATCGTCCCGACAAATTTTGCTCAAATTTGCAGGACAGCGCCGTATCGACATTTTACTGCTAATTCCAGGTCCGCAGCTTCATACTATATTCCTATCTCAGTTTATAAGCGAATCTTTATCACTTTCTATGCATGCTTAGCTTAATTCTCCTATGCACATTCTTTACAAAAGAGGGTAGCCTTGCTTTCTTAATCCTTGAAACACATTTAGCATCCAATCTTGCATTGCGTCGGATTGGATCTTGTGGGTTTCAATCCCTCTTTTGAATGTAAAGTCTCTCCCCTAAGTGAAAACCATCGAATCCTAGCAAACCTCCCTTCTCTCTCCTCGGAGTTGGAAGAGGGGAGAACAACTAAGGTTCGATCGCGATTTTCCGCTTTACAGATTCTTTGAAATTTGCTCTTATTAGATTCTTATCAAGTTTAGTAGACTAACAAACCCGTCAACTCGGATAGCATATGAATTCATTCAATCTTCCCCTTAGAAATAGAGGCTACAGGTGTTAGAGATGCATTTTACAAATGTATAAGCCTTGAAATGCATTTAAATTTACCAATTTACCTTTGGCGGGTTTTCTTTTTGATCAGTGACTTGCTCATCCGGTTTATTATGCCTTAAGAGCCTTTAATTCTAATCGGTTACATGTCCCTAGTCGGTCCTAAGTCCTTCACTCCTTTTTTAATGTTTAATGCCTAGTGTTTGGCCCTGCCCTCACGATATCCTAAGGATATAAGTTGTTTTTAAGTCCGCCTATGTTTTAATGTCCCTCGACACTCGTTGAAGTGTTTTTTTGTGTCTTGCCGAGCTTCTAAGTTCCATCTGAGGTGGCAATTTAACAATCTTTCAAAGGGGTAACTTAGGACTCAATGAAACCTTTTTGAAGCATTTCACCGAGCTTTGAGTTGTTTTGTTTCGCACGTAATACCAACGGGTTGATACTCAGGCACTCGATGAGGTGTTTCTTAGCTTTTGCCGAGTCTCGAGTTCTTCTAAAAAGTGGTGAGGTTGATGTACTTGAAGCTTGTTAAGGTTTCCTTTTCGCCTCAGTGAGTGTCCGGGGAGGCTGATGATGAGGTAGTATGTGGGGTTGCTCGGAACTTTTTGAGAGGTTTTTTCCTGCCTCAACAAGTTTTTGAGGAGGTGAAGGGGTTATTGTCTCCTTTGTGGTTGTGAAGTGTTTGAACTGTTTTAAGTGTTGACTCAGTACTCGTTGATAGCCTTCAAAGAGTTTCAAGGAGTGTGTCCCGGAAGGAGATCAATCAGAGGGTGAAGTTTATGAGTTGTCCACGAAGGTAGTTGGTGCAAAGCAAAAGGGTTGCTCGGAGCTCGCTAAGGGGTTGCAAAGCCAAAATGGACAACCCCTCAGCAAGCTCCGAGCAACCCCTTTGCTTTGCACCAACTATTGTCGTTAACAGCTCATAATCTTCACCATCTCATTGATCTCCTTCTCGGACACTTGCTGAAACTCTTTGAAGGCTATTAGGGAGTACCGAGTCAACACTTCAAACACTTCACAACCGCAAAGCAGACACTTACCCCTTCACCTCCTCAAAAAACTCGTTGAGGCGGGAAAAAGCCTCTCAACGAGTTCTGACGTCATCATCAGTCTCCCCAGACACTTGTTGAGGCGAAAAGGAAACCTTAACGAGCTCCAAGTACATCAACCTCACCACTTTTCAAAAGAACTCAAGACTCGGCAAAAGCTAAGAAACACCTCACTGAGTTGCTGAGTATCAACCCGTTGGTATTACCTGCGAAACAAAACAACTCGGAGCTCAATGAAATGCTTCAAAAGGTTTCACCAAGTCCCGAGTTACCCCTTCGAAAGATCGTTACATTGCCACCTCAGATGGAACTCAGAAGCTCGACAAGACACAAAAAAACACTTCAACGAGTGCCAAGGGACATTAAATAATAGGCCGACTTAAAAACAATTTTAGAGCACGTGCGCATAAGTTATGTCCTTAGGATATCGTGAGGGTGGGGCCAAACACTAGGCATTAAACATTAAGACATTAAAAAAGGAGCGAAAGACTTAAGACCAACAAGGGACATGGTAACTGTTTAAAATAAAGGCATTAGAGCACGGGGCCTGTTACGAACGATGCAAAACCCATGAGAAAGGCTCTTAAGACATAATAAATCGAATGAGCAAGTCACTGATCAAAAAGAAAACCCGCCAAAGGTAAATTTAAATGCATTTCAAGGCAAGGCAAAACATAAACCCAAACACTAAGAGATTTGGAAAATGCAGCTCTAATAACAGGCATAGCCCAAACTGATGATAGAGAAACTTGAACCTAGAACAAGCCTTGCATTTCCCTTCACATGTGTTAAAGCTGACTTCATAATTATAGTAACAACAATGATGGAAATTAGGATGGTGAAAGCAGCTGTAAGCATCGTCGAAGGCAAGGCCATTCACTTCAATAGTTCAGCAAACACAAGTATACATACTCTATAATAGAGCAACAATTTGATAACAAACCAAGATGTATATAATGCAATACAATAGCTAATCCAATTTTCTTCAAAAGATAACGGTACCTGTTACAATTTTCTTCAGAAGTTGAAGGAATCTTTAAAATACAATAGTGCAAGGTTCAACCTACCATGTGGTCAATCCAATACAGAAATTGGACCAAGTTCTTCATATAGTAAGGTTCCTGGGCCAATTCACCTGACAAGTTAAAGTAACCTGCAAAATATGATAGCATGATGAGGGTGTTGACAGTGTCCAAACAAAAGCTTCCTTTCAGAAAACCATTCAAAGCACAATTCAAATGAACTATTCAAATTCTTGAAGAGACGCATAATTTTCAGAAGGAATAGCACACAGAGAACCAGACATTCATTTTGCGTAGATATTTCATCAGAATTTTTATCAATGATCAATGAACATGAACCTGAATAGATCTCAGTAAGTTAGCAGAGACACATCTACCTAAAACATGATGCAGTAGGAAACTACATGGAACTTCAAATCCCATCCATACAATCTAAACTTCAAAGAAAATTTATCACATTTTGTAATCATTAACTGAGAATTTCTGCACAATTTTTTCCTTATTGAATTTTTTGCATAGGGAAAGGGGCAGTTACTGCAAGTGTTCCAATAACCAATCACTGAAACATGCTTATTAAAAGCCCACCAAAAAATTATCTACTAGGCCCAATATAGCTGTCGTAGTTGAGAAAAAAGTTACTGGGCCATTTGTGCATAAGTATTGGATCAGTTGTGCAAATTTTGTCTTGTCCACTTGGTATATCCAGTAGTCGAGAAAAAAGTTACTAATTAGAGGAATTGTGCAACTTTATTGGTCCCCATAGTGCACGATTATTGGGCCATTTGTGCATAAGTATTGGATCAGTTGTGCAAATTTTGTGATGGTCAAAGTGAACGGTTGATGGGGTGATAGAGAATATGTATCGAATATCACCTCAAAATGGCCACTTTGACCTTGTGCCCATAACAAATCCTCGTGTTCATTGTAACTACGGTGGCCAAAACAATAGCTATAAGTGAACCGAGAGAAAACATAAGCAAGGATAGATTGTTAGTTTGAACCTCAAATAACATGAAAAACCAAATAAAAGCATAAACTAAACTCCTTATACCTTGCAAGAGAGGGTTCTCTCTTGTTCCTCCAATTTGGAATCTTGTTGAAGCCACGAATGCGCCCCTCCTTGACTTGTTTGGATCGGTCCAATTTCGGAATGTGGATTGCTCTCCAATATTGCACAACAAAAGGATGGATGTGGATTATGGATGAATGCAAAAAGGATGGTAAGGATGGGTCATGGATGCTAAGGGATTATGGATGCAAATTTGGGTATAATGATGATGCTTGGGCTTTGGATTCACAAGGCAAATTGACAGCATGAGATTACTTGATTGGAGATGGAAAATGAAGGGGAGGAGACCCCAATTTATAGGTTTGAGAGAGGATGAATGGATTGTCAAGATTGAAGATGAATCAAGGGTGGAGATTGAAGGAGAGGAAGCACATGGATTGAGAGGACATGAGGTGACAAGTGTGGAGATCAAGAGATTTGCCAGAAAGGCATTTCTTGTCTCCACACTCCACAATGTATATGGAGAAGATATCCCCAATAAAGACATTTCTTGTCTCCACACTCCACAATGTATATGGAGAAGATATCCCCAAGTACATTGGGAGAATAAAAAGGAATTAAAAATTCCTTGGGGGATGGATGAGGAATTTAAAAATTCCTAAATAATGAAATGCATGGGGAAAGGGAATGAGAAAAGAAATTTCAAAATTCCTTGGGAAGGTGAGAGGCATGGGAGAGTGAAATTTTTGAAATCCTTGAAATGACCCAATTGGGTTCATTTAAGGTGGAAGGTGAGGAGGGGACAAGTGGATTTAGCCATAAATGGCTATGAGTTTGACTTGGTAGCTAATCATGGGGATTAGCCACTAGCAAATAATTAAGGTGGTGATTAGGTGAGATAATGAGAGATTAGAGGACAAGTGGGATTTGTAGGAGGATTTAAAAATGGAAGAATAATGTTAAGCATGATTATGAGGGATTCTAGAAGAATTAATTAGGCTAATGAGGAATTAGAGAAAGTGATATGTAGGAATCACTTGATTTAGCTAAATAACTTAGATTAGTTAACTAAGGGGATTTTAGAATAAATAAATAATTAGATAACCTTAGAAGAATAGGGAATAATTGATTTATTTATTATAAATCAACTATCTGGACTATAGTGATAGGATTAAATTTAATTAATACTAAGAAGAATAAAGGCTAGCATAATTAAATAAATTAATTATGTAGAAAGGAGAAAATTAATTAAATATTGGACGTCTACATTTTGCCCCTCTTTTATGCAGCGGCAAAATTGGTAGTGGGTATAAGACAGAAGAAGAGGATGCCCTAGCGTGAAAAAGCAGGTGGTATATGCCCCCTTGAAAAAATTTCGGTGATTCTTTTTTTTTGAAAAGAAGGAAATGGCGGGAGAAGGAAGAAAAATGAGAGGAAAGGAAAAAGAAATAGTGAAGGAAGAAGAAAAAAACAATGAACAGGGGGAAGGACAAGGAAACGAAACCACGAGGGACCCTATATAAGCCACACAGGGCCCAAGGAGGGGTCATTCTCACACACCTATTGGAGAATAGAGAGCACAGAGCCCTTGGAGAGAGAGATGACACGTGTTTCCATTCACGAGCACCACACGGAGAGGGTCTGACAGCACGAGAGATCAACGCACTATGGCCCACCGGTACGTACCTTGGACCCACTAAGTGATTTGATAGATTAGGGTGAATTTTAGGGCTAGAAATAGGATTTAATAGGGTAGCACGGTGGAGGCACTAATCGTCGTTTCAACACCATCGCCCTAGGTTAGCGCGTTGTTGTGACGTATTCACACATCGCCCCATTACAAACGGGGACCCCTACTTTTTGCTTTCTAGGGTTAGTTTTCTTGGCTTAGTCTTTTAGGTTCTTGGCTATTGATCTTTGCATTAGAATTGCCAGAGAACTTATTTGACTAGGATGCTCTCGTTAGGATGAGATGAACCAATGGGTGGCCCAAGTCAGGGTCTCTTTGAAAGCCCTCTTTAGGTCTGGCCTTGGTCTAGTTTTGGGGTTAAATCTTGATTGGGATGATGAAGTAAAGATCAAGTGCAATCATGAAGGAGAGAATGGAGGGAGCTAAAGATTTCTTCACTTAGTTTGATGAAGTCCTTTTACTTCTAGGCTTTGATTGGCATAGAACTAACCTATTTGCCTTTAGAAAATGCCTAATGATCAAGTCTAGACTTGAAAATTTGACAAGATGAAGAGAAATTTGTACTAAAAGGCCAATTTCTCTCCTGGCCCTTTCAAAGGGTCTAGAGCGAAATTCCTCGAGGTCATGTACCTTCCAAAGGTACCTAAGCGAAATTGTTAAGATGTACTTTTGATCCAACATTTTGAACTAAGCGCCTCCTTAAGGTGATTTGTTAGCATGTCCTAAGGTGAGAACAATGTGAATGAGGGTGAGGTTTGAATGTTTGAATGATATCTAAGACTAATTCCTCAAATTCGCTCCTGACCCTTCCAAAGGGTCCAGAGCGAATTTCCTTAGATCTCCCTTCTTGCTCCTAATTTGCATCAAGCTTAGGTTCCAAAGCATTAATTGAGGTTGATTGAACTTAGAGGCACTCTTAGACATGCATTTGAGTAGGTCATGATCACTAAATGTTAAGAATTTGAGCAATTAAGCCAAATTCGCTCCTGACCCTTCCAAAGGGACAGGAGCGAATTTCCTTAGATCTCCCTTCTTGGTCCTAATTTGCATCATAAACCTTGTCCCTATAGCATGATTGAGAGAGAATTGATGCGTACAACAAAGTGAAGTGATGAAAATGTGAGGGATTTGAGCATAATTGCCAAATTCGCTCCTGACCCTTCCAAAGGGTCCAAAGCGAAATCCTCCAAAGGACCTAATTCCTCACGAGATACATTGAATGGTGGTCATGCATGGCAAGAAAAGGATTTAAAAGTTCAAGTCTAAGACAAAGTTATGGGAAAAGAAGTGTGAATTGAACCTAAAGGAGCAAATTCGCTCCTGACCCTTCCAAAGGGTCCAGAGCGAATTTCTTCAAGAAACCTTGTACCTTGCTCAAACCTTTGAACCAATCCATTCCTAAGCATTTTTTAAGGCAAATGACTTGATCTTGATAAGGTAAGGGTGAGAGATGAAGTTCTATGAAGGAAGAATTGAGCAAAATAGCTATTTCGCTCTTGACCCTTCCAAAGGGTCCGGAGCGAATTTCATCTAAGCTCCTGACCCTTCCAAAGGGTCCAGAGCGAATTTAATCTAAGCTACTGACCCTTCCAAAGGGTCCAGAGCGAAATCCTTCAAGGGACATCCTATCTCATTCAAACAATTGAATGAATCCCATTTCGAGTAGAATTGAGGGCGAATTGACTTGATTGTGATAGATGAAGAGTGGAAAAGACAAGTCCAAGGCAAGTTAAGTATGAATAGAGCTTAAAGGAGCAAATTCGCTCCTGACCCTTCCAGAGGGTCAGATCCTCCCTTTTGCTTCAAATATGGACTGATTTCATGCCTTGGAACCTCAACTAGGACGTTATCATGCCTTGGAAACAATTGAAGTAAAGAAAAATGATGAGAAAATGAAGAATTTGTGCAAAAATGCAAAATTCGCTCCTGACCCTTCCAAAGGGTCCTAAGTGAATTTCATTATAGGTCCTGTCCTTGGAGAGGGTCTAGAGCGAATTTCATTATAGTGCCTTCTTGTTGATGGTTGAAGTGAGGAATAATATGTTAGAACGAATATATCATGTGTACTTAACACGTTTTTGTTTGTTTTGTAGATTAACAAAATCAAGTTGAAGGAAGATTAGGCCAGGACAAGGACGACTTCTTCAAACCTCATCATCATCAAGGACACCTTAAATGCATGGAAGGAGACCCAAGGTGCTGCTAGGGTGAAAGGACTTCGAATGATCAACAATTACAAGCAATAGAGCAAGATATTCTCAAGGACCTCATTCTATCACATGGAGAAATCACAAAATGTCAGAGGAAGGATCTTACAAACATTTCAAGGCAATATGAGCTACCAAAGGAGGAGTGACTTGACCGTGAAGAGGCCTCATCAAACACAGGAGAGCCAAGGAAAGGTACATCGTTCCTCAAGCACATCGAGGATGAAGGAGGATCAACCAAGGTCAGTGCAAGGATACATTGAAGAAGTACATAGTTTTAGAAGAGTTGATCAAAATTAGCTTCTCATCATCATCATATTGACTATCAAGAGATACGACATTCCTTGATTAAGCAAGTACCGGACAAGGTGGCATCCCAGTCAGATAGGTCCACATCAGCATGTCCAGATTCGATGTATCATGGTTATACATGAAGGCACAAACTCCGATGTGCCTACCCCGGTTTCTTATTGGTTCACAGGCATTGAATGCAATTTTATCATTGGCTAAAGAAGTTTGTTATGACAAACCCTAATTAGGGTTTTCATCTTGTAATCCTAGCCATTCATTGTAAATCAATATGAGCCATTGAAATGTAAAGAGCTCTCTATATAAAGCTCTGGCTCTTCATTTGTAAAGGTTAGTAGTTAGTTGATAGTTAATAGTCAGTAGAATAGTCAGTAGCAGAGGAATAGTGAATAAAGTAGCAATTAAAATAGAGTAGGAGGAGAAGGCAAGAAATTGTTACCTTAATTGTAAAAGATTCCATTTTCATTGAAGATATGGTGAAATGTGTTGTTTCTTGCAATATGCATGGTTTCTTGTTGGATCTTCATTTTAGATGGTAAATGATTAGATTGAATGAAGGAAGTTATTGAATGCACTCGCATCGAATTCGCCTAGTCCAAACCACTAGCCTCTTACTGATTGTAAGTGCTCCCTGTGTGGTCAACTGGCATTGAATGAGCTTAATCTCAAATTGTTGTGTGTCTATTGTTCATGCATTAACTTGAATGGTGATCAACGTATGATAATAATGATTTGAATGTATTCAAAGCATCCCTTAGAAGATTGCACTGAGCTAGTGTCGAATTGTTCAGTTTGATGGTGAGACCTAGCCCAGTAGGACTCCACCTAGTCGTTCATCTACCTTCTTACATTCTAGGCCTTAGATTAGATTATATAAACCTTTCACCTTTTGCTATTTCTTTATTCTCCCTGGTGAGTAGATAGGACCTAAGTTCCAGCAGATTAAATGTTCAGGCAATCAAACGTAAGTCCCCTTGTGATTCCAGCAAAATCACATCACACCAATAGAGCTTATCCACATGTAGAGACCCTACATACTAGAACCTTGGAGTTTTTTCGATTGATCCTTAGGCAAATCTTCAGCATTCAGATAACTTTGTTCAAGAGAGGATAAGATACCTTGGTATTTTATTCTGTGTTCGCATGTGCATAAAAACACATCAACACGCAAGGTTAGGGTAAATAGAGGGGGATCAGGGCAGGCACACGTGGTTAGCACGTGCGCTCGCACTGATTAGCGTGAGTATGGGAGTCAACAGGGTCAAAGGGCGGAGGTTTGCGGATCAGCGCCTCCGACTATGGCGCAGCGCGTGCGCCTGAATGAATCAGCGTGTGCGCTTGGTGAGTAGAGGGGGGAAAACAATAGGGAATGAGGATTGAAAGGATCGACAGGGTACATAGATGCCCTGAGAGTAGGTTGTAGGCTAGAATTGGCTAGAATAAGAGAGGATTAGGATAGAATATGAGGGCTAATGAAGTGGATTAAATGGGTGCGGGAGGATCTAGGGCCACTCCCATCACGTGAGCACTGGTCGGCCACGATGAGGCTATACAGGCAGTTGAAAGCAGACGAATGGGAGATATTGAGCGCGGTTGGCTTGGGTTTCGTAGGTTGATGGCCAAGGATCAGGGCTCATACAGCCATGATGACTATATTAGTGGAGAGATGGGACAGTAGGACCTGTACCTTTCACCTACCTATAGGAGAGGCCTCTGTCACTTTACTTGATGTTTGGAGGATCTTGAAGATCCCCACCCATGGCATTATTCCTAAGTACTAGTTAGACGTAGCAAAGTACTACCTTCACCAGGTGTGTGAGTATGACAGGTTGCCTATGGATGGGACACGGTTACATCTTGGGCAGGCGATGCGGATCAGGCACATTCCACGCCTAGTGCTTGTTATTTGCGGACTGATTAGCGGACGAGTGTTGTCGGATCTCGATGGTCATGGCTTCCCGATAGGATGGAGCAAGTGTGTACTACATGGTACACAATCGTATGGAGTATACATAGGGAGAGTCTATGCTAGGGCAGTTGTACCACGACATGCATTTGGTTTTATATCGAGAGTATCAGAGTCTTTCTGCAAAGTGACTCTCTTGCATGTATGGGCATGGGAGCACATTGCAGTGACATGGCCAGTGGGGATACAAGATAGGTGGTGACGGTTCCCATATGTGGATCGGTACAGGGGGCTGCTCCAGGCTTGGAGCAATATGGTTTTGGAGGAGGGTCTTCGATGAGTTGATGTTCTTCACATGGAGGCCCTACTTGGACTGCGAGAGGTGGAGAGCAAATTGGCAACTGCACTGGGCACAATCAGAGATGTGGTTATTTGGCAGATCTGTGCATGTCATTGAGGACTATGTGCCACATCGGGTGGCTCGGCAGTTTGGGGATATTCAGGATACAGTAGAACCTGAGCGGTTATATCCGAGGATCACTCGAGAGATCGGGACATGGGGGCAGGCTATTAGCCCTTTGGAGGTTCGAGTGAGTTGGGAGGGTGCAGCCACCAGGGTGTGAGATGAGCAGAGGGAGGTGGGAGACGATGCGGGCATGACTGACGCGTACAAGGGTTGGTGGGAGGCTCACTTGCCAGTGCAACTCACTATTCCCGAAGTTCTGGAGGAGGATGAGCTACAACCATCGATTGATGAGATCGTAGGGGGAGAGGATGAGGGTCTTGTAGACAAGGCAGCAGCAGCAAGGGGAAGGGATGGAGGCCAGCGACAGAGGAGGGGAGGGGTGAGGAGAGGACAGGGCCGAGGGAGGCAGTCGGTGCCACTACAAGTTCAGCCACCAGTCGCATAGATTCAACAAATGGCAGCGAGGGGTGCAGGAGTGGAGAGAGGGGATCCCATGGACATCCCGGATATACAGGTACAAGATGAGGGGGCACGAGCACAGGTACATGCACAAGGGGCAGCAGAGGACAGGGTGTTGAGGGATGAGTACGACAGGGTCGTACGGGAGTGGGATGGTGCTCGAGCAAGGGCTAGGAGTCTGGAGGATGAGTTGCAGGGATTGGATGCCGCGAGGGAGAGATATAGGAGGGTGGAAGAGGATATATATAGGTGGAGAGAGCGAGGACAAACAACCTACAGACAAAGGTTACGTGGCTGAGGGGCGAGGTAGATGACCTGGTGGAGAGTTTGGAGGCAGCTCTGAGAGAGGAGAGGGATGAGATAGATTGACTTCTAGATGAGACCAGGAGTGGGGGAGCTATTGGGCAACTGAGGACAGAGCTGGAGAGGATGGATGGAGAGATGGATGCTTTCCGCACCCGGCTAGGTAGAGCAGAGGCAGATGTAGGGAGGTTGCGGACAGAGCGGGATGTTGCCCGTCGATTATTAGAGCCCACAGGATTCTCATAGGTGTTCAGTGAGTATACCGAGTATAGGGGCAGGGCAGAGAGATCAGCTAGGGAGGCAACCTACTATAGAGGCTTGTACCATAGAGTGGTGTCAGTAGAGCAAAGAGCTACATCATACATGGAGGGTGTGCGATCTCACAAGACTCAGAGTTAACACCATACCCAAAGCCAGCAGTCAGGAGGATCAGTGGCTATGAGGCCACCTAGAGGGGGTGCAAAACCATCAAGATGTACAACTGGGAGAGGAGATGGGGATGAGACAGAGAGTGTGGGCTAGCCCTGATGTATGTGACATTGTATTTTGACCCTTCAAGGATCTATATTATTGTACCATGATTGACACACATTGATTTTTTTTTATATATATGAGATGATTTTTGGCAGTGTATATGCACGGACTTTATTATGGACTTTGATTTTTATTTTATTATATGATGGATGGTGATATTATGATTATGATTTGATGTGATGCATGTGATGGATATTTATTATGGACTTTGATTTTTATTTTATTATATGATGGATGGTGATATTATGATTATGATTTGATGTGATGCATGTGATGGATATTATCTGACTTACCTGTGATACATAATGGATGCTTATATGTGCATATGTTATATGATATGTGATTTTGTTGACATGTTTGTGGGTGCAAGATGCATGATTTTGTATGCACATGTTATCTATGATGGTGCTAACATGTTTGTGGACGCAGGATGCATGTGGATGATATGTTTATATAATATGCATATTTTGGATTTTTTTGTGATGAGATCTGAAGAAGATATCCCTGAGGCTGCACCCTTTGGGACCAAATTGATAATTTGTAATGAAAAAATCCCAACCCAAAACGTCTCATCATCTTGTTGCAAGTACAGATTGTCGGGGACAGGTGACGAATTAATATGGAATAATAGTACTTTCTGCATTTAATTTGACACACTGATCAAATATTTGCTTAACGATTTGATCTAGACCTATTCAATTTATGTGGAAATGTGAGCAGGGTGATTCTTTCTTCTTTAAGTATCTTGCTTATATCTTATCCTGAATGTCCATTTTTCCTTATATCTGATTTGCTTTGCTCATAGACCAAGGATTTGACAAAAGATGTGACCTGGTATTGCCGGCGTACTGATAAATTTTACCTTTTAGGCTCTTAAATTTCTTGTCATTTTCATTGTAGATAGATGATGTCTTTGTATACAAATTGTGGAGTTTCTCTGGAAAAAAAAAAAGAGAGTAAATGATAATGAATTGATTTTTTTGGAATGTGCCAACCATAGTACAACAACATAGGACTAGAAGAAATCAAGAGAACGAATAAATTGAGGTCTCCAAAATGCATAGTGCAAATGATGAGATGGAGATGGAGGGATTCGTTGTGCGAAATGTGGAGAGCAAACCTAGTTTTGATTTTGCCAAGGATAGTCTACACCACTAATTATAGGAATCAGGATGTTATGAAAAACCCGAGGCATGGACTGACTCTCAAACAAATAGGAATCTCTAGTACGCAACGGTGTAAACACCATATAGATGTAGGTACAGGGTTGCACGTTCGTACAAGAGAGACCTTCAAACACATCATGCCACAAAAGCATGCCCGAGTATGCCCCAACCCATAACATACCAAGATATAGATTGATTTTGGCAGCCATGAGTAGGAGCAGTCATAGGACAAAGTGATGCAAATCAAAACAAACAGACCAAACCATGCAAGCAAAATGCACAAGGCCAACTGATATCTCTTGCCAAGAGTAAGATTTAGGATTTGGATAGGCTGTCGGACATGGGAAGGATGCATCCCGATGGGCAGGAGTGATTGATGGAACTGAATAGGCAATAGAGCAGATGGCATGAACACATGAATGCGGGTGTGGTACTTGACTGCAAAGACTTAATGGAGTACATGTGGATGGATGTTTGAAAAATGCGCAAGTCAAGAAGAAGCTCAAGCTCAAGCTCAAGACTCGGTATTAAGCTCAGCGTAACGGGTGAAAGCTCAATTTGATGGGATGGAAGCTCATGGGATGGATCCTTATTCACGATTCAGGTAGAGACTCATCATCATATGTTGGGGGGGTGTTGATGTGACTTTTGTACACAACCAAACACAGAATAAAATACCCAGAGGTATCTTATCCTCTCGAGTAAAGTTCTTGAACGCTGAAGATATCGCAGAAGGATCAATCGGAAGAACTTCAAGGTTCTGTTATGTAGGATCTCTACTCGTGGATAAGCACCAGTGGTCGTTGTGTTTACTGTTTTACAAGGGGCCTTACGTACTTTCAAGGAAAGCTTGTTCGTATAATTACTTTTCTAATGAGGAAACAGGATTCTCTTAATACTAACTGATGTTTCAAAAAGATCAAAAGATAAAGGTTTTAAGGAGGTGAGACTAAACTAATCCTAAGAATGACTCAATGGAGACTGGTAATGATAAAACTCTACCAATTTCAGTATTGCCAAAGGTTACAACTCCACTAGAATTGGTGCAATCTTCTAAGGGGATTCAATGGTTTTCAAATCATCAATGGGATAGATACTATCAGTAAGATACATATCAATACCACAACAATCATTGAACTTTCAAACAATCTTAATGCTTCTAGTTGACCACATAGGGCAAACTTACAATCAGTAAGTAGCTAGTGGTTTGGATTCTGAGTTTTACCCAAAGATCAAGCACAACATTCGTCTTTCAATCTTAAACTTAAATGCTATCTCTACTAAGAGTGATTCAAGAAGATAAACAACCATGAAAATAGCCACAAGGATTGCAATAAAACACCATAACTTCAATATTTCATTAATCTCATAGCCAAATAAAACAACAATTGTTCAACTTTCTCTCTTCACTACTTATTTTTCTGTTGCTGACAATATTAAACTTATAAATTCTAACTCTCTCTCTCTAACTCTAACTATTTCCTACTCTCTAACTATTCACTATCAGCGAACTATTAACTATTAACTCGCTATCAACTATTAACCTTTACAAATGAGGAGCCAAGGTTTTATAGAGGGGGCCCTTTACAAACAAACGACTCTGATTGATTTAGAATCAATGGCTAGGATTACAAGATAAAAACCCTAATTAGGGTTTTTTACAACAAACTTCCTTAGCCAATTAGAAAATTACATTCCAAGGGTGAAGACCAATAAGAAGCAAGGGTAGGTGCCTCGAAGTTTGTGCCACCTTCGGTAAATTAGGTACATTGAATCTGGTCGTGCTGAGGTGGACCAATCCGATTGGAGGAGTGATGACTGGGATGCCACCTTGTCTGAAACTTGTAACTTGGTTAATGTTCAATTTGATGATGTAAGAAGCTAACTTTAATTAACTCTTCTGAAACTATATGCTTCTTCAACGGACCCTTGCTACCGACCTTGGTTGATTCTCCTCTGTCTTTGATGTGTTTGATGAATAGAGTACCTCTCCTTGAAGTGCTGGCAGTGCCTTTCTTTGTCATCTTGTGGTAGAATGAGGTCTTGAGGCTAATTTGAACTCCGTGAACACTCCTAGTCTTCCAATGCTTCAAAGCACCTTGAGTCTTCCCTTTTTGCCTGTGGAACACCTTGATGACGATGGACTGGAAGAGGTCATCCTTGATGATGCTGGACTGGGAGAGATCCATCTGCAAAATAAACCAAAAGGTGACATTCATTTCAACATAGCATTTTCCACCTTAAATCATTAATGAGAAGACATCAAAATGGAATTTTGCTAAAGATTTTTTTTCCCCAGGGACAAGCCCTATAAGAATTTCGCCCTGGACCCTTTGGAAGGATCAGGAGCAAAATTTGCATTCCTGGCCAATTTAGACCTCATTTCATCATAATCCCACAACTAGCCCTTTGCCTAGCACAAACTTGAAGGAAAAATGATATTTTGAGAATTTCGCTCTGGACCCTTTGGAAGGGTCAGGAGCGAAATTCAAGTCTTAGGCTTGATCTTACACTTCCTTTACCTCAATTCATCTTGCAGGGCAAAGTAACATCATTTCAACCTCAACCACGCCTTAGGACTCAAAGTCCTGACTTGACACAAGGAGGAAATAGGTAGTTTGAAGAATTTCACTCTGGACCCTTTGGAAGGGTCAAGAGCGAAATTCATGTTTTGCTTGTCTTCTCCTACCTAGCTCCATTCTTTTCACTTTGTTTCCTCCAGACTCCATATGAATCCATTTCTCAACCTGGCAACATTTGTTTGATCCTAAAAAGGCTTGAAAAGGAAAATTCGCTCAAAATCCTAGCCAGGGACAGGACCTGTCCAGAATTTCACTCTGGACCCTTTGGAAGGGTCAGGAGCAAAATTCATGTTTTAGCTCAAAACTTGCATTTTTGGTGATCAAAAAATCATTCAAAGGCAATCCAAAGGGCTTCTCTCACCTAGATCTAGGTTTGACTTAGCACAAAATTTGAAGGATAAGATGGATTTTAGGGTTTTCGCTTTGGACCCTTTGGAAGGGTCAGGAGCGAAAATCTTGTATTGAGCTTATTTCCTCATTCTTTCAACCTCAATCAAGTCCAAAAGGGCAAGAACACCTCTTCTCAACTCATCCAAGCTATAAAAACTCAAAGTTTGACTTGACCTGCAAGGAAAATAGGTGATTTTAGAAATTTTTCTCTAGACCCTTTGGAAGGATCAGGAGCGAAATTCACTATTTTGCTCAATTCCTTCAAATTCCTGGATCACTAGCAACTCAAAGTCATTCTTAGGGACATCTCCTTCTTGAATTTACCTTAGCCCACACTTGATCTAGCACAAAGTTGAGAGAAAAGAGAGGTTTTGAGAAAATTCGCTCTGACCCTTCCAAAGGGTCAAGAGCGAATTTCTCATTCTTGACTTGGTTCTTCATCCTTTCAATCTCATTCTTCATTACAAGACAAAATTTCATCATTTTCACCCAAGGAACAAAGTTTTTACGCCCAAGCAAGGTTAAAAAAATAGGTTTGTAAGGAATTTCGCTCTGGACCCTTTGGAAGGGTCAGGAGCGAAATTCATGTTCTAGGCTAAAATCCTTCACATTCTTACATCCCAACACTTCAAAACTAGAATGTAGGTCCAAACAAGGAAGGGAATGAGGTTTATGGGAAATTTCGTCCAAACAAGGAAGGGAATGAGGTTTATGGGAAATTTCGCTCTAGACCCTTTGGAAGGGTCAGGAGCGAAATTTCCATTCTTGGACAAAATCTTCACTTTTCAATGCTTTCAATCATCCCCCAAGGCAAGAACACATCAATCTACCTTCCAACATGCCTTAGAGACCAACACTTTAGCCAAAATTAGGAAGGAAATGAGGGTTATGAGGATTTTCGCTCTGGACCCTTTGGAAGGGTCAGGAGCGAAAATCTTGATTTATCCAATTATCTCTCAAACTTGATCAATTTCAAGGTCCTTTCAAACTCTATTCATCATTTTAGGCAAGATAGAAGGTCAAATGGGAGATTTCGCTCTGGACCCTTTGGAAGGGTTAGGAGCAAAATTTCCATTCTAGGTTGATTTTTACCATTTTGTAGTCTTAAACCTCCTTTCCAAGGCAAACATGCATCCAAGTCTCCTCAACTATGCCTCAAAATCCAAAACTTGGCCATATGAAAGAGCAAAAAAGAGGAAAAGGTGAATTTCGCTCTGGACCCTTTGGAAGGGTCGAGAGCGAAATTCATGTTTTAGACAAAATTCACACTTTCAAACACCTCAAATCACTTCCTAAGGCAAGAATATGTCAATTTGCCCTTACCATGCCCAAGGAATCAAGGTTTCCAGTGCAAACAAGGAGAAAAAAGGTGTCTAGGGAGATTTTCGCTCTGGACCCTTTGGAAGGGTCAGGAGCGAAATTCACATTTAGGCTCAAATCTTGACTTCATTCCTCACATTTCTCCATCCAAACAAGTGTTTTGCCCTCAATAATGCCTAGGAATGAGTTGGTTCTAAGTTTGGGTCAAACTAGAATTTCTTATGGAGAATTTCGCTTTGGACCCTTTGGAAGGGTCAGGAGCGAAATTTGACATTTTGGTCTCTTCGTCAGGATTCATGTATGGAATATAACATTTAAGTATAAGTTCTTATACTTTTAAGTTATATTCCATATATACTATTAAGATGTTTGAGAGTGGTTTCGGACCTCCAGGAGTTATAATGCAAAATCTAGTTTTTGGAGGATTCTTCAGTTTTCCAGACTTGGTCAAATTTCAGGATCAGGAAGACATTCCAGACTTAGCCAAATTTCAGGGTATTTGAAGATCAGGATGACATTCCAAACTTCATCACTCACCAATTTGACCTAACTCAGACCTTCAAGGATGATACTCACTCACCGAGCAAGACACAATTAGCAACAAGAGCAAAACCAAGCCCTAAGGAAGACTCTCAAAGAAACCCTAATTTCGGAGCCCCGTGGACTCACCCTGGCTCAAGCAGAGCCTGCCATCCTAGTGATCCCTCTGGCAACACTCAGCATGCAAAGGCTAACAGACAAACCCTAAAAACCTAGAAAGCAAACCCCAGAAAGCAAAAAAGTAGGGGTCCCCATTTGCAATGGGGCGATGTGTGAATACGTCACAACAGGGGGGGGGGGCAAATGGATAACTGGCTTGTTGAGGATAGTTTGGTGGGAAAAGCGAGTAGGGTTGTTGCGGAGGATACTAAAATGAATCGCGACATCTGTGAGGTGGTCAAGAGCACCTTGTTCCTTTTCCTTTTGTTGGGGGAGGATGGCAGGTTCATCAGATCGATTTTCTTGATAGAATGAAGGAGACAACCGATAGCGATCAAGGGGACGGATGCTATGAGAGAAGGTTTATGTAGTGGCGTGGAATAAAGAATGAAGGAGGCCAGCGGGTGGAATGTGGAGGAGTATGTAAGGTCGTGTAATGACTCAAGTTACGTCAGAGCATATTGACACAACAAATCTGACTGCTTGAGTCATGTCAATTAATTTCACATACTTTAATTGATTGTCTCCATGTACACATGTTCCTATCCTTGGGTATTGGGCGGGGAAGTGCAAAAGACGTCAAAATATTCGATTTAAGGAATGTGGATATCGAGTAGGTGGGTGGGGAAGATAGAGTCTAACCTAATAGACAATGGATCTAGATTATTTATCTTGATGCCTGTAAACAGGTTTTCACCAAGGTACTTGCCCATGGCGCCACAAAGTGGTTTTCACTAATCAACAAATTGATTTTTCCTTTTTTTTTTTGCTTTTTCCATTTTTATTTTTTTGCTTTTTTATGCTTTTAGACAACTGGTGACCTTCTGAAGTTTAGGGATAAAATCTCTTCAGGTGCATGATATTCATAGGTTCCTCCAAGGGATCACCTTCAAGAGTAGCCAACTGATATACGCCCGATCCATACTTTGATGTGATCACATAAGGTCCAAGCCAATTAGGTTCAAACTTGGCTTCCGATCCATACTTTGATGTGATCACATAAGGTCCAAGCCAATTAGGTTCAAACTTGGCTTTCTTTTCTCTTTCTTGAAGGTTTCTCTAATTTTCTATAAAAACAAGATCGCCAACTTCAAATTCCTGGGTTCTGACTTTCTTGTTGTAGCTCAACCGTAAACGGTTCTGGTATACTAAAAAAAACAATTTCCAGACATTCCTCGCACTCATGCCTGAATAAAAATTGAAATCAACAACCAATATTTTCATTTAAAAGGCTGTAAAAATCTTGTCTCAAGGGCAAGAATCTAGTAGCTCTAAAACCCTGATATTTTCGTTTATTGTGAAAAGATTGAAGCAGTAGGGAGACTGATTTTGGTTCATCTTATTTTAAAAATATTCTGCTTTGGTACGGCTTCATAATATTTTTCCTGCAGGTAACAATATTGTAAGTTAAATGGTATACCTAGTGGAAAAGCAAAGCGTCGCATCTAAAGCAGTAACCCTACCAGTTGTAACAGTTGGGGCCCTGTCACCAACCCTCACTAAATAATTTAAAAGAATAACGAGTTACATACTCTTAAGAGAGTGGAATTAAAAGTCAGTTGTGAATGACGAAGCAGCAAGAAAGCAGCCAGGGGAACTGGCGATGCCTAAATTTAGAAAGGTATTTTAATTTAAAATTACTAAATTTAAGAATGCCCACTAACTACAAGAAATATTATTTTCTCAGGCATTAATGTGCTTTAACATATTCTGAAATCAAATACATACATAGAGTGCAATCCTCATTTCATTCATGAGATGCATTGAGAATATATAAAATGATACACACACGGCATGAATGATGAATGGGATAGTAGATGAATTTGTTTAGAAACTTTAAGCTTCACAGCCTAAGCAAGGATTCATAAAATCCTTACCTGTCACTCATGAACGCTGTGCTAGTCATGCTTGACCACTTTCTGCTCTTTACGGTATCACCATAGCGTTACAACTTACAACACTGAAAAATGTCACACTTGTGGCCCTTTCTATAATGGGTTCTGTTAAAAAATAAATAAAAATTAAAAATTAAATAAAGCCTATACACAAAATTAATTTTCATTTTATGGAGAAACTTTCCCAAAATTTTCAACCAAAAAACAATGGTGAGACAAAATAATTTAAAGTCTCTGAGATATGAATAATTATGGTAAGAGCAATGCTGGAACTAAGGATGGGGAAAGCAGCTGCAAGCATCATCAAAGGCAAGGCAATTCACTCCAATGGTTCAGCATACACAAGCATACATTCTCTATAATGGAACAACTAATTTGACAACAAACCAAGATGAATTTAATTAAAGGTACTAGTTACAATTTTCTTAGGAAGTTGAAGGAATGTCCAAAATACGATGGTGCAAAGTTCAACCCACCATGTGGGCAATCCAATACAGAAATTGGACCAATTTTCTTCATATGGTGGGGTACCTAGGCCAATTTGCCTTACAAGATAAAGTAACCTGCAAAATATGATAGCATAATGAGGATGTTAGGCTCGCTTTGACAGTGTCCAAACAAAAGCTTCCTTTAAGAAAACCATTCAAAGCACAATTCAAATTCTTGAAGAGAAACGAACTTTTAGGAAGGAATAGCATAATTCAAAGCACAATTCAAATTCTTGAAGAGAAACGAACTTTTAGGAAGGAATAGCATAGAGAACCAGATTCATTTTGTATAGATATTTCAATAGAACTGTTATCAATGATCAATGAACATGAATCTGATTAGATATCAATGAATTAGCAGAGACACATCTACCTCAAACATGATGCAGAATGAGATTACGAGGAACTTCAATTCACATCCATACAATCTAAACTTCAAAGAAAATTCATCATATTTTGAAATCATTAAGTGAAAAATTCTGCTTAAATTTTTTTACTGAATTTGTGCATAAGTTAATGTGAAGGTTGTGCTGATCAGAAGTAGCAATGGCTGATCACTCGTGGGAGTCAGTTCATGCACCAAATACTAAGCACTACAGAAATGCAGAGCATGCACTTTTATTCCTTTTAAGCTTTATCTGATAAAATTTGTTCTTTGGATGCTAAGGAATACCATGATTAAAGAAGAAAACATCATACACTACATATATTTACAGATTTAATACTTTAGAATATTTTTAAGTCTGCCAAAAATCTCTTTATACATTTGATAGTCTTCCAAAAGAAATTATTATATTTTAGGGCAAAAATGCATAAATACAACAGCCATCAAGTTTAGCCAACATATCCATATACAAAAATATTTGGCATGTGTATCCATGCACATTCATTCATGTGTGAAGCAAAGGGCAAACAAATATACCAACACGTATTTATGCCCCTGTGCATCATCTATGCATGGTAAATGGTTTAAGGTCTTTAATGCTGCTACTTTACCCACAAACTCTCTCCCCCTCTTTTTCTCTCTATATAGAGAGAGAATTTGTAACTATTTATATACAGAGAGACATATATACATATCTATATGCCTATACACATAGGTCTATATATACACCCACAAATTCTCTCTTTATATGTGTGTGTGTGTGTGTTGATATACATGCACACCTATACACCAATTACCAAGGAATATATAGGTTGTATATTCATTCTAGACAGCTTGGGGTATATGTGTAGACATATATGCATACAAATACACCTGTGTTTTACCAGCCAGGCAATATAAGATGTAAATCCACTCTAGAGAGCTTGGAGTGCATGGACACCTTCTAGGCAGCTTTGTCCAGATGATGTCATTGCATCTGCCCTAGTAAACATGTATCCAAAAATAGGGAAGCGTAAACAAGGCACATTAACTGTTTGTCAGAATGCCTCGAAAAAGATGTCATCTCATGGAATGCAATGATTGCACGATATGCACCAAATATATTTGTTGATAAGGCTTTAGAAACTTTCAAGCAAATGCAATTGGCATGTGTAGAGCCAAATTCCACAACCTTTATGCATTGACTAGTTGACAGAATACCTCAAAAAAGATGTCATCTCATGGAATGTGATGATTGCACGATATACATTTGTTGATAAGGCTTTAGAAACTCTCAAGCAAATGCAATTGGTAGGTGTAAAGCCAAATTCCACAACTTTTCCCAGCATCCTCCTGCCTGTGCCAAAATGGGAGCTTTTGAATAGGGCATGGGCATCCATCAGAAGCATAAAGGATGCACGTACCCTGGTAGACATGCATGCAAAATGTGGAAGCGATATGATATATTTGATAAAATGCCTCAAAGAAATGTGGTCTCATGAAATGCTACCATCGCAAGATATGTTGAAAAGGCCTTCCTTATCACCTGAATCGCATGACACACATACATATGGATCACAAACACTAAAAAAAGCTCTTATATACACACACACACACACACATATGTGTGTGCATACACACACACATATATATACATTACCATATACGTATACATATATGTATATGCATATCTACATATATGTATACGCATACGCATACACATACACACATAGACACATACATATATATATGAAATGTGGTCTCATGAAATGCCACCATTGCAAGATATGTTCAAAATGGATTTGTTGAAAAGGCCTTCCTGATCACCTGAATCGCATGACACACATACAAATGGATCACAAACACTAAAAAAAGCTCAAATATATATATATAGACACATGTATGTGTGTGTGCATATGTGTGTGTATACACACACATATATACATTACCGTATACGTATACATATATACACATACACATACACATACACATGGACGCAACTATTCTGGCTCCAAAACGACACTGTCATACGAACAACATGCATCCGAAGCCCATTTAACATACATCCCTCCCATGCCCACTTGCTAGGATGGCAAGGAGGTGACGGACCCACCCGATCGATGACATGGAGACATTTTCGGAGGTCGAAAAGTGTTGACCACGTTGTGTCTGCACTGTTAACTCCACATAACACACATCAAAAAAACATAAAACGACATTATTTAAGCATTGACGGAGACCATAGACCGCACCGGTGAGGGCTCGATTAGGACCCGGTTAGGGGTTTAGTTGGGACCCGAAAGGCGGGAAAGGGCAATGGGAGACAGTTGTCTCCCACTGTCCATATAACACGAAAGTAAATATGAGAGGTCAGCAGACTTGCATAACATGAAAGACAAGTTAGGGTAAACGCGAACGCATGTATTTTACTAGATATGTCAACTGTCACTCTGCATAGGAATTGCATTGCTTGTGGCGCAAGTAAAAATGTATGTTCATAAATACAAAAGATGACAACTAGATTAATGCATAAATACAGAAAATAAATTTCGTATTATGCATTAGGGTTTGAAATTACCACTACCGCCAAACCCTACATGCCAATCTTAACACCTCCCACCCACCTTTGTACTACAATCCCTCCTTGCACAAAAAAAAACCCTCATGTTAGCAAGTGATATCTGTAAACCCATATTGCTTGCATTGTGCATGTGGGTTTGACCTCACCTTCACAGCCACAAACCCTCGTGTCCAATTTTGACACCTCCCGAACACCTCTGTGATACAATCCCTCCTCCCTACACACAAAATTGGAGGCATGTTAGTAGACTCGGGAAAACCCGAAGGAGTTTTTTAAAAAAATATTTCATACAATGCACATGTTAAACATACCTCGACTGGATAGCAAGCCCTTCTTGTGGTGACCGCAACTCCCCTCACTCTATGAATCAACCAAAACCTCCACCTCCAAATTATCTCTCTCGCCCATGAAGTTGTACAAAAATTTGCGACACTTTCAAGTTACCAGGTTATTGAGGCTTTTTATTTCGTTTACACCCAACATTTCAAATTTTTGGACACACGTGGCTACAAATTGCAGTCGTGCCCATGACTATGAGAGCGGCCAACAAATGTTAGCCACGTAAAAATGCTTTCCGTCAACCACAAAACAGCAACATGCCTCCATGTCATCGGAAGCCCGATGGTGGGTCCCAAAACATGGATCTCATGCCATCATGCAAGGGCATGCAATTTTGGAGTGTTGGTATCATGGCACGACCTATGGATTTGGAGCCAAAATAGCTACAGCCTATACATACATATATGTATGTAAGTATGTATACATACATACATCTATACATACACATACACATACACATACACATACACATACATGCATATACACATACACACACACACACACACACATACACATACATTGCATTGCAATGTACATATGTATACATATATATTTAAGAAAAAATGGGAGCTTTTGAACAGGGCATGGGCATCCATCAGAAGCATAAAGGATGCACGTACCCTAGAACACATGCATGCAAAATGTGGAAGCAATATGAACTATTTGATAAAATGCCTCAAAGAAATGTGGTCTCATGAAATGCTACCATTGCAAGATATGTTCAAAATGGATTTGTTGAAAAGGCCTTCCTGATCACCTGAATCGCATGATACACATACATATGGATCACAAACACTAAAAAAAAGCTCAAATATTTATATACAGACACATATGTGTGTGCATACATACATACATACATACATATACATGCATACATACTTACATATATACATACATACATACACACACACATACATACATACATACATATACACATACATACATACATATACATATACATACATACATACACATATATACACACACACACATATTTATATATATATATATGCATACATACATATACACACATACATATTCATATATACATACACACACATATATATATATACATATACATATACGTGCATGCATACATATACATGCATGCATACATACATACATACACACATACACACATACACACACATATATATATTTTGCATATGTACATGTGTATACATGTATATTTAAGAAATTTCTTGTCACGCATATTGTATAGGACAGTGTACATGCACTCAAGTTCTTTGAAATAAATCTGCACCTTGTATTTTATGAATTTTCAGTTACTTTAGTGAGCACCTTTGCAACTTAGTTTTGTTCCCATTTTGAACAAAAGTTTTGATTAGCGGAAAGCCTATATTTTGTAGCATCTTTCACCCAAAAAGTTGTCTCATACTGGAAAAAACAACTTCAGACATTTGAAACATTCCTCGCCTAACACCTGAAAACAAATTTCAACTCGCAACCAAAATTTTCATTTAAAAGGCTGCAAAAATCTTGTATCAAGCTCAAGAATCAAATAGCTCTAAAACCCCGATATTTTTAGATCTATTTTTCATTTACTGTGAAAAGATTGAAGCAGAAGCTTGCTGCTTTGGAAGGGCTTCATAATAAGTTTCCTGCAAACTCTGCCCATTCTTTCTCATTGGTTGACAGCACAACACAATTTGTGCAGAATCTTGAGATAAGTCACTTGCCATGATAATTTTTTTGGGGAATATATGTGCACTGCAGGATCACTTTTTGTTGTCATTCTAAAAACAAATCTGTTGTTATCTGTTAAATGAAATGTAATGTCCCCTTTTTGAAATAGGATTTAATGATCAAAAAATAATAATAATAATAATAATAATGACGATGATGATGATGATGGCGATGTGATAAAATGTAATGTAGTGTAACAATGTAATGCAATGAAGTGTAATGTAGTGCAATGCAATGCAATTACATTGCATCGCACGCAATGTAATGTAGTGCAATTACACTACACTGCATTGCATTCCAACACAATGTGCAATGGAAAAGGCATGAAATGAAGAGTTGTGACTCTCTCATACATGAGATATAACAGGAAGAAAGAGTTCATTTGAAAGGGGGTATGGAGGAAAGAAGAAACGATGGAGCATGAGAATCAAGGAAGGATTGATGGAAGAAGAAAGAAATGGAAGAAAATAAGGAAGTGATTCTTTCAAAGGGCAGAGATTATGGAGGACTGTACTCTTTCAAAGGGTGGTGATTGTGAAAGGTTGTGACCCTTGCAATAGAGAGTGGTGACTCAATTCTTACAAAAGGTGGTGACCCTTTCACCAATAAGGTAGAAAGGAGAAGTCATTCCAAGCATTTAAGCATCACTTATCAATCATCACTCATGAATCCACAAAGCAATCATCAATTACCAAATCGAGCAAACAATCAATCAGCAAATCATTCTATCAAATCAGCATTCATTCAATCATCATTCACCAATATAACAAACCAGCATTCGTTACATCACCACTCATCATTCATCAATCATCTATTCAACAATCACTTAAAATCATCACTCACCAATACCTCAAATCATACAATCAAAGGAATTCATTCAACCAATCAATCATTCAACAACAATCCATCAATCAAGTGAAATCAAATAATAATGTTTGATTTTGGAGAAGAATTCAGAAACAAACCTGAGTTAGAAATTAAGACCAGCAGTCCATAATATTAAGGGAAATAATTGGTGTGCAAGTATTATTGCTTTTATGATTATCACAACAAAAGTCTGATAGGAAGATACAGCAGTTCTAGTCTTCCTCATCAAGTACGCCACCCCGAGTTGGATGGACTGGAGGTCCTGCCATACTTATGGGCCAAGGGGCCGAATGAATTGGAAACTCATTCAGTGCCCTTGGGCTTGGTTGAGGAAGATAGTATCCTAGCATCCTATCTTGGTTGAGGAAGATGATCTTCTGGCGTCCTATCAAGAAATATGGAATAAGTAATTAATTACCTGATTTCCATCAGGCAATCATGTTTGGAATCAATGTGAAAGGTTTTACAGGAGGATGCAGCAGTACCGGTCTTCCCTCATCAAGTACGCCAATCCCAAGATGGATGGACTGGAGTTCCTGCCATACTTGTGGGCCAAGGGGCCGAATGACTTGGAGGCTCATTCAGTGCCTTTGGACTTGGTTGAGAGGGTCCCCTGACGTCCTATCAAGCATTGCCATTGGATTCCTAGTATGATTGACTATGGAAAATAAGATATGAAATAGATATGAATGATTTTAGGATACTTCGAATTTTTGCATACAATTGTAGATTCTTGATATTGATGCTTTGATGTTTATTTAATATTGTTTATAAGACCTAAACTGGGATTTTTTCTAAATTGACATCACAATTATGTAACTTTATTATAGAACGCTATTTGTAAATGCATTGTAGTTGTTGGAATTGTCATTTTTGGGCAAAATGAGGTAATCCCAAAAGGGGACATTACATGAAAGCAGTGGTTCTGTGATTTTATCTGTGGCTGTTTTCATATATGAAATTATTGCAATACCTAGTGTTAGATCCTTATTTGTTTCTTCACATGTAGATATTTTGAACTGTTAAATGAATTTTACATCCATTTGGTGGTTTAAAATTTTTGTTTATTTTGTTTTCATTGCTCTTGAGGTTATTTTTGTGACAATTTTCCTGACAGAATTTAGTATTGAATGTATAGCAGCTACTGCTGATGCTGTAAATGCAATAGTTGCCAAAGCTATTTTCACATAGAGTGAATAGTAGAGATCGAATCATCTTCATTTTTTAAAGTATATTTATTCACAGTTTTGTGCCATTATACTGTACTGGCTCTTGTACTTTAAAGACCAAACGTCACAAGGCAAGATATTGGCGAGACAAAAAATGACTAATTTTTTTTAAAGATAGTGTTGAATAAGAGACAAACAGCTTGGTTTCCCAAATGGATACATTTTACTTGGTTAGGACTCTGGTCCAATTTGGTACCAATATGCTTTTGATATTATCATATTCTTTTCTGAAACCACGTGTCTGTTACTTAAACAAAAACAGGGGTGCCATCCCACAGACAAATAGAGCTAACATCTCTACTTTTGCATTAATTTGCAATAATTCAACATCCTTTTAGAAGCAATTCTAGACATGATTGGCAGTTCTATCCTTAAAGTATCAGGTTTCTGTAACTGCAAAGAAGGTTTCTGTGGCATTTGTCTCGTGGTCTCCAATCGTGCAGATTTCTCTTCCTAATGTTATTTTCCTTTGCAAGGCACACAAAGAGTCTCCTATAATCTGCTTTTATGCACCCCTAAAAGGTTTTATCTGATTTCCCCGGAAACATCTTAAGCCTACAGGTGATGGAAGAGGAGTGAATAGAGGAAAAAGGTGGAAGACAATTTAAGGATAAAACATTCAAGCTATAGAAGCAAAGGATAGAGAAGATGAAAATCGATGCTACAAATAGAGAAAGGAGGGGAGATGTAAGTGACGCATTCAAACTGTAGGCATACAAGCTATAGGAACGCAGGCAACAGTATTGTAAGTCCAACGGTATCCCCCCTGGATAAACATCCCATAAAAAGCAGTAACCCTACTAGTTGTAAGAGATGGAGCCCTGTCACCACCCCCCACTACATAATCTAAGAGGATAATAAGTAACATACTCTAAGGAATGTGGAAATAAAAGTCACTCGTGAATGACGAAGCAGCCGGGAATGGGCCAGGAGAGGAGGCTGAGAATGTCTAAATTTACAGGGGTACTCAGGCATTAATGTGCTTTAACTTTTTCTGAAATTAAATGCGTACATAGAATGCAAAATTCATTTCAGTCACGAGATGCATTGAGAATATATCAAATGATTCACGCACGTCATGAATGATGAATGGAATGGTAGATGAATTTGTTTAGACACTGACAGGCTTCATAGCCTAAGCAAGGATTTAGTCACTCATGTACACTCTGCCAGTCATGCTTTATCAGAGTTTCTACTTTTAACAGTATCACCATAACGTTAAATGTCGCAATTGTGACCATTTCTTTGACGGGTCCTGTTGAAATTTTCAAATCAAATAAAGTAAACGGTATACACAAATTTAATTTTCGTTTTAAGGAGAAAATTTTCAGAAATGATTCACGCGCGTCATGAATGATGAATGGAATAGTAGATGAATTTGTTTAGACACTGACAAGCTTCATAGCCTAAGCAAGGATTCATAAAATCCTTACCTGTCACTCATGTACGCTGTGCCAGTCATGCTTTATCAGAGTTTCTGCTCTTTACAGTATCACCGAAGCGTTAAATGTCGCAATTGTGGTCCTTTCTATGATGGGTTCTGTTGAAATTAAAAAAAAAAAATTAAACAAACATTATTACACAAATTTAATTTTCAATTTATGAGGAGAAAATTGAAAAAAAAAAACATTGTAGAGACAAAATAACTTGACGCCTCTGCTACTTGCATTATACTTCAAAATAAAATTACAAAAAAGGAGGCTTATTTGAAAATACCTTGGAAAGCGACATTTAAGCAATTTCGGTGAAACAGCTTGAAACTGGTAGTACTAATTGCTTGAAGGCTCATCCCTTCTTAGTTAAAAGAAATAACACAATGCCACTGGTAAAAGCCATTAAGGGTTAGCATCCATTGAATAACAGTGAAAGGGTAAACTAGCGCATGAAGCATAAAAATAGAAATTGCCTTCACACTTCCGATATTTCCTTGCTCTTCTATCATATCCGCCATTGCCAATTTCATTTAGAAGAAAGCCGCTTGAAAAAACGATGGGAATAAGCAAACAGGGTACACACACAGACGCATGCTATTTTACTTCGCAGGCAAATTTAATAGAGTGTACAGGCTATAGCTGGTACGATTTCATACTCCGTAGAGAGGAGTTAAAATAGCTTGCCCGAAATAAGATGACGCGTAGAATAAATGGAAGAGCCACTTAGCACCCTTATATAAAGACGTGGCACAAAGCTGAAGCTGTTTGAAGGCGAATTTCTCATTGCATAAATTAATAAATAAAAAATCATCTAGCCTAATAAAAAAAAATCAAATAATTTTTTTTTTGTTTAATTTATTTTGTAGTGTCAAAGATTTGAAATGCAAATATAAACAAACTGGAGAGTAAATTTCTTATTCAAAACCAGAATAAACTTCTAGATAGAGCTCACACTTAAGTTCAAAACAACATAATAACATCAACAATCAATTCAAATGTTATCATAAACTTCATCTTATTGTAATTTAGTTTCGTTCAAAGACTATAAGTTTCAACAATATGTATTTAGCACAAATGACATTGGATTGATTGATTATTAGACTTGAAATGGATTAAAGAACTTAAATTTATAGAATTTTGGACGGTGTCATGGATGGTTAATGATCTCGTGAGATAATAGTGGAGAATGGTTGAGAGGATTTCTCAAGGATATAAAAGAAATTGAATAGTTGAGATGGAGGTAGTTAGAATGTGCATGGCTAAGATGAACTTACTAAATTTAGTAAGTGATTGTGAGGATAAGGGAAATAAGGCACATGTGCATCTAAGAGAGTTATATTTCCAAGTTTAGTGGAGAAAATAATGGAACCACAAGAGTTAGTGTTTCTAGGGCTCCTTTATTCTTGAAATGTGTTGAGGGAATATCTGCAAAATTTAAATATTTATAATATTTAACTTATTTAGTCATATGTGATGTGGAAAATAGGTGAAAATATTAGTTTGCTTATTTATTGTGTGGAGATAGAAAGGTGATTAATTAAATAATAAGATTATATAATTATACAAAGACCTTCGGTGAAAGAGACTTGTTTTAGATGATGGTATTAGTCGATTATAACTAAGTGATTGGAACTAGGCCTGGGGAATCTTTTATGTGTTTGCATTTTACCCCTCCTTGATAATATGTCACAAAAGTGGTGTTGAGTCAAAGAAGAATAAAAAGTAGGAAGGTGATGAAGTTTTGGTGGTAAATTGCCCTAATCTCTTAAATTTGATGAGGGATGTGATGGCTCCTCAAGGGAACTATTGGGAAAAATGAATCCCAAGATATCTCTTGAAAATGCAAATGATAAGGAAAAGATATGTCTAATTTACAAAAGATTACTTGAGAGGGATCATTTGGGATGATATACATGCAATGAAGATACATCAAATGATGGATTGGGATTGGGCATATTGATTAAGGTTGCTAAGATGATTGGATGATGAAATCTCACAAGGATGTAATGTAACAAGATGACACACAATTGGTATTATGGATGAATGATAAAAGGGATGATGGTACAAGTTGTCATAGTAATTTCATTTGCAAGGACATTGTAAAAATCATTTTATTAATATAAGGGTGTTTCCCCTTAGCATCTTTTTACTGATAAAAAAAAAACTTCATTTGCAAGGAGCAATCTTTATTTTTGATGTAGAAGCATCTCAGAGAATCAAACTGTATCACACAACACCGGATTAATTTCCTTTGTTAAATAGAATGGAGACAACACAACAAGTCTACTGCATCATGTAATGCCCCGCCAAGAAACCCCGAAGGGATTAAGCCATAACACAAGAATAGAGTGCAATAATTTTTATTTTTTTAAAAAAGTCACACCACATAAGATACAACAAGATAGCAAAGATTCAGATTACATAGCGGAAGACAACAACTAACACCTAAAGAGTTTCCCAACGAGATTACTTAAATTTCACAATTCACTTAACTCACACCATTAATCCAATAAGCTGATAATCTAACAACGAGATATTTCTTAATCAGGATAATTTCTTTCAAAAGATGGAAATATAAATCACAACAAAGATTCATCCATTAAGATCTATTCATAATCTTCATTCAAGCTTTTCATTTAAAATTACAAGCCATACATCTAATATTCTAACACACTAGAATTCTATCATAAACATAAGAGATCTATTCAAGCATACTTCAATTCCTTAACAACAACTGAATAGATTTCATTACTCTAAGTTACATTCTTTCATATTCCAACTTATTGCATTTAAAAGACGATTGCATACATGCATCTACGATAAATCTCATCTAAACTACTTATGCATTCGATCAACATGGCATTCAAGAAAGAACTGCATATAAGCATTTAAAGTTAATTCCATTTATCCACTTAACCATTCTAACCTAATCTAATCATACATGATAAAGCTGAATAAGGAAAACATAAGAGAATACATCACATAACACCATAATGATCTCGGAGTTCACCCCTAAAGGGGCTACATCTCCGGGTCTACTCAACTGCAAGACCCCTCTAATAAATAATAAAGTTGAGAATACAAGAGGTTACACTATTACAATCCGGCCATCAAGGCGAAATATAAACAGTATACAAACGACCACATCGGTCAATTAATACATAAACGATCCTTGAAAAGAACAGGATCCAGTTGAACATAATCAAAGCTAATACAAAGGTCCAGAAGAGCATCCACAAGACTGAGCCATCACCACCCAAGGTCTAACATGAAACCGATACTCACAAGGGCAGAGACAAAAGGACGACCCACAAAGGTACTCCTAACAGGACAAAACAACAACACACTAGCGAACGTAGGGACAAGTGTCATCACACAACCTGGTATGGATACCATGGCAAGTCTTCATAGGTCCCGGCCCCATACACTGGGTTACCCTGACAACCTAATCCGAACTTCCGGCCCATCCAAGCCTCATGTGGACCCACACATCCTCTCGTGAAGACAAGGATGGTGGTTTGCCATTTCAGGCCTTCTCACAGCATGTCGAACCTATGATAGCACTCGTCCCATGTGTGAGGCACAATTATCTTACTTAGAGATTACTTTCTAATCTACTTAAAGGTTATCACTTATTAGACTCACTTTCGACGGGTTACCCAACAGCCACTTTGGGCGCGACCCCCAATCGAAAGCCACTTTCCCATACGACACTAGACTATACTCGGACGAACTCAAAACCAAGGAATACACATGGTCAGACGAACGGAGTTCAAAAAGGAGAAACAATCATCTGGTCAAACACGACTCATAGATGCACATTTACTAACGGTACTCTAACTAGAGACCCGACCAACAATGGTCAACCACAAATCATCATTCGACTCACACAAAGAGGATATGACCAACTATGACAACACCACAAAATAACAGTCAACTCGGGACCGAGGACTGAAACAGGTACCCCAAATCATGCCATACGACATGGTCCTATCAAAACAAGCACGACTTGCCATTTCATAATGAAAGCGAATACAGAAAATAAACTCGCATAGGCAATATCCAAAAGATACAATCTTTTCTAAATTGATCTAAACATTAAAAGTCGATCAAGTTTTCTACAAGATCTAAATCAGATTACAGTTATCTACCTCAACTAGGGATAAGTTGTTCTTGGTTTTCTAACTCTCTAAGGTTCAAAGCATCGAACAGACATATTAAGCCATAATGAGTTCTTAAACCAAATTCATATTAATCAAATTCAGACAACCATTAAACAATTAAATAAGATATTAAATTTCCAATCAAAACGTCATTAACATACTGGTCCAAAACCGACCTCTACAGTTTCGTATTTCAAGCCCAGATGCATTATACGGATCACAGAAATAAAAATGTAGAAAGAGAATCTAAATGAAGATAATCATTTCCAAAAGCATATCGTTTCAGTTTCTAATGATCAATGGTGAATTATCTCACTTACTTCTCGATTACTCAAATGATATGTTCTAAGATAATATTTAACATCATCAATTAGTAATTATATCATACTTCGACAATTTCCCAATAACTTAATATTCTATTTTATTTTTAAACAATACTACCTCAATTAGCCAGATGCTCTAATCAGCTAGAAGGTAAGATATAAACTTATTAATCCAAGATTGGTCCAAAGTATAGCCAATTAATATTCGATGACGAAATTATCAATTTAGAACTTAATTAGAAAAGTGCATAAACCATAAAATGAAATTGAATAATAATTAACTTATAAATTCCATTATAAAATTAATTAATATCCAAATTAACATTTATCATGATATTGCCAACCTAGTCATAATTAAGAAACTAATTTCCACTTAACAATAAAATAACTTACATTAAAAAGATATTAAATATCATATGCATTTTTTTTTTTGATAATAAAAAAAATACATTAAAAAAAAACATTTTATAAACTATGATTTAAAACAAAAAAAAACGCATTTAAAAAAAGAAGAGGCGAGGGCAGGGCCCACCTCCCAACTGGGATGGCTGGGCGCCCAAACCCTAGCCACAGGCGCGGGTATGCACGGGCGGCGCCACGGTGGTGCCCGCAGGTCTCGCGGCGCCCTGCGGCCACCACCGTGAGCCGCGGGCAACACACAACGGAAGGAGGAGAAGGGGGACGAGCGGGGGAGGGGAGGAGGAGCGGGTGGAGCTCCGCTCCCTGCCCTCCAACCCCAAACAACAGTCTAAAAACAAATGCCCAGGCCGAAACAAAAACAAACGCCCAGGCCGAAACAAAAACGAACGCCCAGCTCGCATTAAAATATATATATTTTTTTTAAAAACACACAGTCCGAACTTCCAAAAACACAACGCCCAAAAAGAGTTTGTTGAAGTTTTCGATTTGAGAAAAGTTCATATTAAAAAGGTACTATGTTCTGGTATCCCATTTCTTTGGTGATTTTCATCCTTCCCAATAACAAAGGGTTTCAAACACCCAAATAGCAATGAGGAAATACGCACCTCAATTAAAATCTCCAGCCACACTCATAATGGACAATCAAATTGATTTTTTTCAATAACAAATTCATTTCTTTCAACCAGAATAGTAAATTCTTTTGGCAACAAGAAAACAATTCAGAATCCTACCTTCATACGCAATCCTGGAATAGCTGAAGGAGAGCCCACCTGTCAGATCCAGCAAAACTTCCTTCCTCCCCAAAACCCCCAATTTTATCCAAAAATTATTTGCCAACCAAAAATTTTCCAAAAATATCCATCCTCCAATTTTCCCCAAATTTTGGGTTATATGGAAGAGTTGACCAAAATTCCATTTTTGGAATTAAAATTTTTTATTTAAAAATAATCTTCCAAAACTAATTCTCAAAATTAATTTTTTTCTGACTATAACAACAAATTGACTTGCTTTTCAACTCCAAATCGATTTCTTCCTCTAAATCAATTTAACCTTTCTAATTTCAAAAGCCAACAGAATACTATTAAATCTATTGCGATAAAATATAAAACTTTCCTTTTTAACAACATATACAAAATGCATTTAATATTCAAAATCAGTCATTTAATCGAACTTACTCCCAATTTAAAACGAGCAATCCAATATCAACGAAAATCTCATAACGAAATCTCGATTAATTTAGCCCATTAATCTTTAATGCACAAATACATAATTAATCAAAATAATTACTAAGGACTAATTAAACAATTTAACCATTCACACCACACACGCAAACCGAGGAGGTCAACCAAACAGACGACTCGCAAACTCAAACAAAAAGGGAACACCGACGACGACTGACGATGCTCACTTGAGCACGACTATGGTCAACTAGGGTCTTACGACCACCTAATCCAACTCTAAGGATAAAAGAGGTACACTCAAACCTGTAAATCCAGGTGAAGACGAACCTCGCATTCAAGTGGCATTGTACCTGAAATTTTCTGCAACCAAGAGTCATACATGCATACATATAGAAACTTAATGAAAGCGTTAGCCTGATATTAATACCACGAAATAGGAACACCGAATAACTTGCATACAACTAGAGTGAAAACCACATCAACAGCTATGCGTTAAATCCACATCTAACTATAACATTATATTAAGATAAACTAACCAAGATTAAACCAAGATTAGAGATTGATTAGGGTAGGGGTACTACACATCATGTCAAGAATACAACAACTAGGGAAACACCAAGTGGAAGATTTCTTCACCAAAAGTTTTCCCTTTTTAGGAAGCCTCGAATATGACCTAAAGGATATAACATGTGGAACTTATTTGAACCTTGTGGAGCCTACACAACTCATCACATGGTAGATATGAGGCAAGAAAACCTTTAGTTGAGTCTACACCCATCTGCATGGAGTTTTATGTCTTCTTCAACTATCTCCAGCCAACCTATACATTTCACTGGAGGTAGGGCTTGGGACCTAATGAAAGATGGCATGGAACACTCATAGTAGTTGGAGCTAGTATACAAACAACTTTAATGGTCTTTGGAAAGCAACTTTCATAGTTAAGCAGTTAGGACTTAGGAGATTAGAATCTGAAAGTCTTTTCTTCATTTTCATTGCAATAAGCCCATGGTAGCCTATGTGCAAACATGTGGGGCCAATGGGCCTAATGTATTTAGGATTTAAGGGGCTTGCAGGCATGTATGGATGCTATCTAAATCAATAAAATTGCATGTTTCTATTGTTGTTCAATTTTGTGTTTCAAAATCTATTACAAGACTAAACTAGAAATTTTAGACTCTCCATCCTTGACTACATCAAGTGGTATTAGAGTGAGATTTGAATCCTTTGGGAGCGTGTCTTTCGAAAGACCCTTTGTGGACAAATTGTTGGCCTGAGTAGGTTATGGGAGTTCTCAACTAAGCATGTTGAATTGAGGCAATTGCAACTTTATGCCAAATGATCGAGTTACAGTTGTCACACCCAATCCAAAGGAAAGATGCTTCCAAGGAGGATGCTAGTAATGGTCAACTTCACCAGAAGGGTAGAAGAGATGATGAGCACAATGAGAGCCATGGAGAAACAACTAGATATTGCAAAGAAGGATAGGAGAAAGGGCATAAACCCTAAATCGAAGGAGGAGAGTGATGATGAGGAATCAAAGATATAGGAACAAAATGAGGAGAGCCAAGAGGAAAAAGAATTATAATCAAATCAAAATGATGAAGGCTATCACTAGAATTAGGAAGAGCCCAAGGATATAGATTACTAGCTATGACATAAGTTTGAATCTAAAGGAATTGATTGACTTGATAAATGAGATGGAGTATTTCACATATGAGGAGGTTGAAGATCTGGAGCAAGTCAGATTCCCCAAGAGTTAACTAAAGGGACTTGTTTCTATCTGGTGGAAGGAGGTGCAATTGGATAGAAACTAAAGAAGAAAGGGGTAAATCACAAAAGGAGAAAAGGTTGGTGGTGAAATTGAAGTGTCAATTTATACCTACTGACTTTGAGTTGGAATTGTTGAAAAAAAGTCAAAACATACAACAAAGAGAGAAGATAGTAAAGGAGTACACCAATGAGTTCCATAAAATGATCATTAAGACTAGACATAGAAAATTTGAAAGGGAGAAGGTGGTTTGGTACATCAATGGTCTCAGAACCAACATTTAAGAGGATTTAATCTTTGTATGAATGACCACCATGGAAGAATCCTACCATTGTATTGAAAGTAGAAGAAAAGTTAACCAAGAGAGCATAATGGATGCTAGGAAGATGAAGCTGGTAAATTTTGGAAGGTTGGTCACAATGCAATGAGATGATGTCATATATCAAGCAACAAAAAGGAATGAGCCCATATTGGAAGGAGGAGAGAAAACCCAGGGAAGATTCAAACTACAATAACAGGGAAGGAGTAGGCTATTGTCATAGTGATGGATACCATGGGGATGAAAGAATATTTGACTCAGGACCATTGTAGGGAACCTATTTCAAATGTGGATAAGTGGGACATCATGCCTTTGAATGCCACCAAGGAAGCACGAGGAAGCATGGATAACTCTGAACTAGAACAAAATACACTAAGGAAGATATTCATATCCATGGGACATCTAGAAATAGGTAAATCCTTGGTCATGAGGAGATCCTTGCTATAAACAAAGGTCAAGGACAAACTGATGCAAAGAAAGAGCCTATTTTAGACAAGATACAAGTTATGAGGGAAATGTTGTAATGTCATCATTGGCAGTGATAACATAGACAACTTGGTCTCAAAAGAGATGGTCTGAAATTTGAACATGAAGAGATGAAGCATCCAAACCCATACAAATTTTTTTGGATTCAAGATGATCACAAAATCATGGTAAGTGAACAATGTCTAGTCAATTTTCATATTGGGTCCTATAGTAATAAAGTGTTGTGTGATATCATGTCAATGGATGCATTCCATTTGTTGCTAGGGGACCTTGGTAGTATGATAGGAGAATGACATGTGATGGAAGAAATAATACCTACATTGTGACCATGAATAGGAAAAAACACATTATGATTCCTCTAAAGGAAGAGAAAAAGAAAGTATTGTGTGGTAACACAAGAATATGTTTGATTGATGGGAGGAATTAGTTTCTAGATGGGTTGAAGTATGATAATACCTATTTTGCACTAATTCCAAGGAAATGCAAGTACAAGGATTTAGAAGACATCATCATAGGTAAAGAAGCACCACAAAAGGAGGTCTCATAATTTCTTAAGATATTATCTCAATATATTGTGTCAAAGAATGTTCTAGAAGAACCATCACCAATCTGAAGTACCATCCATCGCATAGATCTCATACCTGAAGAAAGATTTTCTGACAAAGAGACACATTGCATGACATTGATATAGAATGCAAAATTGAGTAGATGTGCAAGAGATGCTAGAGAAAGGATTGATTTGGGAGAGAATAAGTCCATGTACACTACATGTTTTCTTGGCACCAAAGAGAGATAGAGAATGAGGATGTGTACTAATTCAAGAGTCGCCAACAAGATCATAATTAAGCATTGATTTCCTTCTCCAAGGATGGATGACATTATGGACTTCTTGAGTGGTGCAAGATACTTCAGCAAGATTGTCATGTCCCCTTTTCAAAAATAAAACTTACTATTTATAGTAGGCTAGTTTGTCCAAAATTAGCAAGTCAAGTCCTACAAACAATTTGGGAAATAATATTCTAAATGGAGAAAAAATCAAATCTAGTTTTAATGTCAAATTATTAAATGGCATTTTAAATTAATTGGAGCCAAAAATGGCAAGGGGGTTTGGAGAATCTCAAAATTAGTAGTTATTAGTCTTCTTGAGTTCAAATGAAGAAGTTGGATAAAATGGTAATTTCTATTCAAGTGGTGGAAGTGGAGACACATTTTTTGAAAGGTTGTTACAACTTTTGAAATGCAAGATTCCATCCTCTTTGGAATGGGGATTTTTGCACCCAAAATTTATTTTTGAATATTGTGCCTTTTATAGTGATTTTGACTTGTTTTGGATTCATTCTATCTTATGATTTTAACAGAATTTTGTTGTTCTTCTTCAGAGGCTGAGAAACCATTGAAGAAATAATCTTCCAGGCTGATAAACCAGGGGGATAGAGGCTTGCAGGTAGTGTGTTTACAAGTCTCTAATGGCAATCACATTCAGGGGTTGTAGCAGGGATAACTTTAAGAAACCCCCCCCGGGCAACTGTGTAAAATCCTGGCGAATCAGACATTATTTTCAGGGGCAAATTTTCATATCAATGGCGAAATTTTTTTTTTAAATGACGAAAAAATTATTTTGTATTGGCGAATTTTTTTCTAGTGTGCGAAAATGCCATAAATTTCTGGCGAATAATACCTTGTTCTATGGGGAAAATATTTATTGTGGGAGGCGAATAATTATTGTTAAAAGGAACAAATATATAATTGTATGAGCGAAAATTTTTACTCCAAAGGAAAAATTATTTAAATGTATTGGCGATTTTTATCCACCTCTTGAAAATTATTTAAATGTATTGGCGAATATTTTGTTATTTATGGTATAATATATAATTCATTGGCGATTTCATAAATTCATTGCCATTAATAGACAAGGCACATCACATCACATCAGTACATCACATCACATAATACATTGAGTCCGGACTCTGCACGATGTATCAATAAGCGTGGCCTCTTTGACACGTAAAGGGTGACACATACCTAAAATCTATCAATGATTTTAAACCGTTCGATGATCGTATATCAATGGCTGAATTTTTATTTCGGCCCAATTTTCTGAAGAGAACATAGCTCACCAGAAAGTGCCCGGAATGGAATTGGATTCAATAGACACGTATCAAATGTCACGAATCACGATCCATAATTTCGTTCATTTAATATATATCTTTTCACTTACGGCAATCCACTCTGTCCCCACGACTTCCAATGTGATACTTGCCAATTTGGTACTAGTTCATAGCTGTTTCCAATTTCACACACTCGTGCATTTATGGGAAAGATTTGCAGAGATATGAAAGATTTAAATTTTTTTATAGCAGTTAATACTATTAAAGAAGTAATTATTACAATCAAGAGCTTCAACAATTTATATGCGATCTCTGCTTCTTTCATCTTCAATTAGCCTTTGCCTTTTAGTAGATAAATCGTCAGAGCTCACGGTATTTTAGGTTTATAGGCTCACCGCTCAGTGCTCAGGTTGTTTAATTTGTTAATCTGTTTTCTCAAGATGGACACTCCCATCCGCTTGAGAAGCATTTCTGCAGAGGACCAGAGGGCCTTTCTAGGCTCCGTTAGAGACCCAACCCTCCAATCAGTCTGCAAGGAGGTTGGGTCATTCACCAATGAAGCTGTGCGGATGGTGTTGGGCAGAGAATTTCTACGAAATGAAAATAGGTACCGTGTTAACATGGACATTACATCCCACTTCTTAGCGTCTCTTCTGGACTTGGGAGTAGACAAGGTGGATATGCTGATGCTGTTGAGGAAGGTTTTTAAGGAAGACTTCCTCGGAGATGACATTACTCTTGTCGTTCTTGTAGAAGTAGGGGTGGGGATCCCTTGGACGAGTGATTTATCCAAGCTTCTCCTCCCTGACCAAACACTGCTAGTGGCCAGGCAACCGTTTCTCCTAAACCTGAATGCGGAGCAGCTGACGCGTCACAGAAAATGGGCACGGATTGGCAGGGACTTCCTCCAAAAATGGTTCCTCCTGGACGACTTTCCAAACTACATGTGGCTTGAAGAATTCTCTCAGCTTATGCTGTCTGAAGAATTCTACATGGAAGGAGGGCCAGATTCATAGGGAAAAATTGTAAACAATTCCACTACCTATAGTTTTTTTTTCCTATGTCCTTGAACCCTAACAGGCTAAGTGCCAGAGGCTCACTCATTTTGGCTTTTAAGTTTTTGGGGGACTCAAGTCTCTGACGAAAAAATTGTAAATTTCAAAAGCATAAATAATTTAATGATAATTTTTCAAATTCCAGTTTGTTTCACTTTGCCTCTTACATTCTTATGGATATAAAAATGCTTTCTATAATTCTATTTCATTTTTATTAATTAATTTCTTTCAAATGCTTTTTGTATATGAGCTACCGGCTACGTTATTTCAATTATTTGTTAAACAATGGAAATAAATTTAATACCGTGATCTTTTTATGTAATGCTTTAAAAAAAAAAAAATTCAATTCGTTCCATTAATTATTTGTACATTGATTATGGTTGATTATAATTTTATAAATATATACTATTACTATATAGTCATTCAAAATACAAAATTTCAAAAGTTGCATGATACAAAAGTTTATCGGTCAAGGTTTTTTCATTCAATTAATTGAAACGTTTCAAGATACAAAATTTGTCCATAGCTTATAGCAAGCAAACAAAAAAACTAGTTCATTGCCGATAGGCCGCTCACTCAGTCTCACTATCCCCCTGGTCCTCCCAATCCCTTCCCTCCTCAGAGGTCGATGCTTTGGCTTTCCCTTTTGCCGCTTCAGCTTTCATTTTTGGAATGCAGTTTAGGAACCCGAAGTCGGGGTTGCCCTCCAAGCTTGCCAGTAGCTATATGGCCCTTCCTTCTTCAGCCCTATCTCTCAATGCCCTACCAACCTCCATCCTTGCCACCACATGCAAAGCATTCAGGACTTCATCCACCCTCGTTAATTTAACAAAGAGTTTCATCACTTCCCACCCCACTCAGGCTCGTTCACGGCACTGGTATTTGATTTCATCCTCTGGGCCACGAATAAAAGGAAGCAATTCCTCCTGGTCGTCCCCTTCCATAATTTGAATGCCAACTCCCGGCACCACCCACTCCAAGATTGAATCCAGGTTAATCAAAAACTCCCCATCAATCAATTTGACCAATGTGAGTTTTACCTTTTCCAGCTCCGGTTCGAATTCACAGGTCCACGCCATAATCAGAGAGTAAACCTCCATGTTAGTTCCATACTGGTGACTGATATGTGCCACCTCCTCCGCAAGCATCAGTCGAGCTGCTGCCCACAACTTCTCCTCCTTAAACCTAAATAGTCCTTGCATTCGTTTATCAAATACTTTGCCCAAAAAGGGCACCAACTTCTTGTCTGTTCGAAGTGTGAAATTGGCCTCCATTGTCTTACAGAAGGTATGATTCTACGAACTACGAACTACAGATTTGTTCTGCACTTGCAGCTGCTTCAAAGCAAAAAGTGGTACACAGATGAAAAGGTAAAAAAATCTACCTCTGTCTTAACTCTTATAGGTCGGGTAATGAATGTGCACAATAAGACATTAATGCCATGAGATCACGAAAAAGATTTCCTGCCATCCTCCCCTTCCTCCTTTTGTGCGGCATGCCGTAGACAACTCCTTGTGCAACAATTAATCGCCACCTTGACATTTGTACTTTCCAAATTTTCTCGCCTTAACAGGTTGAGGACTGCAGTTGCACATTTTTTTAAATTAATAGACTAAATTTATGTTGAAATTTTATATATATTTTTAAACTATTTTTGAAAATGATATATCGTAAACATATTTTCAAAGAATTTTGTTAAACGTTAAATTAATATTTTAGATTTAATATTGAATGTTTTCTTTTTAATATTAAACTTTTACCTTTCAAATTGCAGATCAAAATTTATATTTTTATTTAGTTATATGTTTTATTCTAGAAACTAAGTTTCATGTTTAATACTATTTTTGAATTTAAAATTTTTACAAATAATATTAACATTATTTTTAATAGTTATCTCAAACTATTGTCCAATGCCTGGAATTGAACATTTTAAATTTAATTAAATAGAATTAAGTGAAAGTCTATACTTAATACTTATAGTCTATGACTCTATAGACTATAAATCTCTTTTTCGGGAGGAATTTTAAAATGATTTAGTAGACTTTAAAAACAGACCAAAAAAGTAACGAGTATGGTGACGTGCCAGCAAAAATGGCAGAAGTCGTGGGACCCACTTCATCGAAAAATAGGTACCATCGACCGTTGGATGAACAAAGATCAACAACTAGGGTGGATTTCAGCCCGAATGTGGGAAGCGAACACCTTTCTGAGAACTTCGCCCAGAATTGGACATTTTAAATTTAATTAAATATAATTAATTCTAAAAATCTCTTTTTCGGGCGGAATTTTAAAATGATTAAATAGACTAAAAATCAAACCGGAAAAGTGACGAGAGTATGGTGACGTGCCAGAAAAATGGCAGAAGTCGTGGGACCCACTACATCTTAAAACAGGTAAGATCGACCCGCGACCGTTGGATGAACAAAGATCAACGACTAGGGTGGATTTCGGCCCGAATGTGGGAAGTGAACACATTTGGGAGAACTTCGCCCGGAATTGGACATTTTAAATGTAATTAAATACAATTAAGTCTATAAAGCTTTTTTTTCGGGCGAAGGTTTAAAATGATTAAATAGACTAAAAATCAAACCGGAAAAGTGACACGAGTATGGTGACGTGCCTGAAAACTGGCAGAAGTGATGGGACCCATGACAACTGACAACAGGTACCGTCGTCCGTTGGATGAGCAAAGATCAACGACTTAGGGTGGATTTCGGGCCGAATGTGGGAAGTGAACACATTTGGGAGAACGTTGCCCGGAATTGAAACGTTTTTAAATTTAATTAAATTTAAGTAAGACTGTAAAGCACTTTTTCGGACGGAAGTTTAAAATTATTAAATAGACTTAAAAAACTCACTCGTAAAGTCACAACAGGTACCTTGGTCCCTCATCCGTTGGATGAGCAAAGATCAACGACTTAGGGTGGATTTTGGCCCGAATGTGGGAAGTGAACACATTTGGGAGAACTTCGCCCGGAATTGAACGTATTACATTTAATGTCCTCAGAAATTCAGAATTTATACTGAAGTATTGAATGTTTTGTCCTTCGGCATCGAATAATTAATAATAATTAATAAAATTACAACATGATTCTTAATGTCCTCGGAATTTATACTGAAGTAATGAATGTTTTGTCCTTCGGCATCGAATAGTTATTAATAGTAATTAATAAAATTACAACATGATTCTTGATATTTTGCCCTTTAGGTTTTACTTTTCTACTTTTTAGAGTTTTCAAAATAAGAGACTCGTAAATCATAATCGTCTTTCATTTCTTGGATAAACTTGTAAATCGAGGGAGATTCAGAAACAACTACTAGATTGAGGAATGCAAGTTGCAACAGAGACTGTCTGTGCCAATCTAGTGAAATAGAAATTCCAATTTCCGGGTAAAATCTAGAACACCTACATCCCACCTTTTTTGCTTTTGGTAATCTCGTGGTCCAATTTGAGGGTTAGCATTTTCAGGTTTTTATCTAGCTGCCTAGCATTATTTTGAATTATTAACAATAATAGTGATGGGGAAAACGGGAAGCAGTAGTTCAATAAGAAGCCAAGTGAAAAACAAAATGTACCTAATCGAATTGGTTAAAACACCAGGTTTCACTGATGATTACCATGATATTGATGAACCTGCTATCCATGGTGAAAAGCGTATCATAGATATTAGATATACATTGTCTAGTAAGGCGACAGATGCATCCAGGGCAAAATTTTCTGTTTTCAACTCAATGTTACAAAAAATAACAAATAAAATCGCATCGTGGGATGTTGGATTGGGAAGCATGGTGTTACCTGAAGTATTCCCTTGCCCTGATTTTGTCATGGTCTTCGCCGAAAATTATGATGAAGATAAAAAAGCAATTGTCAATAAAAATACAAAAGAGGAAATTCTATCCATAAACGAGGGAGAATTTGCTCGTTTGTTGAACCTAGAATTTGAAGCCCAAAATTCAAACGTCCAAATTGACCTTGAAAAGCTGGCAGGGAATTATGAGAGTCTCGATCCAAGTCACAGGGATTCATTTATCAAAGGTCTAATAAAGATTGGTACTGGTATTGTGTTGGATCAGAATCATAAGCCTCCTTATGATTCTAAAATTTTTGTTCCATGGGTTGAGGACAGTATTTCATTGCTGTCGTTTTGCCTGGGATTGGAAAATGATAGGGAAGTGGGTGCAAGCCTTCTTGAAATGATTTATAATATCCATTGTGCAAGTCAGTCAGTAAGATATAATTTTATTGATCACATTGTAAAATCCATGCAAAAACAATTACTTATGATCAAAAAAGGTTCCTGTAAGACATTTAGGTTCTCATCCTACTCGTGCTATCTCCTTCTATTCAAGTATCATGCAATATTTGAGACCAACAAGCTTCAAATTGTGAGCTATAAGATTGATGAGAAGACTGGGAAGAGAACAGACTGTCCAATATATGATTGGAGCCCAAAGATAAGGATGCATGATAACAGAAAGAACTACAACCATTTTGTAGACTTCTTTTTGGCACCAGTGTATAATGAAATTACAAGCACTACAATGCCTAGGTTGCCTATGTCTTGTAGAGATTGCATTCAACTCGGAAGTCAAATAGAATTGGTTGACTGGTTCTTCATGGAAGAATTCACCGTGTTAAGGTTTTATGGATCGGCAGTAAAACCATACAGACTTCCAATACATGTGACAGAGAGGGTATTTGCATTAGAGTATGTACGGCAATTGGAGAGCACAGATAGGCACTTCCATGGTTAGCAAAAGAAGAGAATATTTCCTTCCTTGCCTTTCTCATGTGGAGGGTTCACATTTGAGAGAAAAGCATTCATTGTGGCACATGATTTCTTGACAGTTTTTAACTTTGGTGACGAGGGTCTCTGGCAGTATGATCCAATCGGTGTAGTTCAAGCAAGGCTTAAGAAAAATGGGAACTCTTCGGCGTTATGTCAACATGAAAGTAAACCATTGCTAGAAACGCTTAGAAACAAGGACTCCTGGGATGAGGTTAAAAAAGAGATGGAGAAAATTGCAGCTGACAATAACATTTCAAATGAAGAAATTTCATCACAAATTATGGAGGGCCAGGGCAATGAGGGCATCCAAAATAGGAGGTCCTACAATTTCTACATAAAATCTGCTAATCCATCTAAGAAAACTATTCCCAAATCAATTCTACATGAATGTAAAGAGAATTACTAGACTCAAACCAAAATAAATGATTTTTGGACTATGAGGAGGAATCTCGGTGAACCAAAGACAAGTGCAGAATTTGAGAGCATCGACGAGGATGCAGAGTTTAGAAAATTGTGGGATATGGAGCATGGTGGGACTGAAGGTGATGATGATGAGCATGAGGTTGTCATTGAGCCCCCTCCAACAACTACTACAGTGCCTAAAATATTAGGTGGAGTCAGTGAGTCCATGAAAGACAAATATAGCAAAGGGGCAAACCTTGTGGAAAAAATGGGTTTTGAAGGTGGTGGTCTAGGTCCCAGAGGAGAGGGCATTAGGTATCCACTTCAGGTACAACTTCCATCACAGTCAAAATCAAAAGGTCCTTATAAACCAGTCATTGGACTTGATTCTTCAGATTCATCAGGGATAGGTACTACTCATTACCCTCAGGGTCCACCTACATTTGTTTCTAGTTCAAATCCACAACCACCACCACATCATGGTATTCCCATTGGTGGTGAATCAAGTGCCACTGCCACTGGTGGGGAATCTGGGGATAGTATTCCTATTATTGTTCAGTCAAGTGTTGTTGTGTTTGGTGGGTCAAAATCAAAAGGTCCTTATAAACCAGTCATTGGACTTGATTTTTCAGATTCGTCACCGATAGGTACTACTCATTACCCTCAGAATCCACCTACATTTGTTTTAGGTTCAAATCCACAACCACCACCACATCATGGTATTCCCATTGGTGGTGAATCAAGTGCCACTGCCACTGGTGGGGAATCTAGGGATAGTATTCCTATTATTGTTCAGTCAAGTACCACTGTGATTAGTGATGTTGGCATGGGTACTACTACTGATACTAGTTGTCTTGGTGTTGGACAAGGGCAACAACAAAATATCTCTCACAAGAGGCCACTAGAGGTAGATACTCAATCTCATACTATTGAGAATCCTATATCAAGTGCCACTGACACTACAAATCAATCATTTGTAGCTTTAGATCACACACCTCAAAAGACTATGAAAACTACACATGAAAGTGTCAGTGGGAGTGGGACAGCATCAAGAACTGTTGTTGGTAATCCTAATCCTGGTCAAGCATTAGTTAAAACCATAGGAATAAGTGGAACTGGAGCCTATGGTATTCCTATGTCACCTGAAAAACATTCAATTGCTTCAGCAAGCCTAGATTTTCAATTTCGTGATTACTATGAAAAATATGAACACACAACAAAAACAAATAAAGAAAAAAAGAAAGCATTTCATAGGAATTCCGTGTTTGAAGTTGTAAATGAACAACCTGCAAGGAACAGGGTATTTCCAACATATGACCCACAGAAAGATATGATGGAGTTCATGGTTGTTATGCCCCCGGACACATCTAAAGATAAAAATCCACCACACAGTCAGATAGATCCCTCTCAATTTCAAGTTAGCACCCTCCAAATGGATTTTTCCAAAGTACATAATGTGGACAAAATTAGTATGTCAAAAAGGACTAACGAAGTGGTCTACACTTCACTGCTAAAGGTGGAGAGAGAAAAAAATAAACTGGAGAAACAAATAGAAAAGTTACAGGCAGACCTAGAAAATGAAGAATCAAGGAGGAAAGAAGCAGATAGCAAGTGCAATGAATTATAGAAAAGGATAAAAAATTCGGGCTCTACAGTAGAAATTGCAGAGCAGGACAAGAAGGATGCAGAATTGAAGGACCTGACAAAAAAACTAGCTAAAAGCAGTAAAAAAATTATTGAGGAAAAAGCTAGTTTTCAAAAATTATACAGAAGTTATGAGTCTGCTGCCGCTAAAATGAAAAATTTACAAGACCTATTGGATCGTGGAATGATTCTGCACACTTGTCTTCCAATCTGAAAGGTATATTCTTATGAAGCAAATGATTGAATGGAAGACATTTGTCTACTAGCTGAGCTATGAATCGTCTGATGTATTGTAGCCTTCCCTATAGAGAGCGTAGCTGGCTAATGATTTTAGGAGGTGGCATCTCCATGATAGCTTGAACATTTGTTGGATCTACTTAGATTGCCTTTTCTGATACAATGTAGCTAAACAATTTGTCGGATGTGACCCCGAAGACACACTTCTTAGGGTTTAATCTGACCTTGAATTGCTCCAATTGTTGAAATATTTTATCTAGTATGCCTAGGTGTTCTACTCTGGTGAATGATTTAGCTAGCAAATCATCCACATAATCCTCCATGAAAGTATGCATCATTTCATGGAAGATTGTTGTCATGGCTCTTTGACAAGTTGCACCAGCATTTTTCAATCCAAAAGGCATGACGTTCCAACAATATGTTCCCCATGGACAGGTGAATGCAGTTTTATCTTGATTCTCTAGAGCTATTTTGATTTGGTTATAGCCTAAAAAACTATTCATGAGAGATAGCATATCATGGCTTGTTGTTAGATCAACAATGGTGTCGATGATTGGAAAAGGAAAGCCATACTTTGAACATGCTTTGTTGACATCCCTAAAGTCTGTGCATATTCTGATAGTTTTTTTGAGTTTAGAAATTGGTACAATATTTGAGATCCATTCGGCATAGTCTATAGGTTGAATGAATCAGAGATCTAATAACTTCTTTAGTTCTGCTTTGACCAATAATGCCCCATGTGGATTCATCTTCCTTAATTTTTATTTGAAAGGTTTAGCTCTAGGAGAAATGGATAAGTGATGAATGATTAGATTTGGATCTACCCTTGGCATGTCAGCATAAGACCAAGTAAAATTGATTTTATTCTCCTTGAAGAATCTGATAAAATCTAGTTGTTCTTTTTCTCTGAGTGATTCTGCCAAATGTATGGTTTTGATTGTTGCTTCAGTGCTGATAGTTATTGATTGAGTTTGCTCAATAAAGATTGATGACCTTTCCTAATAATGTTCATGAAGAGTGTCAAGTCTCCCATATTTAGGTGCCTCAAAAATGTTTTCACCTTCATATACATCCTTTATTTTTACTTTTTTGCAATCTAACACTGCCATTAACTGGTTTTCACCTTTAGATCTGTTGTTTATTTCATTTTTGCAACTGAGAGACTTGGCACTCTCCTGATTGTAGATATCATTATGTCGTTCACTGGTGGAGCATGTTTTTGGGTTGACTAAGCATAGGTATTGGACAATGGATTCATCAATTGGGAATATCGGTATATCATGATGTTAGGGTTCTTCCCAGTCTATGAGATTGGGATATATGAGCGGTAGGGAGTCATTTGGTGGGTTAAGATTAGTTGTTGTAAGTGTCATGATGGAGACGTCATCATAGTTGTTTGGGATATCGATGAGGTCTATGATATTCTCGGTGTCTTCGATGGTACTTTCCTTGATATTTCCTTCTTCGTATTGTCGTTGCTCTTTCTCACTAGCCTCATAGATATGTTGTGGTCCGAATTCAAATGGTCGAGATCTTGAGCTTTGCCCCTCCTAAGAAGAGGGTGTGTATGCGTGGATTGTATCCACCTCAATATCTTCAGTACCATCAAAACAACTATCCCACTCATACTCATTGGAATTGGTTTCAGAATCACTACCCCAGGTTACCTAATTGAATTTGATAGGTGTGTTGTATGGTGAGAAAAGATCACTGATAATTGACACAAGTTTAGTAGCTTGTTCTGATTCAGGATCGGTGCTTGCTTGTACTCTTTGAATTTGTTCATACACTATTTCTTTTTTGCGAGTAGCAATTTCTTTAGGTTACGGCTCAACCTTGATTTGATTAGGTTCTTGTACATGATGTACTTTTTTATAAGAAGCTTCCTCCTTTTGAATAGCGAGCTCTTCTTGTCGTCTTTTGTTTTCTTGATGCTTTTGCTCCTTCCTTGTCTTTTATGTTGCTTGGTGCAGTGCTTCTTTCCATGAGTCTTCATTATATCTTTTCTTTTCCTTCCATTGAGGTTTTTGATGATGATTTTTAATTTGCATAGGCGGAACATGTTTACCATACCCAAGTCCTATTTTGTCTTTTGCAAATTTTAAACGGGGTTGTATGGGTTCTGTGATGCCTTCTTAACGCTTGCGAATAGGTCCTTTTCCTTTGTACATCCCATTCATTGCATGATCTAAAACTCATTGCCATACTATTATGTTGGTACGACCACTTCTATTGTAGCATCTTTGATTTCTTCTTCATCTTTGTATAGCTAGCTAAGGATGTCGTTATCTTTTGATTCTTCAACCAGTGTGCCCATTTGGATAAATTTACCATCAAACTTAGTGATGGGTTGTGTTTCCTGATGTCTTTGATGTGGAAGGTTTTCCATAAGACCTTGGTGAAGTTGGCAATTTAGATAGACACAAGGGTTCAAAAGAGTACTCCCCCATGCCTTGGTCCTTTATTTTCATCTTTTTCTTGAAGTTCATGGATAAGGACTTGAGTTCTTCTTGATGGTTAGATGTCGAGGAAGCTTGGGCCTCCCTGTTGTGTTGAACCAGGCTATCTTGAGCTACCCCCATAGCATTGCAATACTGAAAAGGATTATTATCTGTAGATATTGAAATTTCATGTCCGTTGTAGGGGAAATTGATACATTGATGGTACGTGGAAGGCGCCGCTTGCATTTCATGGATCCATTGACGCTCCAATAGTATATTGTCAAGTCTATGTCCAAGACTTGGCACATGGTGTCTCTTTGTACAGGACCTACCTGAATGGGTAGTATTACAGTTCCTTCGAATGATCTCTCTTCATCATAATAAGCTTTGATAGTGATTTTATTTTTGGGATCAATACCATGATAAGAGAAGCCCAATGCATAGATAAGCTTTAGAGTACATATATTGAGACCAACTCCTCCATATATTAATACTCTTTTTACCTAATGTTTATAGACTAAGACCTTGATATGTAGTGGGGTATTATGCAAATGATTCAAGGAGACGTCATCATGTTCAGAAAAAGATATATTGTGTGGCACTGTCATATGGGCCACCATGGCTTGGAATTGATTAATATCCAGATTATTTGGAATGGTTCTTTCGATAAGAGCTTGCTCCAAAAAATCCTTGTGTTTTGGTGAAAGTTTGAGTAACTCAAGTATAGATATCTGAGTAGGAGTTCTCCATAGTTGGTCGACCAAGTTATATTGAGTCTTGGGAAGAGTTGTTGATGTTGATGTCTTCCCTTTCAAGACATATTTATGCACTCTTGTTGTCACATTTATCAACGCATGTTCTTGTTTGTCTTTGATTTTTATAAAATTCACTTGATTGTCACATGCTGAGATGTGATTGATGGTGTTTTTGTATATGTGATTAATACAAGCTCATTTGGTATTGTTGGGCATTGATGCTCCTCCCTTGTCATAATTGGGAAGAGGATTTTTGAAAGATTCATGGTCACCATTGGTTTTATGACCATCAAACGTTAAGTCACCCTTATCTATCATGTCTTGAACTATGTTATTCAAGCTCATGCAATCATTTTTATTATGCCCCTTATTTTGATGATAATCACAATAATGTGGGTCATTCCACCATGATAGTTTGACTTGGGGTTCAAATTTTCTTGTGGCTAGAAATGTGATGATCTTATTTGCCAATAGCTCTCGAAATGTTGATTCCAAGGTTTGTCATAATGGCGTGTATATTCGTCAATATGGGAAAGTATTAGTGCTTCCTCTTTGGTTTGTGTTGTTCCCCTGATTGTTGTTGTTGTTGCCTTGGTAATTCTTGTTGTTGTTTGATGTTGAAGCTCCTTGGTTTGTATGTCATTGACAAGTGTTAGTGCCTTGATCGACATTTCTTTTATCATTATTGGATGGTGGATCACTTGATAAAGTCAACATTGGTAGTTTAGAATTTACATTGTGTGCATTGGTTTCCCCATCATTAACAATGTTTTTGTTCCTTGTCCAAAATTTGGACTTGTTTGAATTGTTGTTACTGTTTTGATTATTAAAGTTGTTATTGTTTGATGAATTAACACCTTCCTATAAAGTGGAAAATCGCGAGCGAACCCTAAGTGTTTCCCCCACCACTCCGAAGAGAGGGGAAGGAGGTCACTAGGGTTGACGGTTTTCACTTAGGGGAGACTTTACATTCAAAAGAGGGGTTGAAACCCATAAGATCCAATCCCACACAATGCAAGATTGGATTCTAAATGAGTTTCAAGGGTTAAGACAGCAAGGCTACCCTCTTTTGTAAAGAATGTAGATAGAAGGATTAAGCTAGGAATGCATGAAAAGTGAGAAAGATTCGCTTATAAACAGAGATAGGAATATAGGATGAAGCTGCGGACCTGGAATTAGCAGTAAAATGTCGAGACGGTGCTGTCCTGCAAATTTGAGCGAAAATTGACAGGACGATGGCGCCCAGCGTGCACACGGTCCTCCGAAAAATTCGCGAAACAAAGGGGGATCTGTTCGTCTCTGCACAAGGATTCTAGATCTTCAATTACAGCCGCGTACCTGCAACCTACACACAGAAAAGAGAGGACGATTGGGGGGTTAGGGATTAGGGGTTTGCCCTTAGGTCAAACCTCGGTTTTGGAATTAACCAAGAAATGAGAAATGCTGTAAATGTAAATGATTGTAATGTAAAACAAGTACTAGTACCTTGTTGTAAGAATGTTTGTATTCTTACATGCGAAGGTGTAGATGTTGTTGTATGTTGTATGTTGTATGTGATCTCCTCTTCAATGGTTGAATCCTTGTCGTGAATGCAACACTTAGCCTTGAATGGAGACTTAGAATGTTCAATTGCTTGAAGGAATGCTTGAATGCTTGAATGGTTGAATGTTTGAATATTGCTTCTGCCTTTTTTCCATCTTCTTTAAAATGGGAGAGGAAATGTAGTTTATATACTTGTCAATTAGGGTTAAAAGACTGATTTTTCCAACCTTAGGCCGACCAGGAAAGATTATTTTCCAAATTGCAAACATAAAGACCCGAAGCCCCAAAAGAGACCGGGCCCAAAATAGGGCCAGGGACCAGGGCGCTGGGCACCATGGTCCCACCTCCAGGGACAACAGGGTGCAAGGAGGATCAGACCAGGGTGCTGAAAAATGCAGTTTTTGATGTCATGAACAAGTTTCGGGGTCTCCATTCAGGTTCAATGTTGCGTCACCATCGTGAAGACCCAAATGCAGTCGAAATTGCAAGTGTCACAATTTTAGGACACTACATTTAGCCCCCACTTTAGCGGGAGTATAAGCGTACGCTCATAGTTCCGGTAAAATACAAGGAAACAACATTGAAAGACTTTCACCACGTCAAGGAGGCAAGATACACCAAGCCCCCAGTGGACTAAGGATCTTACAACTTTGATTGACAAAGTAAAAGGGAAGATCACGAGGGAGAACCATGACTGTCAGTAGTAAGGTTCCCTCACTATGAGTCATGCAAGAGAAATACCAAAAATTTTCAAGGCAAAGCTAAGTTCGCCAAGAAATTTTCAAGTATCCTGAAGGGATAGACGAGGTGTATGCCCCCTACGTTAAAGCGATCACACACGCCTCAACGGGGGTGATTGCTTTAAGGTAGTGATACACATAAGAAATGAGAAGGGAAAGGAGCACATTATCACAAAGATTTAGCCCCCAAGTGTGAGATAAACCCAAGGATAATAGACACAAAACACAAAGCACGAGGTGACTTCGCTTTCCTCGGGGTCAGTATGCTGTATGATAATTCATGTATATCATATGTATGTATGCATAATTGTTCTTCATTCCCCAATCAAGGAAGGTCACCTAGAAGAAGGGAACACATGTGTCTTTTGAGTCAACATGAGAGAGACCAAAAGAGATCTCAATGCTTTGCATCATCCTCAAGTAGACAACACTAAGGACAACAAATAGAAGAATGAAAATAACACATAGAAGAAGTAACAAAAGAAAGGAGGAGAGAGTCTGCTATGCTAATGAAACTAGTCTAGCACGTCATCTACCCCCGAATCTTGCTGATCAATATTTCGGGAAGGCAGGAAACACGCTAGAGGAGGAACATCCAACACAGCAGATGGAGCTATCACAAGATCCAAACAAGGGCTATGTTCATGTTCCAAGCCACGTTGTTCTTGTCTAGGAGCTAGGATAAGTGCTTTAGAGAATTCGTTAGATAAATGGTTATCAATATCAACAAATTCATATTCACTATCAGAAGCAAGAGAAATAACATTTTCATCATGAATAACATTTTCATCTATATCATCATCAAGATTTATAAAAATAGGGTCTTTAACTCGTACATGATCAAAACCATCATGCATCTTATGTTTAGGAGATTTTGGAGAAAATGGAATAATGCTTGTTGAAGGTGTTTTTGGGGATTGCAAAGTTTGAGAAGCAGCTGCTTGAGCTCTAAGATGACGCTTTCATCGGCGTTCACGTGCAGAACGATTTCATCTAGTCTTAGTAGGAAGTGGAGAAGATTGAGGAGGAGGAATGTTCTCATCCTTATTATTTGGGTGTTTAGGTTGTGGTCTCTTAGGCTGGATACTAGGAGAAGAGGAAGGTCTCTTCTCTCCATAAGAGGAAGGAGGAGGAACTGCTCCATATAAAGGAGGAATGTTTGGTTTAGGAAGGAGACCAAGTCCATCATGACGAGGAGGTATAGGTCTGCTTTTAGAAAGTTTATTAGACATAGACATAGTCACATCCATAGGAATGGGTTGGGAATCTTCTTGAGGAAAGACATTAGTTTTATCTTTCAAAGGAAGAACTTCCTTCTCAAGAACGATAGGAATATCAAGTTTGGGTGTTCTAGGTTCACTTAAAGATAGGATCATATCTGTTTTCCACTTTTGATAAGATTTGAAAAGATGATCACTTTGCGGTGGAAGAGATTGGAATTGTTTAGGCCAAAAATAATCAATAGGAATGCTAGAAGTTCTTTCAGCTGGTTTAAAGAGACTATGATTGACAGTAACAACTTCACCATTAAAGGGAAATTTCAAACATTTATGAATAGGAGAAGCAATAGCTTTCATGGAAGATAGCCAAGGATAGCCTAGCTTCACATGAAATTGTTCGGACGAAGGAATAATAGCAAAGCTCACATCGAGGGATTTGTTATGGACCTCAATAGGTAATGTAATAGAACCAATTGCAGGAGAAGAAAATGCATCAAATAATTTCACAACCACATATGTTTTGTCATAGATCACTTGATTTAATTGCAAAGTAAAAAGAAATTCCTCAGTAATAACATTAACCATGCACGGAGGATCAATGAGCACTCCACGGCAAGGTGTATTCTTGACTTTTGCAACTATGTATAAAGGACCATCAGGTGCCCTGATAGTTTCACTAGAATCAAATGTGATGGAAGGTTCTTTAGGGTTTTCTTGCTGCTCTACAAAGTTAATCACATTCGGAGTCATAGACACAAGACCATCAGATGAGAAAGAGGAATCATTAGTCTCAATCACATTAGAGGTATGAGAAGGTAATGGATCAGTAAAAATCTTAAGATTTTGGTTAGGAGGAGTTACAGATGTATTGCCTTTATCATTCATACCAGAAATAGAGATAGTATTATTATCAATCAAATCTTGAATTTTACCCTTTAAAGCAAAACATTTTTCAGTATCATGCCCAGGTTGACGATGAAATTGACAAAAAGATTTGTTATCAAAATAGGGTGAATTAATCTTTGTAGGGTCGATTTTCTTTATAGGAGGGAGAGTAAGCACATTTTGTTCCAATAACTTATTCATAATACTATGCAATGATTCATTCAAAGGAATAAACTTTCTTTCTTTCTTGAAAAACTTAGAAATAGGAGGCACACCTGATATTGCATTCACATTGTTATTGATGATGTTTTCATTGAATTTAATGGACTCTCTGTTCGGTTTAAACTTCCCAAATGGTTGTTGTCTACTATCACCCTTATCACTCGGAGCCATAGGATTTGCTTGTTCCATTTGACTCACAGTCAGTTGATAATTGTGAAGAGTTGCACACAACTGTTGGAAAGAAGTAAACTCAGAAAACAGAAGTTTTTCTCTAATGTCTTTTTGTAAATTAGAAATAAAGATTCTTTGAATATCATTGTCAGGCACTGGAAAAGAAATTTGAGCATACAAATGCTTATATCTACCAATGAAATCAGTCACTTTTTCTTTAACACCTTGTTTACAATGCATTAAATCAATCAAAGTAACTTTAGGACTTATATTGTTTTGAAATTGTTGAATAAAAGCATTTGCAAGTTGTTCGAAAGAAGTAATAGAATAAGAAGGCAACGAGCAATACCATTGTAGGGCTTTATCTCTTAATGTTCTAGTAAATAGTTTTGCAAGCAACCTTTGGTCATAAGCAAAATCGGTACATATTGTTTGAAAAGTCTTAACATGTGTTAGAGGATCACCTTTACCATTATAAAGCTCCAAATGTGGGATTTCAACATGTTTAGGAGGGATAGCTCGAACAATGTCAAGAGAAAGTGGGCTCGCAACATCAAATGTGGGCACACTAAACTTAGATTGATTCATAGAGGCAATTTGTTGTTGTAAAGAAGAGACAGTTTGCGCAAGATTGTTAATGGTTGCTTCAGTCGAAGAGTTCATATTAGATGTGTTAGATTGTGATGGAGGTATTATGTTATTGAAAGAAGGTATTGATTGAGAGTAAGGTGGCGGGACACTATGATAGTTAGTCATAGGAGAGGATTGGAAAAGAGGAACACTACAAGGAGGAATGGAATGGTTAAATGAATTGCCCCCTTGCGTCATGTTCATTTGTGGAGATGTAATAGGAACACTCATTGAAGGAATGAATGAAGAAGTCGGATTAAATGAAGGAAGAGGGTTAATTGAAGAAGAAGGATTGCCCCCATGACTGGTGATCATAGGCGGAATGTCTTGTATAGAAGTAGTCATTATGTTTGATGTAAAGGTAGGTATGCTAGCAATAGAAGTTGTCAGAGGAATAGAATGATTGACTTGAGTGGGAGGTTGTGTATATCCTAAAGTTTCATCACAACTCTTCATAGGCCTCACATTCGAATCCACAATGTGTGCAATACCACACAAAATATCAATTCCATTCTTATCAGTTTGAACCATACGTTTTAGACCCTCAATTAATGAAAGAGCTTGACTATCGGGATACTCTTGAGACATCCATTGCTAAAAATCATCAAATTGGTTATCCAATTTCAAAAGTTGTTCTACAGAAACCTCATGGAGAGCTTCTTCATCATTAAGAGGATTAGAGGAATTACCCATGTCCTCGTTAAAAAGGCTATTCAAATTAGGTTCCATCTCCTCGGTAATTAAACCTTGGAAAGACTTAATTCTAAGGCTTCGTCTAACGGGAATGGTGTAAGTAGGGCTTATTGTTGTAAAACTCATGCACTAGAGAGGGAGAGAAGATTTTGAATTTAGAGGTAGCAAATTTCAGTAAAATCAGCCAATCTCCTAGATTTAAGCTGTTAAATGCAATCACGACAATCTCCTGAAATTTCAGAAAAAATGTCAGGGACCATGGCGCTCGGGGTGCACACGGTCCTCGCAACTTTTTTTGAAATTTGCAAGGATGAAAGTTATGATGATTTTAAAGCTAATCTGAAAAAATTGAGTGATTTTACAATCTGTAGATAGGCCAAATTAAAGTTGCAATCTCAAAATTGAACCCTACCAAGATTGTTGAAAAATACAAAATTTGAATTTTGGAAAAGAGATGGAAATTGAAATTTTGAATTTTATGATTTTAGAGGGAATACCAAAAGCAATGCAAGTTTTGAATTTTAAAAGTTGACTCAATTTCACACAAAATTCAATTTCGAGAGCGGAAATCAAAGTTGGTGTAATTAAACACTTAATTTCAAAAGTCACAAATTGCAAGAATTTGAATAAAGCACTGAAATTTCGAATGAATGCCAACACACTTTTCAGATTTAGGACAGTAAGAACACAATTTTGACACAAAATTTCAATTTCAACAATTTTTGAATGATTAGGAGCCTTAATCCAAGCAATCACTAGACCAACTTTGACTTTAATTTTGAAAGTGTTAGAATTGATAAAATCAGCCAAAATTCTGGATTTTAGCAGAAAAATACAGTAAGATCTAACTCCCAAAATTTCGAAAAAAATGTCGGGGATGATGGCGCTCGGGGTGCACACGGTCCTCACAACTTTTTTCCAAATTTTCAGGGATGAAAGATATTATGATTTTGTTGCAGAATCCAAAGTTACAGCTGATTTGGAGATGTTTTGATCAGTGAAATTGTCAGTCAAAGGTTGAACAAAGAGGGTTTCAAAAATTAGGGTTTTGACACTTAACCACTTAATTTTCAGAATTAAAGCACAAATATGAATTGATAATTTGCAATAGAAGGGTAGATCTGAAACAAGCATTAACAATTAGACATTTCACAAGCTTAATTACTAAAAAGAAAATTTAGGGTTTTTATGCAATTAACCTCTAAACTTTGCAAAATATCAAACATGGAAATGTAATCAAGGCATCCAATTTTTCAGATCTAACCATGAATAATCAGAAAGGATGTTCACGTCAGGTTCACGAAAATGTAAAGCGAAAAATCATGAGCGAACCCTAAGTGTTTCCCCCACCACTCCGAAGAGAGGGGAAGGAGGTCACTAGGGTTGACGGTTTTCACTTAGGGGAGACTTTACATTCAAAAGAGGGGTTGAAACCCATAAGATCCAATCCCACACAATGCAAGATTGGATTCTAAATGAGTTTCAAGGGTTAAGACAGCAAGGCTAACCTCTTTTGTAAAGAATGTAGATAAAAGGATTAAGCTAGGAATGCATGAAAAGTGAGAAAGATTCGCTTATAAACAGAGATAGGAATATAGGATGAAGCTGTGGACCTGGAATTAGCAGTAAAATGTCGAGACGACGCTGTCCTGAAAATTTGAGCGAAAGTTGACGGGATGATGGCGCCCGGCGTGCACACGGTCCTCCGAAAAATCCGCGAAACAAAGGGGGATCTGTTCGTCTCTGCACAAGGATTCCAAATCTTCAATTATAGTCGCGTACCTGCAACCTACACACAGAAAAGAGAGGACGATTGGGGGGTTAGGGATTAGGGGTTTGCCCTTAGGTCAAACCCCAGTTTTGGAATTAACCAAGAAATGAGAAATGTTGTAAATGTAAATGATTGTAATGTAAAACAAGTACTAGTACCTTGTTGTAAGAATGTTTGTATTCTTACATGCGAAGGTGTAGATGTTGTTGTATGTTGTATGTTGTATGTGATCTCCTCTTCAATGGTTGAATCCTTGTCGTGAATGCAACACTTAGCCTTGAATGGAGACTTAGAATGCTCAATTGCTTGAAGGAATGCTTGAATGCTTGAATGGTTGAATGTTTGAATATTGCTTCCACCTTTTTTCCATCTTCTTTAAAATGGGAGAGGAAATGTAGTTTATATACTTGTCAATTAGGGTTAAAAGACTGATTTTTCTGACCTTAGGCCGACCAGGAAAGATTATTTTCCAAATTGCAAACATAAAGACCCGAAGCCCCAAAAGAGACCGGGCCCAAAATAGGGCCAGGGACCAGGGCGCCATGGTCCCACCTCCAGGGACAACAGGGTGCAAAGAGGATCAGGCCAGGGTGCTGAAAAATGCAGTTTTTGATGTCATGAACAAGTTTCGGGGTCTCCATTCAGGTTCAGTGTTGCGTCGCCATTGTGAAGACCCAAATGCGGTCGAAATTGCAAGTGTCGCAATTTTAGGACGCTACACTTCCTTAAAGAACTTCAATGTTCCTTTCTTGATGGAAGCTTTCTGGGTAAAAGTACAAAGCCGTGTCACACTTTTATAAAGGAAATGGTCAATGCTGATTCATTTTTTTAAATTAAATCAATAGAAAGTGAAATATATGTTTTGAATTTTCAAATGATGTAAACTAATAAAATTTATATTCTTATGTCTATTTTATGTTTAGAATTTTAACAAAAAATTAAAAAATTATTTGAATGTAGTTTTTTATAAAATAAACACTATAATTGAGTTGCTAAAAAAATGTTGAAATTGAAGTTACACAAGCCACCACACTTTATTTTGTAAGTTTTACCTTTTTTTCTTGATTTTTTTTTTTTATATTGATAACTTGAAACTTTAGTGCATGGATATATATTTTACTATTTTTTATAAATAGATTATTTTTAATAAATTTGAAAAGTTGTGTGTGTTGAAATATAATGCTTTCCAATTCCCACCACATTTTTTCTTAATTATTTATCCAAATTAGAAAATAATTATGTCATCTTGACATAGATTCTTTTCTCTACTGCATCATATTTTTTTCAATTTTTTTTAATAAATTTTAGTATTTTTTCTTGAGAAGATAATCAACCTTATATTTTAGTGCTGATGACCTACTCTCAATAAAAATAAAATATTAAATATAAAAAAATAATTAAAATATTTAAATATATATATTTTAGAAAATTCACTTGTAAATCTATAAAAGGGTATTTTTACATTTCAAAAAATATATTATTTATAAGAGTAGGAGTTGTTGAAACACCGAGTTTAATTTTTTTTTGTAATTAGACCAAAAGTAGTATAAAATATACATTTAGTAGACACTTTTAATTGGAAAAGTTGTAATCCATATATAACTTAGCTATAATGAATCTATATAGACCATATGTTTGAATAAAATTACTTTTTAGTTAGAATTACTTAAATTCACTTATGCTGATAAGTTAGCCTGAAATGTGACACAGTTTTGTGCTTTTACCCTCCTCTACTTGGATACCATTTTCTATTAATTTTGTAAAAGATTGTATACATTATAGTTTGAGTTGATAATTCATCTCACTATTTAGATTGTCTATGAAGATTTCCATCTTTTCCTTTTCAAGAACATCTCGTGGGTACCTTGAGACCATGTGCCTCCATCGTTGTAGAAACACAATGAATGTTTCATTGTTCTTTTGTTTCGTGTTACACACATTGAATATGGTAATTGTGTGTTGGATGTTATAGGAGCATTGTGTTATGAACTTTTTCACCAACTCATCAAATGATCTGATGGGAGGTGTTAGTTTTGATAACCACTCCGTTGTTTTCCCTCCCAAACTTATTGGGAATAACCTCATTAAGTATGTGTCATTGTGAGAAAACTCTAAGCTCATGGTACAAAATTCCCAAACGTGATCATAGGGATCACTCTTACCATCATATTTGTCATACTTTGGTATATCTGAATTTGGGGGAAGAGGTACCATGTTCAATCTCCTATCAAAAGGATAAGGACAAATATCGTCTAATGAATATCGTATCGTGGTCCCTGGTTGCATGTCCTGTATTTGTCTTTGAAGGGTTTGGAGTTATTGTGTAAGAGCATCTAGGGGTGCATTTGTCCTCCGATGGGGAGATTCCCCTCGTTCATTAAGATTGTCCTGATTGCAAGCATGGTCTTCTTCGTGAGTATCATCTTGTTCATGGGTGTGATCTTGGTTGCATATGTTTTCTTGATCATGTGCCTCTTCTTCTCTCCGTTGTTCTTGATAAGCATAGTTTCTTGCTCTTTTTCTTGAAATTCTCTCATCTATATTTCTTAAGTTTTATGTGTCAAAATCCTTAGGAATATTGACTCCTTTCTAGTTAGCATGAGTATATATTTTTCCTTATCCTCTTCTATAAGTCTTTCTATGAGTTTTTTGAAAGACGCGTTCTCTTGACATTCTTGGAGAAGTTCATCAGTGATCTCTGTTTCTCCCATATTTGCATATTCATCAAAAGGATTAGACAGTCTACGACTCATACTTGATTCTAGTTGTGATTCCTTCTTTTTGTTTTTTTGAGATCAAGTGATAGGAGGCATTAATATATCCCTACTATAGTGAATTCTTCTTCTTCTATTGGGGTTCTTGATGGAGTTGGTGGCTCAGGATGAGCTTTGTTATAAGTGATAAGAAACTTTGGAAACAAAGCAAGGTTAATCCTTCCTCCACTATTAAGGAGTTGGTTGAATATTGCATTATGAATGTAAGCCCTACTTCTCAAAGGCTCTTTGTCAAATTCATTTGCTTTTCCTTGGATATACAACCGCATATGATGGAAGAATGAACGATGTGATGTAAAGAGTTGATGGTTGATATAGAGAAATTTATTCCTCTTGATAAGTGCCTTAGAACTAGGTTGTCTCTTCTTCAACTTAGTCTTTTCATGAAGACTTCTTCTTCTCAAAATATTGGGAGTGGTGATACAAAATGATCAATGTTGATGTTGATGTCGGATGTGGATACTTCATTTTGGAAACTCAAGTTTACTTGTCAAGTAGAGGTTTAGTTTGATTTGACCCTACGACAAAGTATGTTAGATGATATGAGTCAAGTTTTCTAATGTAGAAACTTAATTTGACAACTTGAGAACCTAACTAGGTATTGATGCTGATAAGATTGTTGGATGATGGAACTCTTGATCACTTTATTGAATACTCATTAATTTTGTTGGACAAAATATTATCTCAAGATAGTTGATGATTTGATACCTCTTTCTAAAGGTGCTTAGTTGGAGTTGGAAATTCTCTTTTCTGTAAGGTTTCTCTTTGCTCTTTGTTTTGAAGTGATTGTTGTATTGGTTGATTTGCAAGATGTTTTAACATTTGTGACAAGAATACATAGCACACATGAAAACAATGATTATTCCTATGCTAAACATTGAGTGTATGTTTTTGTGAGGAGGTTTTTAAATCCCCGATGTTTGCGTTGATTTGATTTACAACAAAAGACACATCAGATAGACTCTTTATTCAAAGGTAATTGACAATATCATAGCCCACTAGTCTCAATACTCCGTCAGCTCAAACAACCTTGTCACCCCCTAGAGGGCACCCATTTTGTCGCCTTTTGCTAGAAATTAACTCATAGTGAATTACTTCATAGTTGGGTAGTTATCTTGGGAGATATATGGTGAGTAATCTTAGGGGCGGGTTCTTCCCCACCCTTGCACTATGATATTGCCAATGTTTGGCAATTGACTCGGCTCAAAGTATCTATTGCTATGGTTTATAATTAGGCTTCCCTTCGGTCTTTAGTGATAAAATCCCTCACGAGGCTTCCCAACCTTTAGAACAAAGGCTTAATGTATCTTAAAGATACTGGGGGAAGGGTAATCACTGAGAAAAAATGTTGGAGGGGACTTTCATCAGCCTCCAAATTTGATTATAGTGGGTTGGAATACTTGGCGATAATCAGCCTCCACATTTGATTATAGTGGGTTGGAATAATTGGTGATAAAGCCATTTTCCACTTAGGTCGTTCCCCTCTCATTGGCATTAATGGTGCCCTAAGGGAAACTCGAGAGGGTAGGCCTTCTAAAGGATTTAATTTCTTGAAATAAAAGAAAGCATAAAAGAGTGGTTTGGTTATTTGGTCACCCAATAAAGGGGAGAGCATATACCTACCACTTTCGAGACAAGGAAAAAATTGATCTTTTTATCCTTCCAAAGCAGTGATTTACTAAGCCCTATTTGGATATGTTTCTCCAACAAGCATGGTGTTCTTTTTATTCCCACAAAGCAATTTATTTGTTTAATCTAGGAAATGAAGTCCTTGTCAACTTAAAATAATGCATGTTGCTTTGAGATAGAAATCACTTTGCAAAATGAAATGTGGATTGTTCTTTTTAATCTTGCAAACAAGTATTGATTGTGAATTTTAACCTTTGCAAGAAAAAGATTGTTGTTGTTATTTTTATAACCCCAAAATTTGAAGTCTGAACCTAACTTGCAAGAAGGAAAATGTGAAGCTGTTGTTCTTTTTAACCTTGCAAATTTGATTCTTTTTAAATCCCCCAATTTAAATGTGAGATTGTTTGGCCATTTCAAACTTACTGAGGTTATTTTTAGCTTGAAAACAAAATGAGTTAATTTTAGCCAATTTTGAAAAAGTTAGAAAAAATAAATACAAATCCTACTTTAACTTCTTCAATCCTACATCAAACTGTTAGACCTGCAAGAAAACACCAGTTAGAAAAAAAAAAAAATCATATGGTGGGCTTGTCCAAGCCTATTCTTAAATCTCGGTTACAAATCTCCTATATTAAAGTAGAAACTCGTACAACAATTCTAATGCTCCCATACGACAAAACGATTTACTCGTATGAGAAAATAGTTTACTCGTGTGAGTTCAAATACTAGCTCGTACAAGCTTAGAAAAGATATAAAGGATAGAATAAAATAGAAAAAAACTATATGTCTTCACCATAAACTCATACGATTTTCTTCACAGGCCCATACGACAAATTGTAGGTTCTTGTACGACAAAACAAGAACTCTCATACGAACTTACGTGAACCTGCGGAAAAATTGCTAGAAAACTTGGATTTTAGGGGTCTTGCCCCATAATGGGCACCAATTAATGTGTGGTTAAAATGTGGGGGATGCCTGAACCTACAAGAAAACACAAATCACACACACACATGAGACATTACGTTAGTGAAATCAAGAGATTGAAAATGCAAACTAATCTAATTATTACTCCAAGAAATCTCAAGATTGTTAAGCCCATCCCATGCTCCTCTATCTCTAAAGATCTCTAAGATTCAAGGTGGCCCTCACTTGGAAGAGAACGTGATCCTCAAGATGACAACCTAGAGAATGACTTATGAATGATGATTCTAGGATCAAAATGCATACAACTAAGATCCTAGCTAAGATGAGATGATGGATGAAGATGCAAGATGCAAGATGCAGATATAGAATGAGTTCCAAATTGAAAGATTAAGTGAACTAATTAGGCTAATATGAGGATGAGATATGAGAATTCTATGAAAATGAGATGAATTAAGATAGAAAGATATTTGAAACATGTATTAAAAGAACTAAGTTATAATGCAACTAAGATGGCTTAAATGCTTAGTGATAAGGATTGAGCTCCTTGATAACCTGCACAACATAGTTAGACTATATATTGGATGCAATAGAAGTGGATGGATCCTTAGATTGAGTAAATCGGCTCTATGTATAGAGAAAATAGAGAAATGGATGGTTGAGATTGAGTAATCTCAATAAGGGCTAGGATTGAAAGTTATCAATCCATGTGAGGGATTCAATCAAATCCCAAGTTGACAAATGTCATCTTGAGAGGGCTTGAGAGATGATAATCAAGCATTATATGCTAACTGATAATTAGGGAAGGCTTCAAGGGGTGACATCATTGGATAATGCTTTTATCCAAGGAAGAAGGCTATTGCTGTTGGCAAATGCACACTCCAATGAGGAATTGTAGGTGATTGAAGGTATTGTCATTGATGGCAACCTTACAATCATGTGATACTGGCAGGAAAGCACAGGAATTGACACCGACAGACTCTACACCAACATACAGATCACTGACACTGAAAAAGAAGATTACCGACACCATGGCCAATAAGAATTTTGTATAACTGTATTTTGTAATTAATTATAAAATCTTTTGTAAGCCGACATGGCGGATTGTAATATGACTCATATATGTATGAGATCATTGTAGATCATTTAGATGTGAGAGAAGAGAAAAGAATAAAAAGGAATATAGCAGACCTAATATGCAAATTATTAGGATAAGGGTTTATGTATATTGCAGAGCTTAAACCGGTACTGAATCTAGCATAGCAGATGCTGATCTGAACCAGTGCAAGACATTGGATTTGTATAATTCAATTTTGTAAGTTAGCGTGACTTCTTTTTTAACTGAGCAGTGAGCTCTAGGCACTTAACCTTCCTGCATGTGGAGGCCCCTATTGTAAAAAGCAATATTCTCTTATTAGTCAGTAAGTGAATATTGTGGGTCACAAATCCCACCGAGGTTTTTCCAACACCGGGTTTCCTTGTTAAAATATTGTGTTATGGTGTGCTTTTCATGTTATGGTTGTTGTTCTTATTTGCTGCATTATTTCTAGTTTACCGATACACAGTTTTAATATGTTTTTCATGTTATAAGTTAAGAAAATTATCTAACCAGTAAGATACTGATTCACCCCCCCCCTTTTAGTATCTTTGGGAATCCTAACAATTGGTATCAGAGCTTGGTCCTCTATTTTCAAAAGCCTAACAACTTGAGGAAGATCTTGTCACTGGTAGAGATGGAAAACTTGAGAAAGCAATTGGAAACAACTCTTTCAGACTATGATGCAGAAAATGTGAAGAGTATCAAACCTGAAGATGATCTGAAGGTTGTTGAGGATATTATTCAAGGACTTCAAGAGAAGTTCACTATTGCAAAGAACAAGAGAAGAGAACTTTGTGAAAAGATGCAGATTGATGAAGATGAAAAGGAAACTCTTAATGATCTGGTAAACAAGCTGAGACATGAAATCAGTACAACAAAGAATGAGATGCATGATATGACTATGAGATTTTGTAAAGAAATTGAAGATAGAAAGAAGAATGAAGATGATTTGGCTAGAAGACTAAATGATACTAGAAATGAAAACACAAGACTCGGTCATGAAAATCATATGCTGAAAAAAGATTTGATGCACACACAAAATGACAAAACTGAACTCATGAGACAAAAAGGAATCTTGGAGAATGAGCTGAGTGCTGCAAATCAACACAAGGAGAAATTCAAGAAAAGTTTAGAAGAACTTGTTGACATGCTGAAGAATCAGAAACCTAATGGTGATACAAATGACCTTGGCTTTGAAGTTGGTGAAAGCTCTGGTACTACAAACACACAGGATCATAGCAAACGGGTAAGACAACCTAATGCTTACAAATTTAATGAGAAATGCTTTAACTGTAACAAGTATGGTCATAGAGAAAATCAGTGTAGATCTAGAAATTATCAGAACACTAATACACCCACCAGTCAATGTTCTAAATGCAACAAAGTTGGTCATAATTCAGAAAATTGTAGAATGAATGTAAGATGTTATGTTTGTGGAAGATTTGGACACTTATGTAATCAATGCAGAACACATACCGTCATAGGATACGGGAAAGCTATTCAGAAAAACAATGTGACTTGTTATGCTTGTAACAAGATTGGACATATTGCTAAACTTTGTAGAAGTAAGGCATCACCGACAAACATCAAAGGCCCTATCCTGAAGGGTAAAGAAAAGGTTGAAGAGGTAAAGCAAGAGTTCTCAAAATAATGGATCAGAAAGTCAGATCATAATGTTAATGGGAATACTCCTCCACCGACAAAATAGAGTAACACTCCACCGGCAGGAGACTCTTCATCTCACTGAACGAAAATCCTTTGGGGGTTTAGCAATGAATTGAAAAACATGCTATTATACCCTCGATTGATGGTGAGAAGTTGAATTACTTCTTTACCTGTAGATGAGTTAAGTTGTGACTTAACCGACAAGCATTAAATGTGGTAGTTGGTGAAAATGACATTATAAAGCAAGTGTTTTGGCTCCTTTTTATTCACCGAGCATTCAAATCTTCGAGAGCGCGAAAATTCCCGAGCGAAGGCATCCTTAGCAAAGAAGTGAAGCAGTTCATCCAAGCACTCATCCTAAATCTAGATTGAGGTATTTATAACTATGGCTTCCTCATCCACTCTCGAATTTATAGAAAACCCTACTGTAATTGAGGTTATCAAGCACCCTAGACCCGTATTCAAGCTAATTCCCAAAATAGCGAAGAAAGATGATACCCTAGGTGCATTTTCTTAAAATCCTAAAGGAGTAGTAAATGTCGAAGATCCTAGAATATACATACACTGTCATATAGAGGAATTAGGAGATGATGAAATCAAGAACATGTATAGAACTGTGATTTGTGATGAAAATGGTAATATTAAACCGGAACACAAGGTAATAGAAACCCTAGGTTTTATGGATATTCTTAGCATTCTTGATTTTCCTGAAGATGTGATAAGAATAGTCCTAAGAAGAGTCCATGGCAAATTATTTTGATTGGATTCAATTCATAAGATCATCAAAGAAGCCATTAAAGCAGTAACAGGGTTACCTTCCACCAGTAGCAGACCTGACAGAACTAAAAGGGTCTCAAATGACACAGTGATAGATCTAACCAGCGCAACATTTGACAAAAGGTCTCTAAGGGTAAATGATGTGAAGGACATCAATGTCAGATTTATCAGTATGATTTTAGGCTACAAAGCTACGCATGCAAATAGGTTAAACTCAGTATCTAGCTTATTTATTAAAAGTGCATATGACATGGTTAATGATAATGCTAGGATAGATGTGTGTGAATGACTCAAAGATAAATTGATAGACAATCTGAAAAAGATCAAAGGAGATAAGAAAGGAACCTTTAGATTTGGAAATTTGCTTGTATGTTTAATGTTGTACATTACTAAGCAAGTACCCAGTATTGGTAGAAAAGATTTTGGCTTTGATATATCGGTAGGAAAGCAACTATTGGATCTATTAAACAACATGGGAGAAAACAGAGAGAAAAATATAAATGAACATTTTCAAGCACTAAAGGCTCGAATGAAGACAAGAATAAGACTATGACAGGCAATTGTACATATATATCAGAAGGAAATATGCTTTGTAATTAAAAAGGATGAAAGCTAGATGGAGGCAGTTGTCCCTAGGACTATTTGGGTAACTGAAATGGGGTATAAAACATATGATAACATTATTGAAACTTATGCACAAGCCCTCCTTGAAGCACCAAAAGAACCCTTTGAGAAAGTCTTTGGTAGTGTTGAAACAATAGAAAGTGGCATTCAGTCTAGGAAAAGAGTTAAGAAAGTTGAACAAACAATAAGGAAATGCACTAGACAAGCAAAAGAACTTAAGGAAGATGTATTGAAGCAAACTAGTATCAAGGAAAGTGAATTGGAAGGACTTCAACCGGAAACTCATCTTTCACCGGTTGCAACTTCCACTGAGAGTGATATGTCAGCGGTATTCAAAAGGGTAGAAAGGAAAAGAAAACCCTCACTGGTACCCTCACCCACACCTAGGAGAGAAAGACAAAAGCAACAGGCAGTGAGGCCTCCAGTTAAGAAGTTGACTCCTAAGAAGAAGAAGAAAGTAAAATAAGATATTGCTCCACTGGATAAACTCCTTAGTGAAATAATAGAGGATGGAAGAAAACATTAGCAAACTGTACAACACACTTTCTGCTAATGACAAAGAAAGCATAGAAAATAGTGTAATTTTACACTTGGATATTTACAAGAAATTTTTTATGAAAATTGTTGATGAAATACCCAATGATTTGTATAGAAGACTACAAGCTAGAAGGGTAACCATTATTGAGCTAGACAAGAAGATAAAAATTGAAAAATTACTTGCAGTGCATCTAGTAAACTCACCTAATGAGATAGAAAAATTAATCAGTGAGGCAAACTAGACAGTATTTTCAACTTTTCACCAACATGTAGCACTGATGGCAGGGAGAGTGAATGAGATAACATAAGAAACTGCAGACCAATGGGACATATTCTTTGTTGAAAAAGAGAAACAAGAAGAGCTACTAAGACCTAAGACCATCAGGGTATACCAAAAGGACAAGGATAAGGGGAAAGGTAAGGTAGGTGGACCTCCAAGCCTAAAGATAACTGATAGCTTACCCCCACCTCCTTCGGATACTCCACTGGTAGAAACTATAGACAATCAACTGGCTATAGTGAGTACAGAGACTCCTCAAGAGGATACAAATCCTGAGTTCAAAATTTTGTACACTATGAATATAGACACACAGGAAGTAAATGTTGTGGTTGACAGAGAAACCACTAAGGATAAAAGAAAGACGTGCTATTGAACCACTAGCTGCAGATGTTGAGGTTGAGGTCAATGATACTGTAAACATTAGCAAAGAAAAACCTACTCAAATAGAGAAATCGACAGAAGATACCACTGGTAAAACATTAGAAGAACTGGTAGATAAAACTGAAAAACAATTAGGAGAACCGACAATGGTCAATGCAGGGGTATAAAATGAGAAACTGGAAGTGCATACATAGACTACATCGGAGAAACCGGTAGTTGAGAGCTCAAAGAAACCTTCTGAGACATAGATGGAGAAACTAGAACAGAAACAGGTTGAGACACAAGTTCAGATCGAGATAGTGCCACCGGCTAAAACTGAAAAGCCTAAACCTTTGCTAATAGAAATACAAACACAAACTGACCTACCAGAGGTAGAAACAAGTAAGGTTATCACTACAACTGGCAGTATGGATATTGTGAAAATAGTTGGGCAGACATCTGGTACTTCAATAGTAGAATTCTGGCCTACAAATGTGACATAGGTCTTATCGGACTCAATAAAGAAAATCACAGAGTGTAATGCACAAGGCTATAAGGCTATTGATGAAACAATTCCTATTCTCAAATTGGTAGCACCCAAGTACATTGTGGATAATAAAGATTCTTTAGGTCAACTAGACACATTGTCTAAGTTCATCACCAACAACATTTTGACAGTTGATCAAATAAATGAAGACACATTCAAAGAGAGGATGGATAAGGAGAAAGAGAAATTCTTTGAGGAAATAGTGAAGAAGAATAAGGAACAAATAGAAACCTTATTACTGGCACTAGGAGAAACAATTTTGGATTTTAAGAAAATGTACAGGGATATTTGCAAAACCGACATCTTGACATAGGACATAGATTCAGAGATCAGCAAAACACAAACTGAGATTAACAATATTGCTGACAATCTAATAGGCACATCAGATTCATTTTTGGAAATAGAAAAGAAAATTGCAGATCTTGAAGAGAAAATTGAGATGTTAAAAAAGGATAAAGAAAGAATAAAGGATAAGGCAAAGAGCTTAAAATGTAAACTTGGTCCTAAACTAGATTGCCTCATTTCTTTGAGGAAAGAAATCTCTTAGGCTCTGGTTCCCGGACATAAGACACCGGAAGTGAAAATGCACATACTCACCAATACAGTTTAGAGAACACAAGAGGCCTTACAAGATAGCAAAATATTTAGCGACAGTTTAAATTTGGTTTTGGTAGATATTTTCCAGATTATAACCCATTGGTTACAAAAATCTAGGCAAGAACCACACTCCACTGACATCGAATGACAACCTTTGTCATTGATGTCAAAGGGGGAGTAGTGAGATGAGAAAAATGATCTGAACAGGACATCATCAGCTCAGGGGGAGCATACATTTTTGGGCACACAGTTTTGGTAAGACAATTTTGGCAAATTCTTTTTGGACATCATTTTGGACACTTTTTTATTTTTCTCATGAGTGTTGCCATCAATTCCAAAGGGGGAGATTGTTGGCAAATGCACACTCCAATGAGGAATTGTAGGTGATTGAAGGTATTGTCATTGATGACAACCTTACAATCATTTGATACCGGTAGGCAAGCACAGGCACCAGCACCGACAAACTCTACACCAACATATGAATCATCGACACTGAAAAAGAAAATTACTGGCACCATGGCCAACATGAATTTTGTATAAATGTATTTTGTAATTAATTGTAAAATCTTTTGTAAGCCGACATGGCGGATTGTAATATGACTCATATATGTATGAGATCATTGTAGATCATTTAGATGTGAGAGAAGAGAAAAGAATAAAAAGGAATATATCAGACCTAATGTTTGAATTATTAGTGTCATGCCCAAAAGTTAGGGCAAAAACGGAATGATTTTTTTTTTTTTAAATACTAATTAATTAACAAGTTCGCTAACACGACATGCACTAATGTATTTGCCATATCAATAATCGAGCTAATTCTGATACAAACCAAGTATCGAAATTAATTAAATTTTATTTGCGGAAATCTAAATGATTTAATTTTATTTTCAGAAGATACCTAGTCAATAGATTAATTAAATCAAACTCATTAAAAATAGAAGATGAAGATAAATTTAATCTCCAATAAGACTATATAGTCTAAAAATCCATTTTTAAATCAATAATTATAATAATCATTTTAAAGTGTCATTTAATTTAGATAATCTAATTTACACGGGCAAAATTAATTACGAGTAGCTATTAATCGCCTTTAGAAAGCAAATTAAAAATTATTTTTCTAGCATCCATTCTAACCTCAAATGAAAGGTGCTTAAATTAATCCCTTTAAAATCCAACTCAAAATTTAATGCTCTAATTAAATTAACTAGGGCATAATTAAGTATTTATCACACTAAATACATTTAAAAATATAAGACTAGGCTTTATTCTTTAAATTTATATATTTCAATTTCCTATTTGTATATCATATATGGGTATTTAAATATTTAAATCCCTATGTAAATAAATAAATAAATAAATATATATATATATAATCTTCTAAAGATTTTTTTTTTTTAACTTAAAAGCAATTAATCCCTACAAACCCTATTTAGGGATTTTTTATTATAAAATGGCCCTAGACTAGGCTAGGGTTTAATATATATTTTTTTTTGCTTAACCCATGTTGTAGGGCCGGGTCAAGGGAGAGTTAGCGGCATAGAGGCAGATCAAGGAGAGGTGGGGGTTCCATGGAGGCAGCTCGGCCATGGCCGCCCACTATGCATTGCATAGTGTTCAGCCTTGCCGCCCACTGTGCAACGCACAGTGTGCGGCCCCGCCGTCCACTGTGCACTGCACAATGTGCAGCACCGCCATCCACTGTGCATTGCACAGTGCACGGCTTGCTCGCCGTTCACTGTGCGATGCACAGTGTGCGGCTTGCCCGCCGTTCACTGTGCGATGCACAGTGCTCGACCCCCGTTTTCCCCCTTTTTTTTTTTTAAATTTATATATATATATTTTACATGCAAATTTTTTTAAAACAAAATAACAAAGGTAAACCATTATGTTAAATACAAAAAAAAGTAAATATATATATATATATATATATATATATATATATATATATATATATATATATATATATATATATATATATATATATATATATATATATATATATATATATAATGGTATATATACTTAGGCTTACATTTTCATTTGTTTTGCAGGGTATTTATATGGCATGTTTTATATAAATATATATATAAATATATTCATGATTTTTACATGTATATAAATATATATATATTTTATTTATAACTTATAGTATTATTTCTTTTTCTTAAACTAACATCGTAATCATGAAAGATTTTGATTTAGAATTGTAGGAAAGGAAGTATAGAAATAAGTCTGTTTTAATGGAGGGATATTTTCTAGAACTATATTGTACTCTATTGATTTACAGAAATAGAATTATAAAATTATTTTTAAATCTACAATATGCATGCAAATCTAGTTAATGCCTTTCCTATTTATTTTTATTCTAAATGCCTAAAAATGGAATAAGTTTACTGCTAAACTATTTATCATAACACATTGGATATATATATTTTTTCTTCTGAACTTAGGAAATACTATTTTAGGAATACATTATACTTTTCTGCAATAAATACATTCACTGATTTTTACAACTAATATAGCAACTAAATAAACACATTTTTTTTTTATACTGAAAATCTAACAACAAATGCAACTCATATTTTTCTGCAAGTAGAATGAAGACAAATTCACAGATAAGAAAAAAAAAACACTGAATTAAATAAAACCGATTTTCATATTACAAAGACTATTGCATGCAATTCAAAAGTAACTTTTTTTCAAAACAGAAAATAGAAATATATATCTAGCTTTTTACAACACTAAAGATATTCTGCAAATTTTACAAGATGTTTCTTTATTTAACTACAATAACAAATCTCATGTCTATATTTCAAATTTACAACTTGCCTCTCATTTCAACGAATGAGGGTGTATTTCTCCTATCAAAACTAATAACTGCAAATGAAATTAGATTTCTTCAACAATAATCTTCTGCAACTTTTCACTTGTCCTATTCTTTTCTCTCGACATTCCTGCATAATAATTCACAAATATGACCATGGAGTGCTCACCTCCTAGCCTAGGCTAACTAGTAGCCACCCCCGAGCTTGGAGAACCAAGCCCTAGATGGGTAACAAACATGCAAACACATAGAAGGCAAGAAACACACAAAATTTCAAACACACTCCCAACTTGGCTACACTGCACCACACTTTGGTGATGACCTTTTCAAGGGTGGTAGTGGACCAATACCCTGAGGAGAACTGCAAGTATGGAAACCAAGTAGCCACCTCATGGCACAATAAATACATCAAGAATTTCAACCCCTTATTCCTTATGCCCCCCAAGGTATTCTAGCCTTATATCCCTCCTTATGACCCCCATTGCACAAACAGGCCATGCAGCAAGGGTCACACAAAAATCCCTTGTGATCGCTCTCAAAATGAGAGTCTCTCACTTGAGGGTTGTCACTGCTACCACCCATAAGATCCTCCTCTCTCCCAAGAGTAAGAGGCCTTGAGAAAACTCCCAAAAACACAGACAAAACATAATGCAAAATACCAAATGAAATTCTTAAAAAGGACATACAAGAACACAGATTTCTTACACCAACATACTTTCAAACACATGCAAAGAAAGAAGACATTTTAAAGAATAATGAAACCAACCTTAATCTGCCCAAAGGTAGGATAATATTTGAGGAAGAGCTACCCAATCCACGGATCTTCTTCTTCTACCCTTAACCAAAATTTTCTATTCAGATCTATTCTATTCTTTTCAAAAATTCTCTTGTCTCCAAAAATGGAGAGTGGGTGATTACCCTCAAATTTTCAAATTCTTGCTTCAGAAGCTCATTCTCTCAGTTCTCACAAGTTTCTAAAAACTAAAGAGGAAAGTAAGACAGAATGGGAAAAATAACTCTCATTTGAATAGGAAAGTTTACAACTAGGTTCAAACTTCTAATTTCAATTTTCGCACAACTCAGAAAAGCCAAATTTTAAAGTGTCAAAAAGGTCACTTAGGAGTAGAAACTTGCCTAAAATTACCCCTAACCCTTAGGTATACCTTATGGGCTTTAGGAAACCCTGTTAAACTACCCCTAGGTGTTCATTTAACCCATTTTAAACCCCTCTGAAGTTTATTTTCGGGTCAAACATATGTTGACCTCTCCAAAGATTCTTTTCCCAAGGTATTTATGACATCACGTTATATTAATTGAAAAAGCTATAGTTGAACACTTTCCCACCAAGAGACATAAATAAAACATTTAAACTTAAATCCACACATGTGTCAAGTGACACAAATAAAACACTTTTACAATTTAAAACATGAAATCGTCTCTTGTGGATTTTACACAATAACTTTAAATAACACTTAACACACATGCAACATATACTGTTATGAATCAAATACAACACAAACGGGGTGTTGTCTCTCCAAATAGACAACCCTTGGCTTACGAACATACATAAGTCTAGGTTTGGTTCTCCGTAATTTTTCCATGGTCACATGGTTAATTTCCTGCGCATCTCAATTTACACATTAGTACTTTCAAATATCCACATATAATATAATTCAAAGGAATAACAATACACATCATCACTTGCATACAATTTTCATCTGCACAGATTAAATACATCTTTTATCAAGCAATTTCACATAAGCAATTTCGTCCCAATTCACATAAACTTAACCATACATCATAGTTCTATTATCATAGTAAAGTCCTACAAATTCAATAACGACATCTATCATTGCAATATCATCTTATCTAACAATCATGTAGTGTTCTATCTCATAAAGCATATAAGTAAATCATCAAAACATAGCAATGTTATTCAAATCCTGAAATCATATAAGTTCTAAGTTTTCAAAATGCATCAAAATAAAGTATCCATAATAGTCTAAATATAAAATTCACTAAAAAGTCAGACTGAGTCGAGGTGAGGCCTCACAATTAGGATAAGGGTTTATGTATATTGTAGAGATTAAACCCTTATTGAATCTAGCATAGCAGATGCTGATCTGAAGCAGTACAAGATATTGGATTTATATAATCCAATTTTGTAAGTTAGTGTGACTTCTTTTGTAACTGAGTAGTGAGCTCTAGGCACTTGGTCTTCCTGCATGTGTAGACCCCTATTGTAAACAATAATATTCTCTTATTGGCCAGTAAGTGAATATTGTGGGTCACAAATCCCACTGAGGTTTTTCCCACACCGAGTTTCCTCGTTAAAATATTGTGTTATGGTGTGCTTTTCATGTTATGGTTGTTTTTATTTGCTGCATTATTTTTGGTTTACCGGTACACAGTTTTAATATGTTTTTCATGTTATAAGTTAAGAAAATTATCTAATCGGTAAGATATTGATTCACCCCCCCCTCTCAGTATCTTTGGGAATCCTAACATCCAAGAGGTAAACTCTTGTGCAAGGATAAAAGATGGTCAAGTGGACAACCATCATGGGTTAGGGGTGCTCTCTTGTAAGAGGCATTAAATGTCTTTTGAAGAATTTGGAGGCTAACTTTCTCCAAGAGGAAAACCACTAGTGGTCTAGGGGACAAATCTGTAAGAGCCTTACAAATTTGGAGGTATTCAACAAGTTACCTTGTTGAAATAAGGTCTTAAATGCATTTTGAAGACTTTCTCCAAATTTGGGGAAGTGACTCCCCAAATTTAGGAATTGGACATGATGAGGAGAATTAGGCTAATTAATGGAGGATTAGATGGATTCTAGAAGAAACTAGGAGTGCAAGTGGGAAATGTAGGATTTGGCAAGTGGGTGAGGGAAAAGAATTTTAGTAAATTAAAAAGATTTAATTTAGCCAAAAGAGGATGCAACTTGCATTTGTAGGATTTTGCAAGTGGAGGGGGATTTAAATATATTATTTTTTTATTTTGGATGCAAAGGAGATTTTAATTAAATGTAGATTTAATTAAAATGAGAAAGGGAATAAATTGATATTTTCAATTAAATATGAATTTAATTAAAATGGCTAGAGGGGGTATTTAATTAAATGGTTTAGATAGAAGAAGGGTATATTAATTAAATCTCAATTTAATTAAAAAGGTCAATTAGAAGAATAGGGATATTAATTAAATCTTAATTTAATTAATCGGTAATTTAATGATGATTAAATGAATAAAATCCATTTAATTAGTTGTGCCAGTTTTAGGTGTTTACGGAGATGATAAACTATTGTAAAACCAACAAATATCCAACCACATAAGAGCCTTAGTTTTATAATTAAAATCCACCATACACCAATAAAAAACCTAAAACATGCAAATTGCAACAAAATAGAAAGATGATACCATTCCCATGCTTAGTAGGCTTTGATCTCCATCGTTTCCTCTCCATCGATCTTGTTTGATATGGTTTCTCTCATATTTTTTATTGTGCACATGAGCTCAACAAAGAATGGATTGTCATTGTGTAGACGCTTCAGTGATCAATATTAAGAGTTGCACAAGCATTGATTGATCAATTGGCTAGTTAGGGGATTGACAAGGATGAAAGGATCCTATTATATAGAGAAAACCTTATAAATGAAGGGATATGATTAAGAGGTGGAGGGATAAATGGTCGACTAGGATTAATGGGTGGTAACAAAATGGTAAAATATTAAGGAGGTGGTTAGGATAAAATCAAGAGATGAATGACAAGTGTCATGGAGGTAAAAGATAATGAATTAATTAAATAAATGAAGATCTATTTAATTAATAGAAGAGGAAGGACCAATTAAATTTAAATAAAATATTTATTTAATTTAGGGAAAGGGTAATTTAAATAAATAAAAATATTTATTTAAATAGTGAAAGGCTAGAAGATAATTTGTGAATTAATTAAATAAACAAAAATATTTATTTAATTAGGCTAGGACAAATTAGGTGTCTACAAAATGAATAAAAAATTATTGTGTATATTAAAACATTGCCTTGTTTTTCTCTATTTTTTGTGTGTTATTCATGTTTACTCTATTTTTCAAAAGCTACAAAGAAGCGGTCTAGCTTCTTTTATGGTGCACATGGTTCTTATGGTGGTCTAGGGATTCTATGGTCTGAAAACAATGTGGACCTCAAATTAATCAAATCACGTCGTAATTGTATGCTATGCATGGTGAGGAGTAGAATGAGAGATGTGGAGTTTCCCATATTTAGTATATATGATATAATCAGAGGAGAGGAGAAGATGGAAATATGGTTATTAGATTAAGATTGATAATATTACCAACAAAAAAATGATCTTGGGTGGATATTTCAACACTATCTTGGATCTCAGTGAATAGAGTAGAAGATTGAAGGAAGTGAACAAGGTAATATTCAAATTTAAAGACTTCATTGATAACATCTCGACAATCGAATACATTTCCAAAAATGGTATCTTAACATCGAGTAATCATAAGAAAGGCTTCACTAATATTAGACATATTATTTCTTGGCTTCAGTAGATGGGGGATAAATATAGATTTAAACCAAATATTTTGCCCATATTTGCTTCAAACCACTTCCCCATTCTATTGGATATGCAACTAAGTGAAAATGAAACAAAAAGTTACTTTAACTTTGAGTCAATGTGCTATAGTGATTAAAATCCTATTAGCAATCTTGAGACTTGGTGGTTCAAACAATGGGCCTTCCACATTAGCACTATCAAATTTTGCATCACTAAGAAAATAACTTACATAAATGACAAGCAAGGAAAATGAAATAAAGAATGTTTCAATAATATTTTTTTTCAAGAAAGAGAAAGTCGTGTTAGAACTAGAGAACTTGAATGAGAAAGTAATTAAATTTGGCATGTTTGCAAATAACTACATTACGGAAAAGGAATTAAAAGAAAGGCACGTAGAACTGCTTGCTAAAGTAAGAGAAACTTGGTTGAGAGTCTCGGATGCCAATGTAAAAATTTTCCATGCCTCTATAAGATCATGTAGAGCCGAGAACCATGTGGATAGCATCCAGTTAGTAGAAGGATAGATCATGAACAACAGAGAGAACATAGAGGAAGAGATGGTCAGATTTTTAAATCGCTTTTATCTACACAAAATGATGAGCATTTCCATTGGGATGGTTCGATCTTATCATGTATTCCTCAATGCATTGGGGATGAAGAAAATCATATGTTGAATGCTTTGTTTACCTTGGAGTAAGTTTGAGCTACTATATTTCAACTAAAACCGAAGAAATCCCCATGCCATGATTGTCTACTGGCTAAATTCTACCAAGTATGTTGGTATTTCATGGGGAAAGAAGTTTGGCACTTTGTGGAAGATTTCAAAAAAAAAGAGAAAGTTTGTGAAGGGCATTAATCCTCTAAACCACAGAGCTGACTACTCCCCTAGAGTAGTAGAACCAACTCATCAATCTGAAATGAATATAACCTCTTTAAATGCATATCGGACTGATACCAATCAGCATCACTCAAGTCTCTACCAGAGGGGTAGAAACTCCCAATCTATCTTTGAAGTACTCAAATGATTCCTCAAACCAATCTGACTTCATTTCCTTCTCCATCAGAAAATTATACTTGATAGAAATGTGCTTTGTCTTAGAATGAAATACTGGACTGTTTGATATATGCCAATAGAAGTAGATTTATCACAATGAATAACTACCTATTCATTTAAATCTACCCTTATATCCCTTAACATTTGATTCATCCATAGAACTTGTGTACTATTAGTAGCAGTAGAAACATACTCAACTTCAACAATAGATAAAGAAGTACATCACTACATCTTGCTGATCCATGAAACAAGTTTCTTTCCAAGAAGGAAAGCTTCACCAGATGAGCCTATCTGGTTACCTATATCTCTATCCCAATTTGCATTTGAATATGCTCATAGTGTAAAGTCCCCATAAACCAAAAACCATAGTAGAGAATCCTTGAAAATATCTGAAAAATACTAGCTACCAGAGCAAGGATTCAACATAATCAATTCCTTCCTTCTAAAAATATCCCCTGTAAACCAATCAAGCCTAGTTACAAAAATATCCAAGTCCATATATTGTCCTTTTCTAATTGATTTAATTCATCTTCCATAGTTTACATTCAACATTCATCCTTACAAGCTTCATCCACTGATGTCGGTTCAACTTGAGAATTTAAACATACCTCATCAGCTACCAACCTTCATCTTGTCCAATTATCTGATCTTTTGAATGATTCAACCTTACATCCCTAGGAGTCTTTTAACTTTCTATTACTTTGCACTGATCTTCAATCACTATTGAATTTTATGATACTATCAGGGAAATAGGTTCAACATTCTATTCTGGTACAGGTGCTACTGGTTCAATTATGATCATCTCCACTTCTGGTTCTCACTTATAAGTTTTGATTAAGATTCTTCACAATTCTCTGTAGTCTTTTTTTATAACATCTATATTCTTTGATTGTATTAGAATAACTAAGAAATATCCCTTCATCACATCTAGGATCAAACTTCCAATTCACTAAAAAAGATGACGAAACCATAACTCATAAAGTGACTTACCAATAAACCAAACTAGATCAAAGATCCAAAAAATCTTCATCGTTTAACCTTCAAACTAACTTCTCTTAATATCTTAAACAATCTTTCAGACCACTACCAAGAGCAATGCAAGATCTGTCATCAATTTGATTCCCCCTACAGCAAATGCCTTAGTTACCGGATGATTTTCCTGCCGGTGCAACAACATTGTGCTATGTCGGTTGAGTAACTGGGGTATATCCTTCAGCCAAATGAATGTCTAGGGAAATTGATTCTACTGGTTGAGCCTTAGACTTCATAACCCACTTCTTCTCATGCTCCTTTTAAATGTCATCAACCTTCTTCTTTCCTTTTCATCAGATTTATCACTTCTTGTCGGTAGCTTCTTACTTTTGCAAAATTTAGCAATATGTCCTACTTTGTTGCATGCATAACAAGTGATATTATTATTTTTGAATTGCCTTACTGTAACCTTGACCATTCCTTGACCTGCATTGATTAGCCATATGTCCAAACTTTCCACATGTAGGACATTTCACATTCATTGTACAATCTTCTGTCTTATGACCATACATTTTATAATTTGAACATTGACCAAGAACTACATTTTTATCCCAATTTTATCTATTTCTACAATGTCTTTTCATATGACCAAATTTATTGCAAACAAAACATCTACCATTGAATTTGTGTGCATCGGGTTGCCTTACCAGTGACCTCTAATTCTGGTTGACCTTCTGATTATTCTGCATACCGGATGTGTCATCCTACTTTGTAGTACTAGAGCTTTCTCCATGCTAAAATCCAAGACCTCTAGTGTCTCCCTTGCACCTTTGATCCTTCAATAGCTCATCAAGTTTAGCAGAACTAACCTTGAACTTATCTTTGTATCCATTTGTAGCATCCAAATCTCCTCTTAGGAGAGTCACCATTATTTACGACTCTTGCTCATTGTTCTATGATTCCACCAATTCAGTTCTCAACACATCATTCTAATGCGCCAACCTAATGCATTCCTCATATCTGTCTTTCAGAGATATAGCAATTTTTTCTTCATTCTTCTTTTGGTCTTCAATCTCCTTGCACATCCTCATAGTTAGGGCTTACATTTGATTATTCATCACACCATTCTCCTCACTCAGCTTCTAACATTGTTCCTTAAGAGCATCCTTCTCTTCATTATCCTAATTTTGCAAAAGTTCCTTCCTTTTACCCTGAGCATTAGTTATATTTTCTTGCAGAGTGATAATGAATTATTTTGCAGATCTAAATTCATCTTCCAGCTTTATGTTCTTAAAATTTTAATCTTCAAAATATTGAAGAGAAACTTCAAGTTGTTGCCTCAAACACATCTCCATGGATTCTGGATTCAGGATATTCCTCGAGCTATTAGACTTACTTTGAGGCACAAATCTTTGATACCAATTCTTGGAATCTAAGAACATTGAGAGGGGGGTGGGGGAGTGTTGGCATTGTGTTGTCATTGATGTCAACTGGTATGGGATGACTATAGGTAGAAGATATGTTTGTGCAACACTGTCATGTAGGATTACAAGATGAGATATCTTTGATATCACCTTGTGTTGCAGAACACTGGTAAGGTAAATAAGAGAATGTCATTCAAACGAATGACCACTGGAGTCACCGGTACACAAGTTAGTGGTTGACTTGTGTGATTGAGATGGACAGGCTACCAATATAGTTTGTCATTGGTAAGGAGAGCATATCAACTGTTAAGTGATGTGTTGGCATGGAGAAGACAAATCAACCAAGTCAATGGCTCTCAACTAACAAGCTTATGACCAGTGTACAAGCACAATGGGTAAGGTTCTTGAGTTGTTGTTTGTGATGAAGAGGCGAAATGCTACCTAAATCACATCAACACAAGAGGAGAAGGATGAACTAGTCATCGATATGCTACGTGGATGAAGAACAACGGGACTCCCATGGGATGAAGATGCAGTCACCATGTGAAGAGATGACTGACAGTGAAAATTCTTGCACCAGATCACATGTGCTTGTTTCAAGATATGTTGGACAAACATAGAAGTGACATGAGCGCATTGTAGGATGCAAATGGCATGGATCCACTACCACCAGTATGTGGAGCTTATCTCCTACTATGCAAAGTATGCATCTTAGTTCTGTGAGAGAAGACAAAAGTAGAAGGCAGGTGTTTGAAGGCTTACACCGGATCTACCGATGAATCATTGGAATGCCTCAAGTGTGTGAGATCAGGGATATGCAATGGACCAACAAAGATGGCATATTAAGTTGCAGGGATAGGTGAAGAACTAATGAGTTTGTCACTTTGACAAACCGGTAGAGATGATGTCTGGTCTAATGATGAAGAAGGCAAGGCTGAGAAACTGCAGATCGAGAATGCAACCGGCATGAAGATGCCTCAGATGAAAATAATTGAAGATTGATGACATGGTGTCATCAAGGTGGTTTACCAGTATGTAATTCCATTGGTAATATGGACAAGGTGCAGATGCAGAAGACTTCCCACTTTGTGGGAATGAGCATGCTATGGATAGATATGTCTGGCGATTGATTAAGGTGTAGCACCAGTAGTTTAGCAAAGAGAAGACATAAAGGTTAACTGGTAAAGTGTGAGATACCGACATGGTTATTGAACCGGCATAAAAGAAGAACTGGTTGTGTGTTTGATCAGTGATCTTGTCTGAACCGATACAAAGATCCAAGCTGGCAGTCAATCGACGAAGGTGCCATGTGGAGCTAAGGTGGAAAGCATACAGAGGTTGGTGAAGTTTTCATCGACATGGTTGTTTGAATGATTAGTCGATATTAATGAAACAACCACAAATCATGGGATGAGTTGCACAGTCATTGCAAAGGTTTGCGGCTCGAGGTCTAGAGGATAATATAGAGCTAGCTCAGAGTGATTGAGGAGATCGAGACAGATGAAGGGAATCGCAAGACCAATCTTGCTGATTAACCAAGAAATCAACTGACAGAGTAAAAAGAAGATTACCAAAGATAGAATGTGTGATCAAGAAGGCATGACAATGGTAGTGATATGCAAACAGTTGTCTGTGTGATCAGATCGGATAAGATCTGATTGAATTTGGTTTTCCTCGAGGTTGATGAGGAAATCCTAATTCCCTAAAGTTTGAATTGGTTCTTGGCGAGAAAACCTAGTTATATGTATGTGAGCCAAAGATATTGTATAGTGTTATTGAATGGAAGATGATAGAGTTATTGCGAAGTGATTGAATGTTGCATGAGAGAGTTAGATCAGTTAGAAGAATAATAGTTGAAGATAACAGTGACTGAGTGAGTATAGATAAACTGGTGATGGGGTTTAACAAAAGGTTTAACCGGTATGGTTTGAGCAATTGGTATATTAGCTAGATTGCATCAGAGGAGATAGCTAGTAGGTGCTTGTACCAGCAAGAAGACAATTGAGAGGACTGAAGAGAATACCAGCAAGGAGAAGATCTAGCAGAGCAGAAGAAGAGTAGAGGTGAACCGATAGAGTTTACCAGCAATACAACAACATACAAGAGAAGCAAAAGAGTGAACTAGTGCAACAGAGAAGGTGTCTCATCGACAGAGTGAGGTAATGAAATGGTTACAAGATTCACTTATAATAGTATGACTAATTATGTATTTGAAGTTATCATTGTGATCACTGAGTTGTAGCTCAGTGCAAGGGCCCATAAATCAGTTAGGGGTTGGTTTGCCTTGGGTTTGTGCCCTAAATATTGTAACAGAGATTCATTGTGAGGCTGGATTGGAGCAGTAGACTCTAGCAGCATTTCTCACCAAGGTTTTTCCCATCTTGGGGTTTTCCTTGTACATACTAGTGTTATGAGATGTTCCTTTGTGTGAATGCATTTGTGTTTAGTCTCCTCACAAACCGGTAAGTCTGCATTCAGCTAGATCTATTAATCGGTATACTTTCATAAGGATAGTTAACAGGAAAAGTTTGAGAACCACTGATTCACCCCCATCTCAGTGGTGCATTGTGTCTAATAGGGGTGAATCAATTCTCTACCAGTATGGAGAAATTTAACCTTATTAATACAACAACTCAAAAACCGATAAATATAAAAGAATATAACAATAAGAAATAATGCAACCACAAAGATGAACACCATAACATCACATATTTATATGTGGAAAACCTCAAAGAGGAAAAACCACAATGGGATTGGAGACCCACAATATCTATCCACTGATCAGATGAATACATATTACAATAAGGGGCCTGCACATGCAGAAAGCCACATTTCCTAGAGTGCACTGCTCATCACAATGGAGTCTCACTGACTACAAAAGAGGTTAACCAACTCAAAATATTTGGACAACAATCCAAAAAGAAGAACTGCCTATGATAGCATCAAACATGCCAGATTACAGTTTTGGTTAAGCTCAATGTCGGAGGCCCAAAACCTCTTGCATAAATCCAACTCGATCACCTATGATTGACCAAAACCTCTTCTCAAATGATTATAACATTATTCACTCCTTGCATATATTCTACAATGAGATCTTACATATATTTATACAAACCCGGGACCTAAATAATTAGGTCGGCCACCCAAATGATAATTCAATAGATCCATTACATAATCCTGAAATAAAATCATAAAACTTGTCGGCCTAAGGCAAAAAAAATATCATCCAATCAATAAAACATCCTGGAAGTGCATCAGAAGGATCCATCAACACGTTTCATGAAACCAATCCATAACCTAGATAGCACCAGACCTAAATTAGATCCACACACGCCAAAGCAATGACACCAATCAATTGAGGCAGGAACAAAATCATCATCAGCATCCTGAATCCCTTCTAGAAGCTGCACCAACACCACTTATGCATAAACCAAAACATATCTGATCATACCTATCCTAGCACAAAATAGTTTATTTTTTTCATAAAATTTAATCATTCTCTAATACATTAAAAAAATCATACTTCACCCTTTATCATGTATGAATATTTCTAAACACATAAAATGTAGTTTTAAACATAGCATGAATTATGTAGGAGATAAACATAAGGAACATCATATATTATCCCATAGTTGCACAAATAAAAACTCAAAAATTATACAACATGCAAAGTATTTAAAATATGAAGTTTCCTAAGGACTATAAAACATACAAATTATACAAAAAAGTACTAGCATTCTTCCACTTGTTGAATACTTTGTGTAAGGCCCTTTAATCCTAAACTATCAATTGTTTATACCAACCATCCCCATTAATATTTAATAGACCATGAAAATTTGTAAAAACACTCATAGCTTTGTCAATGAATCAACAACATTCTTTTATGTATCAACATTTTCTAATAGTACTAATTTTCATTTTGTAGCATCGTAAATTGTCACTGGGCCAATTTACACCTCATTTTTGTGCCCATACTTTAGCACCTCCCCCTCATCATCTATTTGGGTCCATTCAATGCCTTAACTTCACTTTTGTGCCTAATACACCCACCAAATGATTCCCTAGAGGGTTCCCTCCTTGGTCCTAAATTCTAGTCCTTGAGGGCGCTAGCACCTTGGTCCTAGACTAGAGTGCCTAGTGTTAGGATTCCCACAGATACTGAGAGGGGGGGGGTGAATCAGTATCTAATTGGTATATCAATTTTCTTAACTTAAAACATGTAGAGCATATTATAACAGTGTACCAGTATGTAAGAAATAAAGCAATAAACAGAATTAAAAGCATCCACATGAAAAGCACACCATAACACAAGGATTTAACAAGGAAACCCGGTGTGGGAAAAACCTTGATGGGATTTGTGACCCACAGTATCCACTTACTGGCCAATAAGAGAATATTACTTACAAGAGGGGCTTGCACATGTACGAAGGCCAATTGCCTAGAGCTCACTGCTCAATGGGAAGTCTCACTGACTTACAATGTGTATTATACAAATTCAATATCTTGTACTACTTTACAATAGCATCTATAATGCCAGATCCAGTACCAGTTTCTGCTTTGTTCTTTACATAAAACCTTTAACTTATATTTCGCATAATAGGTCTGCCTTATATCTTTTCTTATTTGCTCACTTCTGCATATAAAATGTCTACAATGATCTCTCTTATATATAAGAGCCATTTTACAACTTGCCAAGTCGGCTTTACAAAGATTTTACAATAATAAACAAAATATAATAAAACAAAAATCCTATCGGCCTCTATGCTGGTATACTTCCTTTCTCTATGTCGGTGCCGGTGGTCTGAGTGCCGGTGTAGAGTGTAATCTGTTGATGTCGGTGAACTATCTTTCCGGTGTAATGCCTTGTCGGTGCCATAGGATTGTAAGGTTGCCATCAATGACAAAACCTTCAATCACCTACAATGTCTCATTGGAGTGTGCATATGCCAACACTTAGCGGAGGGGGACCCATTTTTTAAGAGAATTTTGGGTCCTATCTCTTTGGGGGAAAATTAAGTCGGTGGGTCAATATGAACATTGGAGGTTGGCCTAATTGGTAAATTGACCCTGAATCTCATATATAAAGACATTAATCAATTCATTTCAATCCTGACAAATTCATTTAAAGGAATCAAGCATTCAAGCATTGAAGCATTCGTCATCAAGCATTTTTAGAGGTCTTCAAGGTTGTATATTCTTCATTCAATCATTGTGGAGAAACATTACATCATTAATTTGCAAGCATGTGTGTGTGATTAGGGTTTTGTCATGTTCATGCCATTTCATACAATGTATGTGATTACATTCAAGAAGCAAAGCATCATTATTAGTTATTGCAAATATGAGGTATATCTTTCCATTGTTTATTTTAGTATTTGCAATATTTCATTCAAGGTTAATTCCTAAATTGGGGGTTGACTTAGGAAAAACCCTATTTCCAACCTATTTCCCTTCTCTAGTGTTTACACGTTCAGGTATGGAGTTGTGATCTCTAGAGTCAACTTTATTTATAGTGACAAAAAGATCCCCCATTGGAATGTGAAAATTGTGGAGGACCAGAGCGATTGGCGCTTTGGTCTTGACATTTTAGGAGCTCTTTCAGACAACAGGTCCATATACACTTACATTCCTCAGATCAAGGTTTGTGGCTCGATCCGATGACTATAGCTCACTGTTTCCACTTATTTACCTTCTATTTTAGCACATTCACCCTAATTTCAGCATCTTCAACAATTAGTTCAACTTAAGGGAAAGAAGAAGCACATTCAACACACCCCTGGAAATTGATCAGAATCTAGATCTACTAGATTTAAATCTATCAAATTCCTATCTTTCCCTGATGTAATGGTCCCTAAGTAAAATTGGTTGTTTTACTACATCTAATGATGGAAACCTTAATTTTCACCATTACACATTCTAATATTTCTTTTGAAAAGATATGTTGTATTATAATATGCTTAAATGACCAAACATGATAAATATAATTCCTAGAAACATGATAAATATATTTCTTGACAAAATATATTACACTCTAACTATCATTGTCAATTCATTTTTTTCAAGCCAAATAACAAAACACAACCTTTATAACCAAACTAATTTACCATTTACTCATCAAACTTACTACTTGAAAAATATCAAATAGATATAGATATTTGTGTTGGCATTATGTGAACCGACATGAAGACATAATGACATTATATGTTGTCATTGATGTCAATATGTGTTATGAAGTGAACCGGCATATGTGATATGTGAGAAGAGGGAATTGGCATATGTCTGAACCGGTTTATATGCCAAAGTGAAGCAGTATATTTGTTCAAGGTGAACCGGCATGTAGTTATGGGAACCGACACATGGAAGCATTGTATGACTACCGGTTGGTAGGTAGCTTCCACTTCAGGATTTCCAGTTGGAGTACCTCAAGTCTGTGTGACTCAATTGGTGATCTTTGTGTGATGAGTTAGCAGTATAATGGAGAACAGATCATGTTGCCATGTAAGCTCTGTGTGCGTGAAGGATCTTGCATGAAGAAGACCATTCCTATCTACCTCGGGAATGTGTGAAGTCTGTCAAACAGTGATAATGCGTGATGGATTATCAGCCACCATGAAATTGGTGGAAAATGGATGATGGAGAATGTCTTGAGATCGATTCAAGACTGTTGCATTTAATGCAGTATGATTCAACGATTAGGATTGAACTGCTTGAATTGCTTAACCTAACAGGTTTAGGGTTTAGGGTTTTTGCTACCGACCTGTCTGTTTTCTATAAGGTCGATGTTGTGTTTCTTTCTAGGGTTGTTGGCAAAAGTTGTGAATGTCTATCCAAGGGAAGTGATATGTGATTCTTGCCAGACCAAAGGAGAGAAGAGATGCCTACAAAGTGAATGTGTAGAAGGAGAAGAGGAGCCTAAACGGATCTGCATTAGCATTGAGTGATGTTAACAGATCATTGTAATTCTTGTTGATCTCTAACGACTTCAATAGTTGTAAAATACCCTAATAGGGTAGCCTTAACTGGCTTGATGCAAAATCCCCTAATAGGGTGGCCTTAACAGGCTTGATTCAAATCCCTTAACTGGGTAACTCGAGGTTAATGAGTTATGAGAAGCTATAGAGCTCTGGAGATCCTTTAGCTATTGAGTTCTTGAAATCCTCTAACAAGGTGACCCTACCGGTTTTAACCCTTAACCGGGTGATCCCTAACAGGATCGGTTCCTAGAAGAACCTATTGTAATGTCTTTAACCGGACAAGGCTCCTAACAGAGTGGACTTCAAAAGAGTTCAAAAGAAACTTGTGGGTATTCATCCCCACCATGGTTTTTCCCAGTTGGGTTTCCACGTGAAAAAATATGTGTGTCATGTGTGATGCTTTTATCTTGTGATGCTTTGTTATTACCTGTTGAGCATGTGATGGTTCTGTGTTTTATGCCTGTCTATAAAGCATACTGAACTAACTATTGTGACGATCAAAGGATAGTTTACTTTTTCATGCATGAGGGTGAAATGGTAGTGTTGTTTTGAGATAAATGAAAAGCTAAGTGTTCAACCAGTCAATACTTGTTTTAGACACTCTTGGCTTTACCAGTTGCAGTCTATGTTGATTAAGTATTCTTATTTGCTAGTCGTTTGGAGTATTTGCTATCAAACCGGTTTTGAACAGTATTTGTGTTTGTACTGATTCACCCCACCCCTCTCAGTACCAGTTTGGTACTAGTGGTTCATCATTGAGTCATCAATTGGTATCAGAGCACCTCCAGGTCCTCTGTGTTGTAAGCTTAACTGCTTGAGGAAAAGATCCTAGTCAAATGATGAAGAGGGAAGGTCCAAAGTTTAACAGGGAAAATTTTGGTATATGGAAAGACAGGATGAAGATATTCATCAAAAGCATGGGTGTTCAACACTAGAGTTATGTTGAAAATGTATATGTTGTTGCTACCGGTACTCTCACCGATGACCAAAAGGGAGAGATACAAGAAAATGGGCAAGTCATGGAAGCCCTCATCAGTAGTCTATCTGATATTGAATTTATTGATGTTTAGGACAAGGCAAATCCCAAAGAGGTATGGGATGCTCTTGAAAATATCTATGGTGGTGATGAGCATGTAAAACAGGCTAAGGAAGAAAGCCTAAGAGGGAAGTTTGAAGACTTGCAGATGGTTGAAGGAGAGACCATTCAGTAGTATGGAATAAGAATCAAAATGGTTGTTGGAGAAATCAAGAGTGCAGGTGGCAAAATAAAAGATTCCACTGTGGTAAGTAAAGTCCAGAGATCCCTATTGTCGGTCTATGCAATAAGGGTCACTATTGTTCAGGAGCTAAGTTCAATAGACAAGTCTAAGGTGTCCTTGGATTCCATCATAGCCAAGTTGACAGCCTATGAGCTAAATAGTTTTGATGGTAGTGTTCAAAAGATAGAATCAGCTTTTAAAGCCTCTGCTATACCATCTAGAAAAGGAAATGAGGCTAGCACTAGTGGGGAACCTAGTCAAAGCAGAGAAATGAATGATGAGGAGATTCTGATGGAATTTGAAGCTCTTCTTGCTAGGAAATTTCCAAAAGGAATTGGTAAATACAAAGGTAAGCTCCCTTTGAAATGTTTTTCTTGTAATCGGATAGGACATATTGCTTTGAACTATCCTAATAGTGACAACAAGGATAAATCGGAAAGGTTTAGGAAATTCAAAGGAGGAAACTGGAGAAACTGTTTTGTGGCAATTGATGAAGGTGTCATAGATGAGGAATCAGAAGATGAAGAGAATGAAGACATTGTGTTTGTTGCTGTAAGGAAGATGTGGCAGACAAGAAGGCTCTTGTCTCCCAGTTTGATAATTCAAATGAGTGGATCATTGATAGTGGTTGTTCTCACCATATGACTGGTGACCGGAGCAAGTTTCTATCCTTAGAGGAGTATGATGGTGGTGTGGTTCACTTTGGCAATGATGCACCATGCATGGTCAAAGGCAGAGGGTCCATCTCTTTGAATGCAAAGAGTAGTGTTGACAATGTGTACTGGTTTGATGGTCTCAGACACAACCTTCTAAGTGTTGCCCAGCTAAATGACAGTGGCCTCACTTTGCAATTCAAGAATGGAGTTTGCAGAATCAAAGGAAAAGATGGTAAATTGGTGGCCACCGGCATGCAGACCAAAGGTAACTTATTTCAGTTGAATGCAAGTGCAAGTACCTATCTTATGGCTAAGCTTGATGATAGTTGGATATGGCATAGGAGACCCTATCACATAAACTTTGATAACATTGTAAAGGCTACTAAGATCAAGGTAGTTAGAGGGTTACCGGTGCTAAACAAACCGGATAATACCTTGTGTAGAGAGTGTCAATTTGGGAAAATGTCTTCCTCAACTTTTAAAGGTAAATCTTTCACTACTGACAACTTGCTTGATCTTGTACATATTGATTTGTGTGGTCCTATGAAAACTAGAAGTGTGCAAGGTGATAGGTACTTCATGATCCTCACTGATGACTGCTCAAGAATGATGTGGGTCACATTCTTGAAAGACAAGTCTGAAGCCTTTGGGAAATTCAAAGCTTTTAGAGCATTAGTGGAGAAGGAAAGTGGTAAAAGGATCAAGTGTCTCAGAACTGATCAAGGAGGGGAATTCACTTCTAGTGAATTCAACAAGTATTGTGAAGAATTTGGCATCAAAAGATAGTTATCTGCCCCCCAGACTCCATAGCAGAATGGCCTAGTAGAGAGGAATAACTGGAATGTGGTTGAAGCAGCTAGAACCATGTTGATTCAAGGAAAGGTAGCTCACACCTTTGGGAGAGAAGCGGTGAGCACTGTAGTCTACACTATGAACCTGGTACTCATAAAAAAGGGTAAGGACAAAACTCCTTATGAGTATTGGACCGGTAAGACACCTATGGTTAGCTACTTTAAGGTATTTGGTAGCAAATGTTACATCAAGAGGAGTGAACATCAGGGCAAATTTGAAGCTAAATGTAATGAGGGAATATTTCTAGGATATTCCACCAAGAGTAAAGCTTTCAAGTGCTACAACAACAGGACTCAGAGAATTATGGAAAGTATCAATGTAAGAGTTGATGAATCCTTTGAGAAAACTGAGGAAACTGACAGTGAGCAAGCTGTAAATGAACCGGTTGCAACCTTCTGGGAATCAGTTGTTAGCCAACCAAGTACTAGTAACAGTGTCCTTGAATTGATGAATGCTGATACTGATGAAGATGAGGATGAAGAGGAAAAGCAAGAAGAACCAGTTAAGACCATTGCTTGGTATGTCAAGTTGAATCATGATCCTAAGCAGATCATAGGTGATAAGGATGCAAGAATCCTTACAAGAAGAAAGATCAGAGAAAACTCATGTATGATCTTTGACTTTGAGCCTAAATCATTCAAAGAGGCTCATAAAGATGAAGACTGGATCAAGGCAATGGAAGAGGAACTTGACTAGATAGAGAAAAATGGTACATGGTACTTGGTACCCAGACTAGAGCATAAAAATGTCATTGGCACCAAATGGGTGTCTAGAAACAAGTTGAATGAGGATGGCACAGTGATTAGGAATAAAGCCAGATTGGTGTGCAAAGGATATGCTCAAGAAGAAGGAGAAGACTATGGAGAAATCTTTGCTCCTATAGCCAGATTGGAAGGAGTTTGTATGCTTCTTGCATATGCAACTTTTAAAAGGTTCAAAGTATATCAGATGGATGTAAAATATGCATTCCTAAATGGTGTACTTGAAGAGGAGGTATATATAGAGCAACCAGATGGGTTTTCCCTATCTGAAGATAGTGATATGGTGTGCAGACTACATCAAGCCTTATATGGTCTAAAGCAAGCACCTAGGGCATGGTATGAGTGCCTACATTCCCATCTTATGAAGATTGGATTTGAGAGAACAAGTGAAGATAGAAATATCTACGTGAAGTCTGAAGGAGATCAGATCCTGATCTGTGAGGTTTTTGTTGATGACATTATCTTTGGAGGAGATGACAAGATGAGTCATGAGTTTGCTGATGAGATGAAGAAAGAGTTTGAGATGTCACTCATAGGGGAGATTAAGTTCTTCTTTGGACTACAGATCCAGCAGATGGAAGATGGAATCTTTATCACTCAGTCCAAATATGTCAAAGAGGTACTGAAGACCTTTGGCATGGAAGATAGCAAACTCGTTGGTACACCAATGATGACCGGTTGCAAATTGACAAAAGAGGATGATTCCGCACTGATTGATGAGAAGGAATACCGATCAATGATTGGTAAGTTGCATTATGTAGTGCATAGCAGACCGGATATTGCACATGCAGTTGGCATTACTGCAAGGTTCCAGAAGAGTCCAAGAGAATCCCACTTGATTGCAGTCAAGCAGATTCTTAGGTATCTGAAGGGAATAGTTGACTATGGATTGTGGTACCCATACAACAATGATTTCAATCTGAAAGTGTTCACGGATGCTGATTGGGTAGGTAATGTGGATGATCAGAAAAGCACAACCAGTGGTGCATTCTTTCTTGGTGGTAGACTGGTCTCATGGATGAGTAAAAAGAAGAGTTGTATCTCTTAGTCTACAATGGAAGCAGAGTATGTTGCAGCTTTCATGAACTGCACTCAGACAATTTGGATGAAGCATGTACTAGAAGGCTTCAAGATCCCTATGTCTAAACCGGTAAGTATATTCTGTGATAACACAAGTGCTATCAATGTATCAAAGAGTCTGGTTTTACATTCTAGAACCAAGCATTTTGAGCTTAAGTATCATTTCTTGAGGGAAAAGGTTCAGGATAAAGAGATTGCACTGGAGCATGTGTCCAGTAAGGAGTAGTTAGCAGACATATTCACTAAGCCTCTCCCAAAGACTACATTTGTGCATTTAAGAGGTGAATTGGGGATACTACCCCTTCAGGAGGTGAACTAAAAGTAATTTTTCCACATCAATCAGGTATTGCAAGGTCACATTTTGGTTGATTGATGTGTTGAAGGATGCTTCTCCTCAGGGGGAGCAGCATGATGGAACAAAGATGCTTGTACCTCCACTTTGGCATTGTTGTCAAAGGGGGAGAATGAGTGAAGCAAAAATATATCTGCAGCAAATGGGGAGAAGATGTGAAGCAGAGAAGATATCTTTGTATATTTCCATCAATGCCAAAGGGGGAGATTGTTGGCATTATGTGAACCGGCATGAAGACATAATGACATTGTATGTTGTCATTGATGTCAATATGTGTTATGAAGTGAACCAGCATATGTGATATGTGAGAAGAGGGAACTGGCATAGGTATGAACCAATTTATATGCCAAAGTGAAGTAGTATATTTGTTCAAGGTGAACCGGCATGTAGTTATGGGAACCAATACATGGAAGCATTGTATGACTACTGGTTGGTAGGTAGCTTCCACTTCAGGATTTCCCGTTGGAGTACCTCAAGTCTATGTGACTCAATTGGTGATCTTTGTGTCATGAGTTAGCAGTATAATGGAGAATAGATCATGTTTCCATGTAAGCTCTGTGCGCGCGAAGGATCTTGCATGAAGAAGACCATTCCTCTCTACCTCGGGAATGTGTGAAGTCTATCAAATAGTGATAACGCGTGATGGGTTATCAGCCGCCATGAAATTGGTGGAAAATGGATGATGGAGAATGTCTTGAGATCAATTCAAGACTATTGCATTTAATGCAGTATGATTCAATGGTCAGGATTGAACCGCTTGAATTGCTTAACCTAACAGGTTTAGGGTTTAGGGTTTTTGTTGCCGACCTGTCTATTTTCTATAAGGTCAATGTTGTGTTTCTTTCTAGGGTTGTTGGAAAAAGTTGTGAATGTGTATCCAAGGGAAGTGATACATGATTCTTGCCAGACCAAAGGAGAAAAGAGATGCCTGCAAAGTGAATGTGCAAAAGGAGAAGAGGAGCCTAAACAGATCTTCATTAGCATTGAGTGCTGTTAATAGATCCTTGTAATTCCTGTTGATCTCTAACCACTTCAATAGTTGTAAAATCCCCTAACAACGTAGCCTTAACTAGCTTGATGCAAAATCCCCTAACAGGGTGGCCTTAACAGGCTTGATTCAAATCCCTTAACCAGGTAACTCGAGGTTAATGAGTTCTGAGAAGCTATACAGCTCTAGAGATCCTTTAGCTATTGAGTTCTTGAAATCCTCTAACAAGGTGACCCTACCGGGTTTAACCCTTAACCGGGTATTATAGCTATCCCTTAATCGGGTGATCCCTAACATGATTGGTTCCTAGCAGAACCTATTGTAATGTCTTTAACCAGACAAGGCTCCTAACAGAGCGAACTTCAAAAGAGTTCAAAAGCAACTTGTGGGTATTCATCCCCACCATGGTTTTTCCCAGTTGGGTTTCCACGTGAAAAAATATGTGTGTCATGTGTGATGCTTTTATCTTGTGATGCTTTGTTATTACATGTTGAGCATGTGATGGTTCTGTGTTTTATGCTTGTCTATAAAGCATACTGAACTAACTGTTGTGATGATCAGAGGATAGTTTACCTATTCATGCATGAGGGGGAAATGGTAGTGTTGTTTTGAGTTAAATGAAAAGCTAAGTGTTCAATTAGTCAATACTTGTTTTAGACACTCTTGGCTTTATCGGTTGCAGTCTGTGTTGATTAAGTATTCCTGTTTGCTAGTCGTTTGGAGTATTTGTTGTCAAATTGGTTTTGAACTATATTTGTGTTTGTACTGACTCACCCCCCCCCCTCTTAGTACCAGTTTGATACTAGTGGTTCATCATTGAGTCATCAATTTGATCTTCAACCTGATTGGAATCCATCTGTCAATCAAGAGGACAAATAACCACTAATATTGTATACATGATTAGAATCCATGTGGCCATCATCAAGAGAAATAACCTCTACTAATGAGCACTAAGGGATTTTGTAACCGTAGCATTTGATTGAGATAATGGAGGGGAAATTTCTCCACGGACTTTGTATCCCACATCTACGAATGTTGGCTGCAGAGGTTTCTAAAAATGAATCTTAGCTTTACTTAAGAGCATTGTCACAATCTCAAACATTTATGGCCTATGAGCGGCAGAACCTTGTATGCACATAAGCGCAAGGTTTATCACCCTCACCACCTCTTCTTCGTTATACCATTCTATCTTCCCTTTTCTTTCCACAATCTGTAAAACCTTGTTTTCTTCGAGTAGGCTCCAAACCTGCGATATTTTTTTTCTGAAAATGATCAATATTTTTAAGAGAGAGAATGATGAGATAAAAGGATGAAAATAATACTACTAGAACTGTTAAATACTCGTTCAAGTAGATATTTCTTATCAGGTGGTTGATTCAAGTCTATGCTTTTTCCGCCATTGATAATTTCAAGAACCACCACACTAAAGTTGTAGTTGTTAGCTTTCTCTATTAATTATCCATGACCAGCATATTCAAGAGTCGTGTATCCTCTGCAAAGGAAAATAAAATAAAAATGATGTTACTGTATTTGTTGAAATTTTAATAAGAAAAGCAATGGACTAAGGAGGGATTTTCTCATAAGGTTCTTGCAAACTTTGTGCTAATATGGCTTTTATCATGTGGGAGAAGTCTTGCCAACCCAAAATCTGCTATTTTTGCCTCAAAGTTGTAATCAAGTAATATATTGCTTGATTTAATATCACGATGGATGATATAGACATGGAATTCCTTATGGAGATAGGCCAGACCATGTGCTGGACCCAGGATAATGTTGAACCTTTCCTTCCAACCCAAAGGTTTTTAATGTTCTCATGCATGCAGAACAATTCACTAGAGTTTCAAAATCTACCATGTTTGTTGTAATCGATGAAAGAAGAAAAAGAAGAAAGTTAAGGAGAAGAAAACCAAATAATATTTTGTCGAGGCTGCCGTTAGGCATGTACTCATAAACCAAGAGCCTTTCTCATCCTTGTCAGCAACATCCAAGCAAACACACAAGATTTTTGTGATGAATATTTGAAATAAGTTTCACTTCACTTTTGAACTCAGTAATTGCATGGACAGAGCAGCCCAATGTCAGCTTCTTTATTGCCACAATGTTTCCATTTTTCAACGTACCCTAAAAAAAGGAACACATCATTTGCACAGATTGAGACACAAGCCTATTGAGGGAAGGAAATAAGTGATAATATACCTTGAATGCTTCACCAAACCCTTCTTTTCCAAGCTTATTTGCTTGATCAAAATTGTTTGTTTTCTTTTTTAGTATCTTGAAGTCAAAATCTACTGGCCTGCAAAGTTTTGTGGCTCCTTCAGTATCCACTATAACATATATTTCAGTTTGTTATATTAGTACTGATTTTTGCAGATATTTTCAAATTTTTGTGAGTAACTGTACATATCCTTATGTATAGATTTTGGCAGATTCCTATCTTTCATATTGTTGTCAAAGGGGGAGAGAGCAGAGTGAAAAATGGTGTAAATTGTCAAGAGGAGCTTGTAGATTCTTAGAGAGTTTGAAATTTTCAAGGTTTGTAGTCTTCAGTGTAGAGTTTATTTTTCACAATGTTGCCATCAATGCCAAAGGGGGAGATTGTTGGCAAGACAAACTATTCCGGTTAACATCGGTGCATGAGAGATGATTAAGAGTTGTCATTGATGGCAACCCATTTTGGAAATCGCATTCGGTGTATGTAGATTTGATTCACCAAAAGTCATAGTGTTCATAAGGCATAAGTTTGGAAGGTGAAACACAATAACTGGTGGAACATGAGATCATTGTGCACATCTTGATCTTGGTGATGTAATTTTTGTTACGGTGATAAATGCAGATGATTTGAGGTTCAAGGTAGCTTATATTGTGAGCTTGATATCCGGTGTTGATTATTGAGCATGATTAAAGGTTTGGTGTCTGGTAATTCAATTAGCACAGAGATATTCTTGTGTAACGTGTGGTGCAAAATTGTTGGGTTGATTTTGGTGATTGGTTTCATGTTTGAGGAGATTGAGCCGACTTGTATTAATCTTGTTATCATTATGTTTGGGTTCACATATGGATTTTTGTGTGGATTGAACTGACTTAAGGTTACACTTTTCATGTTGCGCGTTGCGCGGTTTTTGTGGAGCCGACCTATTTGAGATCTTATTAGGTTCTATGGGTACATAATGTCGACCTAGATGATCATTTTATGCATGATATATGTGGATGTCGATGTGTGGTATGCAAATAAGCATTAGAATGCAAAATTGGTGCTCTGGTAGGTGACTGTGCAACAAAACATGGCAGAAAGGTAGAGTAGCATTTGGTAGTCAGATTGTGCTTGACCAGAACTGATCTTTGGCATTTGTAGATGCTATATTCCATTTTAGACACTATAATTACTCTTGTATCTCATTTGTAGGATAATGAGTCCTCTGGATTTTTGCCCTCTTACGTAATTGAGTAGTGAGCTCTACGTAGTGTGCCTAAATGCAAGTGCATTTCCATTATGTAATAGTATCATACTTCTGGCCACAGTATAATAATATTGTGGGTTCAAATCCCACCAAGCTTTTTCCCTTTCCAGGTTTCCATGTAAAAATATTGGTGTTATGGTTGTGTTGTTGATTGCTTTATGTTTTTTCACTTTACTTTCTTTCTTATGCATTCGATGGTTTAAGAATCAGATTAATAAGTTTGTAAATTGCATAACACTGATTCACCCCCCCCTTCTCAATGTTCAACGTATGACCCCTTAGGACAATATGATGTCTTAAGGGATCATATGGTGTCTTAAGAGGTCATATGGTGTTCTAACACATGTGTGGCCCCTTAGGATCCTATATGACTCCTTAGGACACCATATGACCCTTTTTAACATCCTGGTATGTACGACATGACCCCTTAGGACACAATATGAGCCCTAAGGATACCATATGACACCCTAAGGGCTCATATGGTGTTCTAACACATGTGTGGCCCCTTAGTACCCCACATGACCCCTAACAACACCATATGACTCCTAATGACACATATGACCCCTTAAGACACTATATGACCCCTCAGAACACCATATGACCCCTTAGGTAACTATATGGCCCCTTGGGACACCATATGACCCATTTTAACATCCTACTACATGACATGACCCCTTAAGACACCATATGAACCCTTAGGACATCATATGACCATTTAGGATAATATGAAGTCCTATGGGGTCATATGGTGTCCAAAGGGGGCATATGGTGTTCTAACACATGTGTGGCCCCTTAGGACCCCATATGACCCCTAACAATACTATATGACCCCTTAGGACACCATATGACTCCTCAAGACACCATATGACCTCTTTTAACATCCTAGTACAGAACATGGACCCATAGGACACCATATGACACCTTAAAAGACCATATCAACCCTTAGGACAATATGATGTCCTAAGGAGTCATATAGTGTTTTAACACGTGTGGCCCCTTAAGACACCATATGACACCTTAGGACTATTAATGACCCCTCAGGACAACATATGACCCCCCGGGACACTATATGACCCCTTAGGACACCATATGACCCCTTTTAACATCCAAGAACACATCATGACCCCTTAGGATACCATATGACCCCTTAAGACAATATGATTTCTTAATGGTTCATATGGTGTATAAAGGGGTCATATGGTATTCTAACACATGTGTGGCTCCTTAAGACCCCATATGACCCCTCAAGACACCATGTGATCCTTAACAACACCGTATGACCGCTCAGGACACTATATGACCCCTCAGGGCACCATATCACCCATTAGGACACCATATGACCCCTAATGACACCATATGACCCCTTTTAACATCCTAGTATGTAACATGACCCCTTAGGATAGCATATGACCTCTTAGGACACCATATCATATTCTAAGGGTTCATATGGTGTTCTAAAACATGTGTGGCCCCTTACGACCCCATATTACCCCTAATGACACCATATGACCCCTTAGGACCCCATCTGATCCCTAATGACACCATATGACCCTTTAAGACCCCATATGACCCCTAATGACACCATATGACCCCTTAGGACACCATATGACACCAAACAACACTATATGACCCCTCAAGACACCATATGACCTCTTTTAACATCCTAGTACATGACATGACATCTTAAAACACCAATGAGCCCTAAGGACACCATATGACTTCATAAGGGGTCATATGGTGTTCTAACACATGTGTGGCCCCTTAGGACTCCATATGACCCCTAACGACACTATATGACCCTTCAGGACACTATATGAACCCTTAGGATACCATATGATGTCCTAATGGGTGATATGGTGTCCTGAGGGGTCATATAGTGTTCTAAAGGGTAATATGATGTCGTTATGGGTCATATGGTGCCTTCAGGGGTCATATGGGTTCATTAAGGGTCATATGGGGTCATAGAGCCCACACATGTGTTAGAACACCATATGACCCCTTAGGACATCATATTGTCCTAAGGGGTCATAAGGTGTCCTAATGGGTCATATGGTATAGTTAGGGGTCATATAAGGTCCTAAGGAGCCACACATGTATTAGAACACCATATGATCTGTTAGAACACTATATGACCCCTTAGGACATCATATTGTCCTAAGGGGTCATATGGTGAACCAATGAGTCATATGGTGTTGTAAGGGATCATATGGTGTTGTTAGGGGTCATATGCGGTCATAAGGGGCCACACATGTGTTAGAACACCATATGACCCCTTAGGACACCATATGACCTATTAAAACATCATATGGTGTCGTAAGGGGTCATATGGTGTTGCTAGGGGTCATATGGGGTCCTAAGGGGCCACACATGTGTTAGAACACCATATGACCCCTTAGGACACCATGTGGCCCATTAGGACATCATATTGTCCTAAGGATTCATATGGTGTCCTAAGGGCCATATTGTGTACTAGGATATTAAAAGGGGTCATATGGTGTTTACAGAAGTTGTATGGTGTCCTTAGGGGTCATCTAGTATCGTTAGGGATCATAAGGGTAACTAAGGGGCCACACATGTGTTAGAACACCATATGACCCCTTAGGACATCATATTGTCCTAAGAGGTTATGTGGTGTCCTAAGGGGTCATATCATGTACTAGGATGTTAAAAGGGGACATATGGTGTCTAAAAGGGTCATATGGTGTCGTTATTGGTCAAATGGGGTCCTAAGGGGTCATATGGAGTCCAAAGGGGCTACACATGTGTTAGAACACCATATGACCCTTTTGGAGACCATATGACCCCTTAAGACATCATGTTGTCCTAAGGGGTCATATGGTGTCTTAAAGGGTCATATGTTGTCCTAAGGGCTCATGTCATGCACTACGATGTTAAAAGGGGTCATGGTGTCCTAAGGGGTCACGTCATTTACTAGAATGTTAAAAGGGGTCATATGATGTTCTAAGGGGTCATATGGTGTCCTAAGGGCTCCTATGATGTCGTTAGGGATCATATGGGCTTCTAAGGGCCCACACATGTGTTAGAACACCATATATCCCCTTAAGACACCATATGACCCATTAGGATCCATCACACTGTACTAAGGGATCATATGGTGTCCTGAGTAGTCATCTCATGTACTAGGTTGTTAAAAGGGGCCATATGGTGTCCTAAGGGGTCATATGGTGTCCAAAAGGGTCATATTATTTTGTGAGGGGTCATATGGGGTCCTAAGGGGTCATATGGTGTCATTATGGGTCATATAGAGTCCTAAGGGGTTAAACATGTGTTAGAACACCATATGACCTCTTTGGACACCATATGACCCCTTAAGACATCATATTGTCCTAAGGGGTCATATTGTGTCCTCAAGGGTCATATGGCTGGTTTAGGAGCACCTAGGACTTAGGCTATGAGTTTTTTCTCAATTTTGTCTTGTACTGACCCTAGCCAAGTTAGGTAGTGAATAAGGACTCCAAGAGGGTCCAAGAGTGAGTAAGATGAGTAAAATGTAGGCCTAGATTGAGTTAGTTCTTCCTAGGTTTGCATTTTGTGCATAAGTAGTGGTTGGACTAGGTAGTTGACCTTCTTCATTGTCAAAAGTGCAAAAACTTGGTATAAGCATTAGGGAGGGTTAAATTAGTCTTAGAAATTCTTGAAATTCATGAGTGATGACTTAGAATAGGTCTCATAGGTTGAGAAGGCCAAAAATGCAAAAAGTGCAAAGTTGCAAAAAGTTGTCATGACAACTTTTGTCCTAAATTGATTAGCGATGGAGATAGGGATTGCCCAATGCCCTAGAATGACTCCACACATAGGGAATAATATAAGAACCCTATCTTTCATGGTCACCAAGGTTAGAGTCTTATTTTTGTAAGTTCAAAAATCTGAAACTACTCATTTTTGGACTGTTTGACATCATTTTGGCTTTATTTGCTCATTTTGTGAATACAAATCGATTCAATCCATTGATCCAGAAATGGATTGAGTTTCCTTGGTGTGTTATAGAGTATTTGGTTTCACTTCAAGCTTTGTAGATAAGTTGTATTTGTGTTTTCTTGTTTTGGTTTGCAAACAACCAATTTTGGCTTGTATATAGTAGTTTAGTGTAAAATGGTTGCCCCATGAATTCGATCCGTGCTACCATCATGACCTATTGGGACATGGAAGAAAACCACTTGTACAGTGTATATATGTAGGGAAAAGTGCTAGAGATGGAGTTTAATATGACTATCACCTTGTTCTAGGCAAGTCTAGGAGCAACCCGACTAGAGGAGACAGGGTGAATTTGGAGTGTAAAGTGCAGGGGTGAATGCAAGATCACAAAATAACATTTTGGAGTGGTCCAAGGTGTCCATACAGAGTTTCCTATCCAAGGAAAATCCTTGACAAGGCCATTCATTTCCCAAACACAAAATAGACCAGTCATTGCGGGTTAGAATGCCTAGAAACCATTAAAACCCCTCATTTTTGGGTTAGGGCAATGTACGGTGGGATAAGGAACCAAAACCACAAAAATAACTTGAGGTTAGGTGATTATTTGAAGAAAATCCAAACTTTCTATGGGATCTTTTGGACCATTTTCTCTCAAGCCCTGGAAAACCAGATTTTGTAGGCCTAAAAGGGCTAAATCCTTGTAGCCCTTTTCTAGGCAAAATGGTGAAATCGGTAAGAAGGGAAATTGTTGCAAACCTCAAATGGACCCAAAGACTATTAAAAACATGTTAGAAGCCACCTCCACATGTTTTGCATCAACTCAGAATAGTAGGAGGTCAATTTGACAATTTGAAGCCAAGACAGCCATAGTGAGCACATGGGAAGCATTGTGAATTGGTAGGGTTCCTAGCTAAAACACTTCAAAAAAACACCTTGAAATGGATAAGAAGCAATCAATAGAAGATATTGAGAATGACTTGGAGGTCTAGAGTGCAACAAGGCTTGGAGAAATGGTGGAATTGAGCAACACCAACTAGGTGAAGTGTTAGCAAACTAGGTGAACCCCATCAAATTGGTATCATAGCCTATAAGATTTGGGCTAGGTGAGTAGATGTCCTTAGTGGAATATGTAGGAGACAACAACATGGTGATCAATGCAGAGTTGGAAAAGAAAGGGGATGATCAGGAGGAAGAAAATAGACTCTTGAAGGAGAAGTTGCTAGAATTGGAGTGTAAGCTTGGTGAGATTGAAACCAAGGCAGATGAAGTGTTGGTAAAGGTTGAAGGAGCAAAAGGGAAGGGTAAAGAAGTATTAGAGATTGAAAAAGTACCTGAACATGACCCTATCCTAGAACAAGAACCTTTCCTGAAGGCATTGAAGGCCTTAAGTGGTAAATCACTAAAAGGATTTCCATTGTTCATTGGAAAGATGGAGGCAAAAGTGGTCCTAGAATGGATAGAAGGCATGGAGAACCATTTTGAATGCGAAGGCATAACTAAAGCCCAAAGAGTAAAGGTAGCCAAGTCAAGCATGAGAGGAGCTGCTCTCACATGGTGGAAATTTGTGCAAGATGAGAGGAAGAAAATGCGCAAAGCACCCATCTCTTCTTGGAAAGGCATGTTAGTCAAAATCAAAGAAGTCTATCTCCTTGATGACTATAAAGTGAAAATTCATAGAGAAAAACAAAACTTAAGACAAAAAGACCTTGATGTCAATAGTTATATGGAGGAGTTTCACAAACTTAGCCTTAGATCTCATGCAGTGGAAGAAGAGAGTCTCAAAGTTACTAGGTATGTAAATGGTCTACGGTGGAACATCCAAGAAGAAATCAGTCTAATGAGCCCAAGAAAAGTCCATCAAACCTATCAACTTGCCCTTAAGGTGGAGGAAAAACTAAAAAGAAGACATGACTCAAGCAACAATAGGGGCAAAGGTAGAGGAAAAGACAATAGAGGCCATAGGGGAGGCTTTGGAGGAAGAAGTTTTGAACAAAGGACACAAGGTGAGTATAAAATCACTGAGAAAAAAGAGACTGGCACCAATAGAGGAGGATTCAATAGAGGAAGGGGGTCCAACAGTCGTTTTAGAGGAAGATCTAGTGGCCAAGGTAGAGGTTCCTCATACTTTGCAACAATGAAGTGTTAGTATTGCAACCAACTTGGTCATCCAACATATAGGTGTCCAGAGAAGGGATCACCATCACATGGTGGTGAAAGAAGAGTGAACTATCTTCAAGAAGAGTCTTCAAGCAACAAGACTTCAGAGGTTGCCTTAGAGTTAGAGGTAGGTGACAACTTCATGATAAGGAGAACATTGATCAAAGATCTGGTCAGAGAAGAGCCAAGCCAAAGAAGGTCCTTATTTAGGATCAAATGCAATATTATGGACAAAGTTTACAAAGTGATCATTGATTCAGGGTCAACAGAAGACATTGTTTCAGAAGAGGCAGTGAGTAAACTCAAATTGCAAAGGATACCTCACAACAACCCTTATAGAGTCACTTGGTTGAACAAAGGCCAACATGTCCTAGTTAATGAGAAAGCATGGGTGGATTTTACCATTGGGAGGTATAAGGACAAGGTGTTATGTGATGTCCTACCCATGGATGCATGCCATCTTCTATTGGGAAGACCATGACAATTTGATAGATAAGCTATTCATGATGGAGCCAAGAATGCATACTCATTTAAGAAAGATGGAGTCACATTCAAGATTCAGTCTATCCTTGAGGAAGGTGAAAAGAGGGTAGTAGGTCCAAATATTCTTTTGGTGAGTGAGAAATAATTCTTGAAGACACTTGAGGAAGGTGAAGGTATAGGGTTTACACTAGTAATGAAGCCTAAAGATGAAGACAAGAAAGAGCAGCTAGATTTGCCAATAGAGGTGCAAGATTTGTTGAAGAATTTTAAAGGAATAGTGAGTGATGGACAACTAGCCACCTTACCTCCAAAAATAACCATAAGCCATCAAATAGACTTTATTCCCAGAGTATCCTTACCTAACAAGGTAGCTTATAAAATGACTCCCCAACAAAATGTTGAGATTTCCAAGAAAATCCAAGAGCTCTTAAACCAAGGTCTAATTAGGAAAAGTATTAGCCCTTGTGTTGTCCCTATTATGTTAGCCCCAAACAAAGGTGGTACTTAGAGATTGTGTACTGATTCTAGAGCTATAAATAAGATCACCATTAGATACAGGTTTCCAATTCCTAGAATAGAAGACCTAATGAATTCTTTAGGAGAAGCCAAGTACTTTACCGAATTTGACCTTAAAAGTGGATATCACCAAATTAGGATTAAGCAGGGTGATGAGTGGAAAACTGCATTCAAGACTACAGAGGGTCTTTATGAGTGGCTTGTAATGCCATTTGGCTTATCCAATGCTCCAAGCACCTTCATGAGACTCATGAATAAGGTGATGAAGGACTTAATAAGTAAATTTGTGGTGGTATATCTAGATGATATTCTCATTTTTAGTAAGGATAGGGTAGATCATATTAATCATTTGCAAGATGTACTACAAAGATTGTATGATGAAGAGATAACCATGAACTTGGATAAGTGTGAATTTTTTAAGGAGTTGGTTTACCTTGGGTTTGTGTTGTCTTAAGAAAACCTCAAGATGGATCCCAACAAGGTTGAAGCCATTGTAAATTGGCCTACTCCTAAGTCAGGAACAGAGGTGAGAAGCTTCCATGGACTAGCTCAGTACTACAGGAAGTTCATTAGGCAATTCAGTGCTATATGTGCACCAATGTTAGACACCATTAGGGGTGGAATGAAGGCAAAGTTTTAGTGGGTTGAACAAGCAAACAAAGGTTTTGAAACCTTGAAGGAGAAGATAGCTACTCAACTGGTGCTAGTGTTGCCTAGTTTTGAGAAACTTTTCATAGTAGAATGTGATGCAAGCAATGTTGCAATAGGTTTTGTCCTAAGCCAAGAAGAAAGACCAATAGCTTTCCATAGTGAGAATATAAGTGATTCAAAGAGGAAGTACTCCTCTTATGACTTGTAACTATATGCTTAGTGCAGGCTTTGAGGAAGTGGAGACACTATCTCCTTCCTAAGGAATTTGTAGTCTATACGGACAACCAAGCATTGAGTTTTCTAAACTCACAAGACAAACTCAGTCATAAACACATGAAATGGGTGGAGTAAATGCAAGCCTTGTTGGCATATGTGCAAGAGTATGATGAAATGATGATATTGTATGTTGTTATTAATGTCAATATGCTGAGAAGTGAATCAGTATAGTGAAGTTAAGCAACTGGCAAAGAGAACCAGTATGGTGGTGTAAACCAGTATATGTGCAATAAGTGAAGTGGTATGCTTGTCCAAGTGAACTGGTATGTCAGGACGAGAATCAATACAGAATGTGGTAGGACTACCAGTTGGTAGTCTTAGCTTTAGGGTTTCCAGTTGAAGTGTTCCAAGCCTGTGTGATTTAACCGATGACATTATGTGATGAGTTAGCATTGTAATGGAGATCAGATTGTGTTGCCATGTCAGCCTTGTGCACATGAAGGATCTTGCATGAAGAAGATTGATCCTATCTACCTCGAGAATGTGCGAAGTCTTTGCAAATGATGGAGAACGCGTGATGGGTTATCGACTCCATGAAGCGGTGAAGAACGAACGATGGAGAATGTCTTGAGATCTATTCAAGACCATTATATTCAAATGAAAAGTGCTCAATGGTCAGGATTGAACCAATCAATTGCTTAACCTAAGTGTTTAGGGTTTAGGGTTTATGCTACCAACCTATCTATGCTCTATAAGGTCGATGTTATGTTTCATGTTGAGGTTGTTGGCAAATGTTGTGTGTGTATCTAAGTGCAGAGATACGTGATTCTTGCTAGACCATATAAGAGGATTTATACCTACCTAATGTGTGTGCAGAAGGAAGGAACTAAAGCAGATCTGCATTGGCATTGGGTGCTATTACTAGATCATTGTAATACCTGTTGATCTTTAACTACTTCAACAGTTGGAAAATCCCTTAATCGGGTAGCTTTAACCAGCTTGCTGTAAATCCTTTAACGGGGTGACTCAAAGCCATTGAGTTCATAAAATCCTCTGACAAGGTAACCTCTAACAAGGTTTAACCCTTAACCGAGTATTCTAGCTATCCCTTAACAGGATCGGTTCCTAAGAGAACCTATTGTAACAGTCTTTAACCGGACTAGGCTTCTAACAAAGCGGACTTCTAAAGAGTTCAAAAATAGCTTGTGGGTATTCATCCCCACTGTGGTTTTTCCCAGTTGGGTTTCCACGTGAAAAATATGTGTGTCATATGTGATGTCTTTTTCATGTGATGCTTTGTTGTTTTCTATCAAGTGGTGAATCATGTTGATCTAGCAAGTTATTATATTTTTTATGATAGATTATCTGTTTATGCATAAGGACAAAGTGGAAATGAGGGAGTAGGTTGTGTGGAAAGCTAAGAAGATTGACTGGTTCATTTCTTTCATAGTTGCACTATGTGTAACTAGTAGTAGTCTAGTTTGGACTGGCATTAGAGATTGCCAGTAGTTTACAGTTTGCAATAAAACTGGTTCAGGAGAAGTTTTTTTCTTGTGCCTGTACTGATTCACCCTCCCTCTCAGTACTAGTTTGGTACTCACTTTTCATCATTGAGTTATCAATTGGTATCAGAGCAACCTCCAGGTCCTCTGTGTTGTAAGCTTAACTGCTTGAGGGAAAGATCATATTGTAATGATGAAGAGGGAAGGTCCAAAGTTCAACAGAGATAACTTTAAAATATGGAAGGACAGAATGAAGATATACAGCAGAAGCATGGGTGCTCAACATTGGAGCTATGTTGAGAACATTTATGTTATCCCTACCAGTACTCTCACCGATGACCAAAAGAGAGAGATTCAAGAGAATGGGCAAGTCATGTAAGCCCTAATCAGTAGCTTATCTAACATTGAGTTTATTGATGTCCAGGATAAAGACAATCCCAAAGAAGTATGGGATACTTTTGAGAATATCTATGGCGGTGATGAGCATGTAAAACAAGCTAAGGAAGAAAGCCTTAGAGGGAAGTTTGAAGACATGTAGATGGTTGAAGGTGATACCATTCAACAGTATGGAATACGGATCAAAACTATTGTTGGTGATATTAAGAGTGCAAGTGGTAAAATGGAAGATTCCACTATTGTCAAAAAAGTTTTGAGATCTTTATTACTGGTCTATGCAATAAGGGTTGCTACTATTCAGGAGTTGAGATCAATAGACAAGACTAAGGTATCCCTAGACTCCATCATTGCAAAATTAACAGCCTATGAGCTAAATAGTTTTGATGGCAGTGTTCGGAAGACTAAATCAACTTTTAGAGCATCTACTGCACCATCCGGAAAAGGAAAAGAAGCAAGCACCAGCGGTGAACCAAGACAGAGAAGAGAAATGGATGATGAAGAGATTCTGATGGAATTTGAAGCTCTTCTTGCCAAGAGACTTCCTAAGGGAACCGACAAATATAGAGGTAAGCTTCCTTTGAAATGATTTTCCTGTAACCAGCTAGGACACATCACTATAAACTATCCTAATGGTGATAGCAAGGACAAACCAGAAAGGTTCAAGAAATTCAAAGGAGGAAACCGGAGAAACTGCTTTGTAGCAGTTGATGAAGGTGTCACTGATTAGGAATCAGAAGATGAAGAAAATGAAGATATTGTGTTTGTTGTAGTCAAGGAGGATGTGTCAGACAAGAAGGCTCTTATCTCCCACTTTGATAATTCCAATGAGTGGATTATTGACAGTAGTTGCTCTCACCATATGACTGGTGACCGGAGCAAGTTTATATCCCTGGAAGAGTATGATGGTGGTGTGGTTCATTTTGGTAATGATGCACCATGTATGGTCAAAGGCAGAGGGTCCATCTCTCTAAATGGAAAGAGCAGAACTAACAATGTGTATTTCGTGGAAGGTCTCAAACACAATCTATTGCATTTTTCCTAGCTGAATGATAGTGGACTCACTCTAGAATTCAAAGGAATTCAAAAATGGAGTGAAAAATCAAAGGAAAGAATGGTGAATTGATGGCCACTAGTATGCAGACCAATGGTAACTTATTTCAGCTGAATGCAAATATAAGTACATGTCTTATGGCTAAGTTTGATGAAAGTTGGATATGCCATAGGAGACTCTGCCATGTAAACTTTGATAACATTGTGAAGGCCAGTAAGACCAAGGCAGTTAGAGGATTACCTATGCTGAGCAAACTGGAAAATCCTTCATAAAGAAAGTGTCAACTAGGGAAAATGTCTTCCTCAACCTTCAAAGGTAAATCTTTCACTGCTGAATTTTTACTTGATCTTATGCATACTGATTTATGTGGTCCTATGAAAACTAGGAGTGTGTAGGGAGATAGGTGTTTTATGATTCTAACAAATGATTGCTCAAGAATGATGTGGGTCACATTCTTGAAGGATAAATTTGAAGCTTTTGGAAAGTTCAAAGCCTTTAGAGCACTGGTAGAAAAGGAAAGTGGTAGAAGAATCAAATGCCTTAGAATTGATCAAGGAGGGGAATTCACTTCTAGTGAATTCAACAAATATTGCGAAGAGAATGGCATCAAGAGGCAATTGTCTGCCCCCCAGACTCCACAACAGAATGGATTAGCAAAGAGGAACAACTGGACTATGGTTGAAGTGGCTAGAACTATGCTGATCCAAGGAAAAGTTGCTCACACCTTTTGAAGAGAAGTGGTGAGCATTATAGTCTACACAATGAACCAGGTACTCATCAAGAAAGGAAAAGATAAGACTCCTTATGAGTACTGGACTGGTAAGACACAAGTGGTAAGCTACTTTAGAGTGTTTGGTAGTAAATGTTACATCAAGAGGAATGAACATCAGAGCAAGTTTGATGCTAAATGTGATGAGGGAATATTCTTAGGATATTCCACCAAGAGTAAAGCTCTCAAATGCTTCAACAATAGGACTCAGAGAATTGTTGAAAGCATCAATGTTAGGGTTGATGAAAACTCTAAGAAACCTGAGGAAACCGGTAGTGAGCAAGTAGGAGATGAACCAGTAGTAACCTTTTGGGAATCGGTTGCAAATCAGCCCAATACCAGTAATTGTGCTCCTACACCAGTAGATGCTGATGAAGAAAAACAAGAGGAAGCTGTTAAGAATATACCTAGGTATGTCAAACTCAATCATGATCCAAAGAAAATCATAGGAGACAAGGATTCAGGAATCCTTACAAGAAGAAAGGTCAGAGAAAAATCATGTATGATCTCTGAATTTGAGCCTAAATCATTCAAAGAGGCACATAAAGATGAAGATTGGATCAAGGCAATGGAAGAGGAACTTGATCAGATAGAAAAGAATGGTACATGGTCCTTGGTACCCAAACTGGAGCATAAAAATGTCATTGGTACCAAATGGGTTTTCCGAAATAAGATGAATGAAGATGGGATAGTGATAAGAAACAAAGCCAGACTGGTGTGTGAGGGGTATGCTCAAGAAGAAGGAGAAGACTATGGAGAAACCTTTGCTCTAGTAGCCAGATTGGAAGGAGTTCGTATGCTTCTTGCATATGCAGCTTTTAAAGGATTCAAGGTATACCAAATGGATGTAAAATCTACATTCCTAAATGGAATACTTGAAGAGGAGGTGTATATAGAGAAACCAAATGGGTTTTCCCTATCAGAAGACAATGACATGGTGTGTATGCTACATAAAGCCTTGTATGGACTAAAGTAGGCACCAAGAGCATGGTATGAATGCTTACATTCCCATCTTGTGAAGACTGGATTTGAAAGAAGAAGTGAAGATAGCAAAATCTACTTGAAATCAGAAGGAGATCAGATTCTGATCTGTGAAGTATTTGTTGATGACATGATCTTTGGTGGAGATGAGAAGATGAGTCACGACTTTGTAGATGAGATGAAAAAGGAGTTTGAAATGTCACTCATAGGGGAAATTGAGTTCTTCATTGGACTGTAGATTCAGCAAATGAAAAATGGAATCTTTATTACTCAGTCCAAGTATGTCAAAGAGGTGTTGAAGACCTTTGGCATGGAAGACAGTAAACTGGTTGGTACACCAATGGTGACTGGTTGTAAGCTATCAAAAGAGGATGACTCGGCATTGGTAAATGAGAAGGAATACCGATCAATGATTGGTAAGTTGCATTATGTAGTGCATAGCAGACTGGACATTGCACATGTAGTGGGTATTACTGCTCGGTTTTAGCAAAGCCCAAGAGAATCCCACTTAGTAGCAGTCAAGCGGATTCTTAGATATCTAAAGGGAACTATTGACTATGGGTTATGGTATCCATACAATAATAATTTCAACTTGAAAGTGTTCACAGATGTTGATTGGGCTGGTAATGTAGATGACCGGAAGAGCACAACGGGTGGTGCATTCTTTCTCAGTGGTAGACTGGTCTCATGGATGGTAAAAAGAAGAGTTGTATCTCCCAATCTATAGCACAGGCGGAGTATGTTGTAGCTTTTATGAACTAAACCCAGACTATTTGGATGAAGCATGTATTGAATGGTTTCAAAGTTCCTGTATCTGAACCGGTAAGTATATTCTATGACAATACAAGTGCAATTAACATTTCCAAGAATCCGGTTTTACATGCTAGAACCAAGCACTTTGAACTCAAGTATCATTTCTTGAGGGAAAAGGTTCAGAACAAAGAGGTGGCATTGGAACATGTTTCTAGTAAGGAGCAGTTAGCAGATATATTCACTAAGCCTCTACCAAAGGCTTCATTTACCTATTTGAGAGGTGAATTAGGGGTGCTACCACTTCAAGAGGTGAACTAAAAGAATGTGCTCCACATCAGTCAGGTATTGCAGTGTCCAATTTTTTTTCAGGATTGATGTGTTGAAGGATGCTACTCCTTAGGGGGAGCATTATAGTGGAATAGGGAAGCTTGTGCCTCCACTTTGGCATTGTTGTCAAAGGGGGAGAAGATGTGAAGCGGGGAAGATATCTGCAGCAATAGGGAGACTGAGTGATATCTTTGTATATTACCATCAATGCCAAATGGGGAGATTGTTGGCATATGTGCAAGAGTATGATGACATGATGATATTGTATGTTGTCATTGATGTCAATATGTTGAGAAGTGAACTGGTATATTGAAGTTAAGCAACTGGAAAAGAGAACCAATATGGTGGTGTAAACCGGTATATGTGCAATAAGTGAAGCGGTATGCTTGTCCAAGTGAACTGGTATGATGTTGTGAACCAGAACTAGTATGTCCAGACGAGAACCGATACAGAATGTAGTAGGACTACTAGTTGGTAGTCTTAGCTTCAGGGTTTTTGGTTGAAGTGTTCCAAGCCTGTGTGATTCAACCGATGACATTGTGTGATGAATTAGCATTGTAATGGAGATCAGATCATGTTGCCATGTTAGCCTTATGCACGTGAATAATCTTGCATGAAGAAGATTGATCCTATCTACCTCGGGAATGTGCAAAGTCTTTGCAAATGGTGGAGAAAGCGTGATGGGTTATCGCCTCCATGAAGTGGTGAAGAACAAACAATGGAGAATGTCTTGAGATCTATTCAAGACCATTGTATTCAAATGCAAAGTGCTCAATGGTCAGGATTGAACCAATCAATTGCTTAACCTAAGTGTTTAGGGTTTAGGGTTTATGCTACTGACCTATCTATTTTTTATAAGGTTGATGTTATGTTTCATGTTGAGGTTGTTGGAAAATATTATGTGTGTATCTAAGTGCAGAAATACATGATTCTTACCAGACCAGATAAGAGGATTGATACCTTCCTAATGTGTGTGCAGAAGGAAGGAACTAAAACGGATTTGCATTGGCATTGAGTGCTATTACTAGATCATTGTAATACCTGTTGATCTTTAACTACTTCAACAGTTGGAAAATCCCTTAACCAGGTAGCTTTAACCAGCTTGCTGTAAATCCTTTAATAGGGTGACTCAAAGCCATTGAGTTCATAAAATCCTCTAACAAGGTAACCTCTAATAGAGTTTAACCCTTAATCGGGTATTCTAGCCATCCCTTAACCAGGTGATCCCTAATAGGATCGGTTCGTAACAAAACCTGTTGTAACAGTCTTTAACCAGACTAGGCTTCTAACAAAACAGACTTCTAAAGAGTTCAAAAATAGCTTGTGGGTATTCATCCCCACCGTGGTTTTTCCCAGTTGGGTTTCCACATGAAAAATATGTGTGTCATATGTGATGTCTTTTTCATGTGATGCTTTGTTGTTTTCTATCAAGTGGTGAATCATGTTGATCTAGCAAGTTATTATATTTATGATGATAGATTATCTGTTTATGCATAAGGACAAAGTGGAAATGAGGGAGTAGGTTGTATGGAAAGCTAAGAATATTGACCGATTCATGTCTTTCACAGTTGCATTGTGTTTAACTGGTAGTAGTCTGGTTTGGACCGGTGTTAGAGATTGCCAGTAGTTTACAGTCTGCAATAAAACCGGTTCAGGAGAAGTTTTTTGCTTGTGCCTATACTAATTCACCCCCCACCTCTTAGTACCGATTTGGTACTCACTTTTCATAATTGAGTTATCAAGCCTACACATTCACCATTAAGCACAAGAAAGGGCAGTTAAACCAAGTCGCTGATGCATTAAGTAGGAGACTTTTGACAGTCCAAGAAATCGAATTGAGGAGCATAGGAGTTGATAGTTTTAGAGACTTATACCCAGAGGATGAAGACTTATCAAATTCCTACAAGGTGTGTAAGGAGTATCAAAATCACTTGCGTAGTGAGTATTCTGATTTTACTTTGCAAAATAGACTATTGTTTAGAGGTGGGCAGCTTTGTGTGCCTAGAGGCTCAATGAGAGAAAACCTCATACAAGACAAGCATAATGGCAGCCTTAGTGGACATTTCAGAGTCAATAAGGCTCAAGAGTTGGTTCAGAGGTACTACTATTGGCCAAGGATGAATCAAGATGTGAAAAAGTATGTGGAGAATTGCATAGTTTTCCAAAAGGCCAAAGGTACTTCTTCAAATGCTGGTTTATACCAACCTCTTCCCATACCAAATAGACCTTGGGAGTGCATTAGTATGGACTTTGTAGTAGGTTTACCAAGGAAAAAGAAGGGATTTGACAACATTTATGTCATTGTGGACATATTTAGTAAGATGGCCCACTTTGTGCCTTGCAAGACTACTCATGTTGCATCCCAAATAGCTCATTTTTTCTTCAAAGAAGTAGTAAGGATACATGGTTTACCCATGAGCATTGTTTTAGATAGGGACTCAAAGTTCATGAGTCATTTTTGGAAGACACTTTGGCAAAAGCTTGGCACCAACCTATCTTTTGGATCAGCCTACCATCCTCAAATAGATGGGAAAACCAAAGTGGTGAATAGGAGCTTATGGAAGTTATTAAGGTTCCTTACCAAAGAGTATGGTCAGACATAAGATCAAGTACTTTCACAAGCTGAATATGCATACAATGACACCATAAATAGAACTACCAACAAGAGCCCTTTTTAAGTGGTCTATGGTGTTCACCCAAGAGGTATTTTGGAGTTGTGAGACTTAGGTAGTGTGGCAACAAGAAGTAGATATGCAGAAGACTTTGCTCAGTCAATGAAGGAGGTACATGAATCAGTCAAGCAAGCCTTGATGGAGAACACAAGAAAAATCAAACAAAAAGTTGATGAAAGAAGGAAAAACCTCCAATTTCAAGTGGGAGACCTTGTCATGGCACACCTAAACAAATAAATGCTACAAAAAGGAGTTCCTAACAAGTTTCAAATGAGAAGGTTGGGTCCATGTACCACTCTAGCCAAGTACGGAGAAAATGCATACAAGGTGGACCTACCTAGTGACATAGGATTGTCACCGATTTTCAACATAGTAGACTTAGTTGCATACAAGGGAATAATTCAAGGTTCATATTGTAGTCACTCAGAGGTATCAAATTATGTGAACAACCTTCAACTACCAGCCAAACCAAATCCAAAGGCCGAGAAGGTGTTGAGTTCAAGGATCACCAAGAAGACAAGGCATCAAACCTATTGGGAGCACCTAATCAAATGGCAGGGTATGGATGATGCTGAAGCTACATGGGTGCTTGAGATAGAGTTTAAAATGCTAGGCATTGATCAGAATATGATTCCCAAGGAGTTGACATGATTTTCTTTTGTTTGGGAGAATAGTGCAGGAGCACCTAGGACTTAAGCTATTAGTTTTTTCTCAATTTTGGCTTGTACTGACCCTATCCAAGTCAGGTAGTGAATAAGGACTATAGGAGGGTCCAAGAGTGAGTAAGATGAGTAAAATGTAGGCCTAGATTGAGTTAGTTCTTCCTAGGTTTGCATTTTGTGCATAAGTAGTGGTTTGAGTAGGTACTTGACCTTCTTGATCTAGTCAAAAGTGTCAAAACTTGGTATAAGAATTAGGGAGGGTTAAATTAGTCTTAGAAATGCTTGAAAATTCATGAGTGATTACTTATAATAGGTCTCATAGGTTGACAAGGCCAAAAGTGCAAAAAGTGCAAAGTTGCAAAAACTTGTCATGACAACTTTTGAAAGTTATCATGACAACTTTTGTCCTAAATTGATTAGCAATGGAGATAGGGATTGCCTAATGCCCTAGAATGACTCCACACATTGGGAATACTATAAGAACCCTCTCTTGCATGGTTACCAAGGTTAGAGTCTTTGTTTTGTAAGTTCAACAATCTGAAACTACTCATTTTTGGACTGTTTGACACCATTTTGGCTTTATTTGCTCATTTTGTGAATACAAATGGATTGAATCCATTGATAAAAAAATGGATTGAGTTTCCTTGGTGTGTTAAAGAGTATTTGGTTTCATTTCAAGCTTTGTAGATTAGTTGTATTGGCATTTTCTTGTTTTGGTTTGCAAACAACCAGTTTTGGCTTGTATATAACAGTTTAGTGTAAAATGGTTGCCCCATGAATTCCCTTCGTGTTACCATCACAAAATATTGGGAAATGGAAGGAAACCCCTTGTATAGTGTATATATGCAGGTACAAGTGCTAGAGATGGAGTTTAATATGACTGTCACCTTGTTCTAGGTGAGTCCAGGAGCAACTCGGTTAGAGGAGATAGGGTGAATTTGGAGTGTAAAGTGTAGGGGTGAATGCAAGATCACAAACTAACATTTTGGAGGGGTCCAAGGTCTCCATAAAGAGTTTCCTATGCAAGGAGAAGCCTTGACAAGGCCATTTGTTGTCCAAACACAAACTAGACCAGTCACTGTCGGTTAGAATGCCTAGAAACCATTAAAAACCCTTATTTTTGGGTTAGGGAAATGTATGGTGGGATAAGGAACCAAAACCACAAAAATAACTTGAGGTTAGGTGAGTCTTTGAATAAAATCCAAACTTTCTATGGGGTCTTTTGGACTATTTTCTCTCAAGCCCTGGAAAACTAGATTTTGTAGGCCTAATAGGGCTAATTCCTTGTAGCCCTTTTCTAGGCAAAGGGTGAAATCGGTAAGAAGGGAAATTGTTGCAAACCTCAAATGGACCCAAAGACTATTCAAAACATGTTATAATCCACCTCCACACCTTTTCATCAACTCACAATAGTAGGAGGTCAATTTGACAAGTTGAAGCCAAGACAACCATAATGAGCATATGGGAAGCATTGTGAATTGGTAGGGTTCCTAGCTAAAACACTTGAATAAAACACCTTGAAATGGATAAGAAGCAAGACCTAGAAGAGATTGAGAAGGAATTGGAGGTATAGAGTGCAACTAGGCTTGGAGAGTTGGTGAAATTGAGCAACACCAACTAGGTGAACCCCATCAATGGTGTCCTAGGGGGCTATGTCATGCGCTAGGATGTTAAAATTTGTCATATAGTGTCCTAAGGGGTCATGTCATGTACTAGGATGTTAAAAGGGGTCATATGGTGTCATGTAGTGTTTTAAGGGGTCATATGGTGTCTTGAAGGGTCATATAGTGTCTTAAGGGATCATAGGGTGTTCTAAGGTGTCATATAGTGTCCTAAGGGATCATATGGTGTCATTAGGGGCCATATGGGGTCCTAGGTTTGAAATGTGTGTTAGAAAACCATATGATCCATTAGGAATTCATATTGTCCTAAGGGGTCATAGGGTGTCCTAAAGGGTCATGTCATGTACTAGGATGTTAAAAGGGGTCATATGGTGTTCTAGGAGGTCATATGGTGTCCTAAGGGCTCTTATGGTGTCATTAGGAGTCATATGGGGTCCTAAGGGGCCACACATGTGTTAGAACACTATATGACCCATTAGGATCCATCATACTATACTAAGGGGTCATATGGTATCCGAAGTGGTCATGTTGTGTACTAGGACTTTAAAAGAGGTTATATGGTGTCTTGAGGGGCCATATGGTGTCCTAAGGGGTTATATGGTATCGTTAGGGGTCATATGGGGTCCTAAGGGGTCACACAAGTGTTAGAATACCATTTGACCCCATTAGACACCATATAACCCATAAGGACTGTGTTGAATTGAATTTCATCCTCATAATGTTACCTGCAACAAGTTAGTTTCACAAACTACCAGTGGAAATGCTACAGGAAATCCAAATTCAACCAATGAAACTACATGAAGTACATATAAAATAAAATAATAATATTACCTTCATGGCTTATGTCTCATTGTGTCCTAACTTCACTATTCCTGGTTGCAAATGGTTTGCTCTCAGACAATGCACTGATGGCTTCCAAGATGACATATGAAGAATGGATTGATAACTTTTAGTTAACTGATACTATGATATGTAATACTACATGATTATGCTAAATGATATTATATGATAATTGCTATTTGCTATTTGCTACAAAAACTTAGGATGCATATGATTAATTTGAAAGACTAACTCTCTCTCAACTGAAGCTCTTGAATTTATAGACCTTGAGAAGATTAGATGATGTGGCTTAGATCAACGGTCATGATCAGATCTACAGATTTGAATAGCTGTGAGAAAAGGTGAAGGTTGAGAGAAATGGGGAAGGAGAAGACAAGTGTCACTCATCTCACCTTGAGTGGGTTGCTGAATGAGGGAATCTAGGGATGGTTGGAGAAGATTTGGGCATGGAAGGACAAGTGGACTCAAGTCCTTCCTAATATGTAGGGGTGTTGAAGAGAATATAGGAAATGGTTATGAAATGTGTGTACATACACAATTTCATTAAATTTTGGTGGTTGAAGATAAATGATGAATTAATATTTAAGAAATATTAATTTCCTTAGCCACATGTTTGATGAGTTGGCAAAGGGAAGATGAAATGGAGATGGAGGGTGAGTTGGAAAAGGGATTAAATAATTTTGAGAATTATTTAATATTTGAGACTACAGGATAGGAGAATAACTATTAAATATTAGATATTTAATTGTTTGAAGGAGATAACTAAATATTAGATATTTAATTAATCACTGGAATAGGATGGATGAATTAATTAATAAAATATTTCAATTAAATTAATTAATAGAAAGACACAAAATAAATTAAATAAATTAATCTTTCCAAATTAACTATTTAATAGAAGAATAATTATTAAATAAATATTAAATATTTATTTAATTGCTCATAGCCAATTTTTATGTGTATACATTTTGCCCCTCTTTGAAATGATGTGAAGACAACATTTTTTCAAAGATTAAATCAAGTCTTGATAATGCACTTGATAGAGATTGAAAATCTTGATTGTGTGCCCTCTCAGGAGATTGATCATGAAACTGTCAAAAATTATGGGTTGAATGATTAATCTCATGATAATTTGATAAACTTATGGTTAAGTAAATTCATTTGTTAAAAAAAACAAAACAAATTAAATTGCCTCATTGAAATTACTTACTCGTCAAATAGTAAATATAAAATTAGCCAAGACTAATTTTAATTTCATTGTTATCCTTGTCAGCTTGTGGAGAAAATATTCTCGCTGAGGTGGCAAAATGGTGATTGTCGTGGAGAACCATCGTTTTGAGTGTGTTCGGCGTTATCAGCGACCTGTCGAGTATGGATATCTGGTAGGCATCTTATCCCGAGCTTTGTTGTCAAATTTTTGTGCAAATTTTCATGTTTTTAGTGCATTTTTGAATTTTCAAAAATTTTTGTAATTTTTTCGGCGTTAGGTTAGCGCTTTTGCAATTTGTTTTACCGCATATGCAATTAGGTTTAGTGCATTTGCATGTTTTAGCGCAAATGTTCTTTTTTCTAGCGCTTTTGTTAAGGATGTTAGTGCTTATGCATAGGATAGTGCAAATGTTTCGTTTGTTAGCGCTTTTGCTTAATAAGGTAGCGTTTTTGCATGGGTTTGCGCATATGCTTGTAGATTTAGTGCATTTGTTCAAACGAATAGCACATATGAACTGGTTTAGTGCAAATGCCTTTAGATTTAGCGCATTTGTTGTAGTTTAGTGCAATTGCTCAATAGGATATCGCTTTTGCTCAAGTTTGATGTTCTTGATAAGTGCAAATCACTTTGATGATTAGATTTAATGTGTTTAATATGCGTTGATGATGAAATAAAGACTTGATTGATTGATTTGCTGGATAGATAGATTGATTGATTGATTTGATAGATTGCTTGATTAGCTTGATTGCTTGATTGATTTGATAGATTAGCTTAATTGCTTGATAGATTGCTTAATTAGCTTGATAGATTGCTTGATTAGCTTGATAGATTGCTTGATTAGCTTGATTGATTGATAGATTGATTTGATTAGCTTGAGTAGTTCTAAGAAATTGATTTAGTTTCTGATGTAAGAGCTTAGCAGAGTTTTGAATGAACTCGGTGATTGATGGAAAACCATGATTGATAGGTTTCAAAATGATTTGATAGTGTGTGTTGCTTCAATTTGATTTGATAGATAGATAGCAATTTGATTGTTTCAGTTTGATTTGATAGATAAATGATGATTTGATGATTGATTTATTTCTTTTGAAAAATAGGAGAAACTTGATGTTCTCCAGTGTCGGGAGAAATTACCGGCAGTGCGTCATTTAGTACCAGAGTTAACACAGATTGAGATTAGACATATAGATGCCTGTGGTTTATGTCATTTGTTGTATATGCTTGAGATTACACATAATAGAGGATTGTTGACAACGTTAACTGAGAGATGGAACAACGAGCATAGCACTTTCCACCTACCTATGGGTGAGATTAGTGTGACTCTTGAGGATGTCTATAGGATTCTGCACATCCTAGTGACTGGTGAGCTAGTGCAGTATGATTTTCAGGATCGTGTTGGTACAGAGGCTTGCAGAGTTGGGTTTGCTGATGATAGCATTGGTAGAGGAGAGATCTGATGGGTTGATATGGTGATGTATTACAAGGCTCTTCCCATTATTCTTGCTGGTCTGATTGGAGGATTTATATGTCCTGATAGGCGATCATGAGGTTTTTTGGTTGGATGGGGTGAGATGCTCCTGAGTATGATGCAGCATTGTACTCGATATGCATGTGGTGTTTGCATGCTGACACATTTATATCATGATCTTCATCAGGTGGTTTATGATGAGAGTGCGAGTTTGTCTATAGGATGCACTTTATTGCAGATCTGGTGCTAGAAGCACATTGCTATTACACGACCTATCCATCACAGAGTTCATGGAGAGAGGCAACCATATGTATATTTTTATGTAGGTATCCTTACTCAGCATAAGTTGGGTAAGATGGAGTATTGGAGTCGGGTGCTTGATTCATTGGATAGCATTACTTGGGGACCATATCTTGATTGTGAACCATGGATGGATGATGCATAGACATTACCATTTATTATGGAGAGTAGATATCTCATTGGTTAGACACCTTATAAGTTGAGTGATAGTTGATTAGTCATATTCTGAGACAGTTTGGGATGATCCAGCCTATGCCTATTGGTGCGATGATATATGCTCAACGGTACAAAGATAGGCGAGATTGGGGACCTTCCTTATCATTTGAGATAGCTCGTGCAAAGTTTGTTGCTACTCCAAGAGTGGCTTATGATATGAGATTTCAAATTCTTGATCCTGAGGTTACTGCAGATTATGCTTAGTACATATTAGCTCATTCATTAGCTCGTATTACTGATCCAACAGATCCTCCTCCCAAATCAGGAGATGATGATGATGATGATGATTTAGATGATCCTATTTTTAGGAGACGAAGAAGGAGATGAGAGCTCAAAGCTTCTTGGGAGGTCGAGGGAGGTGGAGATGAGGGTGGGGGTGGAGGTGGTGGTGGCAGGAGACCTGGATGGAGGGGAGGTCGATTGAGAGTTCGTGGAGGACCATCTGGACCGGTTCGCAGGATTGCGAGAGCACGTCCTATGGGTGGGAAAGATTTTGGATGGATTGGGAGAGAGCATGGTAGGGCAGGCATGAGATTATCGAGAGGGTTGCCATTGATAGGAGGAGGTAGGGTGACTGGATTGGATGGGAGTTCTAGGAGAGGCATTGATTTTGTACAAATTCAACAAGACCCTAGGGTTATTGCAGTGCAAGGTGGAGATTATGAGGATCCTGAGGATCATGTTCCCCTGATTAGACGATGGGTTCGGAGAGTTACTCAGACTGAGATTCTAGCAGTTGGATAGGTTGGTGGTGAGGAGGGGATTGGGGTTCATGCATCACATCAGGATTTGCCGGAGCAGGATGCACCAGAGCATGATATTCCGGAGCAAGATGCACCAGAGCATGATGTACTAGAGCATGATGCACCAAAGCATGATGTGCCAGAGAAAGATACCATTGACAATTTTAGAGCAATGGTTGATCAGCTTCGAGCACAGGTGAATAATTTTATGAGTGAGAGAGATAGAGTTGTTAGGAGACAACAAGATACTCAGGGCCTTCTTGATCACATTCAGCAGGTTGGATTAGGTACTCTCTCGGATGGCATTGTTAGAGAATTAGTTCGGGTTGGGAAGGAGACTTCCCATTGGCGATGATGATATGAGGAGGTAGTTGCAGAGAGCCAGAGAGCAGGTAGTTATCATACTACCATGTTGATGGACACTAGCATGGTGGGGTCATGGGACCTCCTCAGAGGAGTGGTGAGTATGGGAGACAAACATCTGGAGGATCTTCTCGCCCATAGCCATAGAGATAGACAAAGTTAGGTGGTAGTGGTACAGGACAACCATGACTTGATTTGGAGCATTTGTATTGTTTATTTGATATCATTGTATACTTCAACTCTTATTGTTTAATGATGATCTATATCCAGACAAGGATTCTATATGATGATGATGATGATTTATATGCATGTTACTCTTATTTGATGATGATCTATATGCTTTGATTATATGGATGATGATATGATGATGATTGTCTTGCCTTATGATTATGATCTATATGATGCAATGATAAATGTTTTTGTTTTGATTTTTGATTTTGATGATTTTGGATGCAAATGAAAATGAATTCTATCTTAAATGATGCAAATGTAATGATCTATATGAAAATGCAAATGAATGATTGATTTTCTTTTGTTTTATGATAATGTAAATGATCTATATGAAATGTTTTTGATTTTTATGTAATGTTTATGATGATTATGAATCTAAGTGCAAAGATGCAACTAAATGTTCGTTAATGGAATGATAATGTAAACTATAATGATGATACACTACATGATGAATTAAAAATGCACTTAATTGAATGCAAACTAATGCAATGATAAAATGCAACTAAATGAAATGGATAATGATTGTAAATGCAAATTATTTTTGTTTGTCCAAGTATACTCAATCTTTATTTTTGACCATTGATCTATTAATAAAATGATATGCTTATAATGCAACTAACAAATGAATGCTTATAATGCAGCTGAATAATGAGCTAATGAAATGATCTAACTAAAAATTGTACTGCCATTCTTCATATGTTATCTTGTAACAGTGCTTTGATTTCATCATTGAGCTTTAAAATTTTGTAAGAAAATACAAGCAACTTGACATAATGATTCAAGATGACCTGAGTATTCCTTACATGGATTTTGATATAGCAAGTTAATACAAGCAAATTGATATAATGGATCAAGTTGACCTGAGTATTGCTTGCAGACCAGACAAGGATTATCTCCTTTCATGCATGACTTGGAACATCCTCCTTGATCTTTTGCCGATCATATCCTAAGATAGGTTTATACCATAGTAAGAGATAAACCACAGACAACAATAAAAGAATATAATCATGCCCCATCATAGCTTCTCTAGTCATGGACATCGTTGAGTCGCATAGAGTACATGATTAGCAATAAAATCAAGATATAAACACTGAATCTTGTATGTCATTCACATGTTCTAATGGTCATTAACTGATATAATCATCTTAATTAATGATCTTTGATAATCCTTTATTACTTGTTGATTGATTGGTTTCTGAGTTTCATGATTAATTTATTGATGAAATGCCTTGATTTTCGTTGCTTTGTTTGCTTGTTATCTGTTTCAAAATCCTAGGTGTTTTTGGTTTTTTTCTAAGTTTTTCAAATGTTTTGGATTTTTTCAAAGATTCAAAAGATCACCTTAGCAAAAGGAATTAGGATTTTTACCCCAGCGGAAACAAAAATTTATTATAGATGTATGAATTGATCAAGATCCAAACCATGGAGGGATACAAATGCAGATTGATTGATTCTGATAAGGTCCAAGATAGTGACTACGACAAGTATGTCAAAGATTGATAACTGTTGGTAAGCTACATATTTCTTGCTAAATGGTTCAGAGCTAATGGATGCGAAAGACAAAATGAATAAACTAAGATAGATGGAAGCGATAGATGCGATTGGATGGAGTTGATAGGCACACAAAGCGATCTCATAGTTGGAGGAACCTACTTCTTATAGCACCTATTTACCAAGTTTTTACCATCTAAATTTATTGCATTTATTTATTTATTTTTATATGCTTTTTGTTGATTTTTTCAGGACTTTATATGCTTTTTATTGAATTTTTTAGGACTTTATATGCTTTTTATTGATTTTTTCAGGACTTTATATCTCAAGCATAGAATTTCTTGAGATGGATAGAATTGATAGGTTCATCAAACCAATCACCTTCAGGGGTAGATAACTTGTATGCTCCTGATCCATATGTTGCTACTATGACAAGAGGTCCTAGCCAATTCCGTTCAAATTTTCCCTTCTTTTCCCAGTCTTGCTGATTTCTTGGATTCTCCCTTAGAACTATATCTCCAATATGGAAAATATGTGGCTTGACTCTATGGTTATAGTTTCTTGCCATTCTTTGTTGGTATACTTTCAAATGTTCTGTTGCATTTTGGCGACGTTCTTGAATCAGTTCTAATTCTTGGAGTCGAGAGACTCGTTCTTCTTCTTTTGCTATAAGACCGTGCAAGGATACTCGTAGAGAAGGTATCTCTACTTCTATAGGTAATATAGCTTCTGATCCATAGACCAAACAATATGGAGTTGCCCCTATTGGAGTGCAGAAACTAGTTTGATATGCCCAAAGAGTAGGATTTAGCTGAATGTGCCAATCTTTTCCAGCTTCATTGACTGTTTTCTTCAAGATTTTCAAGATAGTTTTGTTTGATGCCTCAGCTTGACCGTTACCTTGTGGATAGTATGGAGTAGAGAACCTATGTTGGATATGAAACTGTTCACATAGCTCTTTCACATTTTGATTTTTGAATGGTCTTCCATTATCAATGATAATGGTCATAGGAACTCCATAGCGATAGATTATGTAATTCAAAAAGATTGATGATATTTGTTTTCCTATCACTGTTGTTAAAGGCACTGCTTCAATCCACTTAGTAAAATATTCTGTAGAAATTAGAATAAACTTATGTCCACTAGAAGATGAGGGATTGATCTTTCCTACCAAATCAAGGCCCCATTGTGAAAATGGCCATGATCCTGTCATGGGATATAACTCTTGTGCTAGCACATGAATGAGATTTCCATGGATCTGACATTGTTTACATTTTATAGCATATGTGAACAAATCTCTTTCCATAGTAGGCCAAAAGTAACCCATACGAATAAGTTTCTTAGCCAATGCTATACCACTTGAGTGTGTACCACAAATACTTGCATGAATGTCATTCATAACTCTCTCAAATTCATCTTTTTCAAGACATCTCAACAACGTACCATCTAGACCATGCCTATATAGGATATCAGCAATAATAGTATAGCGAGAGGATTGACGGATAAAGTTTCTTCTCTGATTATGAGATAATTCAAGAGGAAGGATATGATCTTTCAAATATTGGTAGGTGTGACCGTATAAGGATTGACTGGTTCTTGATATATGGAAAATTCGATAGGTATGTTGGGATTGGATGGTAGGGGTTAAGATATCTTCCATGAGAAATTCGTAATGTTGTTGATTCTCCTTATTTTGCAAGAGAGATGCTATTGTAGCCATTGCATCTGCTGCTTTATTTTTGTTTCTTGGAATCTAGGTGAATGTGATTTCTTTAAAGTGTTCTTTAAATTCCTCCACCAACTGTTTGTATGGAATAAGCTTATCATCCTCTGTTTGATATTCATCATTTATTTGATTAATGATAAGTTATGAATCACCATAGACATGTAGTTCTTTGATGTTCCACTCAATGGCCATTTTAAGCCCTATAGCTAATGCTTCATACTCTGCAGTATTATTGGTGCATGGAAATTGCAGTCTATACAATTTTCCTATGCTTGATCCATATTGGGTATAAGAACCATCAAAGTACAATTCCCAAAAGTTTGTACTTACTGTTAAGATATTTGCATCAGGAAATTTGATGTGCAAAGGCCTATCATTTTGTAAAGGTGCATCAGCCAATTGATCAACAATGACTTGTCCCTTGATAGCTTTTCATTCAACATATTCTATGTCAAATTCAATTAGTATCATAACCCATTTGGCTAGTCTCCCTGTCAATGTTGACTTGCTCAACAAATATTTGAGAGGATCTATCTTTGCTATTAGTTTTACGGAATGAATCAACATATAATGTCTCAGCTTCTAAGTTGCAAATACAACTGCTAGAGATATCTTTTCAATCGATGAATAATTTAATTTGTAGCCAACAAGTGTTCTATGGATATAATAAACTACTCTTTCTTTTCCTTCATCATCATGTTGAGATAGGAGAGCGCCTAATGATACACTTGTTGCTGAGACATAGAGTAACAATGGTTTCCCTTTGGCGAGTGATATCAGTACTGGAGGACTCATAAGATATTATTCTATTTGCAAGAAAGATTCTTCACATTTTATATCCCATTTGAATGGAACATTTTTATGTAGAAGATGGGTAAATGGAAGGCATCTATCAGCCAACTGAGAAACAAATCTCCTAATTGATTGCAATCTTCCTTGTAAAGATCGCAATTGACTTATGTTCTTAGGTGATTCCATCTCCATGATAGCTTTGACTTTTTCAGGATCTACTTCAATGCCATGAGCTGATATAATGTACCCAAGGAGCTTTCCAGAGGTTACCCCAAATGCACATTTCTTTGGATTTAATCTCAATTGATATCTTTCCAGCCTGTCAAAAATCTTTCTTAAAATGTTCAAATGTTATTCTCTTGTGTGAGATTTTCCAAGTATGGCATCGACATAATCTTCCATAAATGTATGCATCATATCATGGAAAATTGTCGTCATAGCCCTTTGATAAGTCGCTCTTGCATTCTTAAGCCCAAATGGCATGACATTCCAGCAATATGTTCCCCATGCACAGGTGAAATTTGTTTTCTCTTGATCTCTATGTGTGATTCTTATTTGATTATATCCTGAGAAGCCATCCATTAATGAAAACATCTCATGTCCTGCTGATAAGTCCACTATGATATCAATGTTTGGTAGTGGGAAATCATCTTTTGGACATGCTTTATTCAGATCTCTGAAATTTGTACAGACCCTTATGCTCTTATCTGACTTTGATAGTGGTACAATACTTGAAACCCATTCTGGATAAGAAACTGGTATTATGAAACCTACTTCTAATAGTTTCTTCAGCTCGATTTTTACAAGAAGAGCAATGTGTGGATGCATCTTTCTTAGCTTCTTCTTAACGATTTTTTCTTTTAAATCCACATTAAGATGATGCATGATAAGATTAGGATTAAGTCCTAGCATATCTATATAAGACCAAGCAAAATTTATTTGTCTTTGCGTAAAGAACTCCATGTATTCTTTCCTCTCTTTTTCTGACAATGAGGCAGCAAAATGAAGTATTTTAGGATCCTTTGATGTACCAATGTTTACTACTTCTATTGGTTCTATCAGGATAGCAGATCTCTCTTGAAAATATGCAGGAAGAATGTCAAACTTTCCATCTTCTGGTGCCTCAAGGAGGTTTTCACCATCAAATACGTCCTTTGTTTTCTCTTTTGATTGATCTAATGTTGCCATGAAATGGTTTTCAACAATACGTCTCTTTCCTTGTTTTATTTCATTTTTGCGACTAGAAAGTTTGACATTTTCTTGACTAAGAGACACATCGCTTGATTCTACAATGGAAAATATCTTAAGATGGATAGGTTCAACAACATTAAGGTACATGGCTAGGTCATGATCATTGGAAAAGACATTCAGTTCGGGGTTATCTAAATTATCCTAATCAATTAATTCAGGATGAAGAAGGGGTAAATTGTAATCACTGTCATTATTAGGTGTTTCAACATTCATGACATAATGATCATAGCTTGGCGTATAATAGGTACTGTCATAGATTAAACATTCTTGAGAACTGTCTTTCTCAAGTGTTTCCAAAGTAGTCTTAACAAAATTAATATTAGCATTGTGTAGTTCACACTCAAGTGGTTCCTCAACTGATGTTTGTCCCTTAAATGAATGGATTATATCCACACGCACATCTTTAATACTAAAAATTCCTTCTTGATTGACCTCATTTCCATTTAGAAGTTGACATATTTTTGCACATGATAAAGAGGATTGTTTTAATATATTTTGTCTCCTTTCAAACTCAACTTCTTCTGGACTATAGTCAATCCAACTTGACTATCTCTTAGTTCTTCTAGGGTTTTGCCACATCTGGATACATCTTGTTCCTCTTTTGATGAAAATATTGTATTTTTAGATGCTTGATCTATCCTTGTTTGTACTTCTTGTGGCATTACTTCTTTGTCTTTGTCATTTCCTTTCCTTTTTGCATACACCTCTTTTCTCTGAATTTTGAGTTTTTCTTGCTTCTTTCTAACTTCATCTTTTGTTCTACAATAGAGAAGTCTTCTTTCATGATAGCTACTTGATCTTCATTGTGTTCTTTACTTGATGTAGTAGATAAAACATTTGGACCCCATTCATACTCACTGGAATCTATTTTTGAATCCCGATCTAAGATTACTCCTCTATACCATACTGGAATGTCGTATGGTACAAAAAGTTCTCTGATTTCTATCATCTCTATTTTTACTGATTTTGGAATATCTTGTTCAGACTTTGCATTTGTTTGTATTTTCAGAACTTGTTGACAAGATTTTTCATCACCTTGGATGGTAATCTCCTCCTCTTTCTTTTCATGTTTTTCTTGCTTCTTTTGTTTATTGGTTATTGTTTCAGTCGCTTGATGTAGCTTTTCTTGCCAATTTTCTTCTTTAGAAATGGATTTCTTTCTCCACTTTTGCAGTTGATGATTATGTCGCTTTTGAGTTAATTTTAGATATCCCAACCCAGATTTATCTTTTGTGGATTGTGAGTGTGGACAAATAGGTTCTGAAATACCTTGATGTTGCTTACCAATTGGTTCTTTCCCTCCATATCCCATCTTTTGCATGATTTCATATCCTTTGCCATATTGTTTTATGGGAATATTGACTTCTACTCCTGTTGCTATAGTTTTCTCTTCATCCTTGTACAACCAACCAAGAATGTCTTTGTCTTCATTTTCCTCTTCAAGAGTTCCTTTAAACATATGTTTTGATTTTCCTGATGTCTTTGATTGAATATCTGTAGGCTTTCCATATGACTTAGGGGAAAGTGGAAAATTATGCAAATAATATTTTCCCATTCCTTCATCATTTAACTTGAGCTTTTCTTCAAAAGTTTCCCATAACTTTGCTTGAATTTATTTGGTAGGATATACTGATTCTCTATTATGTGGAACTCTTGTATCTTGTGTTGCCTTCAAATTATTGCAATATTGACTGGAATCTGCAATTATAGTGATTTCTTTTCCTTCATGAGGAAATTTCACACATTGATGATACATAGAAGGAACTGCTTACATCTTGTGAATCCATGGTCTTCCTAGAAGAATGTTGTAAGAGAGGTTCAAATCTAAAACTTGACACAATGTATCCCTTTCGACAGGTCCTATCCTTATTGGTAGCACAACAGTTCCTTTAGAAGAACGTTCTGCTTCATCATAAGCCTTGATGGTTATTTTCTTTTTTGGGTCTATTGCATTCTCTCAATATCCCAAATCTTTTATCAAACTTAATGCACAAATGTTTAAGCCAACTCCTCCATCTATGAGTACATGTTTAACACGAGTTTTATTAATGGAGACTTCAACATGTAAGGGAGCATTGTGAGGATGTTGTAAGGATGCATCATCATTTTTATAAAATGATAGGCAATGAGGAGCTACAAGGTTTCCTACCATGTTTTGGAACTGATCTACATCCAAGTGTTTTGAAACTATTGTTTCCACTAAAGTTTTCTCCAAAATTTCCTTATGCATAGGTGAAAAATTGAGAAGTTCCAAAATTGATATTTGAGCGGGTATTCTTTGTAATTGCTCTACTAAATTGTATTGTTGTGATGTGGATGTTGAATCTTTTCCTATACCTAGAAAGGAAACCTTTGCTTTGCTTCTCATGATAACATTGATTGGTTCTGAAGATGGATTTTCATTAATAATGATCACATTTACTACATCATCATATGTATAATGTAATTCACTTTGGCTTTTCCTTTGTCATCTTTTAATTGGGATGATTCACCTTTGTCATAATTCAAAAGTGGAATTTTAAAAGCCAAGTGTGATTCGTTTGTCTTATGGCTATCATCTATGTTTTGGGTGTTACTTGCCTCCACATTTTGTTTCAAGCTTTCTATGTTAAAGTCTTGTGGTAGTTTAGCTCCAAATTTTGCCAATATCAAGAGATATTTTTCTTTTTGTTTTGCCAACAATTTTTCCATTAGCCTATCAAATTTGAAATCTTGCTCAAGCTCTCTAATGGTACTATTGACTGCTTCTTCATTAACAGTGGTAAATCCAAAAGTGTGGAATACAAGAGTATCTTCTTCCTCCATTTGTTGTTGTTTTCTAAGTTGTTCGTGTTGGGCTCTAGTCCAAACTGGAATGTGATTATTTCAAAGTTGTTGAAAGTTCCAAAGGATAAAGTCAATAGGTGATTATTGGTTTAGGAAGATATGCCTTGTTGATTTTACCGCTATTGTTTGTTCATTGGGATAAAGAGTCTCTTTGTTGAAAAGTACGTCTTTTCAAAATTTCACTGTCAAATTTTGTACCATAGCCACGTAGGTAGTGACGAAAATGGTGTAGGAATGTCCTATGTTTCAATAAGATCTTGCGATTGATATACAAGAATCTTGTTCTTTTCTGAGTAGCGTTATAACTGGGTTTTCTTTTCTTAAGGTGATACTTAAAATTGATATAAGCATTTAGCAATTCACAAGTTTTTTTGATTCCAATGTTGGTACGATTTTGGTTTTGATATAACCTAGGTTCAAAATAGGAAAGATATATCTAAGATTAGGAACCTAGTATAGATTGATCAAGCTTCGTGATAGAGGATTTGATTATCCTGATGAGAAACTTGACAAGGATGTTGATTTTTGCACTTAAGATGTTTGAATCAATAGCTTGTTGAATGTTGATGTTCATAGAACCTTTTGGGTATAACCTGTTGGATTAGTGACCTAGTTGTTTGAGCTAGTTTGAAAATACGTGATGGTTTAGAGACAAATCTACGTCAAGAATTATTTTGATATTGGTGTTTTGACATCTTGATTTTGATCTGGTGTTTCAAGTGTTGGAATGCTTTTTGTATTACCCTTTCGATCACACTTTTTCAGCAATTTGTTGGATTTTTGCTCTCTTGTAGATGATAATTTTCTTCAATTTTTGACCATTTGGAACATGTTACAGACATAGAAGACACAATGTTTAATAAACAAAATGCACAAGCAAGTACAATACCTATGGCAGGCTGAGACAATAGTTGTTGAATCTCACGTGGGGTTTCCCCCGAGGCTATTGTATTCAAAGCGGATATTTAGATTCTTGACCGCACTGGCTCCACCCTCGGCACTCACTTCTTCAAGGCAGCCAAGCACTAGTTTCCATGAAAACTCCCCATGACAAACTTTATATCTCTACTAGGAACCATATGTATGTGAGCCGCTTCAGAGGTTCGACCTCCTGCGCAAACAACTAGAAGGATTTTGACAACTAGTAAAAGTGGTTTTTAGTAAAGGCTTCCGGTCATGTGGCCATACATGTGACACTTTTAGCTCTGTAAATACAGAAGGTTCCTAGCCTATAGAGGTTACGCTCCATAGGGCTTATGGGGAAACATAGTGTCGGTATGAACTTATCAGCACATGTTGTTTGGGACTTTCATCACAAACATGATTTATTTATAATGGATTGGAAGGACTCGGTATTAGCCCGTTTCCACTTTAGGTCATTCCCCTCTCACTGGCCCCCTCAAGGCAGCTCGGGAAGGCAGGCTTTCTAAAGGATTTAATTGCTTGAAAGTAAAGAAAGCTTAAAAGAGTGGGTTTGGCTTTTTGGTCACCCAATTAAGGGGAGAACATATACCTATCACTTTCAAGACATGGAATATAAGTGTTCTTTTCAACCTTTTCAAAGCAATTGTTGGCTAGGTCATATTTGGAGATGTTGCTCCAACAAGCATGGTGTTCATTTTAGCCCTTTTAAAAGTCTATGTGCAACTATTTTAGAGAAAATACTAAAAATGCAAGTTGCATGTTGTCAATTCATCCTCTTAGTTAAACTAGATGAACAAGATATGATATATTACTTCCCAAAGGAAGACTTTTAATTAACTAGATGAGGAAATGCATAAAATTTGCCTTAAACACCATCTTGCACATGCATGTTAGTAGCCTGAAAAATCTGATTTCTTGGACATTTCAGGCCTGCAAGAAATTTTTGTCAGTTTGTAAACAAAAGTGCTAATTTAACACATGCGCTATCTTTTTACTCAAAAGCGCTAACTTGCAGATCAAAAGTGCTAACCTAGACTACAAAAGCATTGCTTTGTGGATACAAAAGCGTGATTTATTTGACAAATGTGCTAACCTAGGACACAAATGCGTGAACCTATAATGCAAATGCGTAGACTTTAAGACAAAAGCGTTAACTGAAAATGCTCATGCACTAACCTATGGTGTAAATGCACTAACCTAGAAGGTAAATGCCCTAACCTAGGATGCAAATGCACTAACCTACGGAACAAAAGCACTGTTAGAATTCACATATACGTGAATCTGCATTACAAATGTGTTAATGTTGTTATTTGCGAGATATTTAAAGGTATATGCGAGGTCTATGAGCTCCCCAGTGGGTGCCAAAATGTGTCGACTTGAATTTTATCCTCAGAATGTTACCTGCAACAAGTTAGTTTTAAAAAATACCAATGGAAATGCTATAGGAAATCCAAATTCAACCAATGAAACTACATGAAGTACATATAAAATAAAATACTAATATTACCTTCATGGCTTATGTCTCATTGTGTCCTAGCTCCACTATTCTTGGTTGCAGATTGTGTGCTCTCAGACAATGAACTGATGGCTTCCAAGATGGCATATGAAGAATGGACTGATAACTTGTAGTTAACTGATACTATGATATACAATACTACATGATTATGCTAAATGATATTATATGATAATTGCTATTTTCTATTTGCTTCAAAAACTCATGGATGCATATGATTAATTTGAAAGACTAACTCTCTCTCAACTGAAGCTCTTGATTTTATAGACCTTGAGGGGATTAGATGATGTGGCTTAGATCAACGGTCATGATCAGATCTATAGATTTGAATAGTTGTGAGCAAAGGTGAAGGTTGAGAGAAAGGGGGAAGGAGAAGACAAGTGTCACTCATCTCACCTTGACTGGGTTGCTGACTGAGGGAATCTAGGGATGGTTGGAGAAAATTTAGCCACGGGAGGACAAGTGGACTCAAGTCCTTCCTAAGATCTAGGGGGTGTTGGAGAGAATATAGGAAATGGTTATGAAATGTGTGTACGTACATAATTTCATTAAATTTTGCAGGTTGAAGATAAATGATGAATTAATATTTAAGAAATATTAATTTCCTTAGCCACATGTTTGATGAGTTGGCAAGGGGAAGATGAAGTGGAGATGGAGGGTGAGTTGGAAAAGGGATTAAATAATTTTGAGAATTATTTAATATTTGAGACTACAGGATAGGAGAATAACTATTAAATATTAGATATTTAATTGTTTGAAGGAGATAACTAAATATTAGATATTTAATTAACTTGGTTAGAGGAATAATTAAATATTAGATATTTAATTAATTAAAGGAGATAATTAAATATTAGGTATTTAATTAATTGATTAAAAGGATAATTAAATATTAGATATTTAATTAATCAGAGGAATAGGATAAATTAATTAATTAATAAAATATTTCAATTAAATTAATTAATAGAAAGACATGAAATGAATTAAATAATTTTTTTTTTTCAAATTAACTATTTAATAGAAGAATAATTATTAAATAAATATAAAATATTTATTTAATTGCTCATAGCCAATTTTTATGTGTATACAAGGACATCATATTGTCCTAAGGGGTCATGTCATGTACTAATATGTTAAAAGGGTTCATATGGTGTGCTAAGGGGTCATGTCATGTACTAGGATGTTAAAAGGGATCATATGGTGTCATGAGGGGTCATATGGTATCCTAAGGGGTCATATGGTGTCCTTAGGAGTCATATGGGTTCCTAATAGGCCACACATGTGTTAGAAGACCATATGACCCATTAGGACACCATAGGAGAGATAAGGAGAGTATTAAAAAAAAAAATAGTGGACAATGGGAGAGAGGTCCGAAAAGGACTTAAGGGGAGAAAGAGAAAGAGAGAGAGAGAGAGTACTAGGACATATGACCCCTTAGGACACCATATTTGTCCTAAGTGGTCATATGGTCTCCTAACGAGTCATGTTGTATACTAGGATATTAAAAGGATTCGTATGGTATTCTAAGGGGTCATATGGTTTCCTAAGGGGTCATATGGTGTTGTTGGGGGTCATATGGGGTTCTAAGTGGCCACACGAGTTAGAACACCATATATCTCCTTAAGACACCATATGACCCATTAGAATCCATTATATTGTCATAAGGAGTCATATGGTGTCCTATTGAGTCATGTCATGAACTAGGATCTTAAAAGGGGTCATATGGTGTCTGGAGGGGTCACATGGTATCCTAAGAGGTCAAATGGTGTTGTTAGGGGTCATATGGGGTACTAAGGGGTGACACATGTGCTAGAAGATCATGTGATCCCATAGGACACCATATGACCCATTAGGACATTGTACTATCCTAAGGGGTCCTAAGGGGTCATATCATTTCCTAAGGGGTCATGTAGTGTCCTAAGGGGTCATATTATGTTCTCAGGGGTAATATAGTGTCATAACGGGTCATATGGGGTCCTAAGGGGCCACACATGTGTTAGAACACCATATGACCCCTTAGAACACCATATGACCCATTAGGACATCATATTGTCCTAAGCTCTTGATAGGTAATGTCATGTACTAGGATGTTAAAAGGGGTCATATGGTGTTCTAAGGGTTCATATTTTCCTAAAGGGTAATATGGTGTCCTAAGGGGTCATGTCATTTACTAGGATGTTAAAAGGGGTCATATGGTGTTCTAAGGGGTCATATGGTGTCCGAAGGGATCATATCATGTCGTTGTGGGTCATATTGGGTCCAAAGGGGACACAAATATTTTAGAACACCACATGACCCCTTAGGATACCATATGACTCATTAGGATCCATCATATTGTGTTAAGGGGTCATATGGTGTCCTAAGGGATCATGTTGTGTACTAGGATGTTAGAAGGGGTAATATTGTGTCGTGAGGGGTCATTGCTGGGAAAATGGTGTCTCAACCTTACATTTACATAAGGTTACTATTTATAGTAAGTTTTTATTTGAGCATTCTAGTAAAGTTACATAGCAAGATCACAACTAGTTTTGAAGATATTAAATTTTCTATTTTGGAGGGGTCCAATGAAAGGTTTAAATTTGATTTTGAGGACTTTAGAGGCCTCAAAATGCCCTAAAAAGTGGGTGTAAATGGCATAGTGGTTTAGGAGGCAATACAACACTTCGTGATCTTTCCGATGCTTGAAACGGTTCGTCAATAAGACACACAGTTCTCAAGTTATGGCCTCCAGAAGTTTGTACTCCTGAAATAGGAAATATAAAATACATCAGACACACAAATGAGTTGTAAAAAGGGAGGGACACATCATAGGGAATCTAGAAGGGTGATAAGGTCATCTATGCCTTATTGGGAGGTTTTAGCCCATGGTTTTGTAATATCATTTGATGGTTTCTTGCATTGTATCTCCTATGTATGAGGTGTGTGAGATCGAGGTTGTGTGTAAGAGTCTTATAACTATTGAGTTCCCTCTAAATCTCTAATTAGTGGCACTCCTGCAAAGAGCTTGCTTTGCAAGTATATTGTAATCTATTTTTTATTTCAGAATAATATATTGGGTGTCTTTTAGACTATGAGGTTTTTCTCCTGGAAGGGTTTTCTCCATGTACAAATTAATGTGTTATGGTTTGAATGTTATTATATCTATTTCTATTTTCTGTAACTATTAAATTTTTTTGTATTACCCTCCTCTCAAGATTAGTGTAAGTTGTTCCACTACTTAACTTCCTTACTAGTCATATAGTGTCCTAAGGGGTCATATGGTGTTCGTAGGGGTCATATGGGGTGACACATTTGTTAGAACACCATATGACCCCTTAGGATACCATATGACCCATTAGGACATCATATTATCCTAAGGGGTCATATGGTATCCTAAGGGGTCATGTCATGTACTAGGATGTTAAAAGTGTTCATAAGGTGTTGTAAGGGGTCATTTCATGTAATATAATGTTAAAAGGGGTTATATGGTGCGTTGATGGGCCATATGACATCCTAAGGTATCATATAATGTCGTTAGGGGTCATATGAGTTCCTAAGGGGCCACACATGCATTATTGTTGGTGTAAATAATTATCCATCATGGATATTATTACACCTTACTTAAGTTTACTTAGGAAATGCATTCCATAGTAGTTTGGGTATGAGAAACTTTGGTGTTTGTGCCACATCAGGATAGTGTGTGTAGGAGAATCTCCACCTATTATGGTGTGATCTTGTTGTTACACTCCACATTCAGTGGGTGAGCCACCTCATGTGGACTATTATATTGTTTCTCCTACCTACCCACACCTATTTCCTACCTACCCTTGTTTCTTATTGAGCCACATGCCATGTTTGTGTGCTCACATATCCATATAGCCTTGCCTATATAAACAAGCTCATATTCATTGTATGTATTGCTTGATGATCTAGTTGATCAGTATTTTCATCTTGATAGAATACAATTTATTTCTATCATTTATTTTGTTTTCTCTATTTGTGCTTTCCATTGCCTCTAGATCTTGGAAAAATCTCACATGGTATCAGAGCTGGTCCATGTCTCGCATGGTATCAGAGCCATTAGAGTGTCATTGGTTTGCTAATTGAGAGAAATTTGATGTTATTTGGAGTTGTGTATTTTGGAGTTTTCTATTGCAGGTTATTATTGAAGCTTGATGGGTCAAATCTAAGGTTACCATTGGATTGAGGAGGTCCAAGAAAGTCAGTTTTGCCTTTTGTTTCATCTAAATCAGACTTTGTAAGCCAAATCTAGAGGCATTTGAAGTTTGATGCTGCGGTGGAAATTTTCCAGAAATTATAATTTTGCAGGCATTTTTCAAATAGTGATATCTCACTCATCCAGACTCATTTTTTTGAGCAATGGTTTTTGTTTTGTGGTAGAATTTTGTGATCTGTACAGTGGTGTAGGAGTTTTCTGATTTTTTGATACAGGTTTTTCGGAAATCGCGAAATCCCAATTTTTACAACTTTGGAAGCTTCGTTTGGGCTCATATGGACTCCTTTTCAGGTGCCGTTTTTTTTGAAAGTGCATATTTTTTCATCTACTTTCATAATTTACCATCTGTTTGTAGTGATTTTAAGTAGAAATTGTACTTTCAGTATTTGGCCATTTTTGGCATATTTGGTACTTGCATTTTGTTTGGATCTCAGTTTAGGTCACTAGCAGTAGTTGTTGAAGTCTCTTAGATCTCATTTTGAGAAGTTGTAAATTGAAATCAAAAGTCTACTTTGCCTTGTTTTGCAAGTGGCCCATTGTATATGCACTAAGTATAAAGTGCCAAAATCACCATTTTGGGGGGATTTCTTGATTGAGTATTTTGGGGGGGTGTCTTGTGTGATTGTGCCTCTCTAGTGTTTTTTCATTTTGGTGCTATGGTTTCTCCTAAATTTCCACTTTTAACTCCTCATAATTATGCATCATGGAAGATTAAGGCATGCACTAAACTAATGGAAAAAGGACTCATTCATTATGTAAATGAAACTATTATAGCACCACCTGATCCTAAGGTTGATCCTAATGCTCAAATTGAATGGATTACTAAGAATGCTATGGCACTTGGAACTCTTAGAAAGTATGTATCAGATGACCTCATTTTTCACATTGATAAGTGTACAACAATTAAAGAGGCTTGGGACATTTTTAAGAAATTGTATGGTCAAGTTGATGAGATTAAGGGCTACAAGCTTGATAGTGAACTCACAACTTTGGATCCCTAGGATTTTGATATAATCCAAGATTATGTCACAAAAGCAACTGAATTAAGAGCAAAGCTAAAGGATTGTGGAATTGACAGAAAAGATGTTGAATTGGTTTATAACTTGTTGGACAAGCTTCCTTCAGAGTATGCAACCTTTGTATCTAGATTTCACACCCATAGGTTAGCTCAAGGTTCCTCATACACTTCTCCCTTATTTGATTCATTCACGGAGATGTTGATACTTGAGCAATATAAGTTGACCACGATGGAGATTCTCAAATATTCAAAGTCACAAACTTTGGTGGCTAACAAAGGGAATCAAAGTAATCAAGGAAAAGGAAAGAATCAAAAGCAACCTAAGTCAAAACCACAACAAGATGGAGCACAATCTTCCTCTCCACAACAAGGTGATTCACCATTCTCACCTAAGAGGAAATCATATAAGGACAATCTTTTTTGTGGATATTGCAAGAAGTCAGGACATGATGAACATCATTGTTATAAGAAGGATATTGATGAGTTGAAGAATCTTCTTGAGAAGAATAGAATCAACCTACCTTCTAGAATGTCTACATCGATTTCTTCTTCTAAGGATAAAGGAAAGGATCACTCTTTTGGGATAGATAAAGGAAAGGGACAAGCTCTTTGTGCTACTACAAGTCATGATTCAATGAGATGGCTTCTAGATTCAAGGGTTTCTCATCATATGGCATCTTCGCAGTCTATGTTTTCTACATTTGAGCCTTGCCACATGCCGCAGATTTTGATGGGCAATCATACATACATGGACGTGACTAGAAAAGTATCTATTGCCATTGGGGATAACTCCTTCAATGATGTGTTGTGTGTACCCCACTTGACAAATAATCTTCTTTCCATCTATCAAATCACACATGGGGAAACTAGGAAAACTGTGGAGTTTACACCTGATTCAGTTATCATTAGAGACTTGGAGAGTGGAGCTATCATTACGACTGGGGTGGTTGATCATGCATCTCGGTTGTACTCTTTTTCACATTTTGGTCCTATTGATGAGGTTGATTCTTCCTATGTTGATGATTCAGATTTTTAGGAGAACTTTGGGCATTTGAACTTGGGGATTCTCACTTGTGATTTCATTCTTAAGCCTTGCATTTCATCTCCTTCTATTAATGTCACACCACCTATTGCACCTGATGATGCAACTAGTGCGACAGTTTTTCCTTCTTATGATTCAGTGCAGTGGGATATTTCATGTCTTCTAGCTTAAGTTGATTGGGATGACTACTTGACAGACATTGCAGGTTTGTTTGTGGACTCCTACATTGAAGATTTGGGAGATACCATTGATGACATTCATCTTCTCTTTGATGAAGATGATCCTTCTTTGATTGTTGCGAGGGATCACTCTGAACCTCTTGTGCATTCTCTACATGATCAATCTTTAGAGGTTGACATGATTGTGGATACTTTTGTACAACACTTGGAGGAGGTCTCTTTATCTTTTGAGGAGACATATGAGTCTTTGGATATTGTTCTACATTCATCTCCACTAGATCTTGGAGTACCTTTTTCAGCAGTGTGGCACAGTTTACCACCTTTGGAGGGGGTATCTTTCAGCATTGACATGGGGACACTTGAGCAGTTTTCAAAGATTCCTTTCATCATGAGTATTTTTTCTTCATCTTCCCTTCATGGTTGGGGAGACTTTTTGGATTCACCTTTGGTTTTGTTTCTTTCTAAGGGGAGGAACGTGGTTCAACGTTCGTGGAGCAGTTTCTTCATTCATCATCAAGCTTCTATCATTAGTGTAGATTCCAGATTGAGGGGGGGATTCCTAGTCTCTCTTCTTCTTCTCTCATATGGGGGGGACATTTACCTCACATGGGGTTTTGTCCTTCACATACTTATATGAGAGTTCTTTGTATCTAGTTTTCATCTCTCTTTTGGGGGAGGGATTTTTCCCATTGAGTTTTTCTCTCTTTCCCTGCTTTGTGAGAGATTTCCTTGCATTGGTTTTCATGCATTTGCATTTGTACATGGGTACCTAACATGGCCTCATAGCCGGGATCCATCTTGCATTGCTTAGTTGCATTGTAGACTTAAGTGCATTCCCCTAAGTGGCACTTAAGGGGGGTTGGTGTAAATAATTATTTATCATGGATATTATTAAACTTTACTTAAGTTTACTTAGGAAATGCATTTCATAGTAGTTTGGGTATGAGACCCTTGGGTGTTTGTGCCACATTGGGATAGTGTGTGTAGGAGAATTTCCACCTATTATGGTGTGATCTTGTTGTTACACTCCACATTTAGTGGGTGATCCACCTCATGTGGAATATTATATTGTTTCTCCTACCTACCCTTGTTTCTTATTGAGCCACATGTCATGTTTGTGTGCTCACATATCCATATAGCCTTGCCTATATAAGCAAGCTCATATTAATTGTATGTAATGATTGATGATCCAGTTGATCAGTATTTTCATCTTGATAGAATACACTTTATTTCTATTATATATTCCGTCTCTCTTTTTTGTGCTTTCTATTTCCTCTTGATCTTGGCAAAATCGGACTTCGAAGACCAAATCTAGAGGCATTTGAAGTTTGATGCTGCGGCGGAAATTTTCCAGAAATTATAATTTTGCGGGCATTTTTCAAATAGCGATATCTCACTCATTCGGACTTGTTTTTTTGAGGAATTTTTTTTGGTTTGGGGTAGAATTTTGTGATCTATACAGTGGTGTAGGAGGTTTCTGATTTTTGGATTTAGGTTTTTCAGAAATCATGAAATCCTGATTTTTACCACCTTTGGAGGGAGCAACTTTCAGCATCGACATGGAGACACTTGAGCAGTTTTCAGAGATTCCTTTCATCATGAGTATTTTTGTTTCATCTTCCCTTCATGGTTGGGGAGATTTTTTGGATACACCTTTGGTTTTATTTCTTCCTAAGGGGAGGAATGTGGTTCGATGTTCATGGAGCAGTTTCTTCATTCATCTTCGAGCTTCTATCATTGGTGCAGATTTCACATTGAGGGGGGGCTTCCTGGTCTCTCTTCTTCTTCTCTCTGTAGGTCCCAGAGACAACTGAGAGGGGGGGGGGGGGTGAATCAGTTGTCAAAAAACCTTATTAACCAACTTAATGCTTAAAACCGGTAAGATAGTTAAGTATGCTGGCAAACAGTGTTAACAGAAAATTGCTATACTTGTAAGAATTAATGCATGTAACATAACCACAAAGTCATCCACAACACATGACACCAATATTTGTATGTGGAAACCCTGTAAGGGGAAAAACCATGGTGGGAAACCTTACCCACAATCAGATGATACTACTATAGATAGTAAGTGTACAAAAAAGGGGTTTGGACATGCAAAAAGGCCAACAGCCTAGAGCTCACTGCTCAATCACAAATGGGAGTCACATTGACTACAGTTGGATGGTTAAATCCAATGAGAATGTACTGCACAAAATAGCATCTTCATATGCTAGATTCAGTACCGGTGTAATGCTGATATGCTTCAAAAAAACCTAACTTCACCTTCAAATGATGTCTTCATGTATATCCCTGCTTGATCTTGCATATATCCTTCCTTAAATCTTTTTCGCATTCCACACTTGATCTTTCAAATAAGATCTTACATTTATACCATACCCTAAGACCAATTTTAGTAGGTTGGCTCTACAAGATATTACAATAAAAACATTTTACAAACAATACAATATTCGATGCAATAACTGATTGAACATGTTAGCTTAATGCATTTACAACAATAATAAATCATCTTCATAGCATGCCATGTTGATCTAGAAAAGATAAACCCGCCGGTGTAGCCCTAGATAACCTGGACCTATTTGCCGGTAAAAGCAAATATGCAAATAAGAATATACCAATGATTATTACTTCAAAATAAAGTGTCCACATGATGTCTTTGACATTGCCAAGTGTCTCCCATGTCATTGCAGGTACCGGTGAACATTATATCCTGCCGGTTAACCATATACCGGTAACTGTTGCATAGTTTACTGTTTGCTGGTGAATGTTGCTGGATCTCCAAAGTAGGTGTATTTAGTAGGTGTTGACATCAATGACAAAACCATACCAAAATACCAACACTCTCATATGGGGGGACTTTTTCCTCACATGGGGTTTTGTCCTTCACATACTTCCATGAGAGTTCTTTGTATCTAGTTTTCATCTCTCTTTTGGGGGAGGGTTTTTTCCCATTGGGTTTTTCTCTCTTTCCCCACTTTGTGAGAGATTTCCTCGCATTGGTTTTCATGCATTTGCATTTGTACATGGGTACCTAACATGGCCTCGTAGCCAGGACCCATCTTGCATTGCTTAGTTGCATTGTAGACTTAAGTGCATTCCCCTAAGTTGCACTTAAGGGGGGGTGTTCGTGTAAATAATTATTCTCATGGATATTATTACACCTTACTTAAGTTTATTAAGGAAATACATTCCATTGTAGTTTGGGTATGAGACACTTGGGTGTTTGTGCCACATTGGGATAGTGTGTGTAGGAGAATTTCCACCTTTTATGGTGTGATCTTGTTGTTACACTCCACATTCAGTGGGTGATCCACCTCATGTGGACTATTATATTGTTTCTCCTACCTACCCACACCTATTTCCTACCTACCCTTATTTCTTATTGAGCCACATGCCATGTTTGTGTGCTCACATATCCATATAGCCTTGCCTATTTAAGCAAGCTCATATTCATTGTATGTATCGCTTGATGATCCAGTTGATTAGTATTTTCATCTTGATAGAATACAGTTTATTTCTATCATCTATTTTGTTTTCTCTATTTGTGCTTTCCATTGCCTCTAGATCTTGGCAAAATCTCACATGGTATCAGAGCTGGTCTATGTCTCATAGTTATAACACCATATGACCCCTTAGGACACCATAAGAGAGAGAGTATTAAAAAGGTTAAAAGGGGACAAAGGGAGAGAGGTCCTAAAAAGACTTAAAAGGAGGGGAACTATATGACCCCTTAGGATCCAATATGATGTTCTAAGGGTTCATATGGTGTCTGAAGGGGTCATAGTGTTCTAACACATGCGTGGCCCTTTAGGACCCCATATGACCCCTAACGACGCCATATGATCCCATATGACCCCTTAGGACATCATATAACAAAGAGAGAGAGAGAGAGAGAGAGAGAGAGAGAGAGAGAGAGAGAGAGAGAGAGAGAGAGAGAGAGAGAGAGATTATTGAAAATTTAAAATGTCTAAGAAATTATAAAATCTAAATCTTGGGGTGAGAGGAGAGAGTAAGATAGAGAGAGGTGAAGAGAGGAGGAGAGAGATAGGAAAATAGATAGTGCTTAGGGGAGGCAAACCGTGAGATAGAGAGATAGAAAGTGAATGATGGTAGAAGCCCCTGATTACTGAAATTTGACTAAGTCTGAAAAATGATAAGATCTCTTTAAATCTATAATTTGCATTATGACTCCTACAGATCCGAAACCACTCTCAAACATCCTGACTATATATAAATGTAATATAACTTAAAGTATAAGTTACATTTTCTCTTTGTAATTTTCTCTCTGTCTTTTATCTTTCTTATACTTAAATGTTATATTTTATGTATATATCCTACTGAAAAAAATAATGGAATGCTAAATGAATTGCATACAAGTCCATATTTCTAAGCTAACTTTATACATAAGCAAAACACATATTTTTTTCTTACTAAACATAACATGTACACGTTTTGTATTTTCCAAAACCTGTACGCAATTTTTATTTCAAAAAAATTCATACGCGTTTTTAATTTAAATAACACGTATGCATTTTTCCTTGTAGTTAGGCTTGGATAACAAGTCTAAGGCTTGGGAGTGGTTTTTCCCTCCTTTTTACATGTTTTCTTCTTCCAGTCTGGTTATTCAACTTTGTCATCATCAGGTTTACACATTATTAAGTGGGTATTTTAAAAATTGCCACCATAATTTAACCCATCTTCATAGAATTCTAACCATATAATTTTTTTTAAATTTTAACAACATTGACATATTAATCTTGATTTTCTTTTACCAGTCTCTCCATAGTTCTCAGAGACATATGCGTACAATTTTTTTAATAACTTTTGATCTACATATGCAAATTTTTTAAATTTTTATATATTATTGTAGTGCACTTAATTCTTTACACTTTAATAAAAAAAAAAACATTTTATTATTATTTTGGTGCAAGTTATGCTTCGCACACAAACATGTACCTAATTTTCAGGATGTGACCATTTCAAAAAATCATAAAAAAACAAATAATCAACAAAAAATTACAAACAAATACACACCATCTAGTGCTCACTCTTAAATATCTTTCTACAAAAGTATTTGCCAAAATACTAAAATTAGCTATGACTTTTTTGATGCGCACACCAGACACTATGTTATATTTTTCAGAAAAAATCAAGATCTGTTTTTCGTGTGCGAAAGATTTGACCCCCTTAGTCTTATCCAATTTTGAAAAAAATTGGTACTTTGGAAACTAGATTTAGATTAATAAAATCTTTGTTCTTTTAGTATCTTCATATTTTGAGTGGACAAGTCTCAAATTTCTCCTCCAAGTTTAGATTTATCTGATTTAAAAAAATAGGTGTCCACTTATACCCCTCTTTTTACACACCATCTTGGTGCACTTACCCTAGCTTGCCATCTCAGTGGACTCAATCCAATTATTATTATCTTATTAAGTGAAACCCAACCGAATAAATTTTATTAATAATATTATCACTTGTTTATATCAAAAAAACTTTCAAAGTGCCCTAGTGGTATAGCTATCAAACAACCTATCTCACTTGACCTTGGTAATCACATGAAAGCCCACTCCCTCTACCATATGCCAAGAACTTAGGGCAAAAAATATCGTATAACATCATAAACAAATAATGAAGGCTAACAAGAGACATAAAAGTGCTCATAACAAAGTTGAGAACATGGTAAACATAATAAAAATCCATAGGCCACATACAAGGCAAGAGCCTTCACCCATGCATATCAATCAAAGAGCCAAAGCATGATCATGAGCCAAAGATGAATCCAAATCCATTTCTAATCCTCAACAATGAGACAAAACACATCCCACTGGAGCCATGATATCAATCCTCAACAATAAGGAATTTACCCTCTTGTTGGAGCAATACAATGAATATATGCAATCTCCTCAATGGTAAGACACAAAACCTCTTACTGGAGCACAAAACTAACTCATAGAGATCCAAATGACATAAAAAAAATTCCAGGGGTGTAGAATAGAGCATATGGCCCAACAATTAATGCATCCACCCCATAGCTATCTAAAACCACATATTTGTTAAGTTTGTGGTTATTTTGTATGTAGTATTCGTGGTCAGCTAGAAATCACTTAATGTGATAGTTCGTGGTAAGAAAAAATTGCTTCATATCTGTATTGGTTAGGGATAAGCCACAAATCCCAAGGTGATCCAGAGAAGAGAAGTCACCGAATGTAGCCAAATCTATAATTGGAGAAGAAAAATTCATATTGTCAAAAGTTGAAGAGATTGTTAGCAATTGATTCAAGAAATCAAGGGAAGCATAGTAATGTTGTCACCCTAATGCAAAGAGGGAAAAAGGTCTAAAGACCACCAATTAAAAGTGTTTAAAGAAACTTGTTGCAATAGATTGCATGAAATTTGATCATGGTTTGGAAAGAGGCCAACATAGCCCACCAAAGCTAATATCCTGAAGAAACAACAATGTGATTTAGTGTGAAGTGTTAATGGTAGAAATTAAAGGGGAGTGTTGGAAGTAATTTCTCTCAAGTGTCAAACTTTAGTTTCCACCATTAAACTACAGCTACAATGGTCGGCCTTAATTTCAATGTAAAAACTATTAAGTTACACAATTAGTCTTGCATGTGATCTTCATCTTCGGTGGTCTCAAGTCTTCTATAAATAAAGGCAATGCAATATGTTTTTGTGTATCAATCAATAAAACTTAAAATTATGTTTTGTTGTAGCAGAACATTGTTCTATTTTATTTTTTTCCTCCTATGTTTGTTATTTCTTTCTTGCTTTCAATTTGCTCATAGGGTTCCTACAAATCTTGTGCTAACATGAGTTCTATCATTTGGAAGACGTTTGTCTTGTTGGTATTATGGATGACTTTGTCATGCGTTGCATTGGTTTTGTCATTGATGTCAACAGTTATCTTTTTGGTGGTCTACATTGTTGATTTGACACTCTGGTTATATTGGTTTATTGTTGAACCAACATCAGTTATTGAAGCATGTCAAGATAAACATTGGATAAAAGCAATAGAAGATGAATTAGAACAAATTGAAAAGAATAATACTTGAACATTAGTTCCCTCACCTAAAGACAAAAAATGTAATTGGAACTAAATGGGTATATAGAAATAAACTTAATGAAGATGGTGAAGTAATTAGAAAGAAAGCAAGATTAGTTTGTAAAGGTTATTATCAAAATGAAGGAATTGATTATAATGAAACTCTTGAACTGGTAGCCAGAATTGAAGCAGTTAGACTATTTCTTGCATTTCTAGCTCATAAGAACAATAAAGTTTATCAGATGGATGTAAAATGTGCATTTTTGAATGGAGATCCTGAAGAAGAAATTTACATTGAACAATCTGATGGATTTTCAATAACAAATGACAAGGATATGGTTTGAAGGTTAAGGAAAGCTTTATATTGATTGAAGCAAGCTCCCAGAGCTTGGTATGCTAGACTAGATAGATATGTTTTAAAGCTTGAATACACAAAAGGTAATGCTGACAGTAATTTGTATTACAAAGTTACCAATGATGACATTTTGGTTATTGAAGTATTTGTGGATGGTATCATTTTTGGAGGTGAAGAAGAGTTATGTAAAGACTTTGCTAACAAGATGCAGGAAGAATTTAAAATGTCTATGATTGGAGAGATAAAATTTTTTCTAGGTTTGTAGATTTCACAAATAGATAAAGGTATATTCATATGTCAAACAAAATACTTGAAGGAACTTTTTGAAGAAATTTGGTATGGAAAACTCCAAACCGGTAAGCACTCCTATGCCTACAACTGATAAATTGACATTAATGGATGATTTAGCTCCTATAAATCTAACAAGGTACAAATCTATGATTGGAGGATTACTGTATTTGACACAAACTAGACCTAATATAATGAATGCGGTGTGTATTGTATCTATATTTCAAAGCAATCCTAAAGAAAATATTGAAAGTGCAGTAAAAAGGATTTTCTGGTACCTACAAGGCACAACAAATCTTGGTTTATGGTATCCTAAGAATAACAATTTTGAGTTATGTGCATATATAAATGCAAATTGGGTAGGAGATGTGGATGATAGAAAGAGTACCATTGGAGGTGCATTCTTTCTTGGCAGAAGGTTAATTTCATGGATCAGCAAGAAGCAAACTTGTACATCATTATCTACAACAGAAGCAAAATATGTTGCAATAGCAACTAATTGGACTTAGGTATTATGGATCAAGAAAATGTTAAAGGATATTAAGGTAAAATGCAAAGAACCGATAACTATTTACTGTGATAATTCAACAACAATTGATATATCAAAGAATCTGGTATTTCACTCTAAAACAAAGCATGTTTCTATTAATTATAATTTTCTGAAAGAGAATGTTGAAGCAAATGAAGTGAGATTAGTTTATTTGAATACTAAAGAGCAAATTGCAGATATCTTTACAAAGCCTTTGCCTAAGGAAACATTTGAATATCTCAGAGAGCATCTTGGGGTAATTTCCCCACCGATAGAGACTTGAATGATGAAGTTTGGCATCAAACTGGCAGGAAATAACAAAAAAATATTTTTTTTGGTTTTGATAGAGGAGAGCTACTTCTCAAGGGGAGTAGTTAGCTGTATGTCATGTTCAGATTTTTAAATCTTAACTAATTTGACATTTGATGTCAAAGGGGGAGAGATATCTATTGAAAAACATTATACTTTGGGGAGAGATGTATTCTTGAGGAGAGATGTATTTGGTTTTGGTTATATGGTTTCTGTTTTGGCATAGAACTTTGTATTGATCTATTTTAGAAGATTGTTGGTTTTTGGCATTCTATTTTTGGCACTTAGATATTTTTGCATCTAGTGTTGCCATCAATGCCGAAGGGGGAATTTGTTGGTATTATAGATGACTTTGTCATGTGCTGCATTGGTTTTGTCATTGATGTCAACACTTATCTTTCTGGAGATCTACATTGTTGATTTGGCACTCTGGTTATGTTGGTTTATTGTTGAACCGACACATTGTGGTTCCAACATGGATATTGGCTTATCCACAGTCACCAGTATATGTTTCACCAACAGCTCAGGAAGTTAATGATGACTTGTTATCATCTGGAGATCATTTGGTTATGTCGAAGACATGTATTGGATGTTTGGATTTGGTGTTTTTCTTATTGGTTTGATCAGGTTCACATATTTGTCTTTATCGACAGATAGGTCCAGGTTATGCAGTGGTACAAGATATCATGTTCCAGATTAGGATGACACATTTTGGAAATGGTTTATTGATTGGTTAATGTGTAAATGTATTCAACCAACATATTATATCACATCAAGACTTATTTTGTAATTGATTTAATTGTAATATCTTTAGGGATCCGACCTTATCATGAAGTCTTAGGTTTTGTATAAATAATTGTAAGATCTTATCAAGAAGATGTATGAGGATATGTGTATGAGTGTATGTGAATATTGAAGATCACTGTAAGAGAATATCCTTATGCGAATCACGCAGATATTATCTGAAGGTTGAAGGAAAGGTTATGAAGGTGTTTGGCACTCATGGTCAGACCTTAAACCAGTACTGAATCCAGCATTGAAGATGCTATATTAAAGTAGTACATTGTTATTAGATTTAACCATCCAATTGTAGTCAGTGTGATTCCTATTTTATGATTGAACAGTGAGCTCTAGGCGGTTGGCCTTTCTGCATGTGCAGACCCCATTATTGTAATCACTTACTATCTGTAGTAGTATCATCTGATTGTGGGTAAGGTTTCCCACCATGGTTTTTCCCCTTACAAGATTTCCACATCAAAATCTCTATGTCATGTGTTGTGGATGTTGTTTCTCTTTCTGTTTCATGCATTAAGTTATACCAGTACTGCTATAACTATTAATTTGTTTAACCTGCATTAAGTTTGTTTTACCGACACTAAATTTTAAGTTGGAATAATTGGTTTTGGGTTGTAATTTATTGACAACTGATTCAACCGCCCCTCTCAGTTGTCCTTCCCGGTTCCTAACATGTCCAACCCAAAATCTGTTGTTTTTGCTTGAAAGTTGTCGTCAAGTAATATGCTGCTTGATTTAATATCACGATGGATGATGCACACATGAAATTCTTCATGGAGATAGGCTAGACCAGGAGCAGTTCCCCAAGATAATGTTGAATCTTTCCTTCTGTTAGTGTAAAAAAGGTTATTATCAAACTAGTGAAGACTAGGTTTGACCTTTTCACACTTAGTTTAAATTTACTAAGGGTAGTTGAGTTAGTTGTCTCACATCATGTGGCACAAACACGTGCCTATCCTTGTGGAGACACCTTGTGCATGCATACTTGCCACTTTCTCATACACTTGTCAAATGAGCGACAAGTGTTGCATTCTTGGAGGGCTAGTCAATGGTTATGTCCAACCATCTCACCTCCTTCTCCTTGCCTACTTATGCAAGGATTTGTTCTCATAATCTAGAGAAATCTCAATACACTAGATTGACTTTATTCATTTGTTCTTGTTGTTTATTTCTTAGATTCTGGAAATCATTTCGTGTTATGAAAGAAAATTGATATAATTGGAGGACAATTGTTGAAATTGAGCATTATTGTGCATCGACCCTGTGCATTTGAGGAAAACCCTATGCATACACCTGTGCGTCCACCCTCGTTTCACATGTGGTCAACATATTCATCGAACTCCACTCCTCAGCCCTGCGTATTCACCAGCATCCTCAAACCTGTGCATTTATCCAATACCTGCCTCTACCGTTAACCATTGAACATTGCACCTGTAAGTTGACACTTACTAGTAGGAGAAGATAGCTAGGCACATGGGAAGTTGGAATTAGCATGCAGGTCGAATAAGTGTGGGTGTCGTGGGTTAGGCGGTGGTGTTTGATAAGTTTTTTGGGCAAGTACCGTTCCAAATTAATTTGACTTGGGCGTTACAATTATTCAGCCCATCGCTCTTCATATGCATCGTCCAACCTATGGAATGCGCCAACAGTGCAGGCACGACACCTTGGAAGAGAGGCAAATATCCAGTCATCAGTGAAGGAGTGGTTCTTCTATTGTTGGGCATCTTGAATTCTCAACGACCCTATGCTTTCCCATCATTTGTATGCATTTCGAATATGTGCCTTTCGCGGTGGAGGCAGTTCGCAGGTCGCATTTGTAACCCTTTGTGCAGAGCCTTGGTCACACCCATCGACGCACCAAGGTAATATTCAGTGGTCGTTATATGTGTATGGGAATCAACAGGTTTTTTGTGGAGCTAGTTGGACATCAAGAATGTCGATCTTGCCATTCAAGTCAAACTGTGAAGGTGTGCTTTCAAATCTGGTTAGTGGGTGATGTGTTATTCCCCCTACCATTTCGCCATTTGCTGTGCATGGAGGTCCAGTGAGGCGGATGTCGTGGGTTTGGTAGAGGTGCTTGGGCAGTCTTTTGAGCAAGTAGCGTGCCAAACACACAGTCATTGTGTTGATATCATTCTCTTGCGTTATATCACCTTCCTCCCTCCTTGCAAGGGTTTGATTGGCCACAATTTGGTGCTCTCATGCTTTATTTTCCCTATTTCTCAAAAATTTATGGTAAAGTAAATTTTTCTTGGTAAGAAGTGATGATTTTCTCATAGGACTCAAATTTGTAACCTTGATAAAGTGCTAAATTGTGTCATTGTTTGGGTTACTTCATGCACTTCTTTTATAAAGTGCCAAAATAAGGGGGATAAACAATAATCAAGGGGGTGTTGTTATTCCATCATCATCATCATCATCATTCATCATCATCATCATCATCATCATCATCATCATCATCATCATCATCATCATCATCATCATCATCATTCTCATTCATGCCTTGTCTATTTCGGCTTATATTGTGACTGATTCTGCAATTATCATAAGTCTACATATCACTATCATCATCCAATTTGACACCTTCTACAGGAGTATTAGATTTACATAAGTTCATCTTTCACCTAGATCTATGGTCCCTAATCTCAAATCCAGTTCAACTTTCACCTCCATCTATGGTCCCTAATCTTTAATTTGGTTCAGTTTTCACCTACATCTATGGTCCTTGTTCCCAAATTTGGTTCAGCTTTCACCTACATGTATGGTCCCTGTTTCCAAATATTTGTCACACGACAAAATTGGTTTGGAGATTTTTGAGCATTCTTGGAAGACATCATTTCTCTTTTGGAGGGGATTTTTATTTCCCGCTGTATTTTCTCCTTTTCTCCATTTATGGGAAATTTGTACATGGGTACCTAACATGGCCTAGTATCCAGGACCTATTATCTTTTGTTTCACTTCTCCCTAAGTAGCACTTAAGGGGAGGTGTTATTGTAAACAAGGTTATTATCAAACTAGTTAAGACTAGGTTTGCCTTTTCACCCTTAGTTTAAGTTTTCTTAGGCTAGTTGAGTTAGTTGTATTACATAATATGGTGCAGACACGTGTCCTCCCTTGTAGAGATACCTTGTACATGCATACTTGCCACTTGCTCATACAGTTGTAAAATGAGCTACAACTGTTGCATGCTTGAAGGGTTAGTCAGTGGTTGTGTCCAACCATCTCACCTCCTTCTCCTTGCCTACTTATGCAAGGATTTATTCTCATAATCATTGAGTAATCTAGAGAAATCTTAATATTCTAGATTGACTTCATTCATTTATGCTTGTTGATTATCTCTTAGACTCTAAAAATTATTTCACCTTCCAACTCAAAAGTCTTCTATTGTTTCCTATATGTAGGGCAGTTCAAAAGAATTTTAAAGCCTATCATGTTTGGTGTAACATATGAAAAAAAAAGAAAAGAGGAATGATAAGGAATAGAAAACCAAATAATATTATGTCGAGGCTGCCGTTGGGCATGTGCTCATAAATCAGTAGTCTTTCTTGGCCTTGTCTACAACATCCAAGTAAACACACAAGACTTCTGTGATGAACATTAGAATTGATTTTCACTTCGCTTTCGAATTCAAAAATTACGTGTGGAGAGCGATCTAATGTCAGCTTCTTTACTGCAAAAACTTTGCCATTTTTCAAGGTAGCATGTAAATACCAAGTAACCTAGCATTTGAATACACTAAAACAGAAGGCTAATTTGGGCAGCAAATAAATGATAATTTACCTTAAATACTTCACGAAACCCTCCTTGTCCAAGTTTATTTGCTCGATCAAAATGGTTAGTTGCTTTTTTTAGTATCTTGTAGTCGAAATCTTCTGGTGCATGCAGTTCTGTTGCTCCTTTAGTATTCCCTATTCCATACATTCGTTATATTAGTATTAGCTAGGATTGAATTGAATCGCAAGAATTTTGCTTCCTTATGTAAAATAGATTAAATGCAGACCTTTAAGAGTTATACCTTGTGTTTGCTATGGTCGCATTATCTGCTTCCAAAAGACATGGAGAAAAGTTAAAAGCCCAAGTAGGAATACCCCTCCTACAACACCACTTATTATCCATGCTTCAGAACTCACCTTCTTCTTCCTTGTTAAACAAAATTGAAAACACCTCAACTGTGAAAATATAATAGTCAATATGGGCTAGCTTAAACTGTACACACTAAGCTTTGACTTCTTGTGTGTTGTCCTACGTGGGCCTGCTCCTGACTATTTTTGTTGATAAGCTATGCATGTTAGCATATAAACGTACACATAGTATATGTATTTATGGCAAGAGAGGTAATTTATATACAGAGTGAGGTAAGTTATTAAAATCAAGAATATGAGCTATAGAGAAATAATGGTAGGATACTAATGTACTAGACCTTTTTTAAAATAAAATAGTAAATTATTTTTATAAATTGTTAGTTTAATTTTTTCTTTTATTCATTTGATTTTATTGTATTAATATTTTTAATGTGCAAGTTAATAGTTTAACTTAAAAATAATAATTTTTTTTAAGAATCTTGAAAGTTAAAAGTTAATATATATATATTTTAAATATATAATAAATTAATTTAAATATGAAATTTGTTAATTTGAATGATAGTTTTAATATTTTTTTATATACTTGAAAAATTATATCATTCATAATATAGTATTATAATTTGAAACTTATTTTGAAAATTTTAAAAAGTGAAGAATATAATAATAAAGAGATAAATAATGTAGCTTCACATAATTTATGAGTATTAATTCAATTGAATTTATTTAATATATAAATAATAAAATAATAGTATTTAATTAAAAAATTGGTTAAATTGTATTATAGTAAATATATCAATTAACTTATAAACTTTATAATTGATAAATTCTCTATTTAGATTTTGGACTACTTTTATTATGACTATAAGAATAACCTCCCTGATTATGGATGTGAATCGACATTATTGTGTACAAAAATCTAAATTATATTGAATTTGAAATCTAGAACATAATTCTCTTAATAGCTATTCTTGTATTCATAAAGATGGGCACGGCTTAAAGAGCACACACTAAGCTTTCAAGCACACATTATTTGTCCAAAAGTTTTAAACATTAAAAAAAATGTTGACATGAACATTAATACTAATTATCTCAACATTTCATTTGACTAACTAAAAATATTTAATTTTTATTTACAATTTATTGTATTTTATTAAAAATTAAATTATCAAATATTACATCTTTATAGCATCCACTATAATTATTTTAATTTGTATAAATAAAAGACATTTTATAATATTATATACAAATTAAAAGAAAACATTCCTTAAACTTGTGACTAACTGCGGACTGTTCACAACACCCAATATGCCATTCACAAACGAAATGGAAAATGGAAAAGAACACGACTTTGAGGGCCCCATACTAAGCGGTCAAAGCTTAGTTTGTGCTCTTTAAGGCTGGCCATAAAGATGTAGTTTGTCACATGTAATAATATAAATTAATGTAACATAGTTTAATATTTAATGCTAGTATTGTATTTGAGAATATTAACATCAAATCAAAATTAGATTTTTAGTCATTATGAATTTTAGGGCTAGAGATATGATTTAATAAGAATTATGAAAACACTTAAATTATTTTTACTATTATAGATCTAATCCCTAATATTAAAAAATATAATAGTAATATATATATTTAATATTTAATATTATATATTATATTATTTCAATTTCAAATATGGTAAGTATAACCCTAATTTTATATTTAATAAATATTATTAATATAATAATATTTAATATTAATATTATGTGATTTTTTTTTAATAAGTTAGGATATCCTCATGACCTAATGATATATGTTTATAATTATAATTATTATGTTTTTATGTTGTAATATAATCTTAAATTTAGGGATGTTTTTATGTTATATTTTATTATATTATAATAAATATATTATTATAATTATATTATTGTCAATATTATCTTAATTAATTCTTTTGGTTTAAATGCAACACTTTAAATAACAAAGTTTTATTTTTTATTTTAATATACAAATAATAAAATTTAAATTATTTATTAGATTAAAATATCACTTTATAGATTAAAAATGTTAACATAATCAAATCACATCACATGAAACAAAAAAATTATAAAAAAAAAATATAAAAATAATTTATTGTTTGGTTTTAAAAAATTCCCTTTATATTACAAACACGGGCTGATCAATGGACTTATCAACGGAAATTTAGAGGCAGACTGACATAGTACAATACACACTAACTCAAAGCTTAGTGTGTTGTTAAAGGGTAGCCAATAAATGTCGGACACAAATTTTAAGCAAAAGCAATTCATGTGATTTTATGAAATTACATTTCTGAAATTGTAAATTCAAATTTGATTATAAGGAAAGTGTCAAAAGGAAAAAAGTGTTTGAAATCATATTGCAAGTAGAAAAAATATTTTAGAAATAGCTATACATTGCCAACATAAGAAAAAAAAAAAAAAAGACAAAACTAGTTGAAATTACTAGAATATTCTAACACTAGTTGATCTTTAACCTAATTAGAGTCCATAATTTTTTATGAATTTAAAGTTTTATTTTCATCATTTCTTCCTTCATAAAAAATTGCATAAGCTAATGTGTCATATAGGTATCTAAAATCCTTATTTACATTTTTCTAGCATTCTTTATTTTCTTTGGACATATATATTCACAACTACAACTTCATTTGGAATGTCAAGTTTAGTTGAAAATGTTGTAGATATGAGTACGCCAACTAATCTAATGTAAGAAATCTCAAACATTTTCTCAATGCTAATTTCTATAGGATGTTTTTTGTAGTAGAAATTTTTTTTATTGATAAGAAATGGAGGTTTGATAGATTTACTATCTTACAATCAAAATCTTTACAAAATTAATTAAACATATTTTTATTTTAATGGTACCACAAATTTCTATTTGAACAACTAAATCTAGTTTCTATATTGAAAATCAATTTATCAACACCAAGATCTTTCAATTTGTTACACCACTTTTGAAAATTTCATGACTATATATAAAGATAGAAATGGAAAAAACATATATTGAAATATTTAAAATCCTATTTCAAAATAGGAAGGAATAATTATATAATCGGTTAGATATTAACAATCCATCATTCCTTGTTACTCTTCATTTGTTCTTCAACAAGAGAAATAGCCACTATTAACCATTAAGGGATTCTGTAATTGTTGCACTTGATTCTGTAAATTGTACGGACGGCATGTCTGCGAAAGATGTATGTAGATGTTTCTGAAAATCAATCTCATCTTTACTTAACAGCATTGTCACGACCTCAGGCATTGATGGCCTGTGTCTGAAGGATTCTTGTATGCACAGAAGCGCAAGATTTATCACCCTCAACACCTCTTCTTCGTTATACCCTTCCATCTCCTTTTCACTTTCCACTAACTCTAAAACCTTGTTCTCTTCGTATAGTCTCCAAACCTGCCATTAGTTTTTTAAGAAAATGATCAAGATGTTTAAAGTAGAGAATGATGCGAATAAGGCAGTAAAAGAATATTATTAGAACTTTAAAATACCCATTGAAGAAGATATTCCATATCAGGTGGTTGCTTCATGTCGATGCTTTTTCTACCACTAACAATTTCAAGAACAACCACACCAAAGCTATAAGTGTCAGCTTTCTTTGTTAATTGCCCATACCTAGCATATTCAGGAGCTGTGTATCCTCTGCGAAAATCCATAAAATCTGTGTTACTATCTCTATTGATACTTTGGAATTCGAAAAATAGTAGATAAAGTAGGACTAGTTTTCTTACACTGTTCCTGCAACTCTTGTGCTAACATGAGTTTTATCATTCGGAAGAAGTCTAGCGAGCCCAAAATCTGCTATTTTTGCCTGAAAGCTGTTGTCAAGTAATATATTGCTTGATTTAATATCACGATGGATGATACAGACATGGAATTCCTCATGGAGATACGCCAGCCCACGAGCAGTGCCCAGGATAATGTTGAACCTTTCCTTCCAGCTCAATAGTCTTTTTTTTTTTCCTACATGTAGGGCAATTCACTAGACTTTCAAAACCTATCATGTTTGTTGTAACAGAAGGAGGAAACAAAAGAGGGAAGTTCAGGAATTGCAAACCAAATAATATTCTGTTAAGGCTGATATTGGGCATGTACTCATAAATCAGGAGTCTTTCATGGCCTTGTCTGCAACATCCGAGTAAACGCACAAGATTTCTGTGATGAACATTGGAAATGAGTCTCACTTCGCTTTCAAATTCAGAAATTGCACGTGCAGAGTGACCTAATGTCAGCTTCTTTACTGCCACAACTTTGCCGTTTTCCAACGTACCCTGTAAATATCGAATAACTCATCGTTTGAATACATCAACACAGAAGCCTGATATGAACTGCAAATAAACAATAATTTACCTTAAATACTTCACCAAAGCCCCCTTCTCCAAGCTTATTTGCCTGATCAAAATTGTGAGTTGCCTTTTTCAGTATCTTGAACTCAAAATCTTCTGGCCCACGGAGTTCCGTTGCTCCATCAATATCCGCTATTCAATAGATTTGTTATATGATTATTAATCAAGATCTAATTGACTTGCAAGAGTTTTGCTTCATCATCTATAGTATATTAAATTTGGCCTTTTAACAGTTTACCTTTTCTCTGGCCTGGCCGCATTATCTGCTTCCAGAAGACAATGAAACAAGTTAGAAGGCCAAGCAGGAATACCCCTCCCACAACACAAGGTATTATCAGCTTTGGAGAACTCCCCTTCTTCCCTGAAAAACAAAACGGAGAATACCTCAACCGTGAAAAAGCCATTGTAAACAGGAGTAACTGTCTGGCAAAATTTTAAGGAAAATCGATTTAGGTGATCGACTGAAGCTCTTCATTACTTGATTTTATGAAATTACATATCTGAAATTGCAAATTCAAACACGCTTCTAAGGAAAAGTGTCAAAAGCGTTAACCAAATTGCAAGCTCTTCAAGTGAACATAATTAAATTCTGACCTGTGTGTAAGAAATGTGCCAAATCGATAGTCGCATTGCTTGGAAAAAAGGATTTGGAATCGTATCGTAAGTAGCAGCCGGCGTCTATACCCCGTCCCTCAGAGCCAGGAAAACACTTATTTATGTTTTCCTGAGCAGTACTCAGGCAATTTTCGCAGGAATCCCTTTGAATGGATCGCAGACAAAAGGCAAGTCCATAGACAATCGTATTAGTCGGCCCTTGTCTGGTCTGCGCAGCAAAATAACCATCTATTCGCGGAGTCGCGCTGCAAAGATCAGTTATCAAACTTCGACCGGTTGCCGAAAATGAAGTGGAATCGGTGGCGTTTATTGTGCCGCACACCGGTTTGTGTGTGGCATCAGTGTATCGTTCATAAAAATTGGTATTCTCGTAACGCAGATAACAGCCGTCGTAGTATGCTTTGGCGGACACACCGGAGCAGTTCCGTGCTTGCTCCCCTGCAACTTTAATGCAGTCGACGCAATCGGCAGGGGATTTATCCTTTCTGCACTGCGCCAGAACGTATACTGAATCTGTTGTTGTATCTGATGCTGCCTGCTCGTCGTTTGTAGCAAATCCAGATGGAGCAACTTCTTTAACCACAGATTCCATCGCAGTGTTCAAAATTTGCTTAAAGAGGGTTGCGTTATTGGGGGGGCTGCTGCCGCATGAGTAGTATAGAAGCCTGGTCTCTGGATCTGCTCTAATGGAGGCCATTATTAACATGGGAATTAAAATAATAAACGTTATAGAATTCTCTACTTTCCAGCCCCTTCCAGCCATGGCTCTGGATAATTGATATTCTGCTGACCATAAAATGAAATGCACATAAGAAAAAACATCCTCTCTTTACATGTTGTCATCCAATCAAATTCTTTTGTTTACATTTCGTTGAGTTCAATGGTATGAATTGACACGTGATATTTCATAATATTATCATGAAAATTTTATAATAATTTTTCGGCTCTGGATCTGCTCTAATGGGGGCTATTATTAACATGACAAATAAAAGAATAAATCTTACAACTTTTGTCAATAGGCTGGGCAGCTGTATCGACCACTCTGCATTCTCCGAGGTAAACTTAAAAAACCAGCATTGAAGACGGTATTTAGCTGTTGCGAAGGCTGCCCAATCGTATAAACTAGGATTAAAATTATAGTTAAGGATTGACTCAAATGTTAGCCTTATAATTACGGCTAGGATTACATGAATGTTTTATGTTTACAATAGCATTAGGAGTACGGTTACAGTTAAAACTAGTATATTTATATTCTGAAAAAATTATATACAAGAGATTTTTATTCAATATTTTTATTTCTTTTTTTTAATATTATTAATTTTTTTTGTGTGTTTTTTATTCGGAGTTATGAATCTATGAGATCACAAACGGAGTCCTCATTTTCATATTTCATTTGTTCAAACCCGCGAGCTCAACAACCTAACGAAGGCATAGGGTCCGGGAGCTCAATGATCCAGAAGGGATTTGAACCTTGGTGGTCGCTTCACCAAAGCAGTGTTTTAATTGCGACACTACACATCCAAAGACAATATTATTAAACTGTAATTAGTATTAAATTATTGTTATATTATGATATTGTTTAATACTAAGTTATTATTATATATGATTAAGGGAGAGGGCCCTATAGTGGAGCAGGGTTCTATAGTGGTGATGGTAGTTAGGCATAATTAGTCTTTTTATGGAGCACAAAAAGTGTCATGTCAATATTTATCCCCAAAAAGATTTCAGTAAATTTGAAAAAGCAACTAGTTATGTGATGCCACATTAGCACACCAATAAACATGACTTAGTGCACAACTGTGGGTCTTATTTATTTTTGGGACCATTTTGGACACCTTCGCAAAAAAGGCATGTGATGTGGCATCATAATTGACCATGTGGATTCAAAGCTAATTTTTTTAAATAGGGGACTTGACAAGTAACCACTTGTACAAAATTGAAAGTGATTTGAAAAATCTAAGACAGATTTTGGGTGGTGCACAGTTAGGGTGCTCCACTATAGGGTCCTCTCCATTATATTATTACATATTTCTATTAAAATCTTTAGAAAAGAAAAATAGCTTTTAGGACTAAATTATTATTATATATTTTTATATTTTTCTTTAACTCTTTACAAAAACACAAAAAGCTAGTAAGACTAAATTATTATTATTATATTATCATATCATTATATTATTATAAAAAAATTGTTCTTATCCTTATCCTTGAGAAAATAGTAGATTTTATGTATGAACACTTTCAATCCCCCATTCTTCAATTGTAATACACCTATCAATATAATTAGGACTAGCATACCTATATTTTAAAAACATCGAGAGATATCCATATTGAAAAGAATTTTATTTTGAATCATAATTGAGCTCTTAAGTGATATTTTTCTTCGACTGTCATCTCAAGTGTTTCCAAAGATATAACATTGTTAAAGTAAATTTATGTTGCAACAAATAAAACACATATAATGCTTTCTTGTGATCTTTTTCCACTATAACTTGGAAGAGAAGAAAATAACCAATGACATATATGTCCATTCTTCTTACACTGCTATAAAAAAATAAAACATTTAACACTCAAACCTCCAACTAAATGGCTAATGAGAATCACTTTCTTCTCTCTAAAGTCTTTATGTATGCATTTCATCTTCGATTGTAATTGATTCATTATTACTAGAAGCTTAAAAGTAGGCAATTATTCACCATTCACAATAATCCATCTAAAACCTTAATCTTATCAGCTCGCACCAAAGGCTCAATTTGATGACCATATAGTTGTATTTGCATTTATTTTTACTGTAAGGTACAAATGTGAAAATTTGAGAAAAAAATAAAAAATTTAGTGATTATAATAAGTATAATAAAAAGGTTTAATTTCCTTTCTTTACATGAACCATTTAAAGAACAATGCTAAGAAGATAAGCCACCATAAGAAGTCTACTTGACAGGGAGGTTTGACTAGTAAAAAGTAGTTTTTATGGATTATATCTTACACACAGAAAGAAAAATCTCATTGATAGGTCCTCACAATGCAACAAAACATAATAAAAAATAGATATCTTGTATGAAGGCATTTTATTTAATAATTTTCTACCTTTTCTTTACTTGTATATTGAGAACATGTCATTATACAATAGGATTTAAATCATGTGCCTTAGACTATCAATGAAATCACCCAGTTAATTGTCAAAAATCACCCACAACCATAGTCATTCATAGCAAAACACAACTAAGGCATCACCCAAAAATTGCACATTGGTAAGCAATAAATGCCTTTCTCAAAAGCACTTTAATATCTTAAAGTGATGCATTATTATAAATAAAGAAAAAAAAAAAAAAAATTAAAAATAAAAGCAAAAAGCTATGCAAGTGGGATTGTTCCATCTTGTCATGTATTCATTAGTGCACTGGGGATGAAGAAAATTGTATGTTTAATGCTTCGTTTACCTTGGAGGAAGTTCAAGATACTACATTTCGAATAAACCTAGAGAAATCCCGAGGCCCTTATGGTCTACTAGCTAAATTATACCAAGTATGTTGGCATTTCATGAGAGAAGAAGTTTGGAATTTAGTAGAACATATTAGAAAAAAGAGAAAGTTCATGAAGGACATTAATAACATGACAATCACATTGATTCCTAAAAAGAGTGAGTGCAACTTATTTGTAGACTATAGGCCAATTTCATTATGTAATACTATTTACAAGATAGTGACTAAAGCATTAGCAAATAAATTTTAAGGTTATTGGGCATGATCTCATCATAGAAGAAAAAAATAGATTCATGCCTAGTAGGGAGATCAGTGATAGTATTATTATCACCATTGAGACAACCCACCACCCCTCATCACCCATAAATATTATTGTTTTTTAATTTTTATAAAAATAATAAAGCATAGTGTTTTTATTTTATTTTTTAAAATTTTCCTTTGGCCAAAAATATTAGGATTTTTCTCAGTGAGTAAAATTGGACAAATTCATGTCAAGTACTATATTTGGAGTCTCCTAAATCCAATAGTGAGGATTTTTTATCTTAGGGTTTCATCTATGAACCTTTCACTTCAAAATCCTCATAGTGAACACCTAGAAGAAACTTTTTTTCCAAATCATGTTCAAAACCCTATATCTATAAAAAATCAACAAATTTTTAACTGATAAACCCTAAACATGCAAGAAAGAGCCCACAAAATGTATCTCATACCTTAAAATGTCTCATTTTTTAATATATTTTCGTAACTTTTACTTTTCCTTAGATATTGTTAAACAAGGCTTCTATTGATACAAGGATCTCTCAAACCCCACAACTCCAACCATGGATCTAATGGTTAATTATTAGGAAAATTATATAGATTGATGACACCATTTTCTATATAACTCCATTAGATAAAAGAATTCATACAACATTATAGAAAAATCACATGAAAATATTAAGGATATATCAAAAGATAACACAAGATACACCTTAGGAAAACCCTCAAAAGGTAAAACCTAGCCTCCAAAAGTATCCACACTGAATATATAATTTAACAATTATAAAACTACAGTATACTTATATAGTGTTCATGAATACTTTTGAAACATCAAGATCGTCCAATGCGTCCACTATGTGTCCAAGCATGTATCCATATATCAATTTTCATCCTTTGAAATTTGATTCTTTTTAGGAGGGGTGAGATATCTAATAATTAATCCACACTTTAGAAGAATAATCAATAAAATTGCAACCAAGCTAAATATGATTAACAAAAAACCTCAACCATTGAACATGTGGTTGATTCTATAGAATCTGTATGCGAGAAAAGCGGGTCAATGAAACTTAAAAGTGAAAAATGTGGTCTCAAAGAAGCTTGCTCACACACCCACATGACTTCTTGGGGAAAGTTATGGAGTCATGAAGAATGACTCAACTTCCCAAGGTTGGTTCCATGGTTCTCTATCTCACAAGGTCCCTCAAGCCAATGCCTTTGCTCTCAGATCACTGAGCACAGTGGCTTAGGGATGACAAATGCAAGAACGAGGGATGCTTATGACTGATTTAATTATGAAAATGAATCCTATCTATGCATGATTATACAAATGCAATAAACTAGATTATAATATGACAAGATTAGTAGCAATCCTATCCTAACATGATATACTAGTTTATGAGTTAAGCTAATGATAAAGGAAATAGTCTAAAATGTTTATTAGATTAATTCTTATTACAAAGAGAAGCTAGATGTGCTAATAAAATTGAGCATAAATGAGACACTAAAAGCTTGCATGGATCCTTAAAATGGAGGAATGAGAGCTCTATTTATAGTGAAAATAAGGCAATGGATGGTCAGGATTGAAAGAGTTAATCAAGGGTCAAGTTTGAAAGTTGTCAATCCATGTTTACAATTTTCACCAATGAAATGGTGACAATTGTCAACATAAGGTTGGTTGACAGGGAGAGGTAGGAAGCATTAAATGCTTGAGAAGACCTCATGGTTACCCTAGGAGGTAAGGGTTAAGGTTAGGTTAAGATTACCCAATGGATAAAGCTTTTACCGAAGAGGTAAACTCTTGTGCAAAGGTTAAAGGAATAACCATGGTGAAACCAATAAATGCTTGATGATACCCTTGGGTTATATGGAGGTTAAGTTAGTCAAAAAGTCTCTAACCATTCCCCGAAGGGTTAGTTAACCATTAATGGTTTAAAGACATTGGGGACAAATCTGTAAGAGTCCTTCCAAATTTGGGGGTATTCAACAAGTTAGCTTGTTGAATGGATAAAGGCTTTAATGCCTTTTGAAGACTTTACTCCAAATTTGAGAAGTGACCTTCTCAAATTTAGGGAAAAGGGATAATGGATGGGCTTAGATTAATTAATTAGGATTAGATGGATTCTAGAAGAAATTTAGGAATAGGGTTTAGGGTGCAAGTGGGTGAGGGAAAATAGAATTAAAATAAATTGCTTTATTTCAATTTGGTTATAATTTGCGAAATTGAATAAATTAGTTTTATTCAATTCGGTGTAAACTATTAATTAAATATAAATTTAATTAAAAAGTTAGAAGAAGGGATTTAATTAAATAAAATGATTTATTCAATTAAATGATGTAAGAGGTTCTAGTGAATTTAACTAAATAAATTGAATAATTTACTTAATTAAATAGAGGAATGTGGGTGATTTAGTTCAATTAGATTTAACTAAAATAGAGCAATGAACATAAAATATTCATTTAGGAATATGGTCATTTTTATACGTCTACAGAATCAAACTAACATAAATCCACCCAAGTGGTAAGGTTAAACTATGTGCCTCAAAACCATGTGATTCTTCACAAACATACTCTTTAGAAGAAGAATCGATACAATTACAACCTTGATATCAATATCACCAACAACCCACCTTAAATACTAACCATGTGCTAGATATTATAAGATCAAACTAACATAAATAGACCCAAGTGGTAACGTAAAAAAATGTGCCCCAAAGCCACGTGAACACAAAACTATTGACCTAACATTTAAGTTTTAGTACTAAGTTTTTCAATTGTCAAATATTGTTTTCCATGTGCGATCTACACAATGTATTTAATCAATATCACATAAAACTTTAAAAGTGGACTCAAATAAATATTTAATATAGCTAAACACATCACTTAATGAGGCACTACAAGTAAATATTCAGTTTACATGATTAAAATCACATGTTTTTTATTAAGGAAAATTTAGGTTTTGAAGGGACCCCGAAACGCTGATTAGAGGAGCTCTGCAAACAAAAAACACACAACCAACCAATATCTCTACCACAACAAAAGAAAAAGAATCAAAGAAGAGACCTTAGCAAGCCAACAAAAGAAAACAAAAAAACTAGCATAGATTCTTCTGGGCTTCAACAACTTTGGCTTCCATCTGATCCAAATTCTACGACATGTTCCTTAGATCTTGCAATTTGAACTTTGTTTCCTCCCTAGTCTTCTTGAGATACCCATGGGTCCGAGATGATGGACCCTCACTATCATCCTTAGCCTATTTACCCTTCTTAGCTACATCAAGATCAATTACAATGTTGTCCCAAGACTTCAAAGCCTACACATTTTGCTAGTATTTCAAAAAGGGTTGTAATTACTTTTGCACTAGTGTGAATGGTTCTATAGCTTATGTTAACAAAATTAGTGGGATTATCATCAATTATCTTCATCTTAGCTTCAAGAATCCACAACCCACCTTCATAGTTTGTCTTCAAGTGAGCAACATCTTCAATAATGTTCTCAAGGATAGAAAGAATTCTTGTTTTCTCCTCATCATAAATCACATTGCCAACACCATCTCTTGAGGTTGCCCAACCATCACCCTACTCCAACACGACCACTTAAATTTTAATAGATATGATATTAACATTAACCTAATTCATTTCTAGTAACAACCATTTGGAAATATTGAAATGGTCCACCACAACATCCCTAGCGATACCTAGAAGATTAGGGGGATTCTCAGGGTCACTTCCAAGGAAAGGGGAGTCATTTTGTAGGTCCCTAGGAAAGAGTGAATGAGTATTATTTTCCTCATTAGCATGATTAGATAATGGAGGAGAAGGGAAATCTCCCAAAGAGCCTTCCCCTCCACACATTAAATTATTCCCTTCTAAATTTTAGTTATCCCTTTCCTCCTTAGCACCAAAATCCTCATCAACCTAACTAGGAGAATCATGCACAACCTTCTTCCTTTTAACAAATCTTCCTTTTTCATCCCTAAGAAGGGAATTCTCTTTTTTATGCTCCTCCGACACATAAATCTTGTTTTGCTCTAAGGAAGCATCGTCCTCTATTTTTCAGTCCTCATCCTCTGAGTCATCATTCCCCTCCTCTGTATCTGTCTCCATTTCCTCCTCAAACCTCATTTTCATCAAATGCAAAGGGGGAAAATTATGTCTTTTATTCTTAGGGGAAGACGAGAGGGCTTCAAAATGTTCCATTATTATAAGGGTAAAGCCCTCATGAAGAAGATGGTTGCTATTCTTCTTATTGTGTTCCTTAATACTTGCTTGAAAGGATGACAAGAGATAGAATGAAAAAAAAGAAAAATCTTCTGTCTAAAATGGTTAAGAAAATAAAAATGATAATCATAGATAGTGGTAAGCCACACATCAAATATCCAGATTCTTACTTTGTGTGCTTCTTTGGATTTCATAGCTTTCACTCATATCCCCAGAGAGTGGACTGGTGTAGTAGATTGTCTGACCAAATGGGTTTCTGAGCACATGTATAATTGGAATATTATGGATAAGGGACAGTTACCTCTGAGTTTGTCTCAATAGTTAGATCATTTAGTGGATCTTGATAGGGTGGTTTGATTCCTGTGCTTTGTGTTAAAAACAAAAACACACATCCAAAGTAAAATACTGCATCAGGACTTTAACCACACCCACCCAAAATGGTCTAAGGGATTCTACCTAATAAACTCCATCTGAATTCTTGATAAGCTTCTAACCCTCATTATGTTATAAAAAAGTAATCACCATGTACTCAAATTTTTTTTTTGTCTTTGAAAATCTTATTTCCTTCCATAGGCAGCCAAATTACCTCCGTAATCAATTCCTCTGTGACATCCAAGATTTTGTTGCTAATGCTCATCTTTCTATTCTTCCACCCTTTCCTGGAGAGCTTTGTCACCTTAGGGTCATAGCCATGAAGATGCTCTAGATAGGGCATAACACCACCCTTAGCCTAAATCCTCGAAATTTCCCATTTTCTACAACTGTCATGATAGGAAATGGGTTCCTGTTGATGTCTCTCACCTCCCATGATGGATCCCACACACAAACTAACAAAGAAAAACCTACCCCATAGCCGACACCCTAACAACACAATCATAAGTAGATCCCACAAAATGACTCTATGATACAAAACAATCTTAAACCTAGGAAATTGGGTACCAATAATGCTAATAATGTGTATGGTAATAGTTAGCTGGTAATCACCAAGGATGAAAACCACCCAATTGTGATCATTAAAAGATCTCCAATAATCAATAAAGGATAGGGTGAAAAACATGATCACCCATGTGTAGACCAAGACAAGTTAACTAGCATGGAGAATATCAAGTTTGATAATGTCCTCAATGTTAGGGGGAAGATGATCAATCCCATTCCAATAAAATACCCCTCTCTACAAAACACCAATATTAGAAAAAGAATCCACAAGGGAATTACCTTTCCTAGAAATATGAGAAATATATGTACATTATCAAAATCTTTGATAAGGTTTAAAGCATCCTTAATTAGATTTTCAAAAGACCAACTTAGAGTATGAGAACCCTTTAAACAATTAATGATGTTGAGTGAATCACAGTCAATCCAAACCTTTTGGAAGCCAAGATAATGAGCCAATTTGATGGTATGAAAAGCAGTTGAGGCCTTGACCGAGTGGTTAGAATTTATTCCTAAAGGGAGTGCCACTGCCGAAAGGAGCTTGCCATAATCATAAAATCATTCATGTTAAACAGGTTGTACAAAACCTATTTATAAGAAAAAGATACATAGATTTATTTAGCTTTTATATGTAAACCTTACAATAAGATTCTAGTAGAAGAATTGTGTAAGTCCTTGTATGCAAAGAATAGATATAAGGAATAGTTAATCTATCATGTAGGCCAAGACCTTTTGATAGTCATTTCTCATTCTCTAGATTTTGATTCTTTTTAGGAGAGCATAAATATTTAATATTTTGTTTGAGTCACAATTGTGTTAAAGCACCTAACAACACACTTGAAGGAATGTGGAATAGGATGAATTTTTGTCTCAAACTAAATTACAAACTTAAATTTTATGAAAATTGGATTATTGATAAACAAATGTCAAATAAAGAATCCACTTTTGTTTTCATCCAAAAGGAATTGGTTAATGAACCTTTATCTTGAGACCCATTTTTCAACAAAATGCACCTTTCCTCATAGTGGCACATGACAATTGATTATTTATATTGGATCTTCAATCAACCTACTTTCCATTGCTCACATATCCAACATTCTTATTCTTCTTTCTCATTGTCTTTTAAATATCCAACTCCATATACAACTTCAAAAATGTTTCTTGCATATGTTTATGGTATGTGCATAGTTATGACTACCCTTACATTCCTCTTACACTTCACTTGCCTTTTCTTTTGTCATTTTAACTAGCTTTATTTTTCTTACCTTGCCATTTACATTAGATAAAGAAATGTTCCTTTTCTTTTCTAACTCTAAATAATGCACTACGGGTTAACCCTCATTTATTTTCTAGGGTTTGGCATCTAAATAGCCTACCAAGTATTTCATGAGTGGAGGTCTTGATCCATAAGATCCTTAAAATAAACGAATATTCCTTCTTTTTAAATTCATTAGTTTGCACTTGTATATATCGATCTCACCCTTGTCTATTATTGTGCAATTGAAAATTTTTCCCTTCATGACATATACTATAAAAAGAATTGTTAAATATAACCTTAAAATCATCTCATTTACATATTGATTGTAGATTCCAATTCATAATAAAAAGGCAGGAACTCTCATGCTATTCTTGAAGAAAGAGACTTAACCATACGCCAAAGCATGAGTTGAACATATAGTAGAAAAAGACAATGGTTGATGTGTACAAATTTAACTGTATGAAACAAATTACATCAAAGTTGTCGAAAAGTCTTGTGTTAGACCATAATATTGATGTCCATGAAAGCATGGTTAGTGGGAGATTTAATTGTGGATGTAGAGAGGCATGGATGAATTTAGTAACTAGTCAACAAGGGAGGCAAATTCACGAATCATGATCAGTATGAGGTCAAGCTTTTCTCTTTTCCGCACAATGGTCAAACAGAGGGCTCCATTACCTCACATATTTCCATGTTTGAAGTATTAAGTTAAGCCGGCCGTGTAGGAATGAACAAGTTAACACGCCATTTTGACGACTTATAAAATTCGACACATCATTTGTCTTCATTCACATTTGGTCGTAAGTCGTCACTCCTCGTGGGGCTCTTCATATTTTAACTTATACTTTGAACACGTAAAACACACGCCAATTATTTTGATAATACTCCATTAGCTCTTTGACATCTAATTTCCAAATAAACTTGATACTTGACCATTAAGATGTCATTGGTTATCACCATTTGAGCTTGTGAATTAACTTGTTTGAAGTTTTATGAAGAAGGAATGAGGTAATGTCAAATGTCAACCATTGATGAAAGAAATCAAATATCACTTTTTTTTCTAAGTAATTCAAGCTTAAGTGTTTAATCTTACTATCTCACATATTGGAGTCAGTTTGGGATGAGGTAAAGAAGAACCTTGATGCTTGACAAACTGACAAGAAAAAATACTCTTAGTGTTCAAAATCATTAGTCTTCAATGCTCAAAATTTTGGTTTGTCTTTAACCTGCACTTTTTAGATATGACAAGGAAGAACCCTAACCCTCAATTCCTCAAAATGTTTGAAAATGAGTTTAATAATAATTTTTATTAATTTAAATATCATAATATAAAAATAATTTAATATTAATTATAATATAATAATATAGTGTATAAACCTTAAATCTAAGTGAAGATGTGCGAGCACAAGCGAAAAAATGCAGAGGCACAAAATGAGTAATTGGATGAAGGCTAGGATATTTTTTGTGAATGTAATAAAAAATCCTCAAATACTGCCAAACCAATGATATTTCTAAGGAGGCCTTAAATTTTTTTGGAATGCTAGAATAATTATCCTTGATTTGTCAGTTTATTGGCTCAAAACTAATAGAACGAGAATTAGGGGATGAATTACTAAACACTAGAAAACACAAGAGATTGTTAAATTCTTACCACGTGGCTTCTTTGTGGCTATTTTTTTTCTATTTAGAAGATAGAGAGATGGTTATTCAAGGTAGCCTATGGAAGATGGGTGAATATGGAAGGAAATACAAGAGCAAGAAAATGTAACATAAATCCAAGTAAGTATGTTGATTGAAGTAATGTTACCAAAGTAGAGAACAAATTGAGAGCAATCGCCCAAAACTTGAAAAGGAGACACAAGATCTTTTGAAAGGGAAAAAGAAAAAATAAATCCAAGTAAGTATGTTGATTGAAGTAATGTTACCAAAGTAGAGAACAACAACAATCACCCAAAACTTGAAGAGGAAACACAAGAGATTTTGAAGGAAAAGCCTAAAGAGAGAGAGAGAGAGAGAGAGAGAGAGAGAGAGAGAGGCTCATTACAATGATATCCAAAGTGAATAATGAGAGGAGAAGAAACTCTTAAATAGAGATGAGAAGAGGAGATACAAAGTAACTCCCAAATCTATGAATGCCACCATTCATAATATGTGTGTGCAATGTGTCAACATCCTCTTAAGGAGGATAAACTAATATTCCTTAATAAAGGAAAATAAAAGAAATGAGTTGTCCTCACACATGTACTAGAGGACAAATTGCATGTAGGGATTCCAAAGGAATATTCCAAACTAAATATAAATAAACCTAAGCCAAGTAAAGATTAAATATTCTAACACCCCCCTTAAGCTTTACTTGGGGAGTTCACATCAAACCCTTCAATGGGTTGCATTCCAAGATTTTAACAATGAAATCAAAACTTTTCTTTACAAAGTGGCTTTGTTAGAATATCTGCAACTCGATCTTTGCCCTTGCAATATAGAAGTGAAACTTGCTTGTATTCAATTTTTTCTCTAATAAAGTGGTGTTGGAGAAAAATATGTTTGGTCCTTGCGTGGAAGATAGGATTCTTAGTGAAGGCAATGGCACTTTTATTGTCACAATACAAATGTGTTGGATCTTTTTGAGGTAGCCCCAAATCTTCAAGAATTTTTCTAAGCAACAAGGCTTCTTTAGCGGCATTAGTGCATCCTTTATACTCAGCTTCAGTGGAAACAAGTGAAGTAGACTATTATTTCTTACTATTCCAAGAAATGGCACCCGAACTAACAAAGAAACAATATCCACAAGTAGATTTTCCATCATTAGGATCTCCCCCTAGATCTGAATTAGTAACTGCTTTAAAAGTAAAATCACAATTTGCATCATAAAATAAACCAACATTAAGAGTTCCTTTAATATATCTCAAAATTCTTTTTGCAACTTTAAAGTGAGTTTGTTGAGGTTTAGACATAAATCTAGAAATTAAAACCCACACTATAAGCAATATTTGGTCTAGTAGGAGTTAAAAAATTTAAACTTCTAACGAATTTTCTATATAAAGTAGCATCACCTAAAGGAGTATTCATATCAAGCATTAACTTTTTTCCTAATTCATATGGAGTAGAAACATGATTAACATCATTCATTTTAAAATTGCCTAAAATATCTTGAGCATATTTACTTTGAGACAGAAAAAATACCATTATTTGTTTGCCAAATTTGAATTCCCAAAAAATAATGTAAAATTCCTAAATCAGTCATTTGTGTTGGTGTAAATAATTATTCATTATGTATATTATTACACTTTACTTAAGTTAACTTAGGATAATGCATCTCTTCATGGTTTGGATTTGAGACACTTAGGGAAGTGTGCACATAGGGATATAGCTTGTAGGAGAAATTTCACCTTATGTGGTCTTATTTTGTTGTTACACTCCACATTCGGTGGGTCATCCACCTCTTGTGGAATATTATGTTATCTCTCCTACCTACCCCTAGTATTTCTTACCTACCCTTGTTTCTCATTGAGCCACATGTCATAATTGCATGCTTGTATATCCATATGGCCTTGCCTATATAAGTAGGCCCATATTCATTGTATTAGTTAATCCATTTGATCATTTGCATATTGATGAGAATACAGTTTGTTCTTGTCATTTTTTTGTATCTCTTTTATGTTTTTCATTATTCCCTTGATCTTGGCAAAATCTCACATGGTATCAAAGCCATTAGAGTGTCATTGGTCTGTCAATTGAGATAAATTTGGGGTTTTCCATTTTGGAGCTTTCTATTGTAGGTTATTATTGAAGCTTGTTGGGTCAAATCTGAGGTTACCATTGGATTGAGGATGTTGAAGAAAGTTAGTTTTGCCTTTTTTTTTCATCCAAATTGGACTTTGGAGGCCAAATCTAGAGGCATTTGAAGTTTGAAGTTGCAACGGAAATTTTCCATAAATTATAATTTTGCAGACAATTTTCTAATAGCGATATCTCACTCATCCAGACTACTTTTTTCGAGCAATTGTTTTTGTTTTGGGGTAGAATTTCATGATCTGTATAGTGGTGCAGGAGTTTTCTATTTTTTGGATACAAGTTTTTTCAGAAATCATGAAATTTACTTTGGAGGCTTCATTTGGGCTCATATGGACTCCTTTTCAGGTGTCATTTTTTTAAAAGTGCATAATTTTTTTTCTACTTTCATAATTTGCCATTAGTTTGCAGTGATTTTGAGTGGATATTGTACTTTCAGTATTTGGTCATTTTTTGGCCTATTTGGTGCTTGGATCTTAGTTTAGATCACTATCGGTATTTGTTGAAGTCTCTTATATCTCATTTTGAGAAGTTGTAATCATTGAAATTAGAAGTCCACTTTGCCATTATTTGCAAATTCCAACATGATCTTTTTATGGGGGGTTAGTTGTTCATTTATATCTCTTGGTGAAATTTCATTTGGAGGCATCTTCATTTGCAGTATTCTACAGGGCTTCTTTGTTGGTGGCATCATTTTCATGTTTTCACATTTGAATATTTTATCATGATGTATGCTCTTGCATGAGAAATGTTGTACTCACACTATCATAAAGTGCCACACCTCTTTGTATCTTGTCTTTGTTGACTATTTGATGTAATCCTCTTATACATGTAGATTAGGAATATCTTGTGAGAGTTGGTGCATGGCTCCAGTTGAGACTTAGATTGTACACATTTGTACATGGCTCCCATGAGACTTGGATTGTACCATTATTTCTGTCATTTACGAGTATCCAGATGATGCTCAAAGTAGGTTGTCTCCATGCCTGATCTTCATTTTGTTGCAACGAGTGATTCATCGTCATCGACTTGGTACCTAGTTTGTCACACTTTGACATTATTGGTGCAACATTGACTCTCTTTCTTTCTAATGGGGAGGTATTTTTGGTCATCATCATTGGACCATCTTTGTAGGAGATTCGACATTGAGGGAGGGCTTCATGATCTCTTCTTCTCTCTTATGGGGGGGACATATTTTTGTTCTTCTCATTCATCATTGAGAGCATTGTGTGCTTTCATCATCTCTCTTTTGGGGGATCTTTTTTTCCCATTGGGTTTTTCTCTCTTTCTTCATTTATGGGAGATTACATTTGCATTTGTTCATGGGTACCTAACATGGCCTAGTAGTCGGGACCCATCTTGCATTGCTTAGTTGCATTATAGATTTAAGTGCATTCCCCTAAGTTGCACTTAAGGGGGGGTGTTGGTGTAAATAATTATTCATCATGGATATTATTACACTTTACTTAAGTTTACTTAGGTACATGCATTTAATAGTAGTTTGGGTATGAGACACTTGAGTGTTTGTGCCACATTGGGATAGTGTGTGTAGGAGAATTTCCACCTTTTATGGTGTTGATCTTATCTTGTTGTTACATTCCACCTCATGTGGAATATTATATTGTTTCTCCTACCTACCCACGCCTATTTCCTACCTACCCTTATTTTTTATTGAGCCACATGTCATGTTTGTGTGCTCACATATCCATATAGCCTTGTCTATATAAGCAAGCTCATCTACATTGTTTGTATGGGCATTAATTGAACATCTTGTAATGATCCAGTTGATCAGTATTTTCATCTTGATAGAATACAGTTTATTCCTATCATCTATTTTGTCTCTCTTATTTGTTCTTTCCATTGCCTCTAGATCTTCATTGATTGGTTTTTGGAGATATTTTAGAAGGCTTCTATTTTCAGATCTGAGGGACATGCATTTTTTGGAGGCATCTTAGAGCATTTTTGACCTCACCATTGCATCCAGGAGGCCATTTCCATAAAAATCAAGTATAAACTCAACCTATTTTGGCAAAAAATGACTTTTGGGTGTGGAGGAAGTTTTTGCCCAATTCGGGTGGTATGGTACGAAATTTTTGGATTTAAAAAAAAAAAATTCTGAAAATTCTTTTTCTAGTTTGAAATTTTTTTTCTTCTGAAAATAATAAAATATCCGAAAAGGCGAAAGGGGGTTTTCTTTTTCAAAAAAAAAGAAAAAAATTATTTTTGGGGGTCCGTAGACACCCCCCTTGCCCCACCGTACTATTCTGTAGGTTGTAGGTTGTACCGTGCGCAGGAACTACAGGTCTCAGCACTGACAACCACCACCCCGCAGCTCCCCAGCGACAGATCTCCTGCTACTACCTCCGCTACAACGTCGACCCTTGCCGGCCCCTTCGCGCAGCCCCTGCAGCTCCCTGCAGCTGTCACCTTCGGCAGCCCCTCCGCGCTCCGCTCCTGGCAGTCTTGCTGTGCTCCACCCATGGTAGTCCACGTCACCACCCATGTAGGTCGCGCTGGCCCTGCCATCGCTGCCCATGCTGGCCCTGCACGTTGCCGCCCACGTTGGCCACTCCAGCCCCGTCGCCGCCGAGCCTGCCGCAGCTCCGACAGATTTTCGGCAGCCAGATTTTGGCGACCACCACCAACCTTCCAGCCGTCACCCACCGGGCCATTCATGACTGCCAACAGGGCCCACCAACAGTGCCACACAAGCAGCCAAGTCACCTGCCCCATCTGTAGTGCAGCCCAGTCAACGCAACCCAAATTTTTTGCACAGTCAGCTGCCACATAAGTGCCCAATCAGCCTAGTCTAGGGTGCGATGACCATTTTGACGGACATACAGCCATCAAATTTAGCTTAGTGTTTTGTTGACGTCAGCATTTTTTGGAAATTTTTAGACCCCTCTCTGTTGAGCAGTTTGGATTTTTGGGTCAACTTTGGAGGCCCATAACTTGCTCAATTTTTCTCCTTTTTGGGTGCAATTTTTTTTATTTGGGCTAATTTTTTGTGCTATTCATAGTGGTGTGGTTATTTTTTGATTTTGGTGCATAGGGTTTTTTCGAATTTTTGGATTCTCTCAACTGTACCTGTCCAATCCTCAATTCTTCAACTTTAAAGGCCTCGTTTGAGCTCATACATCCTCCTTTTCAAGTGCCATTTTTTTGAAAGTACATGTTTCTTCATCTTCTTTCATAATCTATGATCAAATTTTAGAGATTTTGGGTGGAAATTATACTTTCTGATATTGGTCTTATTTGGCCTATTTGGTACTTGTAAATTGCTTGGATCTTAGTTTAGATCTCTTGCATTATTAGTTTGAGTCTCTTTTGGCCTTATCGAGGAAGTTGAAAAATTTAAATCAGAAGTCCACTTTGCCATTTTTTGCAAGTGGCCTATTGTACATGCACTAAGTATAATGTGCCAAATCATCACTTTTGGGGGGGTTCTTTGATTGAGTAAATTTGGGGGGGTGTCTTGTGTGATTGTGCCTCTCTTTCCTTGTGCTCTTTCATTTTTGTTGCAATGAGTCCTCATAAATTTCTACCTTTAACTCCACATAATTATGCATCATGGAAAATTAAAGTATGGAGCAAATTAATGGAAAAAGGTCTCACACATTACATCGATGGAACAATAGCAGCACCACTTGATCCTAAGGCTGATCCTAATGCTCAGTTAGAATGGATCACTAAGAATTGCATGGCTCTTGGAACTTTGCATAAGTATGTATCAGATGACCTCATCTTTCATATTAAGAAGTGTACTACAATCAAATATGCTTGGGATATGTTTCAGAAATTGTATGGTCAAGCTGATGAAATCAGAGGTTACAGGATTGACAATGAGCTCACCAACTTGGATACCAAGAGTTTTGATACAGTCCAAGATTATGTCACCAAAGCCAATGAGCTAAGAGAAAAGCTTAAGGATTGTGGAATTGACAAAAATGATGCTTAGTTGATATTCAACTTGTTGGACAAACTTGCACTAGAATATGCAGCATTTGTGTCTAGCTTCCAAACTCATCATTTGACAGTGGGGAGTTCCTATGTTATGCTTTCATTTGATGATTTCATAGAAATGTTGATATTGGAACAATCTAAGATATTGAACATGGGGCTTCTCAAGCCTTCAAATTCCAAGTCTTTGGTGGCTAATCAAGGGAATCAAGGAGGACAAGGCAAAGATTCCAACAAGAAGAAGAAGCAATCTAAGTCAAAGCCACAACAGGAAAAAGGGCAATCATACTCTCCATCACAAGGTGATTTTTTATCCTCTTCCAAGAAGGGGAATCCACCTAAGAAGGATAAACCAACTTGTACTTATTGCAAGAAGTATAGTCATGATGAGCATCGATGCCACACCAAGCAAGTTGACGAGTTGACAAATCTTCTTAAGAAAAACATCATCAACTTTCCATCTGCCTACACAAAGAAGGATTCATCTGCTTCCTCTTCCTCACAGTCTAAGAGAAAAGGGCAAACATTTGTGGCTACAACAAGTTCTTCACAATAGTGGATACTTGACTCGGGTGCCTCTTATCATATGTGTTCTACAAACAAGCAGTTTTCTTCATTAGAGCCATCTAAGGTACCTCACATTTACATAGGTGATGATACACAAGTAGAATTTGAAGGGAAAGGTTCAGTTGACATGGATGATAGAGCATTTGAGAATATTCTTTATGTTCCTAACTTGTCTACCAACCTTCTCTCTATCTACCAAATCACTCACTATGGGAATGGGAAAAAGGTTGAGTTTACACCAGATTCAGTTGTGATAAAGGAGCTTGATAATGATGCCTTGGTAGCAGTGGGACACATCAATGACAACTCAAGGCTTTATTCATTCTCCCACTTTGTGCCAAGTTCTCCTTCTAGGGCCTTGCTTACTCATTCAAATTCAGAAAGTAAGCTATGGCATGAGTAGTTTGGTCATCTCAACTACTGCTATCTTCAGTAGCTCAGCACTAAAGACATGGTCACAGGTCTACCTCAAATCAGTTCTTCAGAGGGTGTATGTTTAGGTTGTTGCATGGGCAAGCATCCTGAGGAGAATTTTGATAAGGGGAAAGCTTGGAGAGATTTGTAAGTTGTTCAACTTGTTCACAACGATGTAGGAGGTCCATTTCTAGCACCTTCATTTAGCAAGGCTTGCTATGTCCTCACCTTCATTGATTACTACTCCCAGTTCACTTGGGTCTACTTTCTCATTCATAAGAGTGAATTATTTGATAGATTTCAGGACTTCAAGACTCGTGTGGAGAAGCAATCCAGAAAAGTGGTCAAGATTCTTTGTACAGCTAATGGAAGGGAATATGTAAACAAAAGACTTGATAATTTTTGCACATTTGAGGGGATTGATCTTCAGCATTTTGTTTCTTACACTCCATAGCAGAACCGAGTTGCAGAATGCAAGAATAGAACTCTCAAAGAAATGGATAAATGTATGATACATGCATGATCTCTTGATCTCGCCTTTTGGGCAGAGGCTATTAGTTGTGCCACACACATCCAGAATCGGGTTCCTCACAAAGCTTTGCATGGTATTACTCCTCTTGAGGCTTGGGCTGGTAGGAAACCGATTATAAAACATTTCAGAGTCTTTGGGTGTCCAGCATGGGATCGCATACCTTAGCAAAAATGCAAGGCATTGGAACCTCATAGTCGGCCTTGCATATTTGTTAGATATCATGAGGGTGTTAAAGCATATAGATTGATGGATCCTAAGACACATGAGGTGTTTATTAAGAGGAGTGTTCACTTTGAGGAAAGCTCTCCTAGCTTAGTCCCTCTACCTCCTCCACCTCCCTCTATTGTGGATAGTGATCCTCGTGATTCAGATGATGAGACTCCTTCAAATCTAACTTGCAGGGTTACACCTCCACAGGGTCCACTTGCAGTTGAGGAGCCTCATTCTCCACCTCTACCTAGAACTCATTGGGCTTGATAGACACTTGATTCCACAGATTCTCTTGTTCAGGATCCTTCAGATACATGGAGGACTCGATCACAGCATCAGGATCATCCACATGCATTCATTGCTACCACTTTTGATCCACCGATATTTCGAGAAGCATCAAGGGTTACTGAGTGGGACCAAGTTATGGAGGAAGAGTATAGTTCATTGATGAGGAACAACACATGGCATTTAGTCCATCTCCCTAAGGGGAGAAAGATGGTTTGCTGCAAGTGGGTCTATCGAACCAAGTTTGCAGCAGATGGTAGTATGGATAAGTATAAGGCTCGGCTTGTTGCGAAAGGTTTCTCTCAAGTTCCAGGTGTTGACTATACTGAGACCTTTACGCCCATAGCCAAGATGAACTCCATTCACTTGACACTTGCTATTGCTATAGCTCATGGTTGGGTTGTACATTAGATGGGTCTGAAGACTACTTTTCTTCATGGTGATCTTGATGAGGATATTTATATGGAGCAGCCACATGGTTTCATCTAGGATACTTCCTTGGTTTGTAGGCTAAGGAAATCTCTCTATGGCCTTAAGCAGGCCCCTAGGGCTTGATACGCCAAGATGGATTCCTTTCTTCTCTCAGCAGGGTTCACCAGGTGTCATTTCGATCCTAATGTGTACATTTTGTGATAGGATGACTCTCACTTGATACTTGTGCTCTATGTTGATGATTTGATCATCACAGGGAGCACCGCATCCATCATTAGCAAGGTCAAATCTGCTTTGCATGACAGATTGGCTATGACTGACTTGGGTCTTTTGCACTACTTTCTCAGGATAGAGATTTCACAGTCACCTTTCGGGATTGCACTATCACAACCCAAGTATGCTCTTGATCTACTTGCATGCTTTCATATGGCTGATTGTAAGCCTGGACCGACTCCCTTTCTTTCAGGAGTCAAGCTTGAGGCTCAGTGTTCTTTTCCACTAGTTGATGTCACATTATATCGTCAGCTTGTGGGTAGTCTCATCTATTTGACTCATACATGCCCTGATATTTCATTTGCGGATGGCATGATTTCCCGCTTCATGCAGGAACCACATGAGCTTCATTGGAATTCCACCAAACACATCCTTCATTACATCTAGGGTACACATCACTATGGGATTCACTATGCAGCAGGCACAAGACTTCGATTGGTTGGTTACACAAACTCCGATTGGGTTGGCGATCTTCATGATCGTAAGTCTACTTTAGGTTAAAGTTTTCACCTTGTTTCAGGCCCCATTTATTGGCAGAGAAAAAAGAAGCATGCTATTTATGTCTCTTCGACTGAGGCTGAGTATCGAGGAGTTGTTAACGCAACGCCTGAGACCATTTGGCTTTAGCAGGTTCTCATAGAGTTTGGGTTCACCACTCCACGACCGACAGTTCTACATTCCAACAATCAAAGTGCTATTGCAATCTTGAAGAACCCAGTCTAGCAGCAGCGGACCAAACACATCGAGATCCATATGCACTATATCTGAGAGCTGATTTAGGAGAAAGTCATTCATTTGCAGTATTGTCCTACAACAGAGCAGGTTGCAAACATATTCACCAAACCTTTCGCCGAGAGTAAGTTCCAGCAGTTGCGAGCTCTCTTGGGGGTGTGGAATGTCTCATTAGGGGGGGTCAACTAACTTCTCCTTCCTCTCTTATGGGGGGGACTTTTTCCTCTTTGAGGTTTTGTCCTTCTTGTTTGAGAGTCTTTTGTACATTCATCTCTCTTTTGGGGGGGGGTTTTTTTCCGCTGGGTTTTCTCCCTTTCTCCATTTGTGAGAGATTGTATTGCATAGTTTTGCTTGCATTTGCATTTTGTACATGGTTACCTATCATGGCCTAGTAGCTGGGACCCATCTTGCATTGTTGAATTGAGTCTTCATTTCCCTAAGTTGCACTTAAGGGGAGGTGTTGGTGTAAATAAATATTCATTATGGATATCATTACACTTTACTTAACTTAACTTAGGATAATGCATCCCTTCGTAGTTTGGATTTGAGACACTTAGGGAAGTGTGCACATAGGGATATAGCTTGTAGGAGAAATTCCACCTTTTGTGGTCTTATTTTGTTGTTACACTCCACATTTGGTGGTTCATTCACCTCTTGTGAAATATTATATTATTTCTCCTACCTACCCCTCATATTTCTTACCTACCCTTGTTTCTCATTGAACCACATGTCATGATTGTGTGCTCGTATATCTATATGGCCTTGCCTACATAAGCAAACCCATATTCATTGTATTGGTTAATCCAGTTGATCATTTGCATATTGATGAGAATACAGTTTGAGAATACAGTTTGTTCTTGTCATTGTTTTGTCTCTCTTTTACGCTTTTCATTGTGCCCTTGATCTTGTCAAAATCTCACAATTTGAATTTTTTGATTGCGTTGAAACTTAATTCAGAAACCAAATTATTGGAACTTGAGGTTAGAATTAAATCATCTACATAGAAAATAATAATCACAATGTCATCTTCACTAGGTTTAATATATAAATTTGGATCATTTTTACTTATAATAAAACCTTGAGAAAGAAATAGTGCATTTATCTTAGAATACCATTCTCTAGGAGATTGTTTCAAACCATAAATTGATTTCTTTAATGTGCAAACTAAATGTTCATTACCTTCCTTAACAAAAATTGGAGGTTGAGACATATAAATTTCCTCATGTAAATCACCATTTAGAAAAGTACTTTTAACATCCATTTGATGAATAGGCCAATTCATATTAGAAGCTACAACAAGAACAAGTTTAATAGTAGGCATTTTAGCAACTGGATCAAAAGTTTTATTATAATCTAAGCCTTCAATTTGAGAAATACCTCTAGCAACTAATCTAGCATTAAACTTAGTAACTTCATTATTTGCATTCAATTTAGTTTTATATAACCACTTACAAGAAACAATATTTTTACCTTGAGGTAAAGGAACTAAATCCCAAGTTTGATTAGTAAGCAAAGTATCATATTCTTCTTGCATAGCTTTTTGCCAATGAGGTTGATTTTTAGCTTGCTCAAAAGAATTAGGATCATTTAAATTGATAACAGTAGACATCAAAGAATAATTGTAATAATTTATTCTTCTAGCCTTAAGTTTATCATTTCTAGCTAAATAATCACCACTTTCTTGAATCAAAGTCTTAAACCATTTAGGCTTCCTTTTAGAAGTAATAGGATCATCAGTAGAAGAAGAATCATTGGAAGTAGAATTATCATGATCATCATCACTATCACTTTTAGAAATAGATGCATTAGGAGCAGGGTTGAGAGAAGGAGTAGGGTTTAGAGAAGGAGGTGTGTCCTCCACAACCACAACCTTAGTTTCAACAAATTCATTATCTTGCACATTAGAACAATCATGAATATCATTTTCAGAAATACAAACATCTCTAGCAACTTTAACTTTGTTAGTGATATGATTGTAAACTCTATATGCTTTAGAATGTTCATCATAACCAACAAATATATAAGAAGAAGATTTAGAATCTAATTTATGACTCTTTTGTTTAGGCTTATGAACACAAGCAATGGAACCAAAAATCCTTAAATGCTTTAAATTGGGCTTTCTACCAGACCAAGCTTCTTCGGGAGTTATATCCTTTAAGGCTTTGGTAGGTGTTCTATTAATAAGATAAGTTGCACAAGCCATAGATTCAACCCAAAAGTTATAATCCATATTCTTAACATGCAATAAACATCTAGCCATTTTAACAATGGTTCTATGCTTCCTTTCCACTACACCATTTTGTTGACGTATATAGGGAATAGTAAGCTTGTGTTTAATACCAAAAGATTTCAAATAACCATTAAATGCCTTATTAAAATTTTCCTTACCATTGTCAGTTCTAAGGATTTTAATCTTTGAACCAAATTGCCTTCAACAAATATATGAAATTCAATTAAAATGTCAAGAATTTGATCCTTTTTATGAAGGAAATGGATCCAAGTTCTCCTAGAAAAATCATCAACAAATGTAAGTTCATACCTTGATCCTTGGATGGAGGTATTCTCAATGGGTCCCAAAAGGTCACTATGAATGGGGTGTAATTTATGATTTTCCCTCCATGATTGACCATGAGAAAAGGGCTCCCTATGCATCTTACCACTCATTCATCATGTGCATACAATTTTAGAATGAACAATAGCACACAATCCATCTACCATATTTGCTTTTTGCACAAAGGCAATATTATTATAATTTATGTGGCTAGGTCTTTCATGCCAAACATTAAAATGAATGGTGGTAAGAAAAGAACACTTTTAATAAGAAAACTTATAAAATTTGAATAAGTTATCATTGTCCATTTTAGCATTAGCAATAACTTGGTTATGCTTTGGATCAATGATATAACACGTATCCTTATGGAATTCAATCTTATAATCTTGGCAAAGCTTAGCAACAGAAATAAAATTTAATTTTAATTCAGAAAGATAAAGAACATCATGTAATTTACCATTAGGAACATTGACAACACCAATAGCTTCTACTTTATAAGTATAATTGTTAGCAAGTTGAGCGGGAATATTCGAACTATCAGGATGCATAGTGTATACACATAGAAATTGGCTATGAGCAATTAAATAAATATTTAATATTTATTTAATATTTATTCTTCTATTAAATAGTTAATTTGAAAAGATTAATTTATTTAATTCATTTTCGTGTCTTTCTATTAATTAATATTTTATTAATTAATCCATCTATCCTATTCCTCTAATTAATTTAAATATCTAATATTTAATTATCCTTTTAACCAAGTTAATTAAATATCTAATATTTAATTATTCCTCTAACCAAGTTAATTAAATATCTAATATTTAATTATCTCCTCCAAACAATTAAATATCTAATATTTAATAGTTATTCTCCTATCCTATAGTCTCAAATATTAAATAATTCTTAAATTATTTAATCCCTTATCCAACTCATCCTTCCATCTCCACTTCATCTTCCCTTTGCCAACTCATACATCATGTGGCTAATGAAATTAATATTTCTTAAATATTAATTCATCATTTATCTCCAACCTCGAAAATTAATGAATATTGTGTACGTACACATATTTCATAACCATCTTCTATATTCTCTCCAACACCCCCTACATCTTAGGAAGGACTTGAGTCCACTTGTCCTCTCATGCCTAAATATTCTCCGACCATCCCTAGATTCTCTTAGTCAGCAACCCAGTCAAGGTGAGATGAGTGACACTTGTCTTCTCCTTGCCCCTTTCTCTCAACCTTAACCTTTGCTCACAGCCATCCAAATCTATAGATTTGACCAAGACCATTGATCTAAGCCACATCATCTCATCCTCTCAAAGTCTATAAAATCAAGAGCTTCAGTTGAGAGAAAGTTAGTCTTCAAATTGATCATATGCATCTGTGAGTTTTAATCTTGAAGCAAATAGCAAATAGAAAATAGTAATAGCAATTATCATAAAAGAATTAATATATAGCATAATCATTTTAGCATAGTCATGTAGTATTTCATATCATAGTATCAATTAATTACAAGTTATCAGTCCATTCTTCATAGGCCATCTTGGAAGCCATCAGTGCATTGTTTGAGAGAACACCATCTGCAACCAGGAATAGTGGAGTTAGGACACAATGAGACATAAATCATGAAGGTAAAAATAATGTTTTATTTTAATATGTATCTCATGTAGTTTCATTGGTTGAGTTTGGATTTCTTGTAGCATTTCCATTTGTATTTTGTGAAACTAACTTATTGCAAGTAACATTCTGAGGATGAAATTCAAGTCGACACACATAGAATCAAAAACTTCTTTATGGGAAGTAACATGTTGAGATGCACTACAATCAATACTCCATTCAAGAGGCTTTGAAAAATTGTAACTACAAGTAAATGCATGATGAAATGAATTACCAAGTACAGTTTCCATTGCACCAAAAGATCGACCTGTTAATGCTCGATGCAACCACTAGACTTATAGAATCCATAGGAGGCGATTAGGCCATGTCACAAACCTGAGTGTTGCACAACACAACATAAGGAGGTTTTTTCAATGCACGCGTGGTTTTGTTGGTGGCCTAGGGATTATATAGTCTATAAATAATATGAAAATCAGTTTAATTAAAGCACATGAAAATTTTATCCTATGCATGAAGAACTATAGAAAGATAGATGTTGAGCTTCCCATATTTAGTATATATGGTCCAAAGTTACTAGGTGAAAAACCAACCAAAGGTTACATTAAGTTTGAGTCTATGTGCTATTGTGATTCAAACCTTGTTAGTAATATTGAGACTTGGTGTAAAGAAGGGGCCTTCCACGATGGCACCATCAACATTTTTTCACTAAAAGAATAACTTACTTAAATGACAAGTTAGAAGGGTGAAATAAACAATGTTTCAAGATTATTTTTTTTTAGGAGAAAGTCAAGTTGGAACTAGTGATCTAGAATGTGAAACTAATTAAATTAGTCATTTTTACAAATGGTTATACTAAGGAAAAGGAATTAAAAGAAAGGCATGTAGAACTATTAGAAATAGAACAACTTTATTGGAAAGACAAAGTAAGAGAAATTTGGTTGAGAGTCACAGATGCCAACACCAATTTTTTCCATTCCTCTACAAGATTGCATAGAGCCAAGAAATATGTGGTTTCATATATGAAGTATTCCCTCCAAAACCATTGTAGTCAACACCTATAAGAAACCCTTTTTCCAACTCATGGTTGGAACCCTAGATCTATAAAACAACAATTTTTTAATCGTAAACCCTGAATCTGTAAGAAATATCCCACAAAATGTATTTGATACCTTGAAATGTCTATTTTTTTATACATTGTCATAATTTCAATTGTGCATTATATTTTGTTAAACAAAATTTTAAATGAAATAAGGATCTCTCAAACTCGACAACCCCAACAATGGATCTGATGGTCACATGTTCTAGGAAAGTTATATAGATTGACCAAACCCTTTTCTATATAACCACATTAGAGAAAATAATGCGTATAATATTATAGAATAATAACACACAAATATGAAGGACATGTGAAAAAATAACATAAGATACACCTTAAGAAAACCATCAAAAGGGAAAAACCTAGCCTCTAGAAGAATCCTTACTAAATATGTTATTTAACAATTATAACATGACATTACACTTATATAGTCTCCATGAATACTTTTGAAACATCAAGCTACTCCAATGCATCCTCTATATTTCTTAGCATGTATCCATATATCATTATTCATCCTTTTGAATTTGATTCATTTTTTTTTAAGAAAAAAATAAGTTTTGGGGGAACCCGAAACCCCTGACAATAGGTTTTGAAGGGACCCAAAACCCTCAGATTTTACTAGGATCTAGAACCCACAATACCACGTTGCCAAGGAGAATAATAATAAAAAAACCATTAGCCCAACCTCAGCTATACAGAGAAAGCCAATGCCTATCACATGCACAAGGGTTTTAATAAGGCTCCATTAACCTTCAACAAATACCATGGGTGACTCCAAACACCCATAACCTTTGAAACACCAGATTATAACAAATAATCATACATTCACAATTTGGACACATAGGGTTTTGAAAGGCTCTCCTAGCCTTCAACCTGGGTTTTAAACTGGCATCCAAAACCAATAGAGAAGGGTTTTCCCAAGCTCCCTTAACCTGTAACATAGATCTTAGGCCACCAAAATAAAAACCCGTCCTTAACCAAAAACAACAACTAGCCAAATTGGACCCTTGAAAACTGCTAGCATCCAGCCTGCCTATGGGTTTTACAAGGCTCCCACAACCTGAAATAGGCACCAAAAGGATAAGCAAAGAGAAAAAGCCAAAAAAGGGGGATTTTGAAAGGCATCCCTAACCTTCAAGATGGGTTTTATAATGGCTCCCATAACCAGCAGGAAGAAGCTCACCACCACACAACATCTGATCAAAGTCCACCTTCCCGCACAACACCTCTCCACCTCTATAGGACAAGGAACTACATCAATAGGACCTAAGAAGATAGAGATCATCAATAGAAAGAGCCAATCTTGAAAACACAAAACAGAGTCCAACACCCAAAAAACTGACTCTAGATGCTTAGCTGGACAGATGGGTTGTGAAAAGGCTCCCAAAACCTTAAGCAAAAAAAGAGGCCTAAACCAGATAGACTTCATGCACACGAGCTCCACTAGTATCTCCACCTCTATCAGGGAAAATGAGAAGAAACCCATCAGAAAGGAGAAAGAAACAAAATCACACCCAACCTGAAACAACAGGGCATCCAAAACCCATAGCAGGAGCCATCCCACAAAGCTCAACCCACAAATCTTCCCCTCTATAGAAGAGTGGTCCACCTCAATAGGATAGACTAAGAGAAATAGTAAGATGATAGCCTGAAAGCCGCCAAAATACCTCTTGAAAAGAATGGGAAAATAAATGCACACACTATCATCAAGAGGAGATCCAACAAGGCTACACCAGAAAGGCAAGAGGACCTCCCACATAGAGGCTCCTTGCTAAAGCAAAACCCTCCCAAAGGGAAAAAGACAGCCCAAGGGGAGAGGAGAAACTAAAAACCTAGAGAAGATTCGCACATGAGAAGCTCCACCTGGATCCCAAATGACTCCCCCACAACCAGTGAAGTAGCAAGCAATAAGGCTAAGACAAAGAACACATTAGGAAGGAGCCACCACCGTTGGGCACAAAGAACAAACCCTCAGCCTCATGAGAGGTAGGGGTGACTAGACCTCACCCCGCACTACAAATGTCATTCCATCTTCATCATCTTTTGCCTTAGACTCCTCGTCACCTATAGCAAGAAACTTAAGATCCTCACACCGCCCAATTTGAAAGAATCCCTCTCCAACAATGGAGGATAAAACCCAAGAACAATGGTAAAGGGCGTCGAATTCACTCCCATTAACAGCTTCCATCGCAAGCAAAAAGTCTCCACTATGCAGGCCATAGGAACCAAGCCCAGTACAACCTCCACCATAATCTCTCCATCTCCATTGTCTAGATCATTCGCTTCTTCTGATTCCTTCTCCTCACCTAAAACCCTCCCTGCACATCGCTTCCTGTTCCCTACGCTTTGCTTCCCACTCACTGTCATTTCAAACTCAAGTGAATTTGATTCATTTTAGGAGAGGCGAGATATCTAAGATTTAATCCACACTTTAGAAGAAGAATCAATACAATTACAACCAAGCTCAATACCATCAACAACCTGTTGTTCTCAAAACTTGATTCCCTTCAAGATCCTCATGGTGAAATGATGAACTCTGTATGGAGAAGAGAGATCAAAGAGAAAGAGACTTTTAGGACAACATATGACAAGGTTTGATTAACTTTCTACACTTCGAACTTGTCCAAATTTCAGGTGGGTATACTTTTGTGAACTGAATTCACACTTGTAAAAGACAAATCCACAGCAAACCAGTCCAAAAACCAGTGGATTTTATCACCTTAAAACCAATTGAAACAAAGAAATAAAACTTGTACTCATGTTCAGTATTGACCTACAAGATATGTAAAGAAGACAACCTTAATAGATACCAGTGCCTAATCCAAGGCCACAGAGTCATCTAAGTTCAAGCAATACTTCCAAAATTATAATACCTCCATACATCCTATTAGTTTGGCTTCTACAGATCCCTATACATGCCTGACATACATAAGAATTTATTCATATCAAACTAAACTCTGTTCATCAAAATTCAAAATACCCCACAAAGAATTTACTGGAAGAAATGATTCCTGTGTATTTAATTCCCCTCCTGAAGAGAAAAGATAAGAAACACATCTACTCGAAATTACCTTGCAACCCATATTCAAAATGAGTAACCCTAGACTACCTCATAATGAAACAGTAAACATTTGCAAACATACTTGAAGACAACACAAAGTTTGAACTAAAAACTAATGGTCTGTATATTGATATTTCTTCTGAGAGTATTACAAAAAAACATTTGAATGTTCTCCATTAACACCTAGAAAAAGCTTAGATAAATTAATGTAGCAATTTCTTACAATTTCTTGCGATCCCCTTTTACATTGGTCCTGGTATCCATTTATAATAACATGGATGCATACAAGGTTCGGACCTTCCAATAGTAAATTGTTACAAAAATTCTTTTCAAAAAGTGGTTATAAGTCCTTTTCAGCATCCATGACCTCCTCTGCTTGTGGTTCTGTTGCAACCTCTTCTAACTACTCTACATCAAGTATTGAATACTTTCTTGTCCACTCATTGTATACATCATCAGTTGGCCACGCGAAGTTAATCACTTTTGCTTTTGTCTTGGCTAACCTTTTCCAACAATTCCTCATTTTATTCACCTCTGAATTTAGAAAACCATAATTAGATTTGATTTACTCTATCTCCTAAATTGCTTTGACAAATAAGGAAGCATCCTCTAAGTTAATAATTCCTTTTATTCTTAATGACAATTTGGCTTCTAATTCCTTAAGCTATACTTGTTTGTCCTTTAATTGAATTGGGCTAGCAAAACACCCTGGGAGTAATTCAAATACTTGATCAGTGTACTCTTTTTTGTACAAAATGATCTTCCTATCTGCATTATCTACTCCTTCTACTAATTTTACTATGTCCTTTGTTGTGTCACAAGTGGATTTGATAATGGGATCAACCCCTGCTTCATCATAGGATACACAAATAAGCTCCAAGTCTTGCTCTCTGGGCTTCCATTTATGAAAAATAGGCATTAAGACAACCTTATCTTCATTAAGCTCATTCCACATATCTAGAATCTTTCTCATGTTTTTGTACAGTAAAGAGGACCCTATAGTGTCAGCAAAACTCAAGATTGTAGCCCTTACTCTTTCCTCATATTTCTTTGCATACAAGGCCTTAGCCTGCTTTAGATTCTCCAATTTATGGGAAGTGATTTCAATCAACTGAGAACTAGAAGGTGCTGGAGATGGTGGGAATTCAATAATGGGGTTGGATGGTGGAGGCCTTGTAGGAGAAGAGGAGATCATTAATGTTGAGGACTCACCTTGATGGTATTGTCCTGCCAACTAGCTTTGTAACTTGGCACTGATGCTATCTTTACCCATCACCTCCTCCTTGGCATTGTTATAAGCTTTTAAAACTGTCTCCTGTTTAGCTTGGAGATCTGCCTTTTCTTTTGCCTCTCTATCTGCTACTACAACATTAAACCTTACAGTCTCTAGCATAGTGCTAGCAGCTTCAACTACCCCAATGTTTTGCACTCTTTTCACTATCATTCCTCCAAGGTAACTTGACCCTGAGGTGTCCTTATTCCTTCTATTCTCATCTCTTTTTAGAGACCATTGGACCAGTGTAGCATTATCCTTGCTGAAAGTGACTCCCTCCATAGGTTTGGTTTCCTTTCTCACTGCCTCTAAAATCAAGGCATCTGCTATGTCCCATTCAGGGAGGATGAGTACCCCAGCCTGTGCTACCATATCTCTTCCTTGCTCGAGAGTGATGGTTTTAAACTCATCAACCATTTCTTGTTTTACCTATTCTTCAAGAATAGCTGGGTCCTTGTGGGGCTGCTCACTTTTCCCTTTTTCACACCTTGCATTAAATTTACCAATATTTTGCTTCCATACAAATTGCATGAAAGCTTCTGATGTGACAAAATTATTATCAGCCAAGAAATCCTCACTGGCTTGCTTGATCTTAGGATCCCACTCTTGGCCTTTGAACTCAGTAGTAGTAATATTCATCTTAGCTATGAGGGGCTCTTTTGGCATTCCCTCTTCTACCTCATCATATTTGTAGGCTATCTCTCCAAGACTGCCTAACTGCATCAGTTGTTCAGCTGCTGCCTGTTCATCTCTTATATGAATATGGGATTGAGATGGGGAATACAAGGGTTCATTGGATTGTATTTCCTTTCCCATTCTTTGTTTCTTTGGGCTGTCCTGGATGTCAATGACATCTTGTACCTTCCTCTTTCCTTTTGAGGTAGAAGACTCCCCTGTTGTTGGTATCAACACACTATATTTGGACTTCTTGTGCAACATGTAATCACCAGGAAGAATTGTTCTGGTAGATGCAGACCTATTAAGAACCAGTCTTTCTTTCTTAGGGTTGTTCTTAATTACAACCTCCCTGTTTTCTTTCAGTGTCTCAATCACATCTTCAAAACAAAGAATTAAAAATTTTACCTTTTCTTCAAAGGGGTGGAAGCTAGACAATGGGTCATAGCTAGTGTCAAATTGGTGTACAAAGTCTAAGGCCTTTTTGTAAGCCACCCACTTTTCCTTCCTCAGCTCTTTCTCATCTAAATAAAATTCATTCCTAATGAGGTCTTTAGGAAACTGGAATTGGTGCGACCTACCTCTGCATATTGCCCTCTTTTTGAACATGTCATTGAAGAAATCTTCAGGGTCAGCACACCTGGATACTACAGTTGATAACCGATAAGGCCTAAGAAAATCTTCAAAGCATTTCCAACCTCCTTTAGTTATTACAAATTGGTGGGCTATGGTAACTGTAGGGAAAATGGTCCCTTTACCTCTACTTGTCATCTCTGGCTCATGCACACTACCCATCTGTCTAAGGACTTCTGTGATTCCCACTTTGAGAGGGACCTGATAGGGCAACAAAAATGGAGTACCTTTGAAACCATACACTCTGAAAACTATAGAGACAGGGTATAAGTACATATCACCCCAATTATGGGCAATTTTGACGTCTTTAGCAAACTCCTTTGGCCTAATGAATTCCAAAAGTACCTTAGGGACTCTTGGATTCTCTGAACATAAAAGACTAAAATAGATTCAACCACTAAACCCTAGCCTAACAATGAACAAAGATCCACCATAACATATGAAGATAACCTAAGACAATGGAAAATAACTCAAAATCATAAAGATTATACCATCACATGTCCAATAGGGTTTTGATCTCCATTCTTCCTATCTCCATTGATCTTGTTTGATATGCTTGCTCTCAGATTTTTGTATGCACAAGAGCTCAACAAAGAACGGAATGTGGTTGCAAGTAGGATCGTAGTGTAGCCAAGTACTCCAAAATCAGTCATTAGTCATTAGTCATTAGGGTTTGACAATGAAGGAAGCATCTCCTTAAATAGAAGACACAATAAGAAATGGAGGGTTAAGATTGAGAGGTGTAAAAAGAGAGGTCGGCTAGGATTAGGGGGTAGGTAGAAGAAATACCAAAATAATGAAAGAGGTAGGTAGTGTATGAATTAAGAGATGAATGACATGTGTCATGTGTAGAAAAGGATAATGAATTAATTAAATAAATAAAGATTTATTTAATTAATAGAAGAAGTAGAACAATTAAATAAATAAAATATTTATTTAATTTAGGAAAAGGATAATTTAAATAAATAAATGTATTTATTTAAATGAGAAATAAGGCTAGAAGAGGATAAATGAATTAATTAAATAAATAAAGATTTATTTAATTAATAGAAGAATTAGGCTTAGATAATTAAATAAATAAAATATTTATTTAATTAGACATGACAATTTTGGGTGTCTACATTTTGCCCCTCTTTGAGACAATGCGGCTTGTCACGTTGTTTCAAAGAAGATAAGATGAACTGATACAAAGTTGCCCCAGTATGGGAATGATATGCCCCCTCGAGAGATTGGATGAAAATGTCTGAAAAGATTGCAGACAATCTCTCGATAAGAAAGATGGGATAGAATGGGTTGAGCGAATAAAGTGACAAAGTCACGGGATGAAGAATACTGACCCGAGAAATGAAGACGAGGGCAATCTATAAGATAGACCACGGGGGAAAATACATCCTCATTGTCATCTACACCCTTAGAAGATCATAGTGCAGAGCGAGAAAAGAGCAGCAGCAGTCAGCAGCGATGGCATCCATTCATAGATTCGACCGTGTTCGCCGATTCCAGCGACCAGCCGATGCAGGAGAGCCGGTAAGTACCCGAAAACCTCCTCGTACTTTCATGCATTTCGAGTTTTGTCATAAATGCATGTTTAGTAGCAATAAATGCGCTAGGAATAGGGTAGTTGAAAAATGCAAAATCGCGCAACCGCGTCTGTGTCAGTGCCAGGCGCGTCTGTGTCCGGCAGGCGCGTCTGTGTCGGGTCCAGGCGCGTCTGTGCTTGGAACCGCGTTTGTGCTGAATGCGGACGCGTTTGTGAAATGTAGAAGCGTCTGTGATTTGTAGAAGCGTTTATGTTATGTAGGGACGTCTGTGTTCCCTGGTCGTGTTTGTGCATGGCATAGGCACGTTTGTGTTCAGAAAACGCGTCTGTGTTGTAGAAGCGCGTTTATGCAGTCTATAGCGCGTTTATGAGTGAAAAGTGCGTTTGTGTGTCTAAATGCATGGTTTTAGTCTTCTAGGTCAAATCGGCAGTTCTGTGATGAACATCCGCTGTCGATTGGATAAGCTGCTGAGAGGATACACTCAAGCAGGTCCTCTAGGAAGAGTAGAATAGATCAAGGCACTTTGTGATGAACAGGGAGCACCAAGATAGGCAGCACTTTGTGATGAACAGGGAGTGCGAATGTGAGTGACACTTTATGATGAACAGGGAATGTCACACACGTAGTACTTTGTGATGAACAGGGAGCACTACTAGGGTAGATAGCAACACTTTGTGATGAACAGTGAGTGTCACTAGGATAGATAACCAGATGCATTTAGGTAGCAAGTAGCATTTTGTGATAAACAGTGAATGCCACGATAACTGACAAAATTGATTGTGTGACTGCAGGAGTATTTGCCGATGTTAGAGTCACGAGAGAGATTCCCGTCGACTCAGAGACTGCGACCAGAGTTGTCGATTCAGGACATGATATCCATTGAGGAGATGGGTCTCACACATGTGCTCTATGTGCCTGAGTTTCGGGCAAACATGGGGTTGCTAACTGCGTTAGCTGAGAGATGGCACTCAGAGACGTGCACGTTTCACCTGCCGATGGGTGAGATGACAGTTACATTAGAGGATGTCTACAGGATTCTGCATATCCCTATTGATGGAGAGTTGATTCCCTATGACCGTGACGGTGATAGGGAGGCATTGAGATGGGTTTTCCAGGATCCCAGGTTGGAGATACGAGCAGGTCATGTAGCCTGGGATACCATGACTGCCATAGGTTTAGCATTGCCGGCAGTTATTGGGGGAGCCATCAATGGGTATTTGTGTCCAGACAGGGCCACACGAGGATTGACAGTGGGCTGGGGAGGGGCATTGGAGATGCTGATGACAGAGCACACCAGGTATGCATGGGGGCCATGTGTCCTGGCACATTTGTATTATGAGCTGCATCAGTTTGTGTACCACGGATTAGTGGGTTTGGGCTGCGGCGTGACTCTCTTGCAGGTGTGGGCTTATGAGCACCTTCCCATCACACGACCCATTCATTTCAGAGGCAGAGGATAGGGACGGAGCTTCGTGCACTTGTACGACATGATTACTTCCCAGCCTCGGATTGGTAGATTGGAGCATTGAAGGCGCGTCATAGATGACATAGACATGGTCATCTGGAGGCCGTACCTGGGGTGCGAGGAGTGGGAGGATGACGCATTGGAGCTACCATATGTTTTCAGGAGCAGGTATCTAATGGGGCGGACGCCCTATATTCTGGAGAGGTAGCTTGTTGATAGGGTATGCAGGCAGTTTGGGCGGATCCAGCGGATGCCACGGGGCTCGGGCATGTATGCCCGTACGGTCAGAGATCAGGTGCAGTTTGGGCCGCTATTATCATATGATCAGGCGGTGACACAGCTAGTAGAGATGATGCTGATGCCATGGGACATGTGGCCAAAGGTAGATGATGCAGGGATGGACGCAAAGTACTCTGCGTATTGGGCAGAGCTTCCGTTTCTCAGGTTGACAGATCCGGCAGAGCCACTGGAGGGAGAGGGTGGAGGAGATGATGATGATGGTGGAGGGGATGGAGGTAGGGGCCGGCGGAGGCGGAGGGGAGTGGTGGGAGAGAGGCGAGTAGCACCTCGGAGGGAGGGAGGACAGGAGAGAGTAGCTCCGGTGGTGAGAGGACGGGGTGGACTGCCCCTACAGGTACCAGCAGCACAGGGTCCTAGACAGGGACCGAGACAGGTGCAGGGACAGGGACAGGTATAGGCACAGGTACCTATTCAGGCACCTAGACAGGTGCAGGCAGAGGCACAGGGACAGGCACCTGTAGAGGAGGAGCCACAGGCAGAGGCTAAGGGCGGAGATCCTGAGGAGGATGAGCTGTTGAGGCTGCGAGAGATCTGCCAGGGCCAGGCAGATGAGATTGAGGATTTGGTGCGGGAGAGAGATCACCTCAGGATCAGGGTCAGAGACACAGAGCGGGAGAGGGATCAGGCCATCCAGAGATATACTGAGGCCGAGACAGCTCTGAGGGCAGGGAGGCGGGCAGCAGAGGATGCAGGGGCAGGCTACGCATATGTCTTGCGAGCCGGAGAGGAGATCGCCTACTGGAGGGATCTATACTATGCAGCCGTGCCAGCAGATCAGCGGGCTAGGAGCTTCCATAGATCGTCGCGCACAGCGACGACTACGGGAGGGAGTCGCAGGAGGCAGACATCCAGCGGTGGGGTCATGTGGCCTCCACCACCACTAGAGAGACAGGGGGATCCTGGGGCGGGACCATCTACAGCTCAGACTCCGTCGAGGCCAGGCGGCTCCGAGGGAGGGAGTTCCTCATAGCTATAGTGGGCTCCCATTGTATCAGTATATGTATCACTTCTTGTATTGTAGACACCTGCGGGTGATTCTTTGTAGCCATATGATTCTTTTGACATCATTGTATCATGACACATTGTGATTATATATGAGAGATGATTCATTTTTGTGGCAGCTATATGCATGTGTACCTTATGTGATGAGATGCTTCTATGATGTATATGTTTTATGATATGGATGCTTATATGATGTAATGCAATATATTTTTGTTCTTTTATGTTGTATATGAGATGCATGATGCAAATGTGAATGTATGTAATGCAAATGAATATGATAATGCAAATGATTATTTACATAATGAAAATGTGAGATGTGCTAACATGTGTTATATGCAGGATGTGATGCAATTGTGATATCTATATGTATGTATGAAATGCTTATATGTGATAATGCAGGTGTAACTATATGAAATGCAAATGTTTTTGGTGTGTCATCATACTCAGTCATGTGATAGCGGGCTACGCGGACTCGAGAAGGACAATGGAAGTCAATCAAGAAAGGGGGATGGAAGACAGAAGATATGAACGTGAAAGAGCTTCTTGTGCGTTATCATCATTGAGCTTATTATGGCAAAATAGGTTATGACAATCAAGGCATTTGTTCGACCCAGAAAGTCATTGTACCTGTTTGCATGGAGATAAGACAGTCACAAACAAGGAATGCCCCAGTTCATACTAGACTCACAGTGTCCTCATATCCTTGGACAAGTCATAGCATTACTAAAAGACAATCCGCAGACAGCAAATGCAAATAGGTGACGATACCCCATCCTCGCCTTTCTAGTCAAAGACATCCTAGAGATAAAATCTCTAGTCAAAGACATCCTGGAAAAGCTAAAAGACATGTCACCAAAAAGATAAAATCAAAAGAAAACCAAGACTCGACACCAACATCCACTGTAGTCCTCAAGTTTAGTGTCTCTTGTCACTTGTATAAGTCATGTTTGATTGTGGTCACAATGTTTATTTTCACAAAAAGGATAGATAGCACTGAACCATATGTTGTCTGAGTCTGTTGAAAGATTTGATTTTGTTGAAGCTCATTGTTGCTGCTGTGTCTCATTTGAAACTGACTGAATCCATGAAACCGATACTTTATTGCAAAGAAGACGAAACTTTATTGTGGACTGGCGATGCAGATGTTGCTTTATTGCAGATTGTGCGCGGATAGACTTGAAGGAAGCTGGAAGAAACTGTACTCCTCGAAACATGTGATGTTCTCAGTTCCACACCCATTACTAGACGTAGGATTTGCCTTAGTCACAGATAGGATCTGATTTATTATGGATGGAAAGGGAGTGAAAAGGGAAGGTTATGGATGGCTAACCAATCTTGGGTAGATCAATAACAAGCCATTATGGGAATGGGTAAGTTTATTGGTGAGTGAATAGGTTGTGAGTGTGTGCAATGTGAAAGATGAAAGAGAATCCCGAAGGAGGGAGGAGCAAAGTCTCTCTACGCATGGTGCTGGTGACCCAGTTTTCACCATGGTACTTGCCCAGGGCGCCACCGAAGTGGTTTTCACCATTGGACGAAATTATTTCTCTTTACTTTTTTGATTTTTCAATCAATTTTTTTTTTTTTTTTTTGTATTTTTGAATTTTTTGATTTTTTTTGTATTTTTGAATTAGGATATTCCAAAGAGCTTATGTGTAGAATCTGCGAAGGTGCATGCTGTTGATAGGATCCTCCAAGGGTTCACCTTCTGTAGTTGAGAGCTGATATGCCCCAGATTCATATACTGTTGTGATGATGTAAGGACCAAGCCAGTTGGGTTCAAATTTGCCCTTCTTATCTCTGTCTTGCTGATTCTTGGGGTTCTCTCTGAGGACTAAGTCACCTACCTCAAATGTGCGAGGCTTGACCTTGTGATTGTAATTGCGACTCATTCTTTGTTGGTAAGCCTTGAGATGATTAAAAGCAGTGTGTCGTCGTTCCTCCAGCAGTTCTAGTTCTTGTAAGCGAGAGACTCTGTAGTCTTCATCGTTGATTATGTTTCTCAAGGAGACCCGTAAAGAAGGTAACTCGACCTCAATAGGCAAGATGGCTTCAGTGCCGTAGACAAGTGAGTAGGGTGTAGCTCCTGTAGGTGTGCGGACACTGGTACGATAGGCCCAAAGTGCGGGATTGAGTTGGACATGCCAGTTATGGCCAGCGTCGTCGACTGTCTTTTTAAGGATTTTGAGAATTGTTTTATTAGACGCCTCAGCTTGGCCATTACCTTGGGGGTAGTATGGTGTGGAGAAATGGTGAGAGATATGGAAGCGCTCACAGAGTTCACGAACATCCTGATTTTTGAAGGGACGCCCGTTATCAGTAATAATGGAAGTAGGAATCCCGTATCGGCAAATGATGTAGTTCAGGATGAAAGTAGCGATTTGTTTCCCAGTAACTTGTGTGAGAGGCACGGCTTCAATCCACTTTGTGAAATATTCTGTGGCTGTGATAATGAATTTATGTCCATTGGAAGAAGGAGGGTGAATCTTGCCTATGAGATCGAGTCCCCACTGACAAAAGGGCCAAGGAGATGCAAGTGGCTGTAGTTCCTGTGCTGGTGCATGTATAAGGTCTCCATGAATTTGACACTGCTTACACTTTTTGACAAACTGATATGCATCTTTTTCCATAGTAGGCCAGTAGTATCCAGTCCTGATGAGTTTCTTGGCCAAGGTAGGACCACTAGTATGCGGACCACATATCCCTTCGTGCACTTCTCGTAATGCAATCTGAGCTTCGTCACTCTCTAAACATCTAAGGAGGGTGCCATCTAGACCTCGTCGGTATAGGATATCAGTTAAAATGACGTATCGAGAGGATTGGCGAATGAAAGTGCGGCGTTGGTTGTTCGATAGATCGGGAGGTAAGATATTGTCGCGAAGGTATGTGAATATGGAACCATATAACTGGGATTCAGGACCAACAACACATATCATTTCCGTAGGAGTGATCTCATATGAAGGAATTAGCAGGTTGTCTACCAGGAACTCATAGCAGGTCTCATTTTGCGGTAGATCAATGAGCGAAGCAATTGTAGCCATGGCATCAGCAGCACGATTCTGTTCTCTTGGTATCTGCTCAAACTCTATCTTTGCAAAGTGCTGTTTCAGATCATCTACCAGTTGTTTGTAAGGCATTAGCTTTTCATCTTTTGTTTGATAATCATCAGTTACTTGACGGATGACCAGTTGAGAATCCCCAAAAACATGAAGCTCTTGGATCTTCCACTGAACTGCAATTCTTAGCCCAGTTGTTAATGCCTCGTATTCCACCATATTATTGGTGCAAGGAAATGATAAGCGGTATGACTTTGGTATAGAATCGCCTTGAGGAGTTATAAAGAGTATACCCGCTCCTGCCCCATGCTGTGTGTATGAACCGTCAAAGTATAGTTGCCATGGGTTTGCAGGTGATATTGTTAGAATGGACTCATCTGGAAATTCTGACTGTAGAGGAACATCATCTATCATGGGAGCATCTGCCAATTGATCTGCAATTGCTTGTCCTTTTATAGCTTTTCTGTCCACGTATTCAATGTCGAATTCACTCAAGATCATTACCCACTTGGCTAGCCGCCCAGTAAGTGTAGCTTTGTTGAGAAGATATTTTAGTGGATCAATTCTAGCAATCAACTTAGTCTTGTGAGTGAGCATATAATGTCATAATTTTTGTGAAGCGAAGACCACAGCGAGACATGCATGCTCAATTGGTGTATAGTTCAGCTCATATCCCACCAATGTGCGACTGATATAGTAGACTGCTTTTTCCTTGCCGTCAGGTATTTGCTATGCTAAAAGTGCCCCCAGTGCTGTTGGAGTAGCTGATATGTAAAGTAGCAATGGTTGATCTGGAATTGGTGGCATCAAAACTGGCGGGTTCAAAAGATAGTCTTTAAGTGCCTGAAAAGCCTGTTGATAGTTCTCATCCCATTTGAACTTGATGTTTTTGTGTAGCAGGTGCTGGAAAGGATTACACTTATCTGCAAGTTGTGCTATGAATCTTCGTATGGACTGGAGTCTCCCTTGTAAAGACCGAAGTTGACTGATATTCTTGGGTGGCGGCATGTCCAAGATAGCCTTGACTTTTGCTGGATCAGCTTCTATTCCCCTTTTAGACACAATGAATCCTAGGAGCTTTCCGGAGGTTACTCCAAAGACACATTTCTTAGGATTTAGCCTTACCTTGTACTTTTCCAACCGATCAAAAGCAACTGAAAGTATGTCCAAGTGTGTATTTCTGTCTATTGATTTAACCAAAAGATCGTCAACATAATCTTCCACGGTTATGTGCATGAGATCATGGAAGATAGTAGTCATAGCTCGTTGATACGTGGCACCTGCATTTTTCAGCCCAAAGGGCATGACATTCCAGCAGAAGGTTCCCCATGGACAAGTGAATGATGTTTTATGTTGATCTTCGGGTGCTATCCTGATTTGATTATATCCAAAAAATCCGTCCATTAAGGATAACATCTCATGGCCTGCTGTGAGATCAACAATTAAATCAATGTTTGGTAATGGGAAATCGTCCTTTGGACAAGCCTTGTTGATATCCCTGAAGTCTGTACATATTCGGATGCTGCGATCTGGTTTGCTAACAGATACTAAGTTGGAAATCCATTCGGGATAATCAATTGGACGTATGAATCCGACATCCAGTAATTTCTCCAACTCTGCCTTGACTAATAATGCCACTTGTGGATGCATTTTCCTCAATTTCTGCTTTACTGGTTTTGCCCCCGGTTTGACTGTTAAATGATGCATTACTAAATCCGGGTCTAGTCCAGGCATATCAGCATAAGACCATACGAAGTTGACTTGTCGTTCCTAAAAGAAGCTTATGAATCTTGCTTTCTCGGCCTCTGTCAATGATTGAGCCAAAAATATGTTATGTGGAACCTCTGTTGTACCAATGTTTGTCTTTATAGTCTCCTCTACCACCATGGATGATTTTTCCTCGTATGATGCTGGGAGAATGTCAAGCCTTCCATCTTCGGGCACCTCAGAGAGGTTTTCACCCTCAGATACGTCCTTTCTTTTTACTTTTTTAGAGTCAGATAGCGCCACAGTGTGGTTTTCGCCATAAGACCCTTGTTTTATTTTTATTTTCACATTTTTGCGACTAGAAGGCCTGACACCCTCACCAAAGTATGCCATGTTATTTAGCTCTATGGCGTATCCTGCTTTATGGTCTCCAAGAGGAAGATCATCGCGAATGCCAAGATAATCGACAATAGCTTCGTCATTTTGAAATGTATCAAGCTGTGCTGGTCCATCCTGATCCCAGTCAATGAGTTGGGGGTGAACGAGGGGAAGGTCTTTAGTGTTTTTAGAGTCCGCAAGGCTAATAGTGAAGATGTGGTTATATTCAGGTATGTCCAGATAGTCATCGAGGTCGTCAATGGCACTCTCCTCATCAGTTTCAATCGTGAGTGAGTCCAAATTATCATCACTAGTAGCACCCTCAGGGACAGGTGTCCTCATCCTATGTGATCTTGACCTAGGGCCTTGAGATGTCGATTGTGCGGGATCCTTATGGGTCGGTTCTTGACCAACTCTGAATTTCTTGTAAAACTCCTCCTCCTCTGTAGGTTCCTCTGGCTCTCTAAATGTCTCGTTGAGCTCATAGTCGCTGGAGGATTTGTCTGAACCCCATTCCCATTCATTGGAATCTGTAGAATAGTCATCTTCTTGTTGAACTTCAGCCACTTTGACTCGCCATATCTGTTTTGTTCTTTTATTGTGAATCTTGGGATTTAGAAAACCAAGCCCCTTGGAGCGTTCCCTTCTTGTAGTTAGCTCAGGTTGTAAAGGCTCCATGACACCTTCTTTGCGTAGTCCAAGAGGACTTTTTCCATCATACCCGAATCTTTGCAGAATTTTGAAACCTTTGCCATAGTTCTCACAGGGTATTATAATTTGATCATGTGTATCCTCTTCAGCGTCCTTATATAGCATTTTATATAAATTTTCTTCCTCTAGTTCGCCCCATTTTTGAAAGACGGTAGGATCCCATTTGAGTAGCATGAGGGAGATTTGCTTATTAGGATGTGGCCTCCCATATTCCTTGGGGGAGTTCATGACTTGTCGTAAGAACATTGTTTGATTCAGAGTGTATTCTCCCATGCCTTTGTCTTGAAACTTGGCTCTAAGTTCACCTTGTTTGGATGTCGAGGGCTTTAATGACTCAGGATCAATATATGCTGAAGAAGGAGTAGCCTCATGATTGCTGGGAATGATAGTCTCAGTATGTGATCTCAAGTTATTGCAATATATGAATGGATTTGGATCACCATTGACCGTTACCTCGACTCCATTATGAGGAAACTTAATGCATTGGTGGTATGTTGATGGGACTGCCCTCATTTCATGAATCCACGGACGTCCTAGCAATATGTTATACGTGAGGTCTAGATCCAGGACTTGACAAACCACGTCCTTTGTGACTGGCCCTATTCTTAGTGGTAAGATGACCGTGCCCTTGGACGAACGCTCTTCATCATCATAAGCCTTAATAGTGATTTGGTTTGTAGAATTCACAGCTTTGTCAGAATATCCCAATTGTCTGATGGTGCTCAATGTACAAATATTAAGACCTGCTCCTCCATCTATCAGGACTCATTTTATTCGGTGTTTATGTATGAAGGCTTCAATGTGTAGAGGTGCATTATGAGGCTGACTTATGGAGGCATCATCGGCTTCTATGAATGTGAGGGAGTGTGGAACAGATAAGTATCCCACCATGGCTTGAAACTGGTCCACGTTCAGATCAGTAGGGACAGCAGTATCTCTCAAGGTTTTATCAAGGATAGCTTTATGTGCAGGAGATATATGTAAGAGCTCAAGAATAGAGATGAGTGCGGGTGTTTTCCCTAATTGCTCTACAAGGTCGTACTCAGGCTTGGTAGATGAAAGATTGGTATTCTTGGTAGAGGCACCTAGCAATGTGATCTTACCTCGACGGGTTGTAACATGACATTCAGAGGTAGATGCGGACGAAGATCCCACACCTTTTAGGACAATTTTGGGTCTTTGAGAAGGATTCTCAGGATTTTTGTTTTTGATAGTAATGGTAGAAATATGATTGTCCATTGAGATGTGATTAATAGTGGAATCATAATTGTAAGATGCTCTAGTGTAATTGGCTTGATCATCTGTGACTTTGCCTTTTCCCTTGTCATGTTTTGGGAATGGTTCCTTAAACACCTCATGCTCTTGGTTAGATGAATGTCCCTCAATCTCAATATCTCCTCTGTCAATGAGATCTTGTACAATGTTTTTCAATCGATGGAAATTACTTGTCTTATGACCCTTGCTCTTATGAAATTCGCAAAATTCATCATCATTCCACCAATTCGGTTTTACCTTTGGTTCATATGGAGGAAAATCTGGGACCGTGATCACTTTGTTTGCTACAAGCTTTTTGAATACTGATTCAAGTGGTTCTCCCAATGGAGTATACTTCCTTCGTGGTTTAGCAGCCGTTTGATTGTTCACTTGATTGTTGGTAGAACTTGATCCAGAAAAGACGAACTTGGGTCTCACTGTGTTGGCATCAACAACACCATCATTAACTGTGTTCTTGTTCTTGTTCCAAAATTTTGGTTTGTTCTTTCCTTTGAAGTCCTCTTTGTTTTCTTTGAATAGCTTGATAACTCCTTGTTCAATTAAGACTTTTTCTGTTGCTAGGCCCTTTTCAATGACATCCTTTAATGTAGACAAACAAGCTTTTCTGAGATCATAGCCAATAGCTTTATTAACGTTTTGTGTGAACATCTCCACCATTTGTTTTTGCGGGATCTCACAAGAGCATCTGCTAGCTAAGTTTCTCCATCTCTGTAAAAATGTTGCGAAAGATTCTCCTTCCTTTTGTTTCGTATTGCACAAGGTAGTAACTGAGACATCTGTTTCAATGTTGTAAGAGAAATGCTGAATGAATGCCTCTGCTAAGTCGCCCCATGACTTAATACCGGGAGGTAATTGAGAAAACCATTCCATCGCTTGATCTCCTAAGCTCTGTGGGAACAACCTCATTAAGTATGTTTCTTCTGCGGCTACCTCAATGCAAGCTGTGAAGAATAGTCTTATATGTGCCTCGGGGTCTCCTCTCCCTCTATATTTGTCAAATTTTGGTGTTACAAAGTGCGGAGGAAACGGAGGCATTGGAATGCTCTTATCGAAGGGATAAGGGCATATATCTCTCATAGTATATGTGGGTTTTGATGTGCCCATGTCTTCCACTTTCTTTTGTAGATCTCTAATTTGTTGCTCCAAATTATTTTTGGGAGGAGATGGATTTCTTGTAGCATATCCCATGTTTGAAACACCCATTTGAGGAGGAGCTTGCTGCATATATGGATGATACTGATCGTCGACATGTCCATATGGAGGTCTATATTGTTGCGACATATATGGAGCACTTGGCGTAACTTCTTGTTGAGGGACCCCATATCTGTTTTGCGTATATAAACCATATTCAATAGGCCTTTCATTTTCCATTGTGTTGCCCCCAATTTTGACATGAGGTCTCCTTGTGTCAAAATTTTGAGGATGTCCTTGTGTATCCACTTGTCTTAATTGACCCATATCTTGAGCATGTGTTTGAGCATAAGGCCTCCATGATGGTCTTTGAGTGTAAGTATCATATATTTGAGCTTGTGTATGTGGGATTGCTGGTTTTTGAAGCAAAACTGATGGTGACTCCGGCATCATATTATTTGGTCCTCCACTATTTGGTCTCCTTTGATCCATGTTAGGTTGAGTTTGTTGTGAAGGTCTACTTTCCATAAGTTGAGATAAGTCAAAATCATGCGGTATTTTGGCTCCACTTTGTGCCATCATGTTTAGAAAATATTGACGATCTCTCCTCATTATCTCTTCAACCAATCTATTGAATTGAGGGTCCATTATAGATTCTTGTATGTCTGCTGATAGTATTGAAGAATTGTCCACTGTGTCATTGTGTGTAGCATTGTTTATAGTGTTTGCGCTTTCCACATTTGGATTGTGTCTATAAACATTCATGTCTGGTAATGTAGTGTGCTCAGGATTTTAGAATACATCATTGTCATACTCATAAGAACTCATGTTTACGGATTCTTGAGCTTCTTTAGCTATTCTCTTAGATTTTTGAAGGCGGGTTTCAACCATGAACTAGGTGTTAGACCAATATGTGAGAGACTAGATGAAAATGACAAGAGTATGGAAGACCAAGAGTTGTATGGAGTGTAAATGAATCTTGAGGTGTACTTGCAATGTCCAAAGTGTAAGACCAAGTATGTAAGTAGTAGAGTAGGTGTGACTTCCAAAGAGAGGATAGTTTCTCTTGATGAGGTAAGCTGACCTTGACTCTAAGTAAGACCAAATGAGACCCAAAGGTAAGAAACCTTGATGAGGGACCACTCAGCAAAGTGTAGTTGTATGTAGTGTGTTGACCAAGTATGATGAGGACAAGCAAGTGACCTTTTGACTCAAGTTTAAACAATTGTGAATGTAAAATGAGGTATGAAGCAATGATGGACTGTGTAAGACCTTGGAACAGGCTGAATGCTAGATTAAACCTGAAGAGACAACCTAGGAAGCTCAAATATGCCGAAACTGATTTTCTTTGTTGGCTTGACTGTTAAAGTTTTCAAATCCTGACACAGACGCCTCTGTATACTTCACAGATGCGGTTTTAAGACACAGACGCTACTCTATTTGACGCAGACGCTGTTAAAAACACGGACGCTATTCTGTACTTCACAGACGCGCTTATCCGACACAGACGCGGTTTGAACAGACACAGACGCGTTTCTGTAACCTTAGTGCAATTTTTCCTATCTGTGAAGTTGTTTTGTTGTGACCAAATCTGATTTTTTGACTGTTTTTCATGACAAGAGGACACAGTGTTGATGACTCAATGTTTGCAGACTGTTTAGACTCCAAAAAGTGTGTTGTTTGATGTAAAAAGTTTTTGCATACACTTGAAGACACAAAAGACACAATGTTTTGCTGTTTTGTTTTGAGTGTTTGAGTGTTTAGCATAAGACAAGCACAAATCTTAGGGCTGGCCAAGATAATAGTTGTTGATCCCACATAGGGTTTTACCCCCGAGGCTACGCTATTCAGAGCGGATACTTAGATGCTTGACCTCACTGGCTCCACCCTCGGCACTCACTTCTCGGGTCAGCCAAGCATCAGTCCCCATGAAAACTCCTCATGGCGAACTTTGTATCTCTACTAAGAACCGTATGTGTGTGGGCCGCTACTAGAGGTCCGACCTCCTGCCTCAACAACTAGAAGGATTTGGGCATCTAAAACAAAGAGGTGCTAGTAAGGGTATCCGCTCGTGTTGCCATACATGCGGCACTTTCAGCTCTGTAAATACAGAAGGCTCCCAGCCGGTAGGGGTTACGCCCTACAAATGATCAAATAAATTTGATCAAACGGGTTTATGGGGAGACATAGTGTCGGTATAAACTAATCAGCACACGTTATCCATAGTTTTCACCATGAATACATTTGATTATAGTGGTTTGGATGAGGTGGGTTTTCCTCGCTACCACTTGGGTCGTTCTCTTCTCACTAGTAGTCCTAATGACCACACAGGAAGACAGGCCCTCTAAAGAGTAAACAAAAAGAGCCTATTGCTCAAGACACAAAAGACAATGATTCAATTTTAGTGCACCAATTGAAGTGTTTGCTAAGCTATGAAACAAGGCACACAAGAAAAATTACAAAACCCTAGCTAAGGCCCTGCAACAAAATTGTTAGTAGTTTGAGTTGTTTCAAATGATAACCCCTTCCTGCAAGCACACAAATTAGGTAAATTTTAGAAAACCCAAAAAGACTTTGTGAAAAGGGGCCTTCAACAAAACGTATTTAGCCTCCAAAGCAAGCTGCACACAACCAGGTTAGCTAGATCTGCAAGGGTTAGCCGAAAATAGACCAAATCTGAAACCCTAAGTACAAAATCCGAAAACCCGAATCGAAGGAACTTGAAAAAGTTGCAAAACAGAAAGCACAGACGCCTTTATACCAGACACAGACGCGTCTGAACTACACAGACGCGGTTCTGTAGTTCACAGACACGATCAGAGACCACAGACGCCTCTCCCTAACGCAGACGCGATAAGATCAGTCACAGATGCGGTTAAAATTCTCAGACGCGATTCCAGAAACCTGCAAAAATAAAAATCTGGCAAAAACACAGGCGCGATTCACGATATCACAGACGCTTCTGAAACACAAAAACGCGATCTGAACACTCGCAGACGCGGAAAAAAAACCAAAAATGTCGTCGAAATCGTCCGATCTGCAACTTCAAAAATGCAAAATCTGCAAAAAATGTTAAATGTAAAGGGACAAGGGTCCCACCGGGCGTGCCAAAATGTATATGGTAAAAATGGATAACAAATAACAACAATATTGAAAGACTAAAATGGATTCAACCACTAAACCCTAGCCTAATAATGAACAAAGATCCACCATAACATATGAAGATAACCTAAGACAATGCAAAATAACTCAAAATCATAAAGATTATACCATCACATGTCCAATAGGGTTTTGATCTCCATTCTTCCTATCTCCATTGATCTTGTTTGATATGCTTGCTCTCAGATTTTTGTATGCACAAGAGCTCAACAAAGAACGGAATGTGGTTGCAAGTAGGATCGTAGTGTAGCCAAGTACTCCAAAATCAGTCATTAGTCATTAGTCATTAGGGTTTGACAATGAAGGAAGCATCTCCTTAAATAGAAGACACAATAAGAAATGGAGGGTTAAGATTGAGAGGTGTAAAAAGAGAGGCCGGCTAGGATTAGGGGGTAGGTAGAAGAAATACCAAAATAATGAAAGAGGTAGGTAGTGTATGAATTAAGAGATGAATGACATGTGTCATGTGTAGAAAAGGATAATGAATTAATTAAATAAATAAAGATTTATTTAATTAATAGAAGAAGTAGGACAATTAAATAAATAAAATATTTATTTAATTTAGGAAAAGGATAATTTAAATAAATAAATGTATTTATTTAAATGAGAAATAAGGCTAGAAGAGGATAAATGAATGAATTAAATAAATAAAGATTTATTTAATTAATAGAAGAATTAGGCTTAGATAATTAAATAAATAAAATATTTATTTAATTAGACATGACAATTTTGGGTGTCTACAGATAGCATTAGTAATATAAGGGGCATAATCAAAGGTCACTGCCAGAGATGGATTCAAAATTTGAGCAATCATTAACATGTAATGAGTTGGCATACTTGCTTTAGCATCCTCTCCGAAAATTTGGCAAAGTGACCAATATAATCCCTTGGCTCTAAGGGTAAACAGATTCAAGGAGAAAGGCTTCATAGTATTGGGTCCTCCAACTGTTAACCCACCTATCTTAACAAAATATTCTTTAAGAGGCCAATTCCTAAGGTGACTCCTCTATGTGTTGTAAATTTGAGCCAATGATTGGAAGTTGATAGGCTCCAATAGATTTTGAAACCTCACTGAGTTGAAAAGCCTTTCTGAACTCATCATCATATATCTCAATGAGGGTTTTTCCATTTACATCCCTGATACTCCTATTAATAGGGTCATAATTGCGTGCAATTTGAGTCAGGAGATCCACATCCATGAAGACTCCAGGGACCAACAGTTTACCTACATCCAACTCCCAAATACTATTCATTCGGGCTGGGGAATGTCTCATGCCAAATCCAACTTTGAACAAACCCAAACTAGATAACCCTATATGTGGGTCTCTGAGCCAATTTCCCTTAGCGTACAATCCCTCTCCTAATCTTAAATGAGGAGCTTTTGGCACTAGCTCTTTTGCCTTAGCTACTACATTAGTAGACATAGACAATTGTTCTAGGAAATCATCTTAGATAGCCCTCTCATGGTAATTAACCTTTCCTGATAATTCTCTTTTAGGTGCCATCATAGAATTACTATGCAAACAACTAAATTACTAACCACAATGGTTCTGTAACAAATAAAAAAACCCCAATTTAATCAAACTGTCAAGTAATTGCTAAGAAAGAGTACAAGAGAACCTATTTTTTGCTTGAAGAAATCCACTCTGCAACTCAAGAAATTTGCTCTATTTTTGCTTCTTTGCGACAACTCTTCAAAATGATGCCTTCATTAAATTGATGCGAGACCATATACGGTAGTCGGGCTCTTAACTGTGACATTGATACCGCATGCTTCGACCGTCCTTTTAGAATTGAATTCATAAAAGAATTCAAAAATTTGGCTCCAACGGGTCATAACACACCTGTGTATTTTCCTTTTCGTTCTTTCGCCATTTCATAGAGCATAACATCCTTGCAATTTCACCTAATGAAATCGTGCCAGCCGTCTGATCAAATCAAACTCGCACAACCCTTAATACCTTTCCTCATCCGGCAATGGGATAGAAATCATTTTGCCATTTCGCAGACAATAACTAACATGCACTTTAACCTAACGAAATTGTGCTAGCCGTCCGATTGGATGAGACTTGATCGGTCTTTACATCATCTTAACAGCTTCGCCTTTGATGTACCAGTAGCGAAACAACGCAAGTTGTCGATTCATTTTGAACTTGATCGCCTTTTAGCTGTGGGAAAGTCTTCACCGCTGGGTCCTGCCAAACCTTTTCACCATTTCTTGAAAGGTAATTTACTCACTCGTTTCGGCTGTGAATCAATGCCAGCCGTTAGATCTAAAGAGAGATGGAGTCTCGTTAAACTAGATCCAATGCACACAGTCGAACATGCCTTTTCCTTTCGCTATTTCGCATAGCTTAATACACCCGCAACTTCGCCTAACGAAATAACGAAAGTTGTAGATCCATCTAGGAGTTGCACAACACTTACTGGGCCTGACAACATTAGAAGGAAAAAGACATAAGGCAAAGGCTTTTTTTTATAATTATTTAACGACCGCTTAGGTAAATAACAAGGGGGAAACTTCACACGACCCCAAGACCCATCACTTAAGTGAATAAAGTAACACAAGAATAGAAACCAGAGGGTTTTAATCAGATAATTGAATGATTAAAACTAAAAACCCTTAACCCTTAAAGACCTAATATAGACCTGAAGTGATTAGTAGCATACCTGACTCAAAATTTCAAAAATCTAGCCAATCATGGGAAAAGAAAACCCATTTCTTAAACAGTGATAACAGTGGCTCTGACTAGGGATGGTTGATCGCAAGATCAACACAAGAAACTTAGGAAACTCTGGAGAAGCAGACCAAAACATAGACCCAAACAAAAACAACAAGAAGGAAACAAAAAAAACAAAATATACACAAACAAAGGACCTACTGTGCATGGGCTTCAAGAGAAATAATGTTTCAGGAATTGTCCATGCACTGGAAATTCCTGTACTTCATCATTCAAATTTTTCACAAAATAAGAATCTTTCCCATTTAGATCACAGACCATAAGAGGGCCAATCCATAATGATTCAAATTTTTTATGTTTTCCTTTGTCTCATCCTCTTGCATTCCACTGAAGAACAACATCACCAATTTGGAACTTCCTCAATAATGTCCTTTTATCAAAAAGGTACTTGGACTGCAATTGGATCTTCAGATTCCTCTTATGGGCTAATGACCTAATTTCTTCTATTTCGACCATCTAGATCATTCGGTCCTCCATAGGTTCTGATTTTTCCATGTCTTCAGCTTGCAAGAACCTATATACTGGTAGCAGATTGTTTATAGGCACTCTGGCTTGTGTACCATAAACTAGTTCAAAAGGTGACATTCCAATGGCCTTCTTGACTGTTATCCTGTTAGCCCACAAGGCTAATTTCAACTTTTGATCCCAAGACCTCTTGTTCTCTTTCAGGATTTTCTTGATGATGTTCAAAAGGCTTTTATTACTAGATTCAGCTTGTCCATTTCCCTGAGGGTGATAGGGTGAAGAATAAGACATGATTATTCCATGACTGGTACAAAATCCAACAAACTCTTCTGACCTAAAACTCATAGCATTATGCATTACTAATTTTGTAGGTATTCCAAATCTAGTTATAACATTATCCATCAGGAAGTCAATGACAACCTTACTCGTATCTCTTCTTGTGGGAATAGCTTCGATCCATTTAGTAAAATAATCAGTGGCTACTATGATCCATCTATGACCTCTTCCTAATTTTTCCACAATCTCTCCAGTAAAATCTATCCCCCATTGGACAAAAGGTGCTTCCACTGTAGCTGGATTCAAGGGCAGAGCTCCTTCATATTTTAACTTGGATGAAAACCTTTGGCATGGGTCACATCTCCTGACATATTCATGAGTATCTTTGAATAGAGTAGGCCAATAATACCCGGCCTGGACTATTTTTCCAGCAGTTGTCTTAGTAGAATAATGTCCTCCGCATATTCCATCATGCATTTCAATCAGCATTTTCTTTGCCTGGAATTCATCTAAACACATCAGCAACCTTCCATCTCTATTTCTCTAGAACAAGTCACCTTGAATGAGAACATACTTCTGAGACTTCAATTTTAGGGTTCTTTGATTGTGTGTCATACCTTCTACAAACGTTGCATCTCTTAAGAAATGCACTATCTCTAAGTACCAAGGTTGATTTTCAATACTAGTGACTGACATACTTTTGATTTCAACATTATTTATCTCAACATTCAGGAGATTGGATTCAGTCATGAGCTTGGCCAGACCTAAGCCTCTCACCAATTTGGTGATCTTTATTTCCAAGTAAAATTCTTGGATTCTATTGATCCATCTACACCTTTTTCCTGTAACCTCAGATTGGGATAAAATATCCTTGACTGCAGCATGTGGGACATAAGCAGTGATTTTTGCATTCACAAGGTAGGGCCTGAAAGCCTTGACAACTTTAACTAAAGCATAAGCCTATTTTTCCATGGTTTCATACTTCAATTCTCCTGCTTGCAAAGACTTACTATAGAAAGCTATGGGATGTTCATATCCCTCATTATCCTTTTGTAACAAAACTACAGCTACTGTATGATATGAAGCAAAAGGGAAAAGAGAAAAGGGCTTACTGTAATCAGGAGATTTCAGCACTGGTGCTTCCTGAATAGCTTTTTTAATCTCATCAAATGCCCTTGATTCTTCTTGATCCCAGCAAAATTTTGTATCCTTCTTGAGCAACTTGACAATGGGCTTAACTATCTCTGCAAAGTTTGCAATGAATCTTCTAACAAAATTAACTTTGCCTAAAAAAGACTGAATACCTTTAACACTTTTTGGTTTAGGCACATTGTTTATTGCTTCAATTCTTTCAGGGTCTATCCTCACCCCTTCCTTGGAGACAATATGTCCCAATAATTTTCCTTCAATGACCCCAAAATGACACTTCTTGGGATTTAATGACACACCAAATTCCAACGCCTTATTGAATACCTTTTCCAAATGTCCACAGTGATCATCGGCCCTTTTAGAGAAGCAAGTTAAATCATCTTGATAAACCACCATGATGATATTGATGAATTCTTTGAAGGCTACATCCATAGCTCTCTGAAATGTAGCTCCAACATTTTTTAATCCAAATGGCATCCTTACATAGACATATGTTCCCCATGGAGTAGTGAAAGCAGTCTTGAACTGTTCAGATTCCCTCACTAACACTTGATTGTATCTTGAAAAACCATCCATCATGGACAAAAGATCACAACCTGTTACTCTTTGCAACATGGCTTCCATATTGGGGGAAGAATAGCTGTCTTTTAAAGAAGCAACATTCAAATTTATAAAATCCACACACAATCTAATGTCCCCATTTTTGTTTCTTACTGGGACCAAATTGGAGACCCATGAAGAATGTCTTATAGGTTTGATAATCCCCCCTTCTCTCAACTTAGTCAATTCTTGCTGCATCTTAGTTTCTAATAGGGGATTAATAGATCTCTGCTTTTGTCTGAAAGGCTTAGCATCTGGAAGTAAAGGTACTTCATGCTGAAACAAGTCTTGTCTATATGCCTTTAGGTCTTCATAAGACCAAGCAAAAACATGTTTATATCTCTTTAATAAATTGATAAGATTACTTCTGACATGAGGAGGTAATTTCTTTCATAACACCATAAGGCATTACATTAGCCGCTGCTCTTGAGTCTATCATACCATTTTTTATCAGCCGGTTATTTACTAATAAAGTAATATAAAAAGGATCTACCCGTGAAGGCTCTTGAGTAATAGTGGTTCCAACATAAACCTTTGTGATTTGGAACTCCTGATCCTTTCCATTTTTAACTGAACCGGTGGGTAGGACTATGTCACTGTTAGATATATTAGAAAACAAAGACAAAACTGCATTCCTATGTTCTCTTATTTTCAGTAATTCTATTAATGGGACAATAACTTTCATTTGTGTAAGAGCTTGAGCCATGTCAAATGTGGAACTACTATTTAATTCAGTATTAACTCTAATTCTTTCTGTCTTAAGCTGACTTGCCCTTTTGGTTGTGGCAGCTCCTTGTATATCATTAGTACTTTTATCATCTGTACTCTTGGGTACATCCTTAATTTGTTCCTTCTTTTCTTGACCAATTTTAGGGAAAGTAGTAGCACTACTTGTTGCCTCTTTTTTAGTAACCTCTTTGATGAACATGGAACCAGGTTCACACTGATCAGTGTCCTTCTTTGTGTTCCTTAAGGTGTAATTGTGTTTTGCTTTAGCAATAGCAGCTTTAGTGAGATTTTTTACTTCTTCCTCACTAGGCCTTCTGAGATGAACTTCTTCATCTTCAATTGTTACCACATTCAAGGTAGGATGCCATTCCAGTGTTAGTTGTCCTTGAACAAACTTTTCATTATCCAACACATCCCTATATTCACTTTGTACAGATTCCTCATCACTCTCTATGATAATCTCAAACATGTTAATGTTAGGCTCAACTTCTTGTCTCATGGACTCTTCAAGAGCTTGAGCTACTGCACACTAATGAGGAGAATGTGACCCATCACAAGCAATACACCAAGGAGTATTTTCTACATTATGGACATTCTTCCCTTTCAAGGGGTCTGGAGTATCCTGATTCTAAGCAATTTTAGGCTTCTCATTTTGGGGTTTTCCATCTTTCCAGTTGGTAGTATAAGGCATGTCATGCATTCTAAGGGGTCTATCTTGCCAGTTATAATGAGGCTTATCATTTTTGTTTACCTTGGTAGTCAAATCTTTCAGTGCAATGACCAACTTTTCTATCTTGTCATCCTCCTTAGCAACTTTGTTAGGTTGTTGTTTTGTCTCTTGCCATAACCTACCATCTGTTCTCCTTCCCAACTTCCCAGATGCTTTTCTATTGCCTTCACATTAATGGCAATTCTAAATGCATCCCTCAGGTTTGGTGGATTTTTATCCCTTAAGATATAGGCCATTTTAGAATCAAATGCATTATAATAGGTATTGAGACACATGTTATCATCTAACCTCATCACCTGATACAATCTATGCATGGCCTTTTGAAATCTAGCATTAAAATCAGTGATCATTTCATTATCAGACTTTCTAATGTTATTAAATTCATTGAGCATGAAGCTCACATTTGTTTTGTCACTGTATTGTTCTTGAAAACAATTCTTAAAGTCCTCCCATGACCCAATGCTATTAACTGGAAGACCTCTGTACCAATCTCTTGCATCATCTACGAAGGACTGAACAAATAATTTCATTATAACATCTTCATCCACTATCTCATAATCATTTATTAAGTCACCAAAAGATTTTAAATGTTCCTCAACACTAATTGCATTATTTCCAGCAAACTTATGGAGTCTATCCCTTAACTCAGTAGGAACATGGTTGGGATATCCTGGAATCCCATCAAGGAACAATTGTCTATACTGCTCCAAATTGATAGGTCTCCTTTGAAAAGGGTTAGCAACATTATTGTTTCCCATGTTTATTCTGACTTTTGGAATTGGGGACTAAGATATTTGGTTGTGCTGATTGTTTACAGGGGTTTGACTAACTGCTGTTGTATTAGTAGGCACAGTAGGCTGAATTTTAACCGGAGGGAAGTTTGCTGAGGATCAAGCTTACTAAGATCCTCTGGTGGAAAAATGATATGGGGAGCTTTTAGATATTTAATTTTCCTTTTAACATCTTGATTAGCTGCTTCCAACTCAGCCTTCTCTAATTCCATTTGTAGATTCTCCTTTTCCTTTCTTATTCTTTCCATCTCTCTCTCATGTGCTGGTAATCTATGAGAGATTTCCTCTACATTTCTAGATCCATTTCCATCATCCACCCACACTTGCTTTCCTTTATCAACATTATTCTTAGGAGGTTGTGAATCACCAAGCACTTCCCTATTTGGTTGGATTATGGACTTATATGCTGGCTTGGCCTTAGGGATTAGAATTTCTCTAATCACAGGACCTTCCCCATCACTCTTTTCCTTTTCCTTAGCTAACACTTCAAGGTCAGCTATCTATCTAAGAAGCCTATCTCTCTCCATTAGTTTTGCTTTGACTTCTTTTTCCCTATTTGTTTCCTTCTGGGCTCTTAAGGAGATTAAGTGATGAACCCTTCTATTTAAATCTTCTATCTCTTGTGATACCTTTTCTTCATTAGGGAAATTCTCCTCAGAGTCAGATACATTAACTTGATCTGTATCAGTCAAGCTTATGTTTCCATCAATTGTTCTAGGCACAGAATGTCTGACTGCATTTGAACTAGTCCTATCTCTTGTAGAAATGCTAACATGAGATATATCTTGATTTAAAGCATGAACATTATCTATATCTCCAAATAATCCAGAATGGAAATCTAATATATCATGTTCAGATTCTCTGGAAGAAGAATTAGATTTTGCATAAACAAGTCGATCAAGTATCTTACCGGTGCTGTTATTCTTCTGCACCCAAGCAACATTTGATGGTTCATGAAGCACTGATCTCTTCTGACCTCTTCATGATGGTTCAGGCAAACCTTCTTGCAAGCTTTCACAAGGATTCTATTTCATGAGTGATCTGGTGTTTTTTCTCCTTGCATTGCACTTGTCTTCCCTTTAGAATTATATGTATTTCATTAGGACTGGTTACAAGATAACAGAGTCACCACCCACAAGACTATGGGAAAGAATGGAAAACAAGCTTGAAGCACCAATCTATTCCACAAACACACAATGATTTTGCTTATAAATTTAAACCACAAATCTGCATCTAGATTTTCATTGCGACTCTCCCTAGCAGAGTCGCCACTTTTGTTGTTCTCAAAACCTAATTCCCTTCAAGATCCCCATGGTTATATGATTAACTCTGTATGGAGAAGAGAGATAAAAAAGAAAGAGACTTTCAGGACAACATATGACAAGGTTTTATTAACCTTCTACACTTCGAACTTGTCCAAAGTTCAGGTGGGTATACCATTGTGAACTGAATTCACACTTTTAAAAGACAAATCCACAACAAACCAGTCTGAAAACTAGTGGATTTTATCACCTTAAAACCAACTGAAACAAAGAAATAAAACTTGTACTCATGTTCAGTATTGACCTACAAGATATGTAAAGAAGACAACCTTAATAGATACCAGTGCCTAATCCAAGGCCACAGAGTCATCTAAGTTCAAGCAATACTTCCAAAATTATAATACCTCCATACATCCTGTTAGTTTGGCTTCTACAGATCCCTATACATGCCTGTCATACATAAGAATTTATTCATATCAAACTAAACTGTGTTCATCAAAATTCAAAATACCCCACAAAGAATTTACTGGTAGAAATGATTCCTATGTATTTAATTCCCCTCCTAAAGAGAAAAGCTAAGAAACACATCTACCTGAAATTACCTTGCAACCCATATTCAAAAGGAGTAACCCTAGACTACCTTATAATGAAACAGTAAACATTTGCAAACATACTTGAAGACAACACAAAGTTTGAACTCAAAACTAAGGGTCTGTATATCGATATTTCTTCTGAGAGTATTACAAAAAAACATTTGAATGTTCTCCATTAACACTTAGAAAAAGCTCAGATAAATTTCTGCAGCATTTTCTTACAATTTCTTGCGATCCCCTTTTACATTGGTCCTGGTATCCATTTATAATGACATGGATGCATACAAGCTTCGGACCTTCCAACAGTAAATTCTTACAAAAAGTCTTTTCAAAAAGTGGTTATAAGTCCTTTTCAGCATCTGTGGCCTCCTCTGCTTGTGGTTCTGTTGCAACCTCTTCTAACTACTCTACATCAAGTATTGAATACTTTCTTGTCCACTCATTATATACATCATCAGTTGGCCACGCGAAGTTAATCACTTTTGTTTTTGTCTTGGCTAACCTTTTCCAACAATTCCTCATTTTATTCACCTCTGAATTTAGAAAACCATAATGAGATTTGATTTTCTCTATCTCCTCAATTGATTTGACAAATAAGGAAGCATCCTCTGAGTTAATAATTCCTTTTATTCTTAATGACAATTTGGCTTCTAATTCCTCAAGCCATACTTGTTTGTCCTTTAATTGAATTGGGCTAGCAAAACCCCCTGGGAGTAATTCAAATACTTGATCAGTGTACTCTTTTTTTTACAAATTGATCTTCCTATCTGCATTATCTACTCGTGCTAATTTTACTAGGTCCCTTGTTGTGTCACAAGTGGATTTGATAATGGGATCAGCCCCTGCTTCATCACATGATACACAAATAAGCTCCAAATCTTGCTCTTTGGGCTTCCATTTGTCAAAAATAAGCATTAAGACAACCTTATCTTCATTAAGCTCATTCCACATATCTAGAATCTTTCTCATGTTGTTGTACAGTAAAGAGGACCCTATAGTGTCAGCAAAACTCAAGATTGTAGCCCTTACTCTTTCCTCATATTTCTTTGCATACAAGGCCTTAGCCTGCTTTAGATTCTCCAATTCATGGGAAGTGATTTCAATCAACTAAGAACTAGAAGGTGCTGGAGATGATGGGAATTCAATAATGGGGCTAGTTGGTAGAGGCCTTACAGGAGAAGAGGAGATCATTAATGTTGATGACTCACCTTGATGGTATTGTCCTGCCAACTGGCTTTGTAACTTGGCAATGATGTTGTCTTTACCCATCACCTCCTCCTTGGCACTGTTATAAGCTTTTAAAACTATCTCCACCTTAGCTTGGAGATCTGCCTTTTCTTTTGCCTTTGTTTCTGCTACTGCAACATTAAACCTCGCAGTCTCTAACATAGTGCTAGCAACTTCCACTACCCCACTGTTCTGCACTCTTTTCACTATCATTCCTCCAAGGTAACTTAACCTTGAGGTGTCCTTATTCCTTCTATTCTCATCTCTTTTTAGAGACCATAGGACCAGTGCAGCATTATCCTTGCTGAAAGTGACTCCCTCCATAGGTTTGGTTTCCTTTCTCACTGCCTCTAAAAGCAAGGCATCTGCTATGTCCCATTCAGGGAGGATGAGTACCCCAGCCTATGCTACCATATCTCTTCCTTGCTCAAGAGTGATGGTTTTAAACTCATCAACCATTTCTTGTTCTACCTCTTCTTCAAGAATAGCTGGGTCCTTGTGGGGCTGCTCGCTTTTCCCTTTTTCACACCTTGCATTAAATTTATCAATATTTTGCTTCCATACAAAATTGCATGAAAGCTTTTGATGTGACAAAATTATTATTAGCCATGAAATCCTCACTGGCTTGTTTGATCTCGGGATCCCACTCCTGGCCTTTGAACTCATTAGTAGTAATAGTCATCTCAGCTGTAAGGGGCTCTTCTGGCATTCCCTCTTCTACCTCATCATATGTGTAGGCTATCTCTCCAAGACTGCCTAACTGCATCAATTGTTCAGCTGCTGCCTGTTCATCTCCTATATGAATAGGGGATTGAGATGGGGAATACAAGGGTTTATCAAATTGTATTTCCTTTCCCATTATTTGTTTCTTTGGGCTATCCTGGATGTGAATGACATCCTGTACCTTCTTCTTTCCTTTTGAGGTAAAAGGCTCCCCTGTTGTTGGCATCAACACATTGTAGTTGGACTTATTGTGTAACATGTAATCACCAGGAGGAATTGCTCTGGTAGATGCAGACCTATTTAGAACTAGTCTTGCTTTCTCAGGGTTGTTCTTAATTACAACCTCCCTCTTTTCTTTCAGTGTCTGTATCACATCTTCAAAACAAAGAATTAAAAATTTTACGTTTTCTTCAAAGGGGTGGAAACTAGACAATGGGTCATAGCTTGTGTCAAATAGGTGTACAAAGTCTAAGGCCTTTTTGTAAGCCACCCACTTTTCCTTCCTTAGCTCTTTCTCATCTAAATCAAATTCATTCCTAATGAGGTCTTCAGGAAACTGGAATTGGTGGGGTCTACCTCTGTGTATTGCCATCTTTCTGAACATGTCGTTGAAGAAATCTTCAGGGTCAGCATACTTGGATACTGTAGTTGATAAATGATAAGGTCTAAGAAAATCTTCAAAGCATTTCCAACCTTCTTTAGTTATTACAAATTGGTCGGCTATGGTAACTGTAGGGAAAATGGTCCCTTTACCTCTACCTGTCAGCTCTGCCTATTGCACACTACCAATCTGTCTGAGGACTTTTGCAATTCCCACTTTGAGAGGGACCTGATAGGGCAACAAAAATGGAGTACCTTTGAAACCATACACTCTGAAAACTATAGAGACAGGGTATAAGTACATATCACCCCAATTATGGGCAATTTTGACGTCTTTAGCAAACTCCTTTGGCCTAATGAATTCCAAAAGTACCTTAGGGACTCCTGGATTCTCTGAACATAAAAGAGTCTTGATTTTGGTTGCAAAGCACTTATCAAATCTCAAGTAGCTAGCATCTTCTTTGTCCCATGCCAGCATTATACTCCATAACTGAATTGGCATCTTCTCTCTATCCTTTTCTTTCACAAGATCCATTCCATCTGCAAAATAATCACCACCCTTGAATAGGAATAGGTGCATTAGGAGGGAGTACCATCCAAAGGGTCTATCGACTTTTCCATTCTTTATACCTATCAAGCCCTCATGGATAGCATTAGTAATATAAGGGGCATAATCAAAGGTCACTGCCAGAGATGGATTCAAAATTTGAGCAATCATTAACATGTAATGAGTTGGCATACTTGCTTTAGCATCCTCTCCGAAAATTTGGCAGAGTGACTAGTATAATCCCTTGGCTCTAAGGGTAAACAGATTCAAGGAGAAAGGCTCCATAGTATTGGGTCCTACAACAGTTAATCCACCTATCTTAACAAAAAGTTCTTTAAGAGGCCCATTCCTAAGGTGACTCCTCTATGTGTTGTAAATCTGAGCCAATGATTGGAAGTTGATAGGCTCCAACAGATTTGAACCCTCACTAAGTTGAAAAGCCTTTCTGAACTCATCATCATATATCTCAATGAGGGTTTTTCCATTTACATCCCTGATAGTCCTAGTAATAGGGTCATAATTGTGTGCAATTTGATTCAAGAGATCCACATCCATGAAGACTCCAGGGACCACCAGTTTACCTACATCCAACTCCCAAATACTGTTCATTAGGCCTGGGGAATGTCTCATGCCAAATCCAACTTTGAACAAACCCAAACCAGATAACCCTATCTGTGGGTCTCTGAGCCAATTGCCCTTATTGTACAATCCCTCTCCTAATCTTAAATGAGTAGCTTTTGGCACTAGCTCTTTTGCCTTAGCTGCTATGTTAGTAGACATAGACAATTGTTCTAGGAAATCATCAGAGATGGCCCTCTCATGGTAATTAACCTTTCCTGAGAATTCTCCTTTAGGTGTCATCATAGAATTACTATGCAAACAACTAAATTACTAACCACAGCGGTTCTGTAACAAATCAAAAACCCCCAATTTAAACAAACTGTCAAGTAATTGCTAAGAAAGAGTACAAGAGAACCTATTTTTTTCTTAAAGAAATCCACTTTGCAACTCAAGAAATTTGTGTTATTTTTGCTTCTCTACGACAACTCTTCAAAATGATGCGTTCATTCAATTGATGCAAGACCATATACGGTAGTCAGGCTCTTAACTGCGACATTGATACTGAATGCTTCGGTCATTCCTTCAGAATTGAATTCATACAAGAATTCAAAATTTTTGCTCCAACGGGTCATAACACACCTATGTATTTTCTTTTTCTCTCTTTCGCCATTTCGTAGACAATAACTAACATGCACTTTAACCTAACGAAATTGTGCCAGCCATCCGATTGGATGAGACTTGATCGGTCTTTACATCATCTTAATGCCTTCACCTTTGCATTGGGCCCTACCTCCTTTTCACCATTTCACAAGTGTTAACCCCCGAGCACTTTCCTTTCGTGAAGCTACGCCAGACGTTAGATGGGACTTTGCCTACGCAGCCTTTAACTCCAACCAGGACCGTCAACCCTTTTACTAACCGCGCCTCATTTTGATGGCTAACAGTTTTTCGCTATTTCGCAAGCTTTAACCCGCTTCCAATTTTGGGCCACGAAACAACGAGAAGCGTTGGATCAATTTTGAGATGAACAACCTTTAAGTGAGACCTTTATGCTTACATTGCTTACCCCACTCGTTCACCGGTTAACAAATGCCACGTGGCATTCGACCATTAGCCCTGGAACACTCTTCGGGTTTAGTTCAGAGTTGGCCACGTGTCTTATTTCCTATATAACCGTTGGTTACACCTTGGTGGGCCCTTAATCACCTTTTGAAACTACATGTCGATCGACACATCACCATCGAGCTTTACAAGAAGCAACAACTGTCATTCCATGTCATGATGGACAGAGCTTCTCTTTCTCTTTCGCCATTTTGCAGGCCTTAAATCCTCGGGTAATTCACAGCCATGAAACAACGAGAACCCTTGGATCAAATTAGAGTTGATCACCTTTTACCTTTATGCCTTATTTGTTTCTTCGGGCCCACTAGGTCTTTCGCCATTTCACAGTCCTTAAAACACTAGCATCTTACCTTTGCGAACACACGCAGACCATTAGATTATATCAGACTTGCTCGATGCTTAACAACCCACTTGAATCCGACAGATGTGGGTCATCTGACTCAGCTTTCTCTACTTGGTGTTTGGTCATTCCTGAAATGATGTGTCGACCTTTTAGTCGCTGAGAGAAAACATCGGGATCCACCTCATCCTTGCCACCTATATCTGCCAAGTCACTTCTTATTCCGCAACATGACTCATCATCTTGGACCCACCTTTTAGTCCTTAGATCTAATTCGTTGATCACTTTGATGTTCGGCCACGTGTCATTATCTTACTTGCCATCTCAACCAGTCGGACAGCTTGCTTGGAACGCCATGTCATTTTGCTGTTTCGCAAAGTGTAACATGTGAGCATCTATCAGCAGCGAAACAACACGAGCCGTTGATTCCTTTTGAACTTGATCGCCTTTTAGCTATGGGAAAGTCTTCACCGCTGGGTCTCGCCAAACCTTTTCGCGATTTCGCGAAAGGTAATTTACTCGCTTATTTCAGCTGCAAATCAATGCCAATTGTTAGATCTAAAGCGAGATGGAGTCTCGTTAAACTAGATCCAATGCACACAGTCGAACATGCCTTTTCCTTTCACTATTTCGCATAGCTTAATACACCTGCAACTTCGCCTAACGAAATAGCGAAAGTCGTAGATCCATCTGGGAGTTGCACGACACTTACTAGGCCCAACAACATTAGAAGGAAAAAGAAATAAGGCATAGGTTTTTTCTTATAATTATTTAACAACCGCTTAGGTAAATAACAAGGGGGACACTTCACACGACCCCAAGACCCATCACTTAAGTGAATAAAGTAACACAAGAATAGAAACCAGAGGGTTTTAATCAGATAATTGAACGATGAAAACTAAAAACCCTTAACCCTTAAAGACCTAATACAGACCTGAAGCGATTAATATCATACTTGACTCAAAATTTCAAAAACCTAGCCAATCATGGAAAAAGAAAACCCATTTCTTAAACAGTGATAACACAACCCACCTCAACCACTAAACATGCACTTGATTTTATAGAATTAAACTAACATAAATACAATAAAGTGGTAAGGTCAAACCATGATATAGTTCACAAACATAGCCTTTAGAAGAAGAATCAATACAATTACAACCAAGCTGAATACCACCACCAACCAACCTTAATCACTAAACATGTGCTTGATTTTATTAAATCAAACCAAAATAAATAGACCCAAGTAGTAAGGTCAAACCATGTGCATCAACGCCATGTGAACACAAAACTGTTGACCTCACATTTAATTTTTAGTACTAACTTTTTCAATTGTTACATATTGTTTTCCATGTGCAATGGACACTAAGTATTCAATTGATCAATATTACATACAACTTTACAAGTGGTCTTAAATAAATATTTAATGTGGCTACAAACATTTCCTAATGATGTACTACAAATAATTTTTTACTTTATATTAATTAAAACATTCATGTTAAACAAGTTGTACAAAACCTATTTATAAGAAAAAGTGACATAATTTCTTTATCTCTCATATGTAAACCAAACAATAAGATTCTGGTAGAACAATTGTATAACTACTTATATATAAATAATAGATACATCGAATATTTGATCTATCATGTAGGTAAAGACCTTTTTATAGTCATTTTTCATTCCCTACAATTTGATTCTTTTTAGGAGTTGAGATAACTAATATTTTATTTGAGTCACGATTGTGTTAAAGCTGCTAACAACACACTTGAAGGAATGTGGATTAGGATGAATTTTTGTCTCAAACAAAATAGAGAACTTAAATTTTATTGAAATTGGATTATTGATAAACACGTCAAATAAAGAATGCACTTTTTTTTTCATCCAAAAGAAATTGATTAACTCACCTTCATCTTGAGATCCATTTTTTCAGCAAAATGCACCTTTCCTCATAGTGGCACGTGACAATTGATTATTTATTTTGGATCTTCAATCAATCTACTTTCCCTTGCTCATATACCAGCATTCTTATTCTTCCTTTTCGTGTTCTATTAAGTATTAAACTTCAAAAATGTTTATTCCATATGCTTATCCCATGTGCATAGTTATGATTATCCTTACATTCCTCTTACACTTCACTTGCCTTTTCTTTTGTTGTTTTCACTAGCTTTTTATTTCATACCCTGCTATTTACATTAGATAAAGAAATACTCCTTTTCTTTTTTAACTTTAAATAATGCACTTAAGGTTATCCCTCATTTATATTCTAGGGTTTGGCATCTAAATAGCCTACCATTGATGTGTACAAATTTAACTGTATGAAACAAATTACATCAAAGTTGTCGAAAAGTCTTGTGTTAGACCATAATATTGATGTCCATGAAAGCATGGTTAGTGGGAGATTTAATTGTGGATGTAGAGAGGCATGGATGAATTTAGTAACTAGTCAACAAGGGAGGCAAATTCACGAATCATGATCAGTATGAGGTCAAGCTTTTCTCTTTTCCGCACAATGGTCAAATAGAGGGCTCCATTACCTCACATATTTCCATGTTTGAAGTATTAAGTTAAGCCGGCCGTGTAGGAATGAACAAGTTAACACGCCATTTTGACGACTTATAAAATTCGACACATCATTTGTCTTCATTCACATTTGGTCGTAAGTCGTCACTCCTCGTGGTGGGTCTCTTCATACTTTGAAGGCGTAAAACACACGGCAAATGTTTTGATAATATTGAGGGGAAGCGTCCCATTAGCTCTTCGGCATCTAATCTGCAAATAAACTTGCCAATCCCAATGGATTTAAATCATGTGCCTTAGACTATCAATGAAATCACCCACAACCATAGTCATTCATAGCAAAACACAACTAAGGCATCACCCAAAAATTGCACATTGGTAAGCAATAAATGCCTTTCTCAAAAGCACTTTAATATCTTAAAGTGATGCATTATTATAAATAAAGAAAAAAAATAAAAAAATAAAAAATAAAAGCAAAAAGCTATGCAAGTGGGATTGTTCCATCTTGTCATGTATTCATTAGTGCATTGGGGATGAAGAAAATTGTATGTTTAATGCTTCGTTTACCTTGGAGGAAGTTCAAGATACTACATTTCGACTAAACCTAGAGAAATCCCTAGGCCCTTATGGTCTACTAGCTAAATTATACCAAGTATGTTGGCATTTCATGAGAGAAGAAGTTTGGAATTTAGTAGAACATATTAGAAAAAAGAGAAAGTTCATGAAGGACATTAATAACATGACAATCACATTGATTCCTAAAAAGAGTGAGTGCAACTTATTTGTAGACTATAGGCCAATTTCATTATGTAATACTATTTACAAGATAGTGACTAAAGCATTAGCAAATAAATTTTAAGGTTATTGGGCATGATCTCATCATAGAAGAAAAAAATAGATTCATGCCTAGTAGGGAGATCAGTGATAGTATTATTATCACCATTGAGACAACCCACCACCCCTCATCACCCATAAATATTATTGTTTTTTAATTTTTATAAAAATAATAAAGCATAGTGTTTTTATTTTATTTTTTAAAATTTTCCTTTGGCCAAAAATATTAGGATTTTTCTCAGTGAGTAAAATTGGACAAATTCATGTCAAGTACTATATTTGGAGTCTCCTAAATCCAATAGTGAGGATTTTTTATCTTAGGGTTTCATCTATGAACCTTTCACTTCAAAATCCTCATAGTGAACACCTAGAAGAAACTTTTTTTCCAAATCATGTTCAAAACCCTATATCTATAAAAACTCAACAAATTTTTAACTGATAAACCCTAAACATGCAAGAAAGAGCCCACAAAATGTATCTCATACCTTAAAATGTCTCATTTTTTAATATATTTTCGTAACTTTTACTTTTCCTTAGATATTGTTAAACAAGGCTTCTATTGATACAAGGATCTCTCAAACCCCACAACTCCAACCATGGATCTAATGGTTAATTATTAGGAAAATTATATAGATTGATGACACCATTTTCTATATAACTCCATTAGATAAAAGAATTCATACAACATTATAGAAAAATCACATGAAAATATTAAGGATATATCAAAAGATAACACAAGATACACCTTAGGAAAACCCTCAAAAGGTAAAACCTAGCCTCCAAAAGTATCCACACTGAATATATAATTTAACAATTATAAAACTACAGTATACTTATATAGTGTTCATGAATACTTTTGAAACATCAAGATCGTCCAATGCGTCCACTATGTGTCCAAGCATGTATCCATATATCAATTTTCATCCTTTGAAATTTGATTCTTTTTAGGAGGGGTGAGATATCTAATAATTAATCCACACTTTAGAAGAATAATCAATAAAATTGCAACCAAGCTAAATATGATTAACAAAAAACCTCAACCATTGAACATGTGGTTGATTCTATAGAATCTGTATGCGAGAAAAGCGGGTCAATGAAACTTAAAAGTGAAAAATGTGGTCTCAAAGAAGCTTGCTCACACACCCACATGACTTCTTGGGGAAAGTTATGGAGTCATGAAGAATGACTCAACTTCCCAAGGTTGGTTCCATGGTTCTCTATCTCACAAGGTCCCTCAAGCCAATGCCTTTGCTCTCAGATCACTGAGCACAGTGGCTTAGGGATGACAAATGCAAGAACGAGGGATGCTTATGACTGATTTAATTATGAAAATGAATCCTATCTATGCATGGTTATACAAATGCAATAAACTAGATTATAATATGACAAGATTAGTAGCAATCCTATCCTAACATGATATACTAGTTTATGAGTTAAGCTAATGATAAAGGAAATAGTCTAAAATGTTTATTAGATTAATTCTTATTACAGAGAGAAGCTAGATGTGCTAATAAAATTGAGCATAAATGAGATACTAAAAGCTTGCATGGATCCTTAAAATGGAGGAATGAGAGCTCTATTTATAGTGAAAATAAGGCAATGGATGGTCAGGATTGAAAGAGTTAATCAAGGGTCAAGTTTGGAAGTTGTCAATCCATGTTTACAATTTTCACCAATGAAATGGTGACAATTGTCAACATAAGGCTGGTTGACAGGGAGAGGTAGGAAGCATTAAATGCTTGAGAAGACCTCATGGTTTCCCTAGGAGGTAAGGGTTAAGGTTAGGTTAAGATTACCCAATGGATAAAGCTTTTATCGAAGAGGTAAACTCTTGTGCAAAGGTTAAAGGAATAACCATGGTGAAACCAATAAATGCTTGATGAGACCCTTGGGTTATATGGAGGTTAAGTTAGTCAAAAAGCCTCTAACCATTCCCCGAAGGGTTAGTTAACCATTAATGGTTTAAAGACATTGGGGACAAATCTGTAAGAGTCCTTCCAAATTTGGGGGTATTCAACAAGTTAGCTTGTTGAATGGATAAAGGCTTTAATGCCTTTTGAAGACTTTACTCCAAATTTGAGAAGTGACCTTCTCAAATTTAGGGAAAAGGGATAATGGATGGGCTTAGATTAATTAATTAGGATTAGATGGATTCTAGAAGAAATTTAGGAATAGGGTTTAGGATGCAAGTGGGTGAGGGAAAATAGAATTAAAATAAATTGCTTTATTTCAATTTGGTTATAATTTGCGAAATTGAATAAATTAGTTTTATTCAATTCGGTGTAAACTATTAATTAAATATAAATTTAATTAAAAAGTTAGAAGAAGGGATTTAATTAAATAAAATGATTTATTCAATTAAATGATGTAAGAGGTTCTAGTGAATTTAACTAAATAAATTGAATAATTTACTTAATTAAATAGAGGAATGTGGGTGATTTAGTTCAATTAGATTTAACTAAAATAGAGAAATGAACATAAAATATTCATTTAGGAATATGGTCATTTTTATACGTCTACAGAATCAAACTAACATAAATCCACCCAAGTGGTAAGGTTAAACTATGTGCCTCAAAACCATGTGATTCTTCACAAACATACTCTTTAGAAGAAGAATCAATACAATTACAACCTTGATATCAATATCACCAACAACCCATGAGTTGAACATATAGTAGAAAAAGACAATGGTTGATGTGTACAAATTTAACTCTATGAAACAAATTACATCAAAGTTGTTGAAAAGTCTTGTGTTAGACCATAATATTGATGTCCATGAAAGCATGGTTAGTGGGAGATTTAATTCGAAATTTGATGTGGATGTAGACAGGCATGGATGAATTTAGTAACTAGTCAACAAGGGAGGCAAATTCACGAATCATGATCAGTATGAGGTCAAGCTTTTCTCTTTTCCGCATAATGGTCAAATAGAGGGCTCCATTACCTCACATATTTCCATGTTTGAAGTATTAAGTTAAGCCGGCCGTGTAGGAATGAACAAGTTAACACGCCATTTTGACGACTTATAAAATTCGACACATCATTTGTCTTCATTCACATTTGGTCGTAAGTCGTCACTCGTCATGGGGCTCTTCATATTTTGACTTATACTTTGAACACGTAAAACACACGCCAATTATTTTGATAATACTCCATTATCTCTTTGACATCTAATTTCCAAATAAACTTGCCAATCCCACTGAAACGGGCCGTGAGAATAACGAAGACGTAAAGTTGTTTCGAATAAGTCTTTTAGCAAATTGCGTGAAAGTTGCCCAAGAGTTTTATATTAGACCATAATATTCATGTTCATGAAATTTGATGTGGATGTATGATCTGAATTATTTTGTCAATTCAGAGGACAATATCCAAAGCAAAATTTGTGGTATTGTAAACATATAACAAATCATATAAAATTTCATTTCATTGAAAATTTGTAAGAACCATACAATTTTTGGCAAACTCTGTGAAAGAGAGTTGTGTGCCCTTGAATTTATCTCATTTGGGCAAACTCTGTAAAAGGGAGTTGTATGCCTAAGCCTTTACAATTTAGGCAATCTTGTGAAGGAGCGTATGCCTATAACTTTGTAACTCCATAACTCTCCAACTCCTTGCAATTGGATTTGAATTGGGCTTATTTATAAGCTTTCAAAGAAGCTGAACATCCACCACATTTATGTACTCATCGGAAGTCGAAAAGACAATCTAGTATTGAAAGGTTATTACATTTATATGAGGACAAAAATTAATTAAAGATTAAAATATTTAATACTCTCATTTATTTCTGATCATTACTCCCGTCTTGAAAAGCAATGGGCCCCATTGCTTGATCATCTTCCAAATAAAATTCTGCCATGTAACTTGAAAGTGCTAGTGCGACTCTCGAGAGAATAATCACTTCTTCCTGATCTGCTGTAGTAGTAGGAGCCTGGTCAACTTGAGGCGTAGCAGCTATTAGTTCCTTGGTAGATGCTGCAGTAGCTTCCTCGTTTCCTTCTGTTGAAGACGAAGACAAGGAAGAGTTTGGCATAGTATGGGCAGCGGCTCATTGGTTGTAGATGCACCTGCAACGATCGACAATGGCTCTGATACCACTGATTTGAATTATTTTGTCAATTCAAAGGACAATACCCAAAGCAGAATTTGTGGTATTGTAAACACATAACAAATCATATAAAATTTCATTTCATTGAAAATTTGTAAAAACCTTACAATTTTTGGCAAATTCTGTGAAAGAGAGTTGTGTGCCCTTGAATTTATACCATTTGGGAAAACTCTGTAAAAGAGAGTTGTATGCTTGAGCCTATACAATTTAGGTAATCTTGTGAAGGAGCATATGCCTATAACTCTGTAACTCCATAACTCTCCAACTCCTTGCAGTTTGATTCGAATTGGGCTTATTTATAAGATTTCAAAGAAGTTGAACAACCACCACATTTATGTCCTCATCGGAAGTCGAAAAGACAATCCAGCATTGAAAGGTTATTACATTTATATAAGGACAAAAATTAATTAAAGATTAAAATATTTAATACTCTCACTTATTTCTGATCAATGTACACAATACAGATGAATTTAGTAATCAACGAGGGAGGTAAATTCATCACTGATGGTCGGTATAGGAAAGAAAAGGAAAGGTTATTTTATAGTTGTCGATAATTTCTAAGATGGTCCTATATTTTGATTTCATGTGATAATTAATCTATTTTTCTTTGTATTTTTTTTTATATATTATTTTATTTCAAGATAATAATTTTTATCTAAGTTTAATTTCATGTTCTAATTAATAAAAAGTGGATAGGATCGTACCATTACAAAGTTTTACATAACCACATAGAAGTGTCACCTAGGGCACATGAGAGGGACACACCTAGCAAAATATAGACCCAAGAAACCAAGACCAACAAAAAACTACTAGCTAACTAAACTAGAGATAGAGCTAGTAACACAGACCATAACTAAACCAAAAAAAAGAAACCAACTACCAAAGGTAGAAAGAGATGGCCTACTAAGTAGAGGCATTGCCTTCCTAACAATCCATACATAAAGTAATTACTTTGTGAGAGAAGGAAATTTTCTTCTTTGCATCTTTAACAGAGCTAGGGGTACTAGAATTGAGGGTGTCCTTGATTATGGAAGTAGGGGGCTCCACCTATGCAAAAGGAGACAACACATGTCACTTGTGTTTGGCTCTCCTTTGATTGATCTCATCCTATATGGCTTTGAGGGAGGCAACATTTTTTGCCACCATTTCCTTATTCCGTTTGTCCATTTCATTGACCTTGCCCAGCATGAGCTCCTATTTCTCTTTCAACTCTTGAACTATCTTGTTCTCTTTTTCCTGTGTCACCTTCTCAGATAACTTGCTCAATCTCCGTTCCTTTTTCTCCCAAATCTCTAGCTTCCCGACCATATCACTTGTCACTTCCCAGATCTGTTCATCTTTGAAGTCCATGACCCACTTATCCACCATCACCCCCACCTCAGCTAGTGCTTCCAATCTATTTATTTTCCTAATTACCACATCAAACTGAGAGAGGATCCATCTAATAACCATTTTTTGTCTCTCCACATTCCCCTCCAGTTTAATAATTGCATCCTTGACCTCAATTGGAGGCTTCTTAGGGTCACAAGTCTCTTGATTTTGGGGAATTGGGGCCACTTCCTCAGAAGTGGTGGGAGACCACTCAGATTTAGAATAAGAATGAATCATATTCCTCAACCTCCTCCTCTTCACTAGACTCCACTACCTCCACTTTATTGGGGGTAGGGTAGAAGTGGGCTTTTGCTTCTCCTCTCTACTAGGGTTAAAATGGGTGGGGATGAGTTTGGATTTACAGGAAGAGCTAATAGCCAAGGAGTTTTTAGCCATAAGAGCCTTAGAAATTTCAATTACCAAAATTGGGTTCGGTAGGGGAACAAAGGGATTAGAAGGGGACACACATGAAGGGATTAAAGCACGATGAAAATTATAAAGCCTAAAGATTAGACCTTGATGAAGGAATAGGAAGTTCCTAGACTTAGCTCTAGCTATAGATTGGGATAAAGATGATTAGACCCAATAAGAAAAGTTCATGTGGATACCATACCTCAGGTGATTTAGCATGGGGAAGATTTGCATTTGAAAAATTTTCTGGCAGCTATCAAGGGTGACAAATTTCATTAAAAGAAGGGTTGTGTCCTTCCATTTATTAGGGAGCTCTTCTCTATTGTGACTACTCTACAATCTAGATACACCTTCACCCTCCTTGAAGAATCACTTGAATTTTTCCTTGTATAAGCCCTTCAGCTTCTTGGGAAAAGTAATATCATCCTGTAGAAGCCCAGCAATGGTCGTAATAAATTTTGGTGAGACTTTAAAGGCGACCTTTCCAATCTTCACCTCACCCTTCTACTAGGCCTCCACAAAGCATTTTGAAATCATTGGGTCAAAACCCTGCATGCCCTCACATAACTATCTAAATTCCCCTTGATCACTTTTTTCCAAACCTTTTACTTGCACTTGAATTGGACCTCACAGGTATCAGGTTCAACTTGGATTAAGTCCCGCACACATATCCATGACAGTGAGCTTCATAACAAAAAGCAGGTGGGTGAAATCAAAGCTAGCAGTTTGGGTCTCACATCACTTATGAGGAGAAGTGACATTGGTTTTTGAAAAGGATGTCTGTCAATCTAGCAAAAAGTGACTTGCCAAAAGGGTAGCCAAAATAAAAAAGTTTTTTAAATTATATCCCATCATTAAACTTTATGTCCTCATAGATTGCCACTTGAATCAAATTTGGGAGATCATGGGGATTCGTCTAAATTTTTAAATTCTTGGAAAATAGACCTAAGGATGCCAACCTATCTATGACCTCATTACCTTCTCTCCTTGTGTGGTTTAAGCAAAAGTGGCTAAAACCATGAATTAGGGATTTACATTTGTCCACCAAACCTTCACATTACCAAATTGGGATAGCTTCATTTTTAAGGAAAAGGATAGTATTTCTAGAGTCACCCTCAATAATAATTATATCATACTTCCTCTCATTAATGATAGTTTTTCCATAATAAATGGTTACCACCTCAGCAAAGCTTGAGGTTTGCATTCCCAAGTTGGCCATGTAATCTAGTACGACATTGCCTCTGTGGCCATAGACAACACCACCCCCACTCGGTCGGCCTGGGTTCCCTGTGGATGAGCTGTTGAAGTTTAGCTTTAGCCAATCAAAGTTGGGTGGGGTGTGGGGCAAGTGTAACTTCATGTTATTCAAGACTTTCTTGAAAATAATTAAAGATTAAACTCAAAATTTAAATATTCAATTTCAAATTTTAAGACTAGGATCATTTCTTACTAGCTATTGTGAGCTGACTTGAAAAATATTTTTCCAAATTGGTGCAATTAATCGATATAAGAGATCATCTAAAAATGAAAATAAATCAATAATTGCAAGAAGAAACATTTAAAATACACTTTGATAATTCTAAAAGAATAAACTCATCGCATAAATATTTGAATTTCTACTTTACTAAGCTCAATTTGTGTTTTTTTTTTTTTTTTTTATATGAATAAGTGCTACCTTTATCATTTATATAAATTGATATTTCTTGTATGTGTAAAATAAAAGTAAAATTAATTAAATAAACATATTTAATTAACTATAGATGGTAAAGGCCAATGAAATACTTAAATAATTAAAAAAAATTGAATTAATATAGACAAATGAAAGTGGTAACATGACAAGATGGAAATATTTTAGCCATGTTTACATGTCTACATTTTTCCCCTCTTTGAGACAATGCCATTTTATGACTTTGTTTCAAATAAAAAATGGCTATAATCGTTTGTCTGAGTGATAAGATAGAAGTAGGATAGAAGGATAGCATTTCAAGCATTCATTATCAAGCATTAAGCCTTCATACTATCATGGTGATATAATTTAATTATCCTACAAAATTTAAGAGAAAACCTACATCAATCATTCAAGCAAATCTCAAGTAATAATGGAGCTTCCTAAGGTTTTTGTGTTGGTATTATTGCTTGTCATTTGATTTATGCATAGATCTTACACTTCATTTCATGATTGTGTGGATAGTGGGTTTGGATCCTACATTGCATTATTTCCATCTTGTTTAAATTCAAATTTTCATACATTCACATATTTAATTATTGTGGTTTATGTTGATTAAACTATTTTTGGAGACACTATCGATAAAATATTAAAAAAATTATAGACAACGTGTAGGAGTTTGAGATTTCCATGCTTCATGTGGTTTCCTTCTTTCTTTCTCTACAAATTTATTAATACAAAAATGTTATATTTATTTCTTAAACAAAGTTTATCAAGAAGATGTTGAAGAAATTTAGAATGGAGGATTGCAAATTAATGCATAGACCTATGGTTATAGATTGTAAGATGACCAGAGATAGTGAATGTGCTGACATCATATGGATCAATGATTGACAACCTACTGTACGTAACAACATCAAAGTTAGACCTTATCTAAGTAGTAGGAATGGTAGCATGGCTTCAATTGACACCAAAAGAAACTCTTGGGCAAGTAGTCAAGAGAATTTTTATATATCTAAAAGATACTATAGGTTTTAGTCTATACTATCCTAGAGGTGAATGTTTCACTCTAACATATAGGGAAACAAATTGGGTAACTAGTATTGATTATAGGAAAATTTTAAGTGGAGGATTATTTTTCCTTGTAAATCATCTAGAATTTTGGTTAAGAAAGATGTTGGATTATGTGTTTTATCTATTGTAAAGGTAGAGTATATAATAATGGTGTCATGTTGCACATAAGTTCTTTGAGGAAGCATATATTAAAGGACATCAAATTAGAATATGATCAACCCATTTCAATACTATGTGATAACACAAGCTTAATAAACATATCAAATAATGTTGTTATTCACTCAAGGATAAAGCACATTCCTATCAAGTATCATTTCTTGAGAGAGAAGGTTACATAATATTAGGTGAAGTTGGAGTATGTTGCTACAAAAGAAAAAAATACATATATTTCTTCAAAACTCATCCAAAAGAAAATTTGGATTATCTTAGGTAGGATTTAGGAGTGGTATCTTCACCTTATCTCTAATTAATTAATGAGAAGCACAATTTCAATGTGAGATAATCAATGCAATGTTACTTTTCATCCCTAAAGAGTGGGGGAGAGTACAAAGGGAGGAATAAAAATGTTCTTACTATAAAAAATAAAAGTTGTGTTAGAGGATGATGAATAAAAAAGGAGTTTAACACAATATTCAAGATTGTTTTGTTATTAATATCAAAGGGAAAAGATACGGTCAAGGGGAGAGATATTCTAAGCAGGAGAGATGCACTCAGGGAGAATATTGCAAGTAGTGGTTTAGTGGTTTTTGTTATATGGTAAGTTGCGTCGACTATTCTTATTTAGAACATCTAGTTGGAAAGGAATAGAAGGATATTGAGAGAGGAGAGTAATACGATAAGCCATGTGATCAGCAACATTGAGAATTCAATCTTAGAAGTAGTCAAAGCATACACTTTAAAATATAAGAGCTTAAAATCCTTCTTTACCTTGTGGGGTGATACAATCCTCAAAGACAACTAAGGGCCTAATCTTCCTTTTAACGTCAAACTCATCAATAATTGAAATTGGGAAAACAAAAAGGAAATATTTCAAATGGGAACCTCCTGATGGCTGCCATTGGAAGCTAAATTTTGATGAAGCAATCAAAGTTAACCCTCGCATTTTAGGGTTTGGTTTTGTCATCCATAAGAACAAGGAATAAATTTTGGAGGTAGGAGCAACAAGAGTTCCTGATGTCACCAATAATGTAGCAGAATCAATTGCACTTGTATATGGTTTACGTTTGGCGTACAAGTTAGGAATAAAAAAATTGATTAGAGAAGGGGACTCAATGAACACCATATCAACCTTGAAAAAGTTTCAAGCCCCAAGCCGGAAGATTAGCTATGCTCTTCAAGAGGCCTAGCTACTCCTCTAGATACTAAAAGATTTCAGCATAAGACATTGCTTTAGAGAAGCAAATGAGCTCGTTGATGCATTAGCTAACAAAGGCTATGGGATTGTGAACCAGGAAATCAGGCTTAATAAGACAGAGATCGAAAATGATGTAGCCTTGGCACCAATTGTTTCAATTGAGTCCCTTTGATCATTATTTCTAACACGTGTTGGCTTTTGCAGATATCACCTTTAGGATTAATGTTTAATAATAATGATGAAAAGTTAAAATTCGTGAATCCTACATCAGAAGGGGCATGTTTAAGGACTTCAATATCTTTTTATATGCTCATTAATAATTTTAATCTAGCATTGGTGGTGCTCAGATTGTAAATTTATCACATCAAAGCCATATACTCTATTATGTAGCTTTTGGCTAGCTCATGTCATCCCCTCAATTTGTGTGAAGGTCTTCAAAAGGACATCATCTAGGGGGAAGTACTAAATTGGGTCCATGGTGAGGATATCAAAGAATTTGATCGATCTCTCCCAAACACTTCATATCCCTCTCCCTTATGAAATTAATTGTCACCAATGTTAGCACATGCCAAGGTTTGTGTGAAAGAAGTGAGTTGGTGGTTTTAAGGAAACTAGGTAGCCATATTTTGCACCATCTCTTTATTTGCAAATGTTGTTTTCTTCTTCAAGTGTAGGGTAATCTTTGTAAGGTGGGGTTATGAAGCACTGAAGGTTGCTAGTCTTTGCCACTAATTATTGCCTGTATTTAGTGTCTCCTATTACCGTGAATCATGGAGTATAAGCCTCTTAACTAGAAAATATCTATTTCCTTTACTAGATTTAGCCCAACTCTATATGTTTAAAATTGCCTCTATATTTTTAAAATTGGGTTTAGCCCAACTCTATATCTATTACCTCTATATGCTTAAAATTGGGTTTTTGGGTAGGGTTTCATACTTCCATGATTAATTGGTTATAATATAGGATAGTTGTCATAGATTTAGCCCAACTCTTTGCCATTTTTAATTTTTTTGATAAATCACTTAAACATTGGGTTAGGTTTTGCAGATGGAGCTCTACTCTCTATCATCTCCATTTTGTGTATCATTTTGTAAGCTTTCTAGCTAGTTAGGTAGGGTTTGCAGATTGAGCATAACTCTTTGTGTTTTCTCTTTTTATATGTTTGATATCATCTGAACTTCTTTGCTATAATGTTTATATTTTAAATAATATAATAGTATACACTTGTGCTTTGCCCTAAAAAAATTTAAAAAATAAATAAAAAGGGGGAGATTGTTAGGAATATTGTCATTGATGGCAAAGTTTGATGTTTAATTTTTAAAAATATTGTCATTAATATCAAAGGTTGATTGTTTTCAAAGGAATTTTATGTCAAAGTGAGGTTATTTATTTTGTCAAAGGTTTATAAATTGATTGTTTTGTTGACTTCATATTCCAAGGTTATCAAGCTTTGAGCATCAAGATATTACTCCATTTTCTTATTATGCCAACACAAACATTTCTAAATCTATTGGGTTTTTTTCTTTAGAGTTTTGTTTAACATTTAAATTTTTTGAAGTAGGAGTTAAGAGGGAAATCAAACCTTGGAATTTTGATGAAGATGTTTTTAGTTTTCACTTCTTACAAAGTTAAGTGAGGTTCAATGATCAATTTGTTTGTTTAATATCTGTAAAGATTATTTTTGGTATGTGGTATGGAAAATAGTTGATACTTGACCACTAATATGTTATCGATAATCACTATTCAAGCTTGTGATTTAAATTTTTTGAATTTTTATGAAGGAAAGAGGTAATGTCAACCACATCCATTAATGAAGGAAATTACTTTGCCACTTTTTATCTAAGTAATTTAGCCTTAACTGTTTGATCTTACTATCTAATATATTTGAGTCACTTTGGAATGAGGTAAAGAAGAACCTTGATTCACTGATAAGAAAAATTTCTCTTAGTGTTTAAAATCATCAATCTTTGATGCTCAAAATTTTATTCTAAGTATTTAACCTATGTTTTTTGAATATGAAAAGAAAGAACCTCAATCCTCAACTCCTCACAATGTGTGACAATGAATTTGATTAAATTTGTTTGGAATAACTTCTAATGGCTAATTTTTTTATTAATTATTTAGTGTGTGACTTGAAGTATCATGGTTTATTTTAAATTATCTTGGGTCAACCCATAATTTATTTTTGATGTCAAAGAATGATATTCCCAAGTCTAGAGACCCTAGAGACCCTATTCCTAGGCCTTCTTCTGAAACCCACTTTTGATATAACCATTAATGCTACTTTGTAGATAACTTCAAAGAATCAATATATAGAATGTTTCTTCTTAGATATTTTTATAAATGTAAAGGAGATTCAAATCGACTAGAATACTCATTTAAGAATAGCCTAGGGTGTTACAATACAAGATGTGAGAAGTGAAAAATATATTACAAAGTTTTTAAAATATACAATAGACACATAGGATAGAAATAATGTGTATTCATCATCATTAGTATAGAGACTTCACTAATCTATATTTATGTTACACTATCCAATTTTTCTCATGAATAGCTTACTATCAAAAAATTGTACCTTGCAACACAACCATTTATTCCTATGACAAAAGTATCTTTCTATATAATCAAATGGAATTGAAACATAGAGATATTGATGAGTATGGAAGCTAAGAAACAAGGACAAATACTTATGGACTGGTAATGATATATTATTTTCTTCTATCATGTACTTCTCTTATAGTTTGATTCATTGATACTTATCAAGGATTAGTTGCTTCAAAAAATCCAACATATGAAAACATGTTATATATATGTGAATTCACAATGAGAATAGTTTTCCCTACTAGGAATCTATCAAGTATTATGAGAGCTAACTTTAATGTAGTAAATTGTGTCCCTTTACAATTTTAGACTCTATTTTGGTCCCTACTTTAATGTTTGTTCTCTTGGGTCATTTCAAGATAATTTGGGCCTTTTACTATCCTATTGATGTCATATGATAATCTTGAGACTATATTCTATGTGCTAGCTCCTGATACTCTGCTACACCCTAGTCTCTTCAAAAGAGATCCAAATCCAAACTTGGGTGTGAGTATCAACCTTCATAATTTATAATATGATCTCCTTATATTTTTATTTCGATGTTAGATGTTGGTCGAAATTCATATATTCCTTACGAACCCTATATAAAGAAATATTTTATCATGCTTAAAGTTAACAAGCAAGAATAAGTATTCCCCAATTAAATTAAATCAAGAGAAAATATGAGTACAAGGAACAACAAGCTATAACAACCTATCTTTTAGTATGATTTCATGATGGATTGTGTTTTATCATGTTATTTCATTAATAGTTGGAGGACACATCTAAAAAGAATTGAATCAACACCATTATCAATCCTAAGTTATTGTCTTGTTAACTTAGCATTTTAGATATGGTTTAGCCACTATCACCCCAAGGATAAGTTATGTTTTTTTGTTAGTCATAGATGTTGTGGAGGTGGGAACACTGGCATGTAGTTTGACTTAGGCAAGCCCCTATATAACTAAAATGGTGGTGGAAATGGATCCTTCACCTAGAAATTTACCATTTCCAATATAGGACATCATTTCATTAGGGAAACAACCAATTGGGTATATCTTCAGTATTGCAGAAGGATTTGGTGGACCTTGGATATTGATTCTCCCATATCAAGTTGTCAGATCATGGTAGATTTATTGACCCTTTATTTGAATCATCATCCACATGGGTGTCTACATGGGTAATACAATTGAGTATATTATCATAAATAAACATGACATTTTTATAGTTGATATTATTCGTATAAATGTTTTGGTTGTGATTTAAACTAGGATTAGACCCAAGATTGACATTGGAAGAGTTAGCACCTTGGTTTTATTTCGGAAATACATTTTGATACATTAGTAATTGAGCATTAGGGGAGGTGCTTTGATTTACATCTATCACAATACCACCCTTATCAATGAGATCTTGGATGTAGTTCTCCAGCTCCATACACTTAATTTTAGCATGTCCCTTGATCCTATAATAGTCACAATATTCATTGTCTTTAAACCATGAATTTTTGGGCTTGGAATAATTGAGTGGTTGGGTTTGTGGAAAGGTGACCATGTTATCTTGAACTGATTTGTGAAAGGTAATTTATAAAGGTGCTGCCAAAGGAGTGAAGTTGTATTTTGTATTATTTTGGTTGTTTGATTAGGGTGTACCTTGTGGAACCATGATGACACACATTTGTTTTAGTAGTTCCTTGCACATGTTTGGATTCCGTAACACCATCACTCATGACACTTTTTTTTCCCAAATCTATATTGTCATTCATTGTTTTGTCATTGTTTTTCTTGTAAATCTTGACTAAACCCTTTGCAATTATAGCCCTTTCAATACTAACACCCTTCTAAATAATCTCATCAAAGGTGGATGCACAATGGATTTAGAGATGAAAGTCCATCTCTTGGTTTATATTTTGAACAAAGATGTTCACTAATTTTTTTGGGGGTAGTGGCTATGAGAGACAACTAGCAAGATGTCTCATTGGTGCAAATATGTGGCAAAGCTTTCTCAACCTTTTTTTAATTATTATTGTAAAGGTCAAGCATGGTGACCTCATGTTCTATATTATAAAACAAGTGAGCCAAAAAATTCTGTAATAGTTCCACAAATATTGTAGGAACCATTCCAAGGCCTTACCGCCTAGACTACATGTGGGAACAATTAAAGAAATTATTTGCAAGCCATGACAAATTCTTTGACATTATCACATGCGTCACCTTTTTGTTTGTATTTGTCAAATGAGAATTTCAACGTGTCATAGAAAAGGGATTTTCGAAATGGATATATTAAATTGGAAGGGGAAAATCTCTTTAAAATTAAATGATTTCGGTGAATTTCTTGCTTGTAGGTCTCTAAACATTTTTTTTCATATCTTCCAATCCTTGATTGATGGGAGACAAAAATGGTTGTGGGACCATTGCATTGGAGCTTGGATGGAGCATGTAGGCATTATATGGACGTGGGGGTGGATATGATTGATTTTATGGTTGAAATTATAGTTGCGATTATGGTTGATAATATGCAAATTGATTTTGGGGATACCTTAAAAAGATTTATTATGTGGTGGATTGCAATTTTGTATAGTTTGCGAGATGCCAAGATACATTTGATTGTGAGGTGGATTAGGATTGGATGTATGTTATAGGATATCAAAGTAAGATGGTTTATATGGAGGATTGGGATTGGAAATTATTTGTGGCACATATATGGATTAGGAAATGTAAGTTAAATCTTGTTGTTTCTCAAGACAATTCACATATTGTGGAGCAAATACAACATGTAGACTTTGTTGTAGGGGGATATAAGTGTTTTGTACCAAGTAGGAGGATATTGGAATGGATGTAGATTATAGAATGGTGGTAGAGTGAGGAATATATGTGGATTATGGTGTGTATGTGGATTGAGGGATATGAATGGATTGTGTGATGAATATGGATGGTTATCTAGAGATCAAAATGGCATGAAACATGGGTTAAATTGACTGTTGTGGAATTGATACAAAGGGAATCTTTGAGGCATAGTGTGTACCACATTTTACATGATGGAAGCTTGAATATTTTATAACATAGAGGTAGTAAGTTGAGTGCAGGATACAAAAGATTTCCAAAAATTGGGGATTGTATCAATGCAAAAAGGGTATGATGGTACTTGGATGACCATACAACAACAAAGATCTAAAGATAGACATTATAAAATCTTTGAGTTATCCTAGGGAGTAATTGACCTAGCCTAGAGGTATGTTGGTCACCACATATGATAAGTCCATCTAGGACTAGTACATCTCAATTATTATTTATGAGATGATCAACAATGTAGACATTCTAAGGGTTTTTAAGAAGGCTTACATTTAAGGATATACATCAAGTTGAGAGATCATGTCGTCCTCAATAGTCACTTGGTGAAATGGGTCAAGCTAGGTAGATAGTCAAGCCTAAATATTTGATGGTATGTGTGGATTTTTTTGCTCCATGTATCTAGGAAATTTAGCATTAAAATATGGTTTAGGTTGGTGTTGTTCCATTAAATGATTCTTTTACAAACTTGTGATAATAAGGATGAAAGTGAGATGAATGTTTAAGACAGTGGATGAGTGCTCTTTGTTGACTTCTCTTTTGTGTTATTTGTCCTTGATGTCAAAAGTATTGGCTGGTCGGCACATTGATCTTGGCATATGGCATATTCAATTTTGGCACACTTGGTCTTGTAATTCTTGTCTGAGTCTTTGGCATTCAGTATTTAGTGCAGTGACAACATTATAACTTAGGTGGATGTGAGTAGACATGCACAACATTATAACTCACGTAGATGTGAGTAGACATTGATTTGGCACTCAAGGATAATATCATTTTTTCCATTCTAAACAGTTTTCAAAATGATTGTATTGTGATTTATAAGATTCATTATGTCTTTGGGCTCGAATAAAAGAGTTTAGGGTAAAGAAAGGTTCATTTCATTTAGCAAGAATAACACTGAACCCTAGCACCACCATGATGAGATTACAGTTACATTTTGAGAGTGTTCTAGCTAGTTTTCTATCTTGGTTTTTAGATATGCCAAATTATGAAGGGTGGTGAGTTGGTTGGTGGAATCTCCATGAGCTGGAGGCCAAGGTAATAGAGGATTTTATGGGATTTTGTTTATAGTTTGAACCGTCCTAACAGAGGTAATATCTGTAGATTGCTTTGGCCTTTTAAAGGTAAATTTGGTAAATGGAAAAGTAAAATAAAAATGATTACATTGGTTCAATTTCGAACATATGCCTTTTACTTTATTTTGTATTGAATGAAGTTACAAAGTAAAAATGAAAGAAGAATTACTTCATTTCTGGTTATTGTTTTCATTTTTGTAAAGAATTACTTTTCCAGATTCTTGTTTTCAAAAAAAGAAAGAGTTAGAAATTGAAGTTGAAAAAGAAATGTGGTTTTAGTTGCAACTGTAATTTGGTATTTTTTTGTGGAAACCCTAACTTGAGTGTTGGCTCGGAACTCGAGTTTTATAGTTTGGTTCAAGGGTTTCACTTTTACTTGCTCTATAAATTCATGACTTTAAGTCATTGTTCAGCTGGAATGAAAAAGAGAGAACAAAGTTGTATTGAGGCTTTATTGTTCCATTTAAAAATTTGTAAAAGTTTGAAAAAGACTTTGTTGTCTCTGGTTTTTACAAGAGAGAATTCTATTTCAGTTTTAGAAATATTTTGTGGTACTGTTATATACAGTACATGTTATAAATAGAAACATTCAAAATCATATGTTTTTTGTACTGATTAATGATTTTACGACTACAAGTTTGATGCAGATGTAAGGTCATTACTGACTACAAACTTAGACAGTGACTTTGTAATTTGAGGGGTTGGTGTTCCTATGAAGTTGGTATTTCAAAAAAGGTGTTGAGTTGTTGCTCCACCATTGTTATAGAGTTGTTTTTCTTTGATCAATGAAAAGAAAATTTTATCTAGTTATTTTTTATACCCCATGACGGTTTTTACACTCAAGAAATCTTTGTGTTATGTGATGTTATTTGTCTCTCATTTTGTTACATGTTAATGTGTTCATTTAGTCATTACTCTGATACTTTTAAGTTTGTTCAAAAAGGGTTCATATTTCAAAGTGTTCAAGTCTGTCATGCAAAGTTGAATTGTTCAAATCTGAAAAGGTGAATTGTTTAAATTTGATTATAAAAATCTTCCATAAAGTATTTCAAAACTTGGATCGTGCAAAGTTGAAGTTTTGTTTCAAAAGCATAAACAATATTGTTCATACATTAATGGAACAATGTTACATGATGCTTTTAATATGAGTTATTAATGTTATTCACTTGCATAAAAAAATCTCTCACATTGGTTAAAGGTCAAAATGTTAATTGTGCATTCAAGTCAAAATTTTAAAAATACATCACTCTGATTCACCCCCCCTCTTAGAGTAAATCCACTTCCAACAAGTGGTATCAGAGCGTAGGGTCTTGCATTAGGTCTCTTTAATAGGATTGGTCCTGGTCTTCGAAGCCTGTTATCATGTCACATGTGCAAGAGGGGTCATCTGTCACTAGAGCTCCTTTATTTGATGGCTCTGATTACGTGTTTTGGAGAATCACAATGAAAACATATCTTATTTCAATAGACCTTGATGTCTGAAATATTGTCTATAGTAAGTACATTGTACTTTCTACCATACGTACAGATCCTGATGAAAAAAGGTAATATGAAATGAATGCTTGAGACAAACATGCTATCCTATGTGGCTTGACAAAAGATATCTTTGTTAAAATCATGTATTGTAAATCTACACATGAAATTTGGGACAAACTTGAAAATATCTATTAGGGAAATGAAAAGGTTAAACAATCAAAGATTCTTACCCTCAAAACTCACTTTGAGGAAATTAAAATGAAAGATGATGAAAAAGTTGCTGAATATTTCTTGAGAATAGATGAGGTGTAAATAGTATGACAAGATTAGGTGAAGAATTAGATGAGTTAATAGTTATTAAAAAGGTCATTAGAACCTTACTGCCTAAGTATGAAACCAAAGTCTCAGCCCTTGAAGAAAAGAAAAACTTTAATAAGCTTACTTTAGATGATCTTCAAGGAACATTAACTGTATTTGAAATGAGAACTAGCAAAATTGACAACACTGGTTCAACATCAAAAGAGACTGCATTTTAGATTGAAAAGAAAGAAGATGTAGACAGTGATTCAAACTTGTTTGAATCATTAGAAGCACTTCTTGTGAGAAAACTGAAGAAGAAATACAGAGGAAAACTGCCACTCAAATGTTTCAATTGTGGCAAGCCTAGTCATTTTGCAGCCCATTGACCTTTTGTTGATCAAAACAATGACGATGATAAGTTTAAAAAACATTATAAGAAAAAGGATTTCAATCCTAAAAAGAAGTTTAACTTTAATAACTTAAAAAAAAAAGTCTATTTAGCAAAGAAGACTCAAATGTTGAATCTGATGATTCCTTAGGTGATGAAGATGAAACTTTATTTATGGATGAAGTTAATGTGTAGAATACTTTAAACAATCAAACAAATAGTCCATCAAGCAATCAATCTAATCTAGACAATTGTGAAATAAACCTTGATGGTTCAAACTTCTCTGTGCCCTTCAAGAAATAAAGAAACATAAGAAACACATTTCTTCTCAAGAGAAAAGTCCAAACAGGTTGATTACATCTTTGCAAGTTCAACTAGATGACTCTAAAAGAGTTGTGGATAATCTTAGATCAATTCTTGTCAATAAATAAAAAGAGATTCAAGCTCTTAAACAACAAGTTATTTCTCTCACAAAGCAAGTTGAAGAGCATGAAAGAACTATTCAATTGAATAATATTGTTGGTAAACAAAAACAACATAGTGACACTGGTGAATGTTCACAAACTATAAATCCGAACTTTAAGACAGATAGTAAGAAGCAGAAATTAGAGTGTAAATGAAAAAATTTCAGGTTTAACTCCTTTTTCAGTGGCTATTGCTTCTTTTGCAATAAATTTGGCCACAAGTGAGTACTTGTAAATTCATGATGCCTAGAACACCAAGATTTGGTCACAAACAATACTTTGTCTTTTCAAATATAATCAGGTGTTTTAATTATAATACTATTTGTCACACATCCAAATAGTGCAAACAAAATAAGAAAGTTATAGAAAAGGTTTGGAGACCCAAACTTGTTCCAAGCATAGAACAATATATGCTTGTACAAATTGGCTTTCTCTCCAACAAGAAGGCATTGTGGGTAGTGGATAGTGGTTGTTCCAACCACATGACAGAAGATAAGGACAAGTTCTTAAAACTTGAAGATTATGCTCGTGGATTTGTGAAGTTTGGTGATAATTCAGTGATATAGATAAAAGGTAGAGGTTCCTTGCTTCTTAATGATGATACGCCTATTCATGATGTGTATTATGTAGAATATCTTAAACACAATCTCTTAAGAATCATTCAAATTTATGATAGTGGCTACAATGTTTCTTGCAATTCACAAGGTTGTGCAATCAAGAATAAATCAGGTAAAATAATTGCAATTAGATTGAGAACATATGGCAATATTTACAATCTTTTTGACTCGTCTAATCTTGAAAGTAATGAAGGCATGTGCCTTAAGGGTTAAGTTAAAGAAAATTGGTTATGGCACAAATAGTTAGGGCATATAAACTTTGATAATTGGGTTAGAGTCAGTAAAAATTAGAATGTAAGAGGTTTACCTATGCGAAGAAAACTAGAAAATGTTGTTCGCAAAGGTTGTCTAAAAGGAAAGCAAACAAGGGTGAGTTCCAAATCTAAGGAACATTCCTCAACAAGACCTTTGCAACTTGTACAGACTAATTTATGTGGTCCTACTAGGACAAGATCAATAAATGGTGAAAAATACTTCATGTTGTTTGTTGATGACTACATTAGAATGGTTTGGGTAACTTTTCTCAAACATAAGTCAGAAGCCTTTGAAAGATTTAAAATCTTTCATAAAATGGCTGAGAAAGAATAATATTTCAAACTTAAATATTTGAGATAAGATAAAGGAGGTGAGTTTACCTCTCAAGAACTCATTGATTATTGTGAACAACATGGCATCAAAAGGTAGTATGCTGCTACTAGGACACCTCAACAAAATGGGGTTGTTGAAAGGAAAAATAGAACTGTGAAAGAAATGGCAAGAACAATGCTAGATGAAGCTAAATTACCTAATATATTCTAGAAAGAAGTTGTTCATACAACTGTATATATTCTAAACAGGGTGCAGATAAAGGTGAAATCCAATTTCACTCCATATGAGCTATGGTATGGTCATTAAACCACAATTAAATACTTCAAAAATTTTGGTTGTAAAAGCTTTATTAAAAAGGATGATGAAAATCTAGGCAACTTTCAATCTAAGTTAGATGAAGGTATCTTTTTATGATACTCTACACATAGTAAAGCCTATAAATATTTCAATAAGAGGCTAAATAAATTTTTTGAATCTATTAATATCACATTTGATGAAAAGTTTAATCTAGATGATGACCATGTGTAGGATGTTGGGGAGGAACCTATAGTAGGACTTGATAGGTCTCCTACATCTGCTGAAGTAGATGATACTCAATAGGAGGATGCATCAAGTTCTAAGGTAGTAACACCTCTAGAAACACCCTCCAGGATTGTTATCAAGAATCATCCTCAAAATCAAATTATTGGGGATAGAAATACAAGAATCTTAACTCAAGGTAAAGAAAAAATTGAGGAACAAGCTCAAATTGTTGAACACTTTTGTTTGGTAACTGAATTTGAGCCTAAAACTGTTAATCATACCTTAAATGATGATTGTTGGTTGAAAGATATGTAGGAAGAAATCAGCCAGATTGAGAAGAATAAAACTTGGGAATTAGTCCCAAGACCTGATGATAAAAATGTTATTGGTGGAAAATGCATATTTAGAAACAAATTGGATGAATGTGGCAAGGTGGTTCAAAATAAGGAACATTTTGTGTGCAAAGGGTATTCACAACAGGAAGGTATTGACTTTGATGAAACTTATAAACCTGTTTCTCGAATTGAATCTATTAGAATATTCTTAGCATACTCATGTTTCAAGAATTTTAAGGTTTTTCAAAAGCATGTTAAAACTGCATTTTTGAATTGCTATCTTGATGAGGAAGTGTATAGGGAACAACTTTAAGGGTTTATTGCAAAAGACAAATTTGATCATGTTTACAGGTTGAAAAAGGCTTTGTACAGTCTTAAACAAACTCCCAGAGCTTGGTATTCAATGTTGGATGCACACTTATAGAAAATGGTTTCAAAAGAGGTGGTGTGGACAACAACCTCTATGTAAAATTTGAAGGTAATGATGTTCTAGTTGTTGAAGTATATGTTGATGACATAATATTTGGATGCAACAATGATGCTTTCTCTAAAATGTTTTCAAAGATTATGGAATCAGAATTTGAAATATCAATGTTAGGTTAGCTAACATTCTTTCTTGGCCTTCAAGTTTCTCAACTTGAACATGGTATATTTTGATCACAAATAAAATATGCAAAGGAAGTGTTAAAAAAGTTTCTGATGGATAATTGTCATCCAGTGAGCACTCCTATGGTAACTAGCTATAAGATTTCTTAAATTGATGATTCTCCTGATGTTGATCAATCTGAATATAGGTCTATGAAAGGCAACTTGTTATAGTTAACTGCATCAAGACCTAATTTAATCCAGGCAATTTGTATCATTTCTCAATTCCAATCTGCTCCTAAACAGTCACATCTTACAGTTGTTCAAAGAATATTTAAGTATATTCAAGTTACTCTTGATTTTGGTCTTTGGTATCCTAGGAGAATTGATTTTTATTTAATGGCATTTACTATTGTTGAATGGGCTGGTTAGCTAGATGACAGAAAAAGCACAAGTGGTGCATCTTTTTTCCTTGGTGATTGTTTTATGGCTTGGCATAGCAAAAAGCAAGATTTTGTTTCATTGTCTACAACAGAAGCAAAATATATTGCAGCTACATCTTGTTGTAATCAGCTTCTTTGGATGGCTCAGACACTTTCTGGTATGGGTATTGATGTTGCGAAACTTGTTCCTATATTTTGTGACAATACTAGTGCTATAAATTTGTCTAAGAATCTAGTTATGCACTCACCAACCAAACATATAGCCATTAAATTTATTTTTTTGCAAGAAAAAGTGTTGGATAATGAGGTAATTATGCAATATGTTTCCACACAAGCATATGTGGCATATATCTTCACTAAGCCTTTGGTTGACAAGGTATTTCAAAGACTTCGGTCTCAATTGGGAGTTGTCTCTCAATCTTTGCTCTTTTAAATGTCCTTCATTGATTCAGGGGGAGATTCTAAGCTCTCTAAGTAGCTTGTTGCTAATTCCTATGGTTCTTATTTGCTACTCCATGCTATATTTGCAACTGATTTTGTTCAGTTTTCTTGGCATTAATCAGTTTTCCTTTTCTCCTTGTGACAAAAAGGGGGAGAAATATGAGATTATTAGTGATTTTGTTGATTTTTCTTCGGCATATTTATTGGTGATTTTTTTTATTTTACTTCAATTGGCATACTTTGTTTTAGATGGCTTAGTTTTGGCCATCAAGGACAAAGGGGGAGTTTGTTGACTTCTCTTTTGTGCTATTTGTCCTTGATGTCAAAATTGTTGGCTGGTTGGCACATTGATCTTGGCATATGGCATATTCAGTTTTGGCACACTTGGTCTTGGCATTCTTGTCTTAGTCTTTGGCATTCAGTATCTTGTTCAGTGACAACATTATAACTCACGTGGATGTGAGTAGACATGGACAACATTATAATTCACATGGATGTGAGTAGACATTGATTTGGCACTCAAGGATAATATCATTTTGTCCATTCTAAATGGATTTCAAAATGATTGTATTTTGATTTATGACATTCATTATGTCTTTGGGCTCGAATGAAATAATGTAGGGTAAACAAAGGTTCATTTCATTTTGAAAGAATAGCACCGAACCCTAGCGCCACCATGATGAGATTATAGTTACAGTTTGAGAGTGTTCTAGCTGTATTTCTATCTTGGTTTTTAGATATGCCAGATTATGAAGGGTGGCAAGTTGGTTGGTGGACTCTCCACGAGATGGAAGCAGAGGTAATAGAGGATTTTATGGGATTTTGTTTACAGTTTGAACCACCTTAACAGAGGTAATTTCTATACATTGCTTCGATCTTTCGAAGGTAAATTTGGTAAATGAAAAAGTAAAATGGAAAATATTACATTGGTTCAATTTTGAACATATTTCTTTTACTTTTCTTTGTATTGAATGAAGTTACAGAGAAAAAATGAAAGAAGAATTACTTCATTTCTGGTTATTGTTTTCAATTTTGAAAAGAATCGCTTTTCTAGATTTTTGTTTTCGAAAAAGGAAAGAGTTACAAATTACAATTAAAAAATAAATGTGGTTTTATTTGCAAGTGTAATTTGGTATTTTTCTATGCAAACCCTAACTCGAGTGTTGGCTTTGAACTCGAGTTTTATAGTTTGATTCAAGTCTCACTTTTACTTGCTCTATAAATTATGAATATAAGTCATTGTTCAGTTGGAATGAAAAAGAGAGAACAAAGCACTATTGAGGCTTTATTGCTCTATTTGAAAATTTGTAAAAGTTTGAAAAAAACTTTGTTCTCTCTAGTTTTTAGAACATAAAATTCTATTTCAGGTTGAGAAAGATTTTGTGGTACGGTTATATACAGGACATATTGTAATTGGCAACATTGAAAATCATATATGTTTTTTGTACTCATTAATGACTTTAGGACTACAAGTTTGATGCAAATGTAAGGTCATTATTGACTACAAACATAGACAGTTCCTTTGTCATTTGAGGGGTTGGTGCTCCTATGAAGTTGGTATTTCAGAAAAGGTGTGTAGTTGTTGTTCCAACATTGTTACAGAGTTGGTGCTCTTTCATCAATGAAAAGGAAATTTTAGCGAGTGGTTTTTAATACCCCATGAGGGTTTTTCCACTTAGGAAATATTTGTGTTATGTGATGTTATTGATAGTTCTGATACTAATATGACTAGTACAGATGCCAAGCTAACAATATGAGAGGAGGGGGTGAATCATTCAAACTTAATCTTCAATAAAAATAAAAGACTCAACCTTGGCAACCTTATTAGAAAAACAGTAATGCATGCAGACTCATAAACAGATAAGATCACAAAACATATAACACCAGATTTAACATGGAAACCCAACTAGGGAAAAACCACTGTGGGATTTCGGACCCACTAAGAAATATACTCTTCTAGAGTATGCTCGGTTAAAAGCAAATCTTGTTAAGATTACAAACACATTGCTAGATGTGACCCGGTTAAGGGATTTCCCTCAGATCTGTTAGGATCTTCACTTTGTTAGAAGTGACCTTGTTAAAGGGTTTACCGACTAGGTTCCTTAGGGTTTACCAACTAGGTTCTTTGCTCGGTAACATAGTATAGTATTAACCTTACAAATAATAGCATATGTAGGATATCAAAATAATCTAAACATGATGATCTCATCATTGTCTAACTCGGTAATAGTTGCCCATTGAATAACTTATTTCTCCCCTTATTATTCACATTCTTTCTGTGTCTTTTACCGACATCTTTATACTCATCAAATCATACTTCTTAAGATATGGCAACATCATATTGAATTAGAAAATCAATTTCTTAACATCAATGACAAAATAATAATATTAAGACAGTGAACATCCTTAATTAGTTATATCCATAGTCATCAACAACCTTCTCAATATCCTTATTGAAATGTCAACAATCTGTCATTGTAATTGGAATGCCAACAATCTCCCTTGTCTGTTATAATGCCAACAATCTCCCCCTTTGGCATTGATGGAAAAACTAATTGATTTGACCTTATTGATTCCGATTCAGATTGCTGAAATGCTGAAATGCTCTCCCTTTGTCATAAGTCTTCTTCTTAGTTTTGAAATGTAGTCTTCTCCTTTGGTTAGTAGACTTCTCCCCCATTCATTAGTCTTCTCCCCCTTTGACAACAATGCCAAAAATGAAGAAAACTAAAACATAATTTCTTCCACTGAGAAGTGAATTCCTTGCTGTTATGTATCAACTCAGTCTCAATCAGAGCATTTTGTCTTCAATTCCTATTCCCTATTATTGTTTCCTGCACACCTTTAGAAAACTTCCTAAAGTGTGTAAATCAGCATCAACTCCTAAAAGATATTCTGTAGAGTCATCGAATTGATGCCTTCACCAAACTTGGTCAGTGAATGAAAGATAGGGGTAGGACCCATAACTGACTTCTGAGATACTCAAAAGTGTCCCTTAGCAGTGGCTTGGTGAAGATATCTGCTATTTGTTCCTTTGTGCTAACATACTCCAAAACCCCTTTCTTCTCTTGAACTTCTTCTCTAAGATAATGATACTTGATAGAGATGTGCTTTGTCTTAGAGTGCATAACATGATTCTTTGAAATGTTTATGGCACTAGTATTATCAAAAAATATAGTTACTGGCTCGGTAACTTGCTCATTTATGCCTTCCAATAGTTGTTTGATCCATGCTATATTGGTATAATTCAATGCTGCAGCAACATATTCAGCTTTTGTTGTTGACTGTGAAACACATCCTTGTTTCTTGCTAAGCCAACTCACTAGTCTTTCTCCTAAAAAGAAAGCTCCTCCACTTGTGCTTTTCCTGTCATCAATGTTGCCTGCCCAATCAACATCAGTATAAACTTTTAAATCAAAAACATTTCCTTTCCGATATACTAAGCCATAATCTTCAGTGACTTTCAAGTACCTGAAAATTCTTTTGATTGCTGTCATGTGTGTTTCCTTGGGATCTGCAGAGAATCTTGCAACTATACCGACTGCATGTGCTATATCTGGCCTGCTGTGAACAACATATTGCAACTTTCCAATCACAGATCAGTAAAGTGTCTCATCAACAGATGCAGATTCATCATTCTTTGATAGTTTATAGTTGGTAGTCATAGGAGTGCTTACTGGTTTTGAATCCTCCATTCCAAATTTCTTCAAGATTTCCTTTATGTACTTAGATTGGGTAATGAAAATCTCATCTTTCATTTGCAGTATCTGTAGACCTATAAAATACTTTATCTCACCGATTAATGACATCTCAAATTCTTTGCTCATTTTATTTCCAAAGTTCTTGCATAGAGAGCCATTTCCACAAAAGATAATATCAAAAAATATGGCTGAGATCAGTATTCCATTTTCATCATTCTTCATTTACATATTGTTGTTTTCACTTGTTCTTATAAAACCAATTTTGATCAAATATGAGTGCAATCTCTCATACCATGCTCTAGGTGCTTGTTTCAAACCATAATAAAGCTTTTTTCAATTTACATACCTGATCAATATTTTCTCCTTCAACAAATCCTTCAGGTTGTTCAATGAAAACTTCTTCTTCTAATATACCATTCAGAAATGCAGATTTGACATCTATTTGATATACCTTGAAATTTTTGTAAGCAGCATATGCCAACAATGTTCTTACTCCTTCAAGTCTTGCCACGGGTGCAAAAGTCTCACCATAATCAATTCCCTCTTCTTGAGCATAACCCTTGCAAACTAGTCTTTCTTTATTCTGAATGACCTCTCCTTTTTCATTTAGGTTGTTTCTGAAAATCCACTTTGTACCGATTACATTTTTGTCCTTCAGTCTTGGGACCAGTGTCCATGTGTCATTCTTCTTGATTTGGTCAATCTCTTCTGTGATAGCATTTATCCAATCTCACTGTTAAATGCCTTTTTCACTATTCTCGGTTCAAATTCAGATATCAGAGATGTGTTCTGTCTTAGTTTGTTCCTTGTCATCACTAGATCATTCTTATCTCCTATTGTAGACACCTAAAATTGTCCTGTCTAATTAAATAAATATTTTATTTATTTAATTATCTAAGCTTAATTCTTCTATTAATTAAATAAATCTTTATTTATTTAATTAATTCATTTATCCTCTTCTAGCCTTATTTCTCATTTAAATAAATACTTTTATTTATTTAAATTATCATTTTCCTAAATTAAATAAATATTTTTATTTATTTAGTTATCCCACTTCTTCTATTAATTAAATAAAATCTTTATTTATTTAATTAATTCATTAACCTTTTCTACCCATGACACGTCATTCATCTCTTAATTCCTACACTACCTACCCCTTTCATTATTTTATTATTTTCTTTACCTACCCTCTAATCATAGCCGACCTCCTTTTACACCTCTCAATCTTATCCCTCCATTTCATATTGTGTCTTCTATTTAAGGAGATGCTTCCTTCATTGTCAAACCCTAATCACCCTAATCATTCTAATCAATTATCCTAATCACTCTAATGAGGCATCCTAATGACTTGATCAATTGACTACACTAAGATCCTACTTGCAACCACATTCCATTCTTTGTTGAGCTCTTGTGCATATAAAATCTGAGAGCAAATATATCAAGCAAGATCAATGGAGATAGGAAGAATGGAGATCAAAACCCTATTGGACATGTGATGGTATAATCTTTGTGATTTCATTTGATTTGCATTGTCTTAGGTAATCTTCATATGTTATGGTGGATCTTTGTTGTTGTTAGGCTAGGGTTTTGTGGTTGAATTCATTTAGCCTTTCAATATTGTTATTATTGTTATCCATTTTCATCATATACATTTTGGCACGCCCGGTGGGACACTTGTCCCTTTTTGCATTTAACATTTTGTTGTAGATTTTGTATTTTGAAGTGGCAAATCTGATGTTTTTGACAACATTTTGATATTTCCACGTCTGCGTAATTTCGGATCGCGTTTTTGATTTTCGGGCGTGTCTGCGACATCCGAAATAGCGTCTGTGTTATTGGCAATATTTTATTTTGCAGGTTCCAGGAGAGCGCGTCTGTGTTGTAAAGTCGCGTCTGTGATGTTTTTAGCCACATTTGTGTCCAGAAACCGTGTCTGCGTTATTTAGTCACGTCTGTGTCTCACAGAACTGCGTCTGTGTCTTCCAGTCGCGTCTGTGTTAACCAGTTTCACATTTTGGGTTTTCATTGATTCAGTTTTCGGATTTTACATTTAGGGTTTTAGATCTGGTTTATTTTGAGCTAACATTTTCACATCTAGCTAACAAAATTGGTGCAGCTTGTCTTGGAAAGCAAAATCGTTTGGTTGAAGGCCCCTATTTTCACAAAGTCTTTTGGGTTTAAAATTTACCTAACTTGTGTGCTTGCAGGAAGGGGTGATTATTTGAAACAACCCAAACTACTAACAACTCTTTGTTGCAGGACCTTGGCAAGGTTTTTTTGGATTTTTATTGTGTGCCTTGTTTTCATAGACTAGCAAACACTTCAATTGGTGCACTAAAATTGAATCATTGTCTTTTGTGTCTTGAGCAATAGGCTCTTTTTGTTTAATCTTTAGAGGGCCTGTCTTCCCGTGTGGTCATTAGGACTACTAGTGAGAAGAGAACAACCCAAGTGGTAGCGAGGAAAACCCACCTCTTCCGAACCACTATAAACAAATGTATTCATGGTGAAAACTATGGATAACGTGTGCTGATTAGTTCATACCAACACTATGTCTCCCCATACACTCATTTGATCAAATTTATTTGATCAGTTGTAGGGCGTAACCCCTACCAGCTGGGAGCCTTCTATATTTACAGAGCTGAAAGTGCCGCATGTATGGCCACACGAGCGGATGCCCTTACTAGCACCTTTTTGTTTTGAAAGCCCAAATCCTTCTAGTTGTTGGGGCAGGAGGTCGGACCTCTAGTAGTGGCCCACACACATACGGTTCTTAGTAGAGATACAAAGTTCGCCACGGGGAGTTTTCGTGGGGACTGATGCTTGGCTGACTCGAGAAGTGAGTGCCGAGGGTGGAGCTAGTGAGGTCAAGCATCTAAGTATCCGCTCTGAATAGCGTAGCCTCAGGGGTAAAACCCCATGTGGGATCAACAACTATTGTCTTGGCCAGCCATAAGAATTGTGCTTGACTTATGTTAAACATTCAAAACATTCAAGACCAAACAGCAAAACATTGTGTCTTTTGTGTCTTCAAGTGTATGCAAAACATTTTACATCAAACAACACACTTTTTTTTGGAGTCATTTTGAGTCTAGACACTTGCAAACATTGAGTCCTCATCAACATTGTGTCCTCTTGTCACGAAAAAAGCAGTCAAATAGTCAGATTTGGTCACAACAAAACAACTTCACAGATTGGAAAAATTGCACAAAATTTGCAGAAACGCGTTTGTGTCGGGCATAATAGCATCTGTGTTGTCTAGCCGCATCTGCGAAGGGCAGAAATGCGTCTGTGTCCACAAAATCAACATCACACTTTGCAAAAAAATCTCAGAAGCGCGTCTATGTTAAACAGAGCCATGTCTATGTCGGGAAACCGCGTCTGTGAAGTATACAGGCGCGTCTGTGTCCAGAATTGAAAAACTGTTACAGTCCAGCAAACAAACACAGTCAGTTTCAAAATTCTTGAGCCTCCTAGGTCATTTCTCCAGGGTTTCATCTTGCATTCAACCTGTCCTTAGGTCTCACAAAATACATCATTGCTTTACATCTCTCATTACATTCACAATTGTCTAAACTTGAGTCAAAAGGTCACTTGCTTGTCCTCACTATACTTTGTCAACACACTACATACAACAACACTTTGCTAAGTGGTCCCTCATCAAGGTTTCTTACCTTTGGGTCTCATTTGGTCTTACTTAGAGTCAAGGTCAACTTACCTCATCAAGAGAAACTATCCTCTCTTTGGAAGTCACACCTACTCTACTACATACATACTTGGTCTTACACTTTGGACATTGCAAGTACACTTCAGATTCATTTACATTCCATCCAACTCTTGGTCTTCCATACTCTTTCCATTTTTCATCTAGTCTCACACATCTTGGTCAATACCTAGTTCATGGTTGAAAACCATCTTCAAAAATCTAGGAGAGAAACTAAAGAGGCTCAAGAGTCCGCAAACATGAGTTCTTATGAGTATGACAATGATATCTTTTTCAATTCTGATCATACTACATTACCTGACATGGATGCCTATAGAAACATTCCAAATGTTGAGAACATGGACACTATAAACAACAACGCTACACAAAATGACAATGTAGACAACTTTTCAGTACATTCAGCAGATGTGGAAGAATCCATTATGAATCCCCATTTCAATCGATTGGTTGAGGAAATAATGAGGAGGGATAGACAATACTTCTTACAAATGATGGCACAAAGTGGAGCCAAGATACCTAATGATTTTGACATGTCTCAAATAATGGAAAATCGACCTTTGCAACAACCTCACCCCAATATGGATCAAAGGAGACCTAATAGTGGAGGAAATAGAGGACCACACATGGTACCTGAATCACCATCAGATTTGCTTCAAAAACCAGAGGTCCCACATACATATGGTCAAGCATATGATACTTACCTTCGTAGACCATTATGGAAGTCTTATGCAGACAGATATGCTCAATCACATACTAATGCTAAGGATCAACCACCAAAGCAATTGGATGTTCAAAGGCATGCTCAAAATTTGGACACAAGGAAACCTCGTGTCAAATTTGGGGGCAACACAATAGAACATGACATGCCTGTAGAATATGGTATACATGCACAAAATAGATATGGTGTTCCTCAACATGAATCTATACCAAGTGGTCCATATGCACAGCATCGCTATAGACCTCCTCCATATGAGCATGTGTATGATCAATATCATCCATATATGCAACATGCTCCTCCTCCAATTGGTGCCTCAAGCATGGGGTATGGTCCAAGAAGTCGATCTCCACCTAAGAGCAGTTTGGAACAACAAATCAGGGACTTACAAAAGAAAATGGAGGGCATAAATACACCAAAGCCAACGTACACAATGAGAGACATATGTCCTTATCCATTTGACAAGAGCATTCCAATGCCTCCATTTCCTACACATTTTGTGACACCTAAATTTGATAAGTATAGAGGAAAAGGGGATCCTAAGGCGCACAAAAGACAGTTTTTCACAGCTTGCATTGAGGTAGCAGCAGAAGAGACATATTTGATGAGATTATTCCCACAGAGCTTAGGCGATCAAGCTATGGAATGGTTCTCCCAACTCCCACCTGGTATTAAGTCATGGGGTGATCTAGCAAAGGCATTAATTAAACATTTCTCCTACAACATAGAGACAGACATATCAATCACTACTTTGTGCAACACCAAGCAAAAAGAGGGAGAGTCTTTTGCATCATTTTTACAAAGATGGAGAAATCTAGCCAGCAGATGCTCTTGTGAGATTCCACAAAAACAAATGGTAGAGATGTTCACACAAAATGTTAACAAAGACATTGGCTATGATCTAAGGAAAGCTTGTTTGTCCACCTTCAAGGATGTCATTGAAAAAGGCTTAGCAATAGAAAAGGTCCTAATTGAACAAGGAGTTATTAAGATATTCAAGGAAAACAAAGATGACTTTAAAGGAAAAGACAAGCCAAGATTTTGGAATAAAAACAAGAACACAGTCAATGATGGTGTTGTTGATGCCAATATAGTGGGACCCAAATTCATTTTTTCTGGATCAAGTTCTACAAACAATCAAGTGAATACTCAAACAACTTCCAGATCATGAAGGAAGTACACTCCATTGAGAGAACCACTTGAGTCAGTTTTCAAGAAGCTAGTGGCAAACAAGGTGATCACAATTCTAGATTTCCTGCCATATGAACCAAAGGTCAAACCAAATTGATGGAATGATGATGAGTATTGTGAATTTCATAAGAGCAAGGGTCATAAGACAGGAAATTGTCATTGACTGAAGAACATCATACAAGATCTCATTGATAGAGGTGACATTGAGATTGAGGGACATTCGTCTAATCAAGAACATGAGATGTTTAAGGAACCATTCCCAAAACATGACAAAGGAAAAGATAAAGCCACAGAGGATCAAACCAACTATACCAGAGCATCCTATAACTATGATTCAACTATCAATCATATCTCGATGGACAATTATGTCTCTACTATTATCATCAAGGACAAAGCATCTGAGAATTCTACCCAGAGACCCAGGATTGTCCTAAAAGGTGTTGGATCTTCTTCTGAACCTACCTCTGAATGTCATGTTACAACCCGCCGAGGTAAAATAACTTTTCAAGGTGCTCTGACTAAAAACACCACTTCTTCATCAACCAAACCTGAGTATGACCTTGTAGAACAGTTAGGGAAGACACCCGCACTCATTTCAATCCTTGAGCTATTACACATATCTCCCGCACATAAAGCCATTCTTGACAAAATCTTGAGAGATACTGTTGTTCCTACTGATCTGAATGTGGACCAGTTTCAAGCCATGGTGGGATACCTTTCCGTTCCACATTCACTTACATTCACAGAAGCTGATGACGACTTCGTAAGTCAGCCACATAATGCACCATTACACATTGAAGCCTTCATACACAAACATCGAATAAAAAGAGTCCTGATAGATGGAGGAGCAGGTCTAAACATTTGCACATTAAGCACTATTACACAATTGGGATATTCTGATAAAGCTATGAATTCTACAAATCAAATCACCATTAAGGCATATGATGACGAAGAGAGTTCATCCAAGGGCACAGTCACCTTACCTCTCAGAGTTGGGCCAGTTACAAAGGATATGGTTTGTCAAGTTTTGGATTTAAATCTCACTTATAACATATTGCTAGGACGTCCTTGGATTCATGAAATGAGGGCAGTCCCCTCCACATACCACCAATGCATTAAGTTTCCTCATAATGGCATGGAAGTAACAATTAATGGTGATCCTAATCTATTCATATACTGTAGTAACCTGAAATCAAAGACTGAGACCATCATTCCCAGTAATCGTGAGGTTGTTCCTTCGTTGGCATACATTGATCCTGAGTCATTAAAACCTTCGACATCAAAACAAGGTGAGCTTAAAGGCAAGTTTCAGGACAAAGGCATGGGGGAATATACTTTCAATCAGACCATGTACTTACGACAAGTCATGAATTCCCCAAAAGAATATGGAAGACCACATCCTAACAAGCAAGTATCCATCATGATGCTCAAATGGGACCCTACTACCTTTCAAAGATGGGGTGAACTAGAAGGGGAAGATTTATACAAAATGCTTTTCAGGGACAATGAAGAGGAAACACAAGACCACATCAACCTACCATGTGAGAAATATGGCAAAGGCTTCAAAATTCTACAAAAATTTGGGTATGATGGAAAAAGCCCTCTGGGGTTACGAAAGGAAGGCATCATGGAACCTTTACAACCTGAATTGACCTTCAAAAAGGAACGCTCGAAAGGACTTGGTTTCTTAACTCCCAGGGTCCACACCCAAAGGACAGAAGAAGCTTTACAAATCAAAGCTGCCAAAATGCAACAAGAGGATCGCTATTCCACAGATTCTAACGAATGGGAATGGGGTTCAGATAAGTCTTCCAGTGAATACGAGCTCAACGAGATATTCAGAGAGCCAAATGAACACACAAAAGAAGAGGAATTTTATAACAAGTTCAGAGTTGGTCAAGAAATAACCCAGGAGGATTCCACACAGTCCTTGTCTCAAGGTTCTAGGTTGAAATCACATAGGATGAGAACACCTATCCTGGAATGTGCTACTAGTGATGATAATTTGGATTCACTCGTGATCGAGACTGATGAGGAGAGTGCCATCGATGACCTCGATAATTACCTTGATATACCCGAATATAACTCCATCTTCACTCTTAGCTCCCCTAACTTCGAAGACATTAACGGCCTTCCCCTTGTTCACCACCAACTCATTGACTGGGATCATGAAGGACTTGCACAGTTTGATACATTCCAAAATGATGAAGCTTTTATTGACTATCTGGGCATACGAGATGATCTTCCCCCTGGAGACCATAAAGCGGGATACACTATAGAACTCAATAGCGTGGCATATTTTGGTGAGGGTGTCGGACCTTCGAGTCTCAAAAATGTGAAAATAAGAACAAATCAAGGGTCTTATGGCGAAAACCACATTGTGGCGTTGTCTGACCCCAAAAAAGTAAAAAGAAAGGATGTATCTGAGGGCGAAAACCTCTCTGAGGCACCCGAAGATGGAAGGCTCGACATTCTCCCAGCATCATATGAGGAAAAGTCATCCATGTTGGTAGAGGAGACTATCAAAACAAACATTGGTACAGAAGAGGTTCCACACAACATATTCCTAGCTCAATCATTGACAGAGTCCGAAAGGTCAAAATTCATAAGTTTCTTCAAAGAACGACAAATCAACTTTGCCTGGTCATACGCTGATATGCCTGGATTGGATTCGGATTTGGTAATGCACCACCTGATAGTCAAACTGGGGGCAAAACCAGTGAAACAGAAATTACGAAAAATGCATCCACAAGTGGCATTACTACTCAAAGCAGAACTTGAGAAGTTATTGGATGTCGGATTCATACGCCCAATTGATTATCCCGAATGGATCTCCAACTTGGTACCTGTTAGCAAACTAGATCGCAGCATCAGAATATGTACAGATTTTAGAGACATCAACAAAGCTTGTCCAAAAGATGACTTCCCATTACCAAATATTGATTTGATTGTTGATCTCATAGCAGGTCAGGAAATGTTATCATTGATGGATGGATTCTCTAGTTATAATCAAATAAGGATCGCACCCGAGGATCAACACAAAACATCATTTACTTGTCCGTGGGGAACCTTCTGCTGGAATGTCATGCCCTTCAGGCTAAAGAATGCAGGTGCGACATATCAAAGAGCCATGACTACTATCTTTCATGATCTCATGCACGTAACCGTGGAAGATTATGTCAATGAACTCTTGGGAAAATCAATAGACAGAAATACACATTTGGACATACTTTCAGTCGTCTTTGATTGGTTGGAAAAATACAAAGTAAGATTAAACCCCAAGAAATGTGTCTTTGGAGTAACCTCCGAGAAGCTCCTAGGATTCATTGTATCCAAAAGGGGAATTGAAGCTGATCCAACAAAAGTCTAGGCAATCTTGGAAATGCAACCACCAAGAAATATCAGTCAACTTCGATCCTTACAAGGCAGACTCCAGTCTATCTGAAGATTCATAGCCCAACTGACAGATAAATGCAATCCTTTTCAACACCTGCTACATAAAAACATCAAATTCAAGTGGGATGTTAAATGTCAACAGGCTTTCCAAATGCTCAAAGATTATCTTCTGAATCCGCCAGTTTTGATGCCACCAGTTCCAGATCAGCCTCTGTTACTATACATATCAGCCACTCCAACAGCACTGGGGGCACTCTTAGCACAACAAATTGCTGAGGGCAAGGAAAAAGCAGTATACTATATCAGTCGCACATTGGTGGGATACGAGCTAAATTACACACCAATTGAGCATGCATGTCTCGCTGTGGTCTTTGCTTTGCAGAAATTATGACATTACATGCTCACTCATAAGACTAAGTTAGTTGCAAGGATAGACCCATTGAAATACCTTCTCAATAAAGCCACACTTACTGGGCGACTAGCCAAATGGGTAATGATACTAAGTGAATTCGACATCGAGTATGTGGATAGAAAAGCAATAAAAGGACAAGCCATTGCAGATCAATTAGCAGATGCTCCCATGATAGATGATGTTCCTCTAAGTTCTGAATTTCCAGATGAATCCATTTTGATGAGGTCACATGCAAAGCCATGGTAACTATACTTCGATGGCTCATACACATAGCATGGGGCAGGAGCTGGCATCCTTTTTATAACTCCTCAAGGAGATTCTATACCAAAATCATACTGCTTATCATTTCCTTGCACTAACAATATAGCGGAATATGAAGCAATAACAACAGGATTACGAATTGCAGTTCAATGGAAGATCTAGGAACTTTGTGTTTTTGGGGACTCCCAACTTGTCATCCGTCAAGCAACTGATGATTACCAAACAAAAGATGAAAAGTTAATGCCTTATAAACAAATGGTGGATGACCTGAAACAACACTTCATAAAGATAGATTTTGAGCAGATACCAAGAGAGCAGAATCGCGCCGTAGATGCCATGGTTACTATTGCTTCACTGATCGATCTACATCCAAACGAGACCCGCTATGAGTTCTTGGTGGATAACCTTTTGGTCCCTTCATATGAGATCATGCCTACTAAGACAATATGTGTTGTCGGTTTCGAATCCCAATTGTATGGTTCCATTTTCACATACCTACATGACAATACTTTACCTCCTGATCTATCAAATAACCAACGTCGGACTTTCATTCGCCAATCCTCTCGATATGTCATTTTAGCCGATATCCTATACTGGCGAGGTCTAGATGGCACTCTTCTTAGATGTTTAGAAAGTGATGAAGCTCAGATTGCATTACGGGAAGTGCACGAAGGGATATGTGGTCCACATGCTAGTGGTCCTACCTTGGCCAAGAAACTCATCAGGGCTGGATATTACTGGCCCAATATGGAGAAAGACTCATATCAATTTGTCAAGAAATGTAAGCAATGCCAAATTCATGGAGACCTCATACATGCGCCAGCACAAGAACTTCAACCACTTGCGTCTCCTTGGCCCTTTTGTCAGTGGGGACTCAATCTCATAGGCAAGATTCACCCTCCTTCTTCCAATGGTCATAAATTCATTATCACTGCCACAAAGTATTTTACAAAATGGATTGAAGCCGTGCCTCTCACACAAGTTACTGGAAAATAGATTGCTACATTCATCCTTAACTATATCATTTGTCGATATGGCATTCTTGTTTCCATTATCACTGATAACGGGCGTCCCTTCAAAAATCAGGATGTTCGTGAACTCTGTGATCACTTCCATATCTCTCATCGTTTCTCCACACCATATTACCCCCAAGGTAATGGCCAAGCTGAGTTGTCTAACAAAATAATCCTTAAAATCCTAAAGAAGACAGTCGACGATACTGGTCGTAATTGGCATATCCAACTCAATCCTGCACTTTGGGCCTACCGCACAAGTGTCCACACACCTACAGGAGCTACACCCTATTCACTTGTCTTTGGCGTTGAATCTATCTTGCCTATTGAGGTCGAGCTACCCTCTTTACGGGTTTCTTTACAAAACATCATCAATGACGAAGACTATAGGGTCTCTCGCTTACAAGAGCTGGAACTATTGGATGAACAAAGACAAACTGCTTTTAATCATCTTAAAGCTTACCAACAACAAATGAGTCGCAACTACAATCACAAGGTCAAGCCTCACACATTTGAGGTAGGTGACTTGGTTCTCAGAGAAAATCCTAAAAATCAACAAGACAGAGAGAAGAAGGGCAAGTTCGAACCAAACTGGCTTGGTCCCTACATTATTACAGCAGCATATGGATCTGGTGCATATCAGCTCTCAACTACAGAAGGGGAACCTTTGGAGGATCCTATCAATAGCATGCACCTTTGCAGGTTCTACACATAGCTCTTCAAAGTATCCTAATTCAAAAATACAAAAAAATTATAAAACAAAAAAATCATTACTTGGTGAAAACTTGGCAAACAGGCGCCTTGTGACACAAAAAAACATTGAAAAAATCGAAAAAAGTAAAGAGAAATAATTTCGTCCAATGGTGAAAACCACTTTGGTGGCACCCTGGACAAGTACCATGGTGAAAACTAGGTCACCAACGCCATGCGTAGAGACATTGCTCCTCCCTCCTTCAGGATTCACTTTCATCCTTTCACTTTGCACACACTCACAACCTATTCGTTCATAATAAACTTACCCATTCCCATCATGGCTTGTTATTGATCTACCCAAGATTGGTTAGCCATTCATAATAAACCTCCCTTTTCATCCCTTTCCATCCATAATAAATCGGATCCTATCTGTGGCTAAGGCAAATCCTATGTCTAGTGATGGGTGTGGAACTGAGAACATCACATGTTTCGAGGAGTACAGTTTCTTCCAGTTTTCTTCAATCTATCCGCGCACAATCCGCAATAAAGCAACATTTGCATCACAAATCCGCAATAAAGTTTCATCTTCTTCGCAATAAAGTATCAGTTTCATGGATTCAGTCAATTTCAGATGAAACACAGCAGCAACAATGGGCTTCAACAAATCAAATCTTTCAACAGACTCAGACAACATATGGTTCAGTGCTATCTATCCTTTCTATGAAAGTAAACACTATGACCACAATCAAATAAGACTTATACAAGTGACAGGAGACACTAAACTTGAGGGCTATAGTGGATGTTGGTGTCGAGTCTTGGTTTTCTTTTGATTTCATCTTTTTTGATGACATGTCTTTTAGCTTTTCCGGTATGTCTCTGACTAGAGATTCTATCTCCAGGATGTCTTTGACTAGAAAGGCGAGGATGGGGTATCGTCACCTATTTTTCTTTGCTGTCTATGGATTGTCTCTTAGTAATGCTATGACTTGTCCAAGGATATGAGGACACTATGAGTCTAGTATGAACTGGGGCATTCCTTGTTTGTGACTGTCTTATCTCCATGCAAACAGGTACAATGACTTTTTGGGTCAAACATATGCCTCGATTGTCATAACCTACTTGCCATAATAAAGCTCAATGATGATAACGCACAAGAAGCTCTTTCACCTTCATATCTTTTGTCTTTCATTCCCCTTTCTTGATTGACTTCCATCATCCTTCTCGAGTTTGCGTAGCCTGCTATCATATGACTGAGTATAATGACACACCAAAAACATTTGCATTTCATATAGTTGCACCTGCATTATCACATGTTAAGCATTCCATACATACATATAGATATCACAAATGCATCACATCTTGCGCACAACAACTGTTAGCAACAAATTACATTTTGCATTATCATATTCATCTGCATTTCATACATTCACATTTGCATCATGCATACACATATAAAACATAAAAGAACACAAAAATACATTGCATTGCATCACATACATATTTGCATCCATAGCATAAAACAAACATCACATAAGAACATCTCATCACATAGGTACACATGCATATAGCTGTCGCAAAAAATGAATCATCTCATATAAATCAAAAGTGTCATGATACAATGATGTCAAAATCATATGGCTACAAAAGCACTCGCAGGTGTCTACAATACAAAAATGGTACAAAACTGATACAAAGGGAGCCCTCTATGGCTATGATGAACTCCCTCCCTCGGAGCCGCTTGGTGTCGATGGAATCTAAGCCCCTGAAGGACCCACCCTGGGATCATCCGGCTTGTCCCCTCTATCTGGTGGTGGCGGAGGACCCATAACCCCACCACTCGATGCCTGTCTCCTCCGGCTCCCCCCCATAGGTATCGTTGTACGCGATGGTCTATGGAAGCTCCTCGCCTACTAATCTGCTGGCACTGCACCATAGTAGAGGTCCCTCTAGTAGGCTATCTCCTCTCTTGCCCACAAGACATAAGCGTATCCTGCCCCTGTATCCTCAGCTGCCTGTCTCCCGGACCTCAGTGCTGTCTCAGCCTCTGTATAGCGCTGGATAGCCTGATCCCGCTCTTGCTCAGTATCTCTGAGCCTCGTCCTGAGCCGATCCCTCTCCCTCTCTAGCTCCTGGATCTCATCTGCCTGGCCCTGGCAGATCTCCCTCAGCTCTAGCAGCTCATCCTCCACTGGGTCCACCCCCTCTGCCTCTTCCTGTGGCTCCCCCTCTGCGGGTGCCTGCCCCTGTGCCTGTACCTGTACCTATACTGGTTCCTATACGGGTACCTGTCTCTGTCCCTGTCCCTGTATCTGTACCTACCTGGGACCCTGTGTTGCTGGCACCTGTAAAGGCAATCCACCGCGACCCCTCACCACCCGAGCCTGCCTCTCCTCTCCACCCTCCCTCCGAGGTGCAACCCGCCTCTCTCCAACTAATCCCCTCCTCCTCCGTCGACCTCTACCCGCATCACCTACACCATCCTCATCATCACCACCCCCATCTTCCTCCAATTCCTCTCCTGGATCTGTCAACCGTGGGAATGGATGCTCTGCCCAATAATCTGTATACTCGGCATCCATGCCGGCGTCCTCAATCTCAGGCCACATGTCCCAGGGTAGGGGCATCATCTCCACCAGCTGTGTCACTGCCTGATCATATGACAGCAACGGCCCAAACTGTGCCTGATCTCTAACTGTGTGGGCATACATGTCTGAGCCCTGGGGCATCCTCTGAATCTGACCAAACTGTCGGCCAACCCTGTCCACCAGCTGTCTCTCTAGCACATAGGGCATCCGCCCAATCAGGTACCTGCTCCGGAAGGTGTAGGGCAGCTCAACTGCATCATCCTCCCACTCCTCGCAGCCTAGATATGGTCTCCATATGACCACATCAATGTCGTCTATCACTCGCCACCAATGCTCTAGCCTGCCAATCCGTGGCTGTGATGTGATCATGTCATACAAATGAACAAAGCTGCGTCCATGCCCCCTACCCCTGAAGTGTATCAGTCAGGTAACCAATAGATGCTCGTAGGCCCATACTTGCAACAATGTCACTCCGCAGCCCAATCCTACAGATCCATGGTACACGAACTGATGAAGCTCATAATACAAATGGGCCAGCACACACGGTCCCCAGGCATATCTGGTTTGCTGTGTCACCAGTGTTTCCAATGCTCCTCCCCAGCCCACAGCCAAACCTCGTGTCGCCCACTCCGGACACAGGAACCCACTGATAGCTCCTCCGGTCACTACCGGCAATGCCAATCCTGTGGCTGTCATGGTGTTCCATGCCACATGTCCTGCCCTCATCTCCAGTCCAGGGTCTTGGAATACTCATCTCAAGGCCTCTCTGTCTCCATCTCGATCGTATGGGATCAGCTCCCCATCGATCGGTATCTGCAATATCCTGTACACATCCTCCAGGGTGACTGTCATCTCACCCATCAGCAAATGAAATGTGCACGTCTCAGAGTGCCATCTCTCAGCCAGCGCAGTCAGCAAACCCATGTTTGCCCAAAACTCAGGCACATACAGTACATGTCTCAATCCCATCTCCTCGATGGCAGCTTTGTCCTCAAATGACAACTCAGGTCGCAACCTCTGTGTCGACGGGAATCTCTCCCGTGACTTCAACATCGGCAAATACTCTTGCAGTCAAGCAAATCAATCATGTCAATCATAGAGGCATTCACTATTTATCACAAAATGCTACTTGCTATCTAAATGCATATGGTTATCTATCCTAGTGACACTCATTGTTCATCACAAAGTGTTGCTATTTATCCTAGTGGTACTCCCTGTTCATCACAAAGTACTACGTGTGTGACACTCACTGTTCATCACAAAGTGTTACTCACATTTGCACCCCCTGTTCATCACAAAGTGTTGCTCATACTCTAGGACTCCCTGTTCATCGCAAAGTACTCTATCTTGGTACTCACTATTCATCACAAAGTGCCTTGATCTATCCTAGTCTTCCTAGAGGACCTGCTTGAGTGTATCCTCTCAGCAGCTTATCCAATCGACAATGTATGTTCATCACAGAACTGCCGATTTGACCTAGAAGATGCAAATTCATACTTTTCAAACGCAAGCACGCTTACATGACATAAACGCGCTCAAGGATTGCATAGACGCGCCTGAAAAACATAAACGCGCCTTCTTGACACAGACGTGCCTATGCTCTGCACAGACGCGCCTGGGAGACACAGATGTGCCTTCTTGGCACAAATGCGCCTGCACAACACAGACGCAGCCGCATTTGACACAAACGTGGGTTCAAATGCAGACGCACCTGGCACAAACACAGACGTGCCTCGCGACCACAGACGCACCTGGCACCAACACAGACGCGCCTGGACGTTTTTTTGACACTTTTTGGACCCTAGTCTAAGCGCATTTATGACCCTATCTAGCATGCATTAATGACAAAATTAAATGCATCAAAGTACGAGGAGGTTTGGTGGTACTTACCGGCTCTCCTGCCTCTGCTGGCCTCTGAAATCGGCGAACGCGGTTGAATCTGTGAGTGAAGGCCATCGCTGCTGACTGCTCCTGCTCTATTTTTGCTCTGCAATATGCTCTTGTGGATGTGTAGATGACAATGAGGATGTATTTTCCCCGTGGTCTATCTTATAGCCTATCCTAGCCCTCGCCTTCATTTCCTGAGTCAGTCTTCTGTATCCCATGACTTTGTCACTTTTTCCGGTCAATCCATTCTAGCTTTTCTTTCTTATCGAGAGATTGCCTTTGATCTTTTCAGACATTTTCATCCAATCTCTCGAGGGGGCATATCATTCCCATTCTGGGGCAACTCTGTATCAGTTCATCTTATCTTCTTTGAAACAACGCGACAAGCCGCATTGTCTCAAAGAGGGGCAAAATGTAGACACCTAAAATTGTCCTGTCTAATTAAATAAATATTTTATTTATTTAATTATCTAAGCTTAATTCTTCTATTAATTAAATAAATCTTTATTTATTTAATTAATTCATTTATCCTCTTCTAGCCTTATTTCTCATTTAAATAAATACTTTTATTTATTTAAATTATCATTTTCCTAAATTAAATAAATATTTTTATTTATTTAATTATCCCACTTCTTCTATTAATTAAATAAAATCTTTATTTATTTAATTAATTCATTAACCTTTTCTACCCATGACACATGTCATTCATCTCTTAATTCCTACACTACCTACCCCTTTCATTATTTTATTATTTCCTTTACCTACCCTCTAATCATAGCCGACCTCCTTTTACACCTCTCAATCTTATCCCTCCATTTCATATTGTGTCTTCTATTTAAGGAGATGCTTCCTTCATTGTCAAACCCTAATCACCCTAATCATTCTAATCAATTATCCTAATCACTCTAATGAGGCATCCTAATGACTTGATCAATTGACTACACTAAGATCCTACTTGCAACCACATTCCATTCTTTGTTGAGCTCTTGTGCATATAAAATCTGAGAGAAAATATATCAAGCAAGATCAATGGAGATAGGAAGAATGGAGATCAAAACCCTATTGGACATGTGATGGTATAATCTTTGTGATTTCATTTGATTTGCATTGTCTTAGGTAATCTTCATATGTTATGGTGGATCTTTGTTGTTGTTAGGCTAGGGTTTTGTGGTTGAATTCATTTAGCCTTTCAATATTGTTATTATTGTTATCCATTTTCACCATATACACCAATAATATGACTTGGTGCATGATTCCTTCTGACATACTTGGCTAATACAAGCTCGGTAGGCTCTGTATGATCTTCTTCATCACTCAGTAACTGGATATTCTCTTCATTTCCTTCAGCGGTCTTCTTGGTAGAACTTCTCAGTTGAACATAGACAAATCCTTCATAATCTTTTGGTTCTTTGGAATTTCCTTCATCATTTCTTTCTGCAAATTCATCAATTTTCACATTTTCACTTTCTACTATTTTGTTAGATGATTTGATCAGACATTTAAATGCTTTGCTTTTAGAAGAATAACCTAGAAATGTTCCTTCTTCACTTTTCTGATCAAACTTAACATTTCTGTCATCTTTGTGAACATAGCATCTACTTCCAAAGATTTTAAAATAACTTACATTAGGTTTCTTGTCATACTAGATTTCATAAGGTTTCTTCAAAGTTCCTTTCTTCAGTTGTACTCGGTTCAGGGTGTAAACTGCTGTGATTATTGCTTCTCTCCAAAATATTTGTGGAACTTTCTTTTCAATCATCAGGGTTCTTGCACAATCCACAATAGATCTGTTTCTTCTCTCAGCTATCCCATTTTGCTGTGGAGTTCTCGATGTAGAGACTTGTCTTTTTATACCATGATCATTGCAGAATAAGTTGAACTCATCAGAGGTAAACTCTCCTCCTCTATCTAATCTACGACATTTCAGTTGTCTTCCTGTTTAATTTTCAACTCTTGCCTTGTACCATTTAAACATTTGAAAAGCTTCTGATTTTTCTTTTGGAAACATTACTGACATCATCCTTGAGTAATCATCCACAAATAATATGAAATATTTATCACCATAATAACTTTGAACTTTCATAGGACCACAAAGATCAGTATGCACAAGATCTAAAATTCCCTTAGAAGTGTAGGACTTACTTGTAAAGCTTGATTTTGTCATCTTACCCGTATGGCATCCTCGACACTTAGCATTCTCAGGTTTCTCAAGACTCGATAGACCTCTTACTCGGTGCTTCTTACTTATTTTGATTAGATTATCAAAATTTACATGACAAAACCTTTTATGCCATAACCAGGTATCATCTATCTTTGCATATAGACAATTATTCTGAGTTGAGTCAAGGTCAAATGTGTTACCTCTTGTTTGTGTCCTGGTAGCAGCTAACTTTCCATGCTTGTCATGAACTTTGACAATTCCTTTTTGAAATTCTATTCGGTAACATGTGCTGTTTAGCTATGCTACACTCAACAAATTGTATTTCAAACCTTCAACCCAATAAACATCATTACATTTAGCATTGTCAAGAAGTGTTATGGATCCTTTACCTCTTACCGGACATGGTGCATCATTAGCAAATCTTACATAGCCTCCATCATAATCATCTAATTTAACAAACTTGTTTTTATCACCTGTCATGTGATGTGAGCATCCACTATCTATGATCCAAGAATCATTAGTATTTATATGAGATATTAAAGCTTTTTCTTCATACCTTTCTTCATCTGATCCATCTTTAATAGCCACATAAACAACTTCCTCTGTATTAGTTTCATTTGATTTATCATCATTAGATTCCTCATCAGCTATTAGGCATGTCTTTTTATCTCTTCTCGTGAAGTCTCGGTAATCTCTCTTTTCACTAGATTCTTTGTCAGGACAGTTAGAAGCCATGTGTCTAATTCTATCACAGTTAAAACATTTCAAAGGAAACTTTCCTTTGTACTTACCTTTTCCTCCAGGTAGCCTTCTGGCTAATAGTGCTTCAAACTCTTCTTGCTTTCTAATTTCCTCATACAGTTTGTGTACAGCCTCCATGTTTTTGCGAAATCTTTCACTTGCTCCACTGTGATTCCCTTCAGAGTACTTATACTTTCTATCATTGTAATCATCAGATTCATCAATATGAAAATAACTAAATGCAGACTCAACTATATTTACCGAAGACCCACTGTTATCAAAGTTTCTTAACTCAAATGCATGTAGCTTACCAATAGTAGCATCTAAAGAAACTAGCATATTGGGTACAGACCTCATTTCATTGATTGCAGAGACTTGAACTGCATAAGCAAGTAGAAGGGTTCTCAATAACTTACTTGTTACATCCTTTTCTTCAATAGTTCCTCCTGCTCCTTTGATTTGGTTGACAATCTCCTTTAATCTTGTATTGTATTGAGTTATGATCTCACCTTCATTCATTCTCATAGATTCAAGTTGTCCTCTTAGACTATCCACTTTTGCTCTTTGAACATGTTCATCTCCACCATACACAGATATGAGCTTAGTCCACATTGCTTTAGCATCAATACATCCTTCTAGATTATTAAACTCTGAGTCGGTCAATGCAAATGTTATTTCAATCATTGCTTGAATATGTTCTTGCTTTGCCTTTGTCTCTTCAATTGTCAATGGATAGGTTCTCATTGTGATGAAATCATTCTCCAGATAATAGACAACATATTCTCCAATTCCTGATAAGTGCAGCTTCATCCTTTTTTGCCATGTAGAGAAACTTGACTTGTTCAGCTTCGGTGCATCCCTCTTATACATCTTTGGATCTTTAACTCAAGTGCCTTTAAACTTTTTCTTCCAGAGTCTAGAGCTCTGATACCAATTGATAGTTTTGATAATAATATGATTAGTACAAATGCCAAGATAACAATATGAGAGGGGGGGTGAATCATTCAAACTTAATCTTCCATAAAAACAACAGATTCAACCTCGGTAACCTTATCAGAAAAATAGTAATGCATGCAGACTCATAAATAGATAAGATCACAAAACATATAACACCAGATTTAACGTGGAAGCCCAAATAGGGAAAAACCACTGTGAGATTTCGGACCCACTAAGAAATATACTCTTCTAGAGTATGCTTGGTTAAAAGCAAATCCTATTAAAGATTACAAACACATTGCTAGATGTTACCCGGTTAAGGGATTTCCCTCAAATCTGTTAGGATCTTCACTTTGTTAGAAGTGACCTTGTTAAAGAATTTCAAACACTCAATCAGAATGTCACCTTGCTAGAGTGTTTTTCAAATAAGACTGTTAAGTCCACTCGGTTAAGAGATTTTCTGTTACTTCACAAAATAACAGTAATAAAAATATATTTGCAACTTCACATCTGAAATGTTAAAGCAGATTCTTATTTGCTCAATACAATCAATTCATAGAAATTATCTTGTCCCTCTACTAGGCTCTATACTCTATTATCAAAATAGGTCTTCAAACTTCTGTGCTTGGTAAACACTATGTAGCATCCCTGTGCATACACTTGCCCACATACATTGTTTATCAACAGTTCCCTATTTATAAACAATCTTTCAACCAGTTAATCTCCTTGATCACATTTCCCATGATCAATCATAGCCATCAGATCTTCAATTAGATTCTATGTATCCTTCGATCTGAAAACATTTTACCTCGCCTTGGAACTTGTGTTCCTTCCCAGGAACTTGTGCTAGGGTATTGTGGTTCAATCTGAGCTGTAGATCTTCCTGCCGATCTTTCATTACCATAGATTCTTAACAAACTTCATGTACGGCTTACCAATCATTTAATCAACTCCAGCTCATAAACTTCCTTCATTAAATAATGCTTTTATTCATCCAATGCATTTTGTTACAGCTCAGTTGCAACTCGGTAAATACTAAACTTTACTCGGTAGACATTCCACCTTCATTAACCGATAGCGATAACCTTAGGGTTTACCGACTAGGTTCTTTGCTTGGTGACATAGTATAGTATTAACCTTATAAATAATAGCATATGTAGGATATCAAAACGATCTAAACATCATGATCTCATCATTGTCTAACTCGGTAATAGTTGCCCATTGAATAACTTATTTCTCCCCTTATTCTTCACATTCTTTCTGTGTCTTTTACCGACATCTTTATACTCATCAAATCATACTTCTTAAGATATGGCAACATCATACTGAATTAGAAAATCAATTTCTTGACATCAATGACAAAATAATAATATTAAGATAGTGAACATCCTTAATCAGTTATATCCATAGTCATCAACAACCTTCTCAATATCCTTATTGAAATGTCAACAATTTGTCATTGTAATTGGAATGCCAACAATCTCCCTTGTCTGTTATAATGCCAACAATCTCCCCCTTTGACATTGATGGAAAAACCAATTGATTTGACCTTATTGATTTCGATTCAGATTGCTGAAATGCTGAAATGCTCTCCCTTTGTCATAAGTCTCCTTCTCGGTTTTGAAATGTAGTCTTCTCCTTTGGTCAGTAGACTTCTCCCCCATCAATTAGTCTTCTCCCCCTTTGACAACAATGCCAAAAATGAAGAAAACTAAAACATAATTTCTTCCACTGAGAAGTGAATTCCTTGCTGTTATGTATCAACTCAGTCTCGATCAGAGCATTTTGTCTTCAATTCCTGTTCCCTATTATTGTTTCCTGCACACCTTTAGAAAACTTCCTAAAGTGTGTAAATCAACATCAACTCCTAAAAGATATTCTGTAGAGTCATCGAATTGATGCCTTCACCGAACTTGGTCAGTGAATGAAAGATAGGGGTAGGCTCCATAACTAACTTATGAGATACTCAAAAGTTTCCCTTAGCAGTGGCTTGGTGAAGATATCTGCTATTTGTTCCTTTGTGCTAACATACTCCAAAACCACTTTCTTCTCTTGAACTTCTTCTCTAAGATAATGATACTTGACAGAGATGTGCTTTGTCTTAGAGTGCATAACAGGATTCTTTTAAATGTTTATGACACTAGTATTATCACAAAATATAGTTACTGGCTCGGTGACTTGCTCATTTATGCCTTCCAATAGTTGTTTGATCCATGCTATATTGGTATAATTCAATGCTGCAGCAACATATTCAGCTTTTGTTGTTGACTGTGAAACACATCCTTGTTTCTTGCTAAGCTAACTCACTAGTATTTCTCCTAAAAAGAAAGCTCCTCCACTTGTGCTTTTCCTGTCATCAATGTTGCCTGCCCAATCAGCATCAGTATAAACTTTTAAATCAAAAACATTTCCTTTTCGATATACTAAGCCATAATCTTCAGTGCCTTTCAAGTATCTGAAAATTCTTTTGATTGTTGTCATGTGTGTTTCCTTGGGATCTGCAGAGAATCTTGCAACTATATCAACTGCATGTGCTATATCTGGCCTGCTGTGAACAACATATTGCAACTTTCCAATCATAGATCAGTAAAGTGTCTCATCAACAGATGTAGATTCATCATTCTTTGATAGTTTACAGTTGGCAGTCATAGGAGTGCTTACTGGTTTTGAATCCTCCATTCCAAATTTCTTCAAGATTTCCTTTATGTACTTGGATTGGGTAATGAAAATCTCATCTTTCATTTGCAGTATCTGTAGACCTATAAAATACTTTATCTCACCGATTAACGACATCTCAAATTCTTTGCTCATTTTATTTCCAAAGTTCTTACATAGAGAGCCATTTCCACAAAAGATAATATCAAAAAATATGGCTGAGATCAGTATTCCATTTTCATCATTCTTCATGTACATATTGTTGTTTTCACTTGTTCTTATAAAACCAATTTTGATCAAATATGAGTGAAATCTCTCATACCATTCTCTAGGTGCTTGTTTCAAACCATATAAAGCTTTGTTCAATTTACATACCTGATCAATATTTTCTCCTTCAACAAATCCTTCAGGTTGTTCAATGAAAACTTCTTCTTCTAATATACCATTCAGAAATGCAGATTTGACATCTATTTGATATACCTTGAAATTTTTGTAAGCAGCATATGCCAACAATGTTCTTATTCCTTCAAGTCTTGCCACGGGTGCAAAAGTCTCACCATAATCAATTCCCTCTTCTTGAGCATAACCTTTGCAAACTAGTCTTTCTTTATTCTGAATGACCTCTCAGTTTTCATTTAGCTTGTTTCTGAAAATCCACTTTGTACTGATTACATTTTTGTCCTTCGATCTTGGGACTAGTGTCCATGTGTCATTCTTCTCGATTTGGTCAATCTCTTCTGTCATACAATTTATCCAATCTCACTGTTAAATGCCTTTTTCACTATTCTCGGTTCAAATTCAGATATCAGACATGTGTGCTGTCTCAGTTTGTTCCTTGTCATCAGTAGATCATTCTTATCTCCTATAATATGACTTGGTGCATGATTCCTTCTGACATACTTGGCTAATACAAGCTCGGTAGGCTCTGTATGATCTTCTTCATCACTCAGTAACTGGATATTCTCTTCATTTCCTTCAGCAGTCTTCTTGGTAGAACTTCTCAGTTGAAAATAGACAAATCCTTCATAATCTTTTGGTTCTTTGGAATTTCCTTCATCATTTCTTTCCACAAATTCATCAATTTTCACATTTTCACTTTCTACTATTTTGTTAGATGATTTGGTCAGACATTTAAATGCTTTGCTTCTAGAAGAATAACCTAGAAATGTTCCTTCTTCACTTTTCTGATCAAACTTACCATTTCTGTCATCTTTGTGAACATAGCATCTACTTCCAAAGATTTTAAAATAACTTACATTAGGTTTCTTGTCATACCAGATTTCATAAGGTTTCTTCAAAGTTCCTTTCTTCAGTTGTACTCGGTTCAGGGTGTAAACTGCTGTGCTTATTGCTTCTCTCCAAAATATTTGTGGAACTTTCTTTTCAATCAACAGGGTTCTTGCACAATCCACAATAGATCTGTTTCTTCTCTTAGCTATCCCATTGTGCTGTGGAGTTCTCGATGTAGAGACTTGTCTTTTTATACCATGATCATTGCAGAATAAGTTGAACTCATCAGAGGTAAACTCTCTTCCTCTACCTGATCTAAGACATTTCAGTTGTCTTCCTATTTAATTTTCAACTCTTGCCTTGTACCATTTAAACATTTGAAAAGCTTCTGATTTTTCTTTTAGAAACATTACTGACATCATCCTTGAGTAATCATCCACAAATAATATGAAATATTTATCACCATAATAACTTTGAACTTTCATAGGACCACAAAGATCAGTATGCACAAGATCTAAAATTCCCTTAGAAGTGTAGGACTTACTTGTAAAGCTTGATCTTGTCATCTTACCCGCATGGCATCCTCGACACATAGCATTCTCAGGTTTCTCAAGACTCGATAGACCTCTTACTTGGTGCTTCTTACTTATTTTGATTAGATTATAAAAATTTACATGACAAAACCTTTTATGCCATAACCAGGTATCATCTATCTTTGCATATAGACAATTATTCTGAGTTGAGTCAAGGTCAAATGTGTTACCTCTTGTTTGTGTCCCGGTAGCAGCTAACTTTCCATGCTTGTCATGAACTTTGACAATTCCTTTTTGAAATTCTATTTGGTAACCTGTGTTGTTTAGCTATGCTCCACTCAACAAATTGTATTTCAAACCTTCAACCCAATAAACATCATTACATTTAGCATTGTCAAGAAGTGTTATGGATCCTTTACCTCTTACTGGACATGGTGCATCATTACCAAATCCTACATAGCCTCCATCATAATCATCTAATTTAACAAACTTGTTTTTATCACCTGTCATGTGATGTGAGCATCCACTATCTATGATCCAAGAATCATTAGTATTTATATGAGATATTAAAGCTTTTTCTTCATACCTTTCTTCATCTGATCCATCTTTAATAGCCACATAAACAACTTCCTCTGTATTAGTTTCATCTGATTTATCATCATTAGATTCCGCATCAGCTATTAGGCATGTCTTTTTATCTCTTCTCGTGAAGTCTCGGTAATCTCTCTTTTCACTAGATTCTTTGTCAGGACAGTTAGAAGCCATGTGTCCAATTCTATCACAGTTAAAACATTTCAAAGGCAACTTTCCTTTGTACTTACCTTTTCCTCTCGGTAGCCTTCTGGCTAATAGTGCTTCAAACTCTTCTTGCTTTCTAATTTCCTCATATAGTTTGTGTACCTCCTCCATGTTTTTGAGAAATCTTTCACTTGCTCGACTGTGATTCCCTTCAGAGTACTTATACTTTCTATCATTGTAATCATCAGATTCATCAATATGAAAAGAACTAAATGCAGACTCAACTATATTTACCGAAGACCCACTGTTATCAAAGTTGCTTAACTCAAATGCATTTAGCTTACCAATAGTAGCATTTGAAGAAATTATCATATTGGGTACAAACCTCAATTCATTGATTGCAGAGACTCAGATTGCATAAGCAGGTAGAAGGGTTCTCAATAACTTACTTGTTACATCCTTTTTTTCAATAGTTCCTCCTGCTCCTTTGATTCGGTTGACAATCTACTTTAATCTTGTATTGTACTGAGTTATGTTCTCACCTTCATTCATTCTCATAGATTCAAGTTGTCCTCTTAGACTATCCACTTTTGCTCTTTGAACATGTTCATCTCCACCATACACAGATATGAGCTTAGTCCACATTGCTTTAGCATCAATACATCCTTCTAGATCATTAAACTCTGAGTCGGTCAATGCAGATGTTATTTCAATCATTGCTTGAATATGTTCTTGCTTTGCCTTTATCTCTTCAATTGTCAATGGATAGGTGCTCATTGTGATGAATTCATTCTCCAGATAATAGGCAACATATTCTCCAATTCCTGATAAGTGCAGCTTCATCCTTTTTTGCCATGTAGAGAAACTTGACTTGTTCAGCTTCGGTGCATCCCTCTTATACATCTTTGGATCTTTAACTCAAGTGCCTTTAAACTTTTTCTTCCAGAGTCTAGAGCTCTGATACCAATTGATAGTTTTGATACTAATATGATTAGTACAAATGCCAAGCTAACAATATGAGAGGGGGGGTGAATCATTCAAACTTAATCTTCCATAAAAACAACAGATTCAACCTCGGTAACCTTATCAGAAAAACAGTAATGCATGCAGACTCATAAATAGATAAGATCACAAAACATATAACACCAGATTTAACGTGGAAGCCCAAATAGGGAAAAACCACTGTGAGATTTCGGACCCACTAAGAAATATACTCTTCTAGAGTATGCTTGGTTAAAAGCAAATCCTATTAAAGATTACAAACACATTGCTAGATGTTACCCGGTTAAGGGATTTCCGTCAAATCTGTTAGGATCTTCACTTTGTTAGAAGTGACCTTGTTAAAGAATTTCAAACACTCAATCAGAATGTCACCTTGCTAGAGTGTTTTACAAATAAGACTGTTAAGTCCACTCGGTTAAGAGATTTTCTGTTACTTCACAAAATAACAGTAATAAAAATATATTTGCAACTTCACATCTGAAATGTTAAAGCAGATTCTTATTTCCTCAATACAATCAATTCATAGGAATTATCTTGTCCCTCTACTGGGCTCTATACTCTATTATCAAAACAGGTCTTCAAACTTCTATGCTTGGTAAACACTATGTAGCATCCCTGTGCATACACTTGCCCGCATACATTGTTTATCAATAGTTCCCTATTTATAAATAATTTTTCAACCAGTTAATCTCCTTGATCACATTTCCCATGATCAATCATAGCCATCCGATCTTCAATTAGATTCTATGTATCCTTCGATCTGAAAACATTTTACCTCGCCTTGGAACTTGTGTTCCTTCCTAGGAACTTGTGCTAGGGTATTGTGGTTCAATCTGAGCTGTAGATCTTCCTGCCGATCTTTCATTACCATAGATTCTTAACAAACTTCATGTACGGATTACCAATCATTTAATCAACTCCAGCTCATAAACTTCCTTCATTAAATAATGCTTTTATTCATCCAATGCTTTTTGTTACAGCTCGGTTGCAACTCGGTAAATACTAAACTTTACTCGGTAGACATTCCACCTTCATTAACTGATAGCGATAACCTTAGGGTTTACCGACTAGGTTCTTTGCTTGGTGACATAGTATAGTATTAACCTTATAAATAATAGCATATGTAGGATATCAAAACGATCTAAACATCATGATCTCATCATTGTCTAACTCGGTAATAGTTGCCCATTGAATAACTTATTTCTCCCCTTATTCTTCACATTCTTTCTGTGTCTTTTACCGACATCTTTATACTCATCAAATCATACTTCTTAAGATATGGCAACATCATACTGAATTAGAAAATGAATTTCTTGACATCAATGAAAAAATAATAATATTAAGATAGTGAACATCCTTAATCAGTTATATTCATAGTCATCAACAACCTTCTCAATATCCTTATTGAAATGTCAACAATCTCTCATTTTAATTGGAATGCCAACAATCTCCCTTGTCTGTTATAATGCCAACAATCTCCCCCTTTGACATTGATGGCAAAACCAATTGATTTGACCTTACTGATTCCGATTCAGATTGCTGAAATGCTGAAATGCTCTCCCTTTGTCATAAGTCTCCTTCTCGGTTTTGAAATTTAGTCATCTCCTTTGGTCAGTAGACTTCTCCCCCATTCATTAGTCTTCTCCCCCTTTGACAACAATGCCAAAAATGAAGAAAACTAAAACGTAATTTCTTCCACTGAGAAGTGAATTCCTTGCTGTTATGTATCAACTCAGTCTCGATCAGAGCATTTTGTCTTCAATTCCTGTTCCCTATTATTGTTTCCTGCACACCTTTAGAAAACTTCCTAAAGTGTGTAAATCAGCATCATCTCCTAAAAGATATTCTGTAGAGTCATCGAATTAATGCCTTCCCCGAACTTGGTCAGTGAATGAAAGATAGGGGTAGGACCCATAACTGACTTATGAGATACTCAAAAGTGTCCCTTAGCAGTGGCTTGGTGAAGATATCTGCTATTTGTTCCTTTGTGCTAACATACTCCAAAACCACTTTCTTCTCTTGAACTTCTTCTCTAAGATAATGATACTTGACAGAGATGTGCTTTGTCTTAGAATGCATAACAGGATTCTTTGAAATGTTTATGACACTAGTATTATCACAAAATATAGTTACTGGCTCGGTAACTTACTCATTTATGCCTTCCAACAGTTGTTTGATCCATGCTATATTGGTATAGATCAATGCTCCAGCAACATATTCAGCTTTTGTTGTTGACTGTGAAACACATCCTTGTTTCTTGCTAAGCCAACTCACTTGTCTTTCTCCTAAAAAGAAATCTCCTCCACTTGTGCTTTTCCTGTCATCAATGTTGCCTGCCCAATCAGCATCAGTATAAACTTTTAAATCAAAAACATTTCCTTTCCGATATACTAAGCCATAATCTTCAGTGCCTTTCAAGTATCTGAAAATTCTTTTGGTTGCTATCATGTGTGTTTCCTTGGGATCTGCAGAGAATCTTGCAACTATACCGACTGCATGTGCTATATCTGGCCTGCTGTGAACAACATATTGCAACTTTCCAATCATAGATCAGTAAAGTGTTTCATCAACAGATGCAGATTCATCATTCTTTGATAGTTTACAGTTGGTAGTCATAGGAGTGCTTACTGGTTTTGAATCCTCCATTCCAAATTTCTTCAAGATTTCCTTTATGTACTTGGATTGGGTAATGAAAATATCATCTTTCATTTGCAGTATCTGTAGACCTATAAAATACTTTATCTCACCGATTAATGATATCTCAAATTCTTTGCTCATTTTATTTCCAAAGTTCTTGCATAGAGGGCCATTTCCACAAAAGATAATATCAAAAAATATGGCTGAGATCAGTATTCCATTTTCATCATTCTTCATGTACATATTGTTGTTTTCACTTGTTCTTATAAAACCAATTTTGATCAAATATGAGTGCAATCTCTCATACCATGCTCTAGGTGCTTGTTTCAAACCATATAAAGCTTTGTTCAATTTACATACTTGATCAATATTTTTTACTTCAACAAATCCTTCAGGTTGTTCAATGAAAACTTCTTCTTCTAATATACCATTCAGAAATGCAGATTTGACATCTATTTGATATACCTTGAAATTTTTGTAAGCAGCATATGCCAACAATGTTCTTACTCCTTCAAGTCTTGCCACGGGTGCAAAAGTCTCACCATAATCAATTCCCTCTTCTTGAGCATAACCTTTGCAAACTAGTCTTTCTTTATTCTGAATGAGCTCTCCTTTTTCATTTAGCTTGTTTCTGAAAATCCACTTTGTACCGATTACATTTTTGTCCTTCGATCTTGGGACTAGTGTCCATGTGTCATTCTTCTTGATTTGATCAATCTCTTCTGTCATAGCATTTATCCAATCTCACTGTTAAATTCCTCTTTCACTATTCTCGATTCAAATTCAGATATCAGACATGTGTTCTGTCTCAGTTTGTTCCTTGTCATCACTAGATCATTCTTATCTCCTATAATATGACTTGGTGCATGATTCCTTCTGACATACTTGGCTAATACAAGCTCGGTAGGCTCTGTATGATCTTCTTCATCACTCAGTAACTAGATATTCTCTTCATTTCCTTCAATAGTCTTCTCGATAGAACTTCTCGGTTGAACATAGACAAATACTTCATAATCTTCTAGTTCTTTGGAATTTCCTTCATCATTTCTTTCTGCAAATTCATCAATTTTCACATTTGCACTTTCTATTATTTTGTTAGATGATTTGATCAGACATTTAAATGCTTTGCTTCTAGAAGAATAACCTAGAAATGTTCCTTCTTCACTTTTCTGATCAAACTTACCATTTCTGTCATCTTTGTGAACATAGCATCTACTTCCAAAGATTTTAAAATAACTTACATTAGGTTTCTTGTCATACCAGATTTCATAAGGTTTCTTCAAAGTTCCTTTCTTCAGTTGTACTCGGTTCAGGGTGTAAACTGCTGTGCTTATTGCTTCTCTCCAAAATATTTGTGGAACTTTCTTTTCAATCATCAGGGTTCTTGCACAATCCACAATAGATCTGTTTCTTCTCTCAGCTATCCCATTTTTCTGTGGAGTTCTCGATGTAGAGACTTGTCTTTTTATACCATGATCATTGCAGAATAAGTTGAACTCATCAGAGGTAAACTCTCCTCCTCTATCTGATCTAAGACATTTCAGTTGTCTTCCTGTTTAATTTTCAACTCTTGCCTTGTACCATTTAAACATTTGAAAAGCTTTTGATTTTTCTTTTAGAAACATTACTGACATCATCCTTGAGTAATCATCCACAAATAATATGAAATATTTATCACCATAATAACTTTGAACTTTCATAGGACCACAAAGATCAGTATGCACAAGATCTAAAATTCCCTTAGAAGTGTACGACTTACTTGTAAAGCTTGATCTTTTCATCTTACCTGTATGGCATCCTCGACACATAGCATTCTTAGGTTTCTCAAGACTCGATAGACCTCTTACTTGGTGCTTCTTACTTATTTTGATTAGATTATCAAAATTTACATGACAAAACCTTTTATGCCATAACCAGGTATCATCTATCTTTGCATATAGACAATTATTCTGAGTTGAGTCAAGGTCAAATGTGTTACCTCTTGTTTGTGTCCCGGTAGCGGCTAACTTTCCATGCTTGTCATTAACTTTGAGAATTCCTTTTTTAAATTCTATTCGGTAACTTGTGTTGTTTAGCTGTGCTGCACTCAATAAATTGTATTTCAAACCTTCAACCCAATAAACATCATTACATTTAGCATTGTCAAGAAGTGTTATGGATCCTTTACCTCTTACCGGACATGGTGCATCATTATCAAATCTTACATAGCCTCCATCATAATCATCTAATTTAACAAACTTGTTTTTATCACCTGTCATGTGATGTGAGCATCCACTATCTATGATCCAAGAATCATTAGTATTTATATGAGATATTAAAGCTTTTTCTTCATACCTTTCTTCATCTGATCCATCTTTAATAGCCACATAAACAACTTCCTCTATATTAGTTTCATCTGATTTATCACCATTAGATTCCTCATCAGCTATTAGGCATGTCTTTTTATCTCTTCTCGTGAAGTCTCGGTAATCTCTCTTTTCACTAGATTCTTTGTCAAGACAGTTAGAAGCCATGTGTCCAATTCTATCACAGTTAAAACATTTCAAAGGCAACTATCCTTTGTACTTACCTTTTCCTCTCGGTAGCCTTCTGGCTAATAGTGCTTCAAACTCTTCTTGCTTTCTAATTTCCTCATATAGTTTGTGTACCTCCTCCATGTTTTTGTGAAATCTTTCACTTGCTCCACTATGATTCCCTTCAGAGTACTTATACTTTCTATCATTGTAATCATCAGATTCATCAATATGAAAAGAACTAAATGCAGACTCAACTATATTTACCGAAGACCCACTGTTAGCAAAGTTGCTTAACTAAAATGCATGTAGCTTACCAATAGTAGCATCTAAATAAACTAGCATATTGGGTACAGACCTCAATTCATTGATTGCAGAGACTCGGATTGCATAAGCAGGTAGTAGGGTTCTCAATATATTACTTGTTACATCCTTTTCTTCAATAGTTCCTCCTGCTCCTTTGATTTGGTTGACAATCTCCTTTAATCTTGTATTGTACTGAGTTATGTTCTCACCTTCATTCATTCTCATAGATTCAAGTTGTCCTCTTAGACTATCCACTTTTTCTCTTTGAACATGTTCATCTCCACCATACATAGATATGAGCTTAGTCCACATTGCTTTAGCATCAATACATCCTTCTAGATCATTAAACTCTGAGTCGGTCAATGCAGATGTTATTTCAATCATTGCTTGAATATGTTCTTGCTTTGCCTTTATCTCTTCAATTGTCAATGGATAGGTGCTCATTGTGATGAAATCATTCTCCAGAAAATAGACAACATATTCTCCAATTCCTTATAAGTGCAGCTTCATCCTTTTTTGCCATGTAGAGAAACTTGACTTGTTCAGCTTTGGTGCATCCCTCTTATACATCTTTGGATCTTTAACTCAAGTGCCTTTAAACTTTTTCTTCCAGAGTCTAGAGCTCTGATACCAATTGATAGTTTTGATACTAATATGATTAGTACAAATGCCAAGCTAACAATATGAGAGGGGGGGTGAATCATTCAAACTTAATCTTCCATAAAAACAACAGATTCAACCTCGGTAACCTTATCAGAAAAACAGTAATGCATGCAGACTCATAAATAGATAAGATCACAAAACATATAACACCAGATTTAACGTGGAAGCCCAAATAGGGAAAAACCACTGTGAGATTTCGGACCCACTAAGAAATATACTCTTCTAGAGTATGCTTGGTTAAAAGCAAATCCTATTAAAGATTACAAACACATTGCTAGATGTTACCCCGTTAAGGGATTTCCCTCAAATCTGTTAGGATCTTCACTTTGTTAGAAGTGACCTTGTTAAAGAATTTCAAACACTCAATCAGAATGTCACCTTGCTAGAGTGTTTTACAAATAAGACTGTTAAGTCCACTCGGTTAAGAGATTTTCTGTTACTTCACAAAATAACAGTAATAAAAATATATTTGCAACTTCACATCTGAAATGTTAAAGGAGATTCTTATTTGCTCAATACAATCAATTCATAGAAATTATCTTGTCCCTCTACTGGGCTCTATACTCTATTATCAAAATAGGTCTTCAAACTTTTGTGCTCGGTAAACACTATGTAGCATCCCTGTGCATACACTTGCCCGCATACATTGTTTATCAACAGTTCCCTATTTATAAACAATCTTTCAACCAGTTAATCTCCTTGATCACATTTCCCATGATCAATCATAGCCATCAGATCTTCAATTAGATTCTATGTATCCTTCGATCTGAAAACATTTTACCTCGCCTTGGAACTTGTGTTCCTTCCTAGGAACTTGTGCTAGGGTATTGTGGTTCAATCTGAGCTGTAGATCTTCCTGCCGATCTTTCATTACCATAGATTCTTAACAAACTTCATGTACGGCTTACCAATCATTTAATCAACTCCAGCTCATAAACTTCCTTCATTAAATAATGCTTTTATTCATCCAATGCATTTTGTTACAGCTCGGTTGCAACTCGGTAAATACTAAACTTTACTCGGTAGACATTCCACCTTCATTAACCGATAGCGATAACCTTAGGGTTTACCGACTAGGTTCTTTGCTTGGTGACATAGTATAGTATTAACCTTATAAATAATAGTATATGTAGGATATCAAAACGATCTAAACATCATGATCTCATCATTGTCTAACTCGGTAATAGTTGCCCATTGAATAGCTTATTTCTCCCCTTATTCTTCACATTCTTTCTGTGTCTTTACCGACATCTTTATACTCATCAAATCATACTTCTTAAGATATGGCAACATCATACTGAATTAGAAAATCAATTTCTTGACTTCAATGACAAAATAATAATATTAAGATAGTGAACATCCTTAATCAGTTATATCCATAGTCATCAACAACCTTCTTAATATCCTTATTGAAATGTCAACAATCTCTCATTGTAATTGGAAAGCCAACAATCTCCCTTGTCTGTTATAATGCCAACAATCTCCCCCTTTGACATTGATGGCAAAACCAATTGATTTGACCTTATTGATTCCGATTCAGATTGCTGAAATGCTCTCCCTTTGTCATAAGTCTCCTTCTCGGTTTTGAAATGTAGTCTTCTCCTTTGGTCAGTAGACTTCTCCCCCATTCATTAGTCTTCTCCCCCTTTGACAACATTGCCAAAAATGAAGAAAACTAAAACATAATTTCTTCCACTGAGAAGTGAATTCTTTGCTGTTATGTATCAACTCAGTCTCGATTAGAGCATTTTGTCTTCAATTCCTGTTCCCTATTATTGTTTCCTACACACCTTTAGAAAACTTCCTAAAGTGTGTAAATCAACATCAACTCCTAAAAGATATTCTATAGAGTCATCGAATTGATGCCTTCACCGAACTTGGTCAGTGAATGAAAGATAGGGGTAGGACCCATAACTGACTTATGAGATACTCAAAAGTGTCCCTTAGCAGTGGCTTGGTGAAGATATCTGCTATTTGTTCCTTTGTGCTAACATACTCCAAAACCACTTTCTTCTCTTGAACTTCTTCTCTAAGATAATGATACTTGATAGGGATGTGCTTTGTCTTAGAGTGCATAACAGGATTCTTTGAAACGTTTATGGCAATAGTATTTTCACAAAATATAGTTACTTGCTCGGTAACTTGCTCATTTATGCCTTCCAACAGTTGTTTGATCCATGCTATATTGGTATAATTCAATGCTGTAGCAACATATTCAGCTTTTGTTGTTGACTGTGAAACACATCCTTGTTTCTTGCTAAGCCAACTCACTAGTCTTTCTCCTAAAAAGAAATCTCCTCCACTTGTGCTTTTCCTGTCATCAATGTTGCCTGCCCAATCAGCATCAGTATAAACTTTTAAATCAAAAACATTTCCTTTCTGATATACTAAGCCATAATCTTCAGTGCCTTTCAAGTATCTGAAAATTCTTTTGATTGCTGTCATGTGTGTTTCCTTGGGATCTGCAGAGAATCTTGCAACTATACTGACTGCATGTGCTATATCTGGCCTACTGTGAACAACATATGGCAACTTTCCAATCATAGATCAGTAAAGTGTCTCATCAACAGATGCAGATTCATCATTCTTTGATAGTTTACAGTTGGTAGTCATAGGAGTGCTTATTGGTTTTGAATCCTCCATTCCAAATTTCTTCAAGATTTCCTTTATGTACTTGGATTGGGTAATGAAAATCTCATCTTTCATTTGCAGTATCTGTAGACCTATAAAATACTTTATCCCATCGATTAATGACATCTGAAATTCTTTGCTCATTTTATTTCCTAAGTTCTTGCATAGAGAGCCATTTCCACAAAAGATAATATCAAAAAATATGGCTGAGATCAGTATTCCATTTTCATCATTCTTCATGTACATATTGTTGTTTTCACTTGTTCTTATAAAACCAATTTTGATCAAATATGAGTGCAATCTCTCATACCATGCTCTAGGTGCTTGTTTCAAACCATATAAAGCTTTGTTCAATATACATACCTGATCAATATTTTCTCCTTCAACAAATCCTTCAGTTTGTTCAATGAAAACTTCTTCTTCTAATATACCATTCAGAAATGCAGATTTGACATCCATTTGATATACCTTGAAATTTTTGTAAGCAGCATATGCCAACAATGTTCTTACTCCTTCAAGTCTTGCCACGGGTGCAAAAGTCTCACCATAATCAATTCCCTCTTCTTGAGCATAACCTTTGCAAACTAGTCTTGCTTTATTCCGAATGACCTCTCCTTTTTCATTTAGCTTGTTTCTGAAAATCCACTTTGTACTGGTTACATTTTTGTCCTTCGGTCTTGGGACCAGTGTCCATGTGTCATTCTTCTTGATTTGATCAATCTCTTCTATCATAGAATTTGTCCAATCTTCACTATTAAATGCCTCTTTCACTATTCTCGGTTCAAATTCAGATATCAGACATGTGTTCTGTCTGAGTTTGTTCCTTGTCATCACTGGATCATTCTTATCTCTTATAATCTGAGTTGATGCATGATTCCTTCTGACATACTTGGCTAATACAGGCTCGGTAGGCTCTGTATGATCTTCTTCATCACTCGGTAACTGGATATTCTCTTCATTTGCTTCAAAAGTCTTCTCGATAGAACTTCTCGGTTGAACATAGACAAATCCTTCATAATCTTCTAGTTCTTTGGAATTTCCTTCATCATTTCTTTCTGCAAATTCATTAATTTTCACATTTGCACTTTCTACTATTTTTTTAGACGATTTGATCAAACATTTAAATGCTTTGCTTCTAGAATAATAACCTAGAAAAGTTCCTTCTTCACTTTTCTCATCAAACTTACCATTTCTATCATCTTTGTGAACATAGGATCTACTTCCAAAGATTTTAAAATAACTTACATTAGGTTTCTTGTCATACCAGATTTCATAAGGTGTTTTCAAAGTTCCTTTCTTTAGTTGTACTCGATTCAGGGTGTAAACTGTTGTGCTTATTGCTTCTCTTCAAAATGTTTGTGGAACTTTCTTTTCAATCATCAGGGTTCTTGCACAATCACTCTGATTCAGCCCCCCCTCCCTTCTCAGAGTGAATCCACTTCCAATACTCTTATGCTTAAGGATTGACTAAACTTGTGATGGTTGGTTGATGGATGAGAACATAACCAACAATTGAACTTGAATTGAGATCCTATTTGATGTTTGATTGTATTGATTTTCCTTGATAAGCCAAGTTCTCAAGAAATAGTAATTCTGAAGCAAGTTGAACCTCTAGCTCAAGGAAATATGACCCTAATGATTAATTGACTAACTTAGAATTTACAAAGTTCATAAGAATGTGCTTGGATTGGGTGTTTGATTAGGATTTTTAAGTCCCGACTAAGTGATTTGAGGGTAGATATTGGTGGAGAGTGATTTGGTGGTATTCTTGATGCATTTAGGGTGATGCTTGACCTAAGAGGGTGAGTTTTTGATAATGTTTTTAAGGATAATATGACAAAAGTGCTAATAGATCTACCAAAAGATAGAGAAAATTTTCCCAAGTGATAATGATTATACCCACTGACAAAGTGAAAACACCTAAGGAGGGTTTTTCATATAGCACAGTTATTTTCTTCACAAATTTGTTTGTGCACATATCATTTATCACTTATATTCTCCATACACTGTTCTACCAAAATATTCTTGAAAGATATCACATTTATTCATTTCATATCTTCTCCACATACTTCTTATTGCATTTATATCTAAAATCCCTATATCTCTTATCAAATTTGCATATATTCTTTATCAAATCTGCATATATTTTTTATCCAAACTACCTATACTCTTAAATATACATATATTTCATTGCTACAATACTCTTCCTCAAATATATTGATATATCTATTCACAAAGTCTTCATAAATATTTTCACCAAGAGAGGCACCTCTTCATAATTTGCAATATTCTTCATTTTTATTTCTACTCTACTATAATAAATTAGAACATGATATATTTTTTTATGCTACACATCTAACACACATCTCATCCTCTAATAGTTTATAATATTAAGGTTGAACATTTTCTTAGAAAGTGTAATGCATTTATGTTTATGTTGATTTTCAGATCAAAAATTCTTAAACAATATGCATTTAATTTTATTTTGATAATATTAAGGTTGCGAATTTTCTTAAAAGTGTTATGAGGTTAGTATAAATTATTTTTACAAGTTTAGAAAGTGATATGATGATCGTTGAGAATTTGTTAAAAAAAATATGTACAAGCTAAGAATCAAACCTAGGATCACCTATTTGTTGCTAGAGTGTTCGGGGTTCCTATCCTAACCTAGCTTAATTCTGCTAACCTCAATATTAGTAAAGAAATAATATAATGAATAAAAATTAAAGACTAGAATCAATATTTTCACCTTGAAAATTTTTAAAGATAAAAATCCTAGCACAACAAAATAGTTTCTTTATTTCATAAAATTTAATCATTCTCTAATACAAGAAATAAATTTCATACTTTACCCTTAATCATGCAAGAATATTTCTAAATATATGAATTAATATGAATCATGAAGTGATAAACATAAGGAGCATTAGATAATATTCTAGAGTAGCACAGAGAAAAACTCAAAAAGTATACAACAAGCAAAGTATTTTAAATATGATGAAGTTTCCTAAGAACTATAAAACATGCAAATTATACAAAAAGTACTAGCATTCTTCCACTTGTTGAATACTTTGTGTAGGGACCTTTAATCCTAAACTATCAATTGTTTAGACAACCATCCCCATTTATATTCAATTGTTTAGACAACCATCCCCATTTATATTCAATAGACTCTGAAAATTTCTGAAAATACTCATAGCTTTATCAATGAATCAACGACATTCTTTTGTGTATCAACCTTTTCTAATAATACCTATTTTCATTCAAGTATTTATTTTGAAAAGATATGTTGTATTATAATATCCTTAAATAATGAAACATGATAAATATAATTCTTGAAAACATGATAAATATAATTCTTGACAATTATACTCTAATTGTCATTGTCAATTCATACAATTTTCTTTTTTCAAGCCAAATAATAAAGCACAACCTTTGTAACCAAACTACTTCCTTACATACATGAATAACTACAATTTACTCATCAAACTTACCACTCCTTGAAAACTATTGAATACATAAAGATATTTGTCTTCAACTTTATTAGAATCCATCTGTCCATCAACAAGACAAATAACCCCTAATATTGAATACATATAGATATTTTATCTTCTAATAACCTGATTAGAATCCATGTGTCCATCATCAAGAGAAGTAAACTCTACTAACGAGCACTAAGGGATTCTGTAACCGTAGCATTTGATTGAGATGATGGAGGGGAACTTTCTCCACGTACTTTGTACCCCACGTCTACGAATGCTGGCTGCAGAGGTTTCTGAAAATCAATCTCAGCTTTACTTAAAAGTATTGTCACAACCTCAGACATTGATGGCCTATGAGTGGTAGAACCTTGTATGCATTGAAGTGCAAGGTTTATCACCCTCAACACCTCTTCTTCACTGTACCCTTCAATCTTCTCTTTGCTTTCCGCCATCTCTAAAACCTTGTTTTCTTCGTGTAGGCTCCAAACCTGCGATAATTTTTTTTCGAAAATGATCAAGCTAATTAAGAGAGAATGATGAGATAAAATGATAGAAAAGAATACTATTAGAACAGTAAAATACCCATTCAAGCAGATATTGCTTATCAGGTGGTTGATTCAAGTCAATGCTTTTTCTGCCACTGACAATTTCAAGAACTACCACACCAAAGCTGTAGGTGTCAGCTTTCTCTGTTAATTGCCCATGGCCAGCATATTCAGGAGCGGTGTATCCTCTGCAAAGGAAAATTAAATAAAAATGATGTTACTATTTTTGTTAAAAATTTTGATAAGAAAGCAATGGAGTAAGGAGGGGTTTTCTCACAAGGTTCCTGCAAATTTTGTGCTAATATGGCTTTTATCATGTGGGAGAAGTCTTGCCAACCCAAAATCTGCTATTTTTGCCTCCAAGTTATGATCAACTAATATATTGCTTGATTTAATATCACGATGGATGATACAGATATGGAATTCCTCATGGAGATAGGCCAGACCACGAGCAGTGCCCAGGATAATGTTGAACCTTTCCTTCCAACCCAGATGTTTTTTATGTTCTCCTGCATGTAGAATAATTCACTAGAGTTTCAAATCCTATCATGTTTGCCGTAATAGACGAAAGAAGAAAAAGAGGAAAGTTAAGGAGCAGCAAACCAAATAATATTCTGTCGAGGCTGCCGATGGGCATGTACTCATAAACCAAGAGCCTTTCGTGGCCTTGTCTGCAACATCCAAGTAAACGCACAAGATTTTTGTGATGAACATTAGAAATGAGTTTCACTTCGCTTTCGAATTCAGCAATTGCACGGACAGAGCGACCTAATGTCAGCTTCTTTATTGCCACAACGTTGCCATTTTTCAAAGTACCCTTCAAACATCATTTGAATGGATTAGTACAGAAGCCTAACGAGGAAAGGAACCCAACATTTTAATAGATTGAAGGAACCCATCCTTTGAATAGATTGACACACAAGCCTATTGAGGGAAGAAATAAGTGATAATTTACCTTGAATACTTCACCAAACCCTCCTTGTCCAAGCTTATTTGCTTGATCAAAATTGTTGGTTTCCTTTTTCAGTATCTTGAAGTCAAAAGCTACCGGCCCACGAAGTTCTGTTGCTCCTTCAGTATCCGCTATAACATATGTTTCAGTTTGTTATATTAGTACTAATCAAGATCCAACTGACTTGCAAGACTTTTGCTTCCTTATCTATAATATATTAAATTTAGCCTTTAAGAGTTTACCTTCTTTCTGGCTTGGGCTTTATTATCTGCTTCCGGAAGAGAAGGAGACAAGTTATAAGGCCAACTAGAAATACCCCTCCCACAACACCAATTATTATCCAGACTGTAGAACTCGCCTTCTTCCCTGGAGGACAAAATGGAGAATACCTCAATTGTGAAAAAATCATTGTAAGAGTCGATGTCTGACAGAAATTTTATGAAATTGCATATCTGAAATTGTAAATTCAAATTTGTTTTAGGAAAAGTGTCAATAAACGTTAACAAAATTGCAAGCTCTTCAATTGAATATAATTAAATTGTAACCTCTGGGTAAGAAATCTGCCAAGTCGATAATCGCGTTGCTTGGAAAAAAGGGTTTGGAATCATATCGCAAGTAGCAGCCGGCGTCTACAGCCCGTCCCTCGGAGCGAGAAAAACACTTGTTTATGTTGTCCTGGGCAATAGCGAGGCACTTTTCGCAGGAATCCCTTTGAAGGGAACGTATACACGAGGCAAGTCCATAGACTGTGGTATTAGACGGCCCTTGTCTAGTCTGTGCAGCAAAATAACCATTTGTTCTTGGAGTTGCAGTGCAAAGATCGTTTATCAAACTTTGAGCAGTCGCCGAAAAAGAATTGGAGTTGGACGCGTTGGCAGTACCGCACACCTCCATATTTCCGGGATCGGTGTAGCTGGTGTTGTAAAAATTATAGTTCTCATAACGCAGAAAACATCTGTCGTAGCTTGCCTTGCCGCCGGTAACTTTTGTACAGTTGCCAATTTTTTTTCTTGCTACCTTGATGCAGTTAGCGCAATCAGTAGAGGACTTATCCTTTCTACACTGCGCCAGTGCATATACTGAATCTACCAGATCTGATGCTCCCGCCTCATTTTTTGTAACAAATCCAGATGGAACAACATTTTCCACCACGGCTGCCAGAGCCGCCTTCAAGTTTTTCGCAAAGATTGTAACGTTGGTGTTGGCGACATTGCTGCATCCGAAGGCTAAAAGTCTGGTCTCTGGGTCTGCTCTAATTGGGGCAATTAGTAACATGACAGATAAAATAATCAGCCTTAAACTATTCTCCACTGGCCACCTTGTTCCAGCCATGGCTTTGGATTTTACCATTGATATTGGAGAGACGCTTAAAACTGCTAGAATTCTTAGAGTTTGTTTTGTTAGAAGAACGACAGGAGATTATTATATAGACTTTCAAGTTGCAGGTGAGTAAACCCTAAGAACAGAAGTCAATCTTAAAGAAAGACAACAAAGACAATAAATTGAGTAACAACTATTCAAAGTCAAAGAAAGATAATTAAGAAAATAAACCCAATATATAATTACAGTCAAATATTTTTAAGAGTCTCTAAGTTAACTGAGAATAAAATAAATCACTCTCCCATGGCATACGTCAATGGTGCTGAAACTCGATTGGAATCAACAGGATGGGCTATATTATATTCGAAAATTAAACTTCAATCAACCCAAAAATTGGACGAGTCTTGAGCTACAGAACCTATCCAACAAAGTGAGAATTTTAAAATAAAACAGCATTATATAAAACAAGAAAATTGAAAAATTCATATTTCAAAATTTCAATCAGGTTTAATAAATGATACAAAAGATAATGACTATTAATCAAAATTGACATAAGAATAAAGAAGTTTACATTTGAGAAAGCTAACTTTAACATAAGAAATTAAGTTTCTTGCATCTATTTTCAGAAATGATGAGACCAAATAATATCACATTTAGTCATATCATCTTAAAATTTAAGAAGACAATTTTGTATTTATCTTTTCCCTAATCTTTATCTACTAAAAACAGTGTGAATATGGTATTTAGTTGTTTTGAAGGCTAGCAATTGGTATAAACTCATAGAATGTGTAGAGGATAAACATTACTTTCTTCCTTTTTATTTTGTTTTCACTTGATTGTATTTATTTATTAGTTCCTGCCATAGAACTATAGGTGAGGAGTTGTTGTAACTGTTATTAAAAATAAGATTTTTAATCAATTAGAGTGCAACTTTCTTTCATATTAAAGTTCTCTTAAAATTTTATTTGTCTTTGGGGGGTGACCCCACAATAGAGTGGTTGAGTTGCGCGTCTGCCTAAGGGGAGGTCATGTGTTCGATTTGCAACATGCATACATGTTGTCTCGGATATTGTTTGCTTGGTCTTGTTTGCAAATAGTGAACAAAGAATGTGTGGGTAACACTCCTTGCACAGATGTCACCATGCTTGCCCAACCTAGCAGAGTGCCACGGTGGATTATAGGAGATAATGCCACTCGTTGTTGTTAATGTGGACACTGTTGACTATAGGTTAGGTGGATGCGTGGAGATGCAAGGATGTAGGTGCATGAAGGAATAACGATAGTTGCATGAAGTTATAAGGTGTTGGAGAGATAAAGAGGTAAGTTCTAGTGGAGAGATAAGGGGTGCACATCAATGGAGTGATAAGGATTGGAGCGATAAGGTGTGCATGGAGTGATAAGGTGTTCAAAGTGATAAGGAGTGACAATGTGTGTATGAAAAAATAGATAGGATGACACAAAGGACATATAAGGGTGTAAAAATGCTAGACAAATTTGAGGATGAGGCCCCTAAAAAATGTGGTCTCACTGGTTCATACCTCTAGTCAAAAGCAATTCAACTTCGACCTCTTATCGAGCAAAAAATAAATAAATTATTTGTCTTCACTAAAGTATACATGCAATATTTTTAACAAAATATTAATGTAGAATTATTTTCCTTCTATCTAATTAGCTCAAAACTTCTACTACATGGATAAAAAATTATCGAACTATGAAATTTTAAATCGTTTCATTTTTACATTGTTTTTAACCGTATTCTAATATATATGATTTTATAAATAATGATAACTATTCACATTTATTTTAATTGTATATGATTATATTATTATTTTTATTTTATATTATGGTTTCATATATCATTTAATATATATTTTAAAGACATGTTTTTAAATATATGTTCTCTATTTAATAAAAATATATTGTATTATATTATATATTTATTATTATAATATTTAATTTTAAAATATTTTATTAATAATTTATTTATAAATAATAGATAACCCTATTCTATTTTTTATCCCGAAAAATGATGCACACCACATTAGTTTGTAATTAGAGAATCATTTTTACACTTTACATTTTTTATATAATAAAATCTAATAATTTACTACAATAAAGTTTAAATTATTAGAAAGTAATATATTAAATAACAAGAATATACTTATTATTTAAAAAGGGAAAAATTGTGATTATGTCATTGTGTGCCTTTCTTGAACCTAGGGTTTTTCTATGGTAACTCAGAGGCAAAGATGCTCCTCTACTGGGGAATCATTTTTTAGGCCGTTTTGTGCCTACCAATAATAGAAGCTGGGCTGGTTTGTTTGCTACATTGGGTAACAAAGGAAGGATCAATGGTGGAAGAAGGTTTTGAGCAAAAATATTGGAGGGAATAATACAAATCTCAATGGTGGTTTGAAATATGGTTATGTTGGTAGTTAAGGGGTATGAAATGTAGCTTAGAAGCATAGAAAGGCGCCTTTAGGGTTGGAGAATGGAAGTAGAGGAAAGGATTGGGGAGGGCTTGTTATGCAAGGGGGTGAATCAAGCCAAGTCACTAGATCTATAATGGTGGTTTTAGGAGAGGAGGTGGACAATGAAGAGGTAGAAAATGAGAGGCATTTTGCAGATCAAGGCCTAAAAGGGAGGTTTAAGGGTTTTTGGCCAAGCCTCGATGATTTGAACAAATGGATTAAGGACATTTGAAGCCCTATTTTGAATGGAGATGTTAAAAAATTTCCTAGTATGGCAGGGGATCTTTGTGGTATTGTTTGATAATATGTAGGATAGGAATATGGTCCTCTATGAATATCAAAAGGATACCAATCTAGTTAAGACTCCCTTATCTCCCTTTGCAATATTGGTTTGAACCCTATTATGAGGTTGTAGGTAATACATTGGGTAGATTTTTAGCCACTAATGAGGGATCCTTAGATGTTTTACACACCACATATGCTCGTATTTTGGTAGAATTGGACATGACTAAATATCCTCTGGAGGAGGTTTCATTGATATCCTCTCAAGGTTGTTGGCTGCAACCTCTAGATTATGAATGTATCCCTTTTTTATGTTGGAGGTGTTTATAGACTAGGACCTTGTTGTTGATTGTGTTAAGAAAAAATCAAAGAAGCAGACATCTTGGTGGAAATAGGTACTACTTGGTGGAGAAGGAAGTGGTATGCCAAGATAGTGACCCTATGACTTTGACGGAAAAGGGAGATGATAATGGTACTGCGCAACATACTCCCAAGGGATTAAAACGGTTTTGAATTCAAGGAAGGACAATCATACTACTAAGTTTAGGAAGGAGGTAGAGAATAATGAAAGATCAAGTCAATAAAATAGTATGGGTAAGGGAGAAATGAATTCCTCTCAAGATAATTTCATAGAGATTCAAAATAAACAAGAGTAGGAGGAGGGTTGGTAGGTAGTAACTCAAAAGAAAGATAAGAAACTGAAAAATGAAGGAAACTTCAATATGTTGTTATGTTCTCATTCCGAAAGGGCTACATATTTGTAGCGTTGTTCTAAAGTAACCCATTAGTGGGTCTTTTTTCATTGACATTTCAGTTTCTTTGGGGAGATGACTCCTTGTTTGTAGCCCCACCTAGTTCAAGCCAAGGAAAAAATCTAATCTTAATGAAATTAAGTCACTATTATTGATAAAAAAATGAATATATTAATTTTTTCTTCATATTCAAACAATGGTAGAATCAATACATATATGAATCAATACTTCTATGTTTTCTTCTAGTGGTACAAATACTTATATTGATTCATAGAAGAATCTAGCACAAATAGACCCCTTAATCTATTACCATAATCTAAGAGGAATTAGTTTCAATAACCAAAACATGTACTTACGCACAACAAAGTAAACATTTCAAACAAAACCTCAACGCAATATATATCCTAAATTGGAAACACTTTGTGTGAACTTCTAGTACTAACCACCTACCTCTTTACCATCTTTGACATGTAATCTAATTTTCTCCTCACAAGCCTCTCATAATTTTTTTATATAATATTCCATGGCGGTTTAAAAACTGTCATACCCTCTTATAAATTATTAATTTAATTAATTCTTTAATTATTTATCTCTTAGGATTATTTATTTGTCATTAATAATCTATTTTATTTTATTTTTATATCATTTTTTAGAAGGGTCGAATAATACTTTCTTTTAATTTCAAATGGTCATTTATAAGGGAAAATATTATTTCTCGCTTTAGAAAATCTCATTAAATCAAGCCTTCAAGCATGGATGCATAGGAGGGTGTCATTATGCTTGTTGGAAATTTAAATTTAATCTACCATACAATTATAATAAAATATACAAATATAAAATTGAGAAATAAATTACATAATAAATATATTTATTGTGAGAAAATCATATGATTAAAAACTTCACCAAAAGCATCATTCAATCTTATGAGAAAACTTTTATTAATGAATTGGATTTTCATATATGCTCTCATCCTTCTAACTAAAACTACTTTGGAATACCTCTTATAGTTTTTATAAATGTCAAATTATATATCAAATAAAATATTTAAATGAAATTGTTTAACTTCTCAAAAATGATTCCTTAAATATAGGATGAAAGCATATGATATAGTTTTAGATGTTTATAAATCTTTAATTAATGCATATGTTGGTTTAATTAATTAAATAATATTTATATTAAACTATTAATCAACAATCAACTCAAATTATCAAATATAAAATAGGGTAAATGGTCTTTAATCAACAAAGTAATTTTAATTCATATTCCTTTTATAAATGATGTAGACCGTGACTTTTATTAATTGTAAGCTAAATAATTATAATTCTAGAACTTGAAAATAGTTTGAGCTTGATAGTGTTCTTCACATTGCACTCTAGCATCAAATGTTCATTGGAGAACATGTCTGATGAATATCATATCATCTGCTGCAATAGAAAATGCATTTTTCATAATTCACCTTTGTGTTTGCTATAAGAAATGGGAATCAACATATTTTGATATCGATAATACAATTACTTTGTTCTTTTGGTTAAAGATGAGATACATATATTTGAAATGCGAGTACTTTGTTCTTCTTGTTAAAGACCATAAACATATTTGATATGCAAGTAATTTATAGAATCAAGTGTTCACCAACCCTAGTAATGGATCAAGATGCAAAGAAATTTTCAACAACAAAGTAAGATTAATGTAATATGGGGAAATACGGTTCACTTGGCCCAAGATTTTTTGAGGAATAAGGTGGATTTAGTGGTCCATCATGGGGGGTACTTGAAAGATGACTCTACCATTTGGGAAGAAGGGTGTGAGAGAAGGTAACAAGATGAGCTTTTTGTGTGCACAAAAATATAATGAATTGGCAGACTGATTCAGAAGAAGATCAAATAGAGAAGAATGTATCTAACCTATAGAATAAATCTTAGGAAAAAATGGAGGGAGCAAGGAACGCATCTTGACCTTCTCTTAGGATTGAGGCATGTTTCTCAACCTAATCTTGATGGTTTCAGCTCCAACAAATTATAGAACATGTAGATCTCCACCTACTTGCTCTGTACTTTTTTTTGAGTGTCCATCACTTGTTCCTTGATAATGCAAATGCTTCTTTGAAGATTATCACAAATGTTTTTGCAATAACATGACTCCACAAAAGACCTAAAAGGAAATCATTAAACACATGCTTGCCCAAAGGTTGTTGAAGGTTTCCATAGTGAAGAATATGTTGGAATGAAATGCCTTGAATGCTTGAATGGAATTAATTCTTTGTTCTATTCTCCTATTCATTTGCATTACTTGTTCTCATTTCTTTCTCCTACCCCAAATGAGGGAGGATGCCTTGCTTATATACCTCTCCCAAGCATTTTGGGGTACGAAACTTGGAGCAAACTGACATAGGGGAATATTTCCTACTTAACCAAGCTAACCCTTAAGTGGTTTGAATCTAGGCTGAAACATTGGGGATCCCTAATTGGTTTTCTCCCGGGAGTGGATTTCTCACTTTGTTCCTATAATTAGTGAGATGCATAATGGGTCTACAATTGTAGTGGGAAAGGTAGACCATCAGTCTAGACTGCATTACTTTTCTCACTTTGTTCCTGATTCTCCTTCACTTGCATTACTTACTCACTTGGATGAGGTGAGTCGTTTGTGGCATCAGTGGTTTGGCCAATTGAACTACCACTACTTACAACAGCTCAGTCAACATGACATGGTTATAGGGTTGCCTTCTATTTGATTTCTTGATGGAGTTTGTCAAGGATGTATTCTTGGCAAGAACCCTGAAGAAAAATTTGATAAAGGCAAAGCATGGAGAGTCACACAACTTTTGGAGCTAGTTCACAGTGATTTAGCAGGACCATTTCCAAATCCTTCTTTCAGCAAGGCCAAATATGTCTTGACATTCATTGACGATCTTTCTCGGTACACCTTTGTATATTTTCTCAAACAAAATTCTTAGGTCTTTGAGTCTTTTCAGGAATTCAAAGCCTTTGTAGAGAAGCAATCAGGGAAAACCATCAAGGTTCTGCACACTGATAATGGGGGGGAATATGTCAAACAAAGGTTTGAGAAGTTTTATATCTCAGAAGGCATTGATCTTCAACACACAGTTCCCTACACTCCACAACAAAATGGAGTTGTAGAATGTAATAATCGGTCCTTGACGGAAATCGCTAATTGCATGATCCACTCTAGATCTTGTCACCTCAGTATTGGGCAGAGGCCATCAACTGTGCATGTTATATCCAGAATTGGGTTCCTCATCGAGATGTGAAGGAGGTAACTCCTTTCCAAGCTTGGACTGGCCAGAAACCCACAGTCAAACGCTTTCATGTGTTTGGGTCTCTTGCATGGGCCAACATTCCAGTAGAGAAACACAAGGCTATGGATCTGCAGAGAAAACCTTGCATATTTGTTGGGTATCCAAATGGTGTCAAAGGCTACAAGCTTCTCCATCCTACCACACATGAGTTTTTCATTGAGATGAGTGTTCATTTTGAGGAGGATACTTCTTCTGCCACTTCTCCATCTTTCAGTTCTATGGAGACATTGCGACTTCATGATGATATTTCTTCCAAGAATTTTTATCCTCTTTATCCTTATGAGGAATCTTCTTCCTCCACTTCAGATGGCAATGATGAGGATTCATCTTCCTCCTCTCTTGGTCATCATTCAAATGGTGACGATTCTCCTCCAGATTCTCCTCATTCTCCAGCTACTAATCCTCTTTGGGCTCGTCAGACATTAGAGTCAGCAAGTGATTGGGTTAGTGATTCTTCAGATGAGAGAAAAACAAGGTCTCAATTTAAGTATGCTCCACATCTCTTCTTTTCTACAACTGCAAATCCATAATTCTTTCGAGAAGCTTTAGGTGTTCTTGAGTGGGATGCTGCTATGCAAGAGGAGTTCAATTCCTTGGAGAGGAACCATACTTGGGATTTAGTCCCTCTTCCTAAGGGAAGGAAACTTGTTCATTGCAAGTGGATCTACCAAACAAAATTTACTCTAGATGGGTCGGTTGATAAGCATAAGGCTCATCTAGTCGCCAAAGGATTCTTCCAAGTTGCTAGGATTGACTACTCTGAGACTTTTGTGCCAGTTTCCAAGATGAATTCCATTTGAATTGTCCTTTCTATTGCTGCAGCCCATCATTGGGAAGTTTATCAAATGGATGTGAAGAGTTCTTTTCTTCATGGTGACCTTCAGGAGGAGATATATATGGAGCAGACACAGGGGTTCGTCCAGGATCCTTTACTTGTTTGTCACCTTCGAAAGTCTCTATATGGCCTTAAATAGGCCCCTCGTGCTTGGTATGCCAAGATGGACTCCTTCCTTCTGTCATTTGGGTTCACTCAGTGCCATTCTGATCCAATCATCTACATTTTTTAGCAGGATGATACTCTCACCTTCCTTGTTTTCTATGTTGATGATTTGTTGATCACTGGGAGTTACTCATCCCATATCAAGGCAGTCAAAACTGCCCTTCATGATCGTTTCTTGATGTCTGACTTAGGCCTACTCCATTACTTCTTAGGGATTGAGATCACCCAGTCGCCTTCTGGTATCTTCATTGGACAGCCTAAGTATGCTCTTGATATGCTCTCAATATTTCGCATGGCTGACTATAAGCCTGCACTGACTCCATTTCTATCAAGAGTTAAACTTGAGGCTTCTTGTTATTCACCCTTGGTGGATGCTACCTTGTATCATCAATTAGTTGGAAGCCTCATATATTTGACTCACATGAGGCCTGGTCTCCAAGTTCATGTAGGAGCCACATGAGCTACATTAGAAATCAGCTAAGCAAATTCTTCACTATGTACACGGTACTCATAGTTATGGGATTCATTGTACAACGGGCAAGAAACAATCTTCTATTGCTCTTTCATCTACTAAGGCCGAGTATCGAGGAGCAGTTAATGCTTCTACTGAGGCTATTTAGCTTTAGAAAATTCTCACTGAGTTTGGCATTTCCTTTCGAAAGCCTACAATCATCTTTTGTGACAACCAGAGTGCTATTCAGATTTCTCACAATCTAGTCCATCATCAATAGAAAAAGCACATTGAGATTCACATGCTCTACATTTGGGAGTTGATTCATGAGCACGTTCTTGATCTTCAGTACTGTCTAACATCAGATCAAACTACAAACATCTTCACCAAACCCTTCACTAAGAGCAAGTTCATTCATTTGAGAGCTTTCTTGGGGTGCAGCAGGTGTTCTCATTTGTTGGGGGGGCTTCTTAGTTCTCTCTCTCTCTCTCTCTCTCTCTCTCTCTCTCTCTCTCTCTCTCTCTCTCTCTCTCTCTCTCTCTCTCTCTCTCTCTCTCTCTCTCTCTCTATTCTGGGGGGGGTTGTACTCTCCTTTGTTGAGGGAAGCTTCTTCTTTATTGGGGGGGAGGACTATGTACATGGGTACTTCATCAGGTTTCATTTATTGGGACCCATATTTTTACCTACCATTTCTATGCTTAAGGGGGGGTGTTAGTGTGTTAGTGTAGGTTTTTATTTTCCTAGTTGGGTTTATTATTTTCCTTTTTCCTAGGTTTTTCATACACTTTAATTAAGCTCTCTTAGGTTAATAAAGCATGTTTACTTAATACAAGTGGGTATTGAGGTGTCGGCATGCTATGAGGAGGTGAATTTACTATGTTTAGACCATCATGGTGGTCTCTTCTCATTGGTTGGTAGTGCCACCTCCACCCATCACTTGAGTCTATATAAACATGCTACCTTGCTTGCATTTTCTTATTGGATATTGGATATTGGGAGATTTATCTTGATGCTATTCTTTCGTTGAGCATTCACATCAAATTTCTCTAGTATTGTTATTATGTCGATTTTATTTCTAGTTATTTTTTCTAACTCTTTCAATATGATTCTGGTTTAAATCTCTTTTCTCAAATTTTAATAATAGGGATTGTTGGTTGATTGGCAGTGATTTGGAATAAATGTAGGCTCTTTGGGTTTTGATTGGGAAGACAAATCTTTATTTGTCTATATATATTAATACTATTCAAGGTTTATGTAATGTGGTTCTCACTAATTTTAATCGTGTGTGATTTCAATGTTACTCTTGGCCTTGGGGAGATAAAAGGTGGCAATCTTCCTAGCAATTTGGTCTCTATCAATATTAGGGAATTTTGTGAAGCCCTTTCTTTGACTGATGTTTTACCTAATTCTATCTATTTCACCTAGAGCAATAGAAGGGTTAGGGTTAGGTTTGAAAGTATTCTTTGCTGGTTAGATTGATCCCTTGAAAAATTTTGAGTGGATGTTGTCTTTAGTTTGCCACTCCTCGGAGGTCCTTCAATTTGAAGTCTTAGACCATTGGCCTATATTTCTTAAATACCTACCCTAATCAAAAGGCTTTAGGGATCACCTTTGAAATGAAAGGTTTCTAGTATGAGAATCTTGATTTTAAGAAGGCACTTGAGGCCTAGTGGAAAGTTGATGTTAAAGGAAATAAGAGATTTGTTGTTCTTAGGAATCAAGATGTGACTAGAAAATTCGCTAGAGCTTGGAATAATATTATAATGGGAGGTATCTTTGAAAACAAAGCTTTGATTGAGGTTGAATTCATGGGTATTAAGAGGTAGAAAGGTGAGACTGGTTTTTCTACTAATCTAAAGGGGGAGGAATAAAAGCTTGATGAATGGGGATGTATTCTTAGAGTGGAGAATATTTTTTGGCTTCAAAGTTCTAGAATTAAATGGTTGAAGGCAAAGGATGAAAAGACATTTTTTTTACTTATCGACCAAGATTAGAGGAAAATGTATAATAAGATTCTTAAGATCTGACTCCTTAATGGGAATGAAGTTGAAGACATTGGAGCAATTAGAAAGACAGGATTTAATTTTTTCAAGGATTTTCTTAGTGTTGAATACGAACTGATTTGTAAGCTCAAGATAAGTTGTTGAATTATATTTTGTCTTTAATTGATGACAATATGAATCAAATATTGATGGATCTATTTTTGTTGGAAGAAATTAGAATGGTTGTTTTCTCCCTTGGTGTATTGAAGGCTCTAGGCCCAAATGGTTTCCATATTGGCTTCTTTCAAAAAATTTATCTATAATTGGGTGATGATATTTGGTAGTAGATGAGGAATGTTGGCAACATAGGACTATGATGAGATCTTGGAACAAGACATTCCTATTTCTTGTTCCTAAATATAACAACCCAATATTTTTTGATGATTTCTATCTTATTTCCTTCTGCAATGGTATTTATAAAATTGTCATATGCAGGCTATGCCTTGTAGATTGAAGTTGTGCCTTGAGGCTATTGTTTCTAAAGAGTGTAGTAGTTTTATTAAGGGGAGGAAAATAGTTGATAGTATAGTGGTTTCCGATGAAAACATTCATTCCACCAAATCAAAGGAGGAGATCGTGCTAAAACTTGACATTAACAAGGCTTATGACAACATCCATTAAGACATTTTAATTAAGGTGATGATAAAATTTGGGTTCTTCTATGAGTGGTGTGATTGGGGTTTCAATTGTATTTCGTTAGTTTTATTTGTGGTTTTAATTAATGGCATGGCTGTATATTTCTTCAACATTGGTAGGGGTTTAAGGTAGAGAGATCCTTTATCTCTATTCTTGTTTCTTATCATTACTAACATTCTTTAGCACACTATTAAGAAGGAGAGGGAAGTTGGATAGTTAAAAAGTCTATAGGTTTCTAGTGTGATCCCTATTGTGACCCACCTTAATCTTTGTGATGATACCCCACTCTTTTTAGAAGCCACAACTAGGGAGGCTAGAGGAAGCAATAAAGTGTAGCATTCTTATGAGATGGTTGCAGGTTCGAAAAATAATTCCAATAAATCTAGGATCATTTTTTTAAAGGATTTTTATACTGAATCTCTTGAAATTCAAATAATTTTTGGGTTTGAGGTATATTTTCTTAAAAGCACCTATATGTAGATGCCCCTATTTGATAAAACAACTTTGGAAGTGTAATCTTGAAAGGTTGTTAATAAGGTGCATAGTAAGCTTGCATCCTGGAAGGGTAAATGGTTGATACTGGTAGGAAAAATTACTCTTATTAAGGCTTTCCTTGCTATTGTTCTTGTCTTCACCATGTCTACATTCTAGATTCCCAATAATATGGCTAAGATTATTGAGGCCTTACAAAGAATTTTTCTTTGGAGAGGCTTGAAGAAGGACTTAGAATATAGTCTTGCTAAGTGGGAGGAGGTGTGCAAGCCAAAAATTATGGGTGGGGTTGGTTTTAGAAATTTTTGAATAATGAACATTGCCTTGGGACCAAGCTAGCATGGTGTACTTATAAGGAGAAGGACAAACTTTGGAGTAGATTTGTGTAGGCCAAATATTTATAGAATGTTCCTAAAAATATTTTAGATTATTCTATTGTTTTACCTAAGGGGTCTAGCATTTAGAACTTCCTGAGAAGATGTTGCAAGCTTAACCGATCGGATACTATGTAGAAAGTTAGCAAAGGAAACAAATTTTTGTTTGGAGGGATGATTCGATTGAGGAATAACTACTCAAAAAGATTCCCCTTTTTCCCTCCTTGGATAATGTCATGGAAGCCAATGTTGGGAAATTGGTTCATCATTATGTGTTTATATTATATGGAAAATAAAAATAAATTTCTCTTGAGATTCCCAATAATGAGTTTCATGAGAGGTGGGGTCAGATTTAGGCTAGACTCAAGTTCCGACCTATTTTGGAGAGGGATGATAGTTTGGTTTGGAAAGGGAATGGGGTTACCTTTGTCTTCTCTTTCTCAGTCTATGAGATTCTTTTTTATCATGGTAGTAACATTAGACCGATTGTTTTAAATATGATTTGGAATAACATGGGTCTACCAAAAGCTAATTATTTTATTTGGATTACATGGAAGCATCAAACACTTGGGTTAGGTTGAGAATGATGGGATGAGTTGGCCCCTCCATCTATGTTATGTGAAAGGATAACTATAAGAATAGTGATCATGTACTTATACTTTCTCTAATGACTGGTGAGATTTGGAGTAGATTGATTAGCAAATGGGTGATTAATTAGGTCACTCCTCAAAATGTGGCAATGCTAGTGAAGATTTGGAAAGTCAAGATTGTTTGTATCAGGTTAAAGTTCATTTGGAATGTGGCCCCTACAATTTTAGTGTGGAACCTTTGTCTTGAACATAATGAAATTGTTTTTTCTGATCAAGAGAGAGAGGTTGATAGAATTTGGGAGTCAGTTAAGAACATGATCATGAGCTTGAGAAGATGCACCACAATTAGGATGGAAGATCTTTGAGGAGAAAATGAGTTAGGTTAATATTTGGGCTAGGTTCTATTAGTTGGGAGCGAAGAGAAGTAGGGATACTCTAGATGCCTAAAACTTGCACACTTAATTAAATGAATTTTATTTATTTAATTATCATTTATCCACCTATTAGTTAAATTAAGGTTTAATTAATTTATCCCCTTTTCTTCTATCTAACCATTAAATAAATACAACATTTAAATAATATCCCCTTTCTTCAATTAAATTAATAAATTTTATTTATTTAATTAAATTCCCTGTCCCCCATTTAATTAAATTATATTTAATTAAAAATCCCTTCTACAAATAAATAAATAAATAGTTATTTATAACCCCCTCCCCACTTGCATTTTCTTCCCAAATAAATTTTAGTTGAAATAAATCCTTTTATTTTAAATAAAATTCATATTTATGCTACTTGCATTCTCCTACATTTTCTATTAGCCTCCTAATCATTCTTCTAGAAGTCCTAAAATCCCACTTAACTAGCCTAAATTCGTCTAATCATGTCACATCCCTAAAATTGAGGGAGTCACTTCTCCAAATTTGGGGAAAGTGTTCAAAATGTGTTGAAGACTTAACCTTTTTCAACAAGCTAAATTGTTGAGTTCCCCAAATTTGTAAGGCTCTTACAAATTATGGGCAAAGTCTTCTAAACCATTTAATGCCTCTTACAAGACATCACCCTAGCCCATGATGGTTGTCCCTTTGGCCATCTTTCAACCTTGCACAAGAGTTCAACTCTTGGACAATAGCCTTCATCCTTGGATAATAGCTTTATCCAATGGCTCATCCTCTTAAGGTTAACCCTTAAAGCTTAATAAGCATCTAATGCTTGCTTAACATCCTCTTGGGCCTCCTCATGATGACACTTGTCAATATGAGATTGGGTTGAAAATCTCACATGGATTGATAACTTTCAATCGTAACCCTTCTCAAGCCAATTCAATCTTGGCCATCCATTTTACCAATTCCTCTATAAATAGAGACCATTTCTTCAATCCAGATATCCAAGTTTTGTGCATCCATACTATAGTCTTATTTCGTCAAGCGTATTAAACCTCTCTTTGAAATTATTTTGGTTGCATCATAGTATATATTTTTCTTTCTCACCTTGCTTTAGGCAAAAGTCTGGAAAAGTAACCAAACTTGGGTATTTTTAATGCTATATTGATTATCTATATTTGAGCTTCAATCTTTTTACTTCCCCTTGCTCACATATCCAACATTCTTATTCTTCTTTTTCATGTTCTTTGGAGAAGCTAAATCCTTATACAACTTTAAACATGTCTCTTCGATATGTCTATCTTTATCAAAATGTGTGTAATTGTAATTATCCTTTTATTCCTCTTATCATTCACTTGTATTTTCCTTTGTCCTTTTCACTAGCTTATTTTTTCCTTTCCTACTATCTACATTAGACAAACAGATGCTCCTTATATTATCTAACTCTATATAATCCACTTAGGGTTAACCCTTATTTATATTCTACGGTTTGACTATCAACCGGAATTTCTTGATATGTCCAAATAGACTACTAAACATTTAATGAGTACCTCTCGACCTATAACATCCTTACAAAAAGCTACAATGCCTTCATTCTAAATCCATATTCTAGAATTTGACTACCAACAAGAATCTCTTGAAAGGTCTAAATAGACTACCAAGTATTTAATGAGTACCTGTTGATATGTAAGGATAGGAAGCTAAAGTGCATTCATATTCTAAAATTTGACTATCAACAAGAATATCTTGCAAGGTTTCTTGATCTATAACATCCTAGAAGAAGCTAAAATGCCTTCTTTTTAATTCGAAAATTGATGTGGATGTAGACAGGCACGGATGCATTCAGTCCCTAGTCAATCAACAAGGGAGGCACATTCACGAGTCATGGTCAGTATGAGGTCAAGCGCACAATGCTCCCCTGGTTGTCAAACAGATGGCTCCATTACCTCACATATTTCCATGTTTGAAGTATTAAGTTAAGCCGGCCGTGTAGGAATGATCAAGTTAATTCACGCCATTCTCACGACTTAAAATTCGACACATTATTTGTCGTAAGTCATGAGTCGTGAGTCGTCGTGGTGCCCCTCATGTTTTAACTTCTACTTTGAACGCGTAAACCACAAGCCAATTATTTTGATAATACCGAGTTAACTCTTTGACATCTGATTTCGATCAAAGAACGACCACATTTAAGAAAGCATTAACTGATTTACGATTTTCCTGCCGTGCAGAAATGGCTAACAATGAACACGAACAGAAAATGTCACATTTCTTCATCTCTTCTTCTTTATCAGTTACTGCCTATAATGTTTTTATCCATCAGTTATCTTTGAAATTTGTGCCATGAGTAATATTTTCGTTGCTATGACATAGTTGACATTTTCTATTGATTTATATTTGCATTTAAACAGTACCAGATATTTTTCTGATTGGCTAGTGGCATTTTTCTATGGAAATAGAGTATTGTTTTTAGTATCGATCAAATTGGTTTTAGTTCTCTTCGAAAACTATGTAATGAGCAATATTTTCGTTGCTATCTTAGATTTCCTGGTATTTTATATTTGCGTTTAAAATTTAGCAGATGTTTTCCTGATTGGCTGGTGGCATTTTTCCTTGGGAAATAGAGTATTTAGGTATGGTATCGATTAAATTGATTTTAATCTTGATAAACCGAGCAATGAAATATATTTGCATGTTCCAATATATTTTACAGCTTCATCGCATAATGCAGAAGAGGAAAAATGGCCTGCATATGGGCAGCATACAGGCATATTCAAAGTAGGTGTAGAAGCTGATTGGCTAAGAAGAATCTTGGCAGATTTGAAGGAAGAACAAGAGGATGGAATAACAATTTTTTGTGACAATGTTTCATCAATTGCATTAAGTAAAAACCCTGCGTTTCATGGAAGAAGCAAGCACATTGAGATCAGGTATCATTTCATTAAAAATTTAGTTGATAATGGTGAAATAAGAATGGAGTTTTGCAGGTCTGAGTAGCAACTAGTAGACATTTTCATCAAGTCATTGAATAGAGACAGCTTTGAGCGCCTAAGAAGAATTTTTGGGCATAGTTGATTTGGATCTTGATTGATTTTGTTGGCTCGGGACAAAGAGGGATTGTTGGAATTTAAATTGCCTTGAGCCCATAACTCAACCCCTAAGTAAATTCCACCTACTAGTCAGGAGTGCAGTTGCAGCAACAGCCTAGAAGAAGATTGTGTTGGGATCTTCATCCCATTTTTGCTCCTGATGTGAACAGCAAGATTGCAAAGGAGTTAATGAAGGTAGTTGAGTTTTTGAATTTGAATTTGAGGGGGAATTTTTGCATGTGCAACAAGTAGACAAAAAGGGAGAATGTTCTCTAGAGTAAAAAAAAGCAAAAGAAGAAGTAACACAAAGAGAAATTGCAGAAGCTAGACAATAGTCTGAGCAGAGAAGAAGAATTTTGTAAACAACAACAACCTATAAGTATGCGCGTGGTTTGTAAATCAAGTACAACTCGAAGCGAGCATTTGTTTGTAGTGAGCTCTGAGAAGCTCTTATTTTGTGTGGTCGAATGCAAATCCTGATCGCTGCCTGTAGATTAGAAATCAATATTTATTTTTGAGTTTTGTATTTTGTAAGAGTTTCATTTCTAGAAGTTTAATAGAAAGGAAAAGAAATTGCATGTCTCCTAGTTTTATTGTTGGCTTTTGTTGGTTTGCATTCCTAGCTGATTGGGAAACAGAATTGCAGTCTCTTTGGTTTGGCTTTTGAGCTTCAATCTTCCAGCATAAGAGATTTTATTCTCTCTACAATTTTCATATGCTTCCACATTTTTCTTTCAACTAATTGAATGTTGCTTCTGACTAGTCATTGATGCATAGTAGTTGTTTCAGTGTTTGGGTTCTCTACTGTTTGCTTGAATTTAAGTATCTACACATTTCTGTTTTCCACCCATTGGTATTGACAAGGGGGCTCTCGACACCCATAGCAGTGGTATAAATTAAATGAATATAATGGGTATGGCGTAAACCCTAAGGGCTAAAGTAAAAAATATAATTAATTTAGAAAGAGTCTATAAGGGAGGGCTTGGCAGAAGGACTACTTTTACCAATTTTCCTTTCTTTGATAAGGATTTCTACAATTGCATTGGTAGGCATGCATGCCTAATATGCAACAATAGACAAGGAAGATGAACTATTACACAAAATGCTTTGGAATATACTTGTGGTTTTGGACTACAATGATTTTAGGATATATACAATATACATTTGTTGAAAAAGTTTAATAATATTTTCAAACAAAATTATTTCAAAACCCTTGTTCTAAGATACGTCGCGATGACTTTCAAACATTGTCTTGCTTTTGAAAATCGGTACTAAGTGGACATGCATTAAACTCGGTATGCATGCCTACCAAGCCCTTGTTCTAAGATAGGTCGTGATGACTTTTAAGCAATGTCTTGCTATTGAAAATCTGTACTAAGTGGACATGCATTAAATGTGGTATGCATAGTTGCAACAACAACATCTGACAAAAATCGCTTAAAGGCCAAAATGGGCCTACCAAATTGTTTATCAAAACCAATTATTTATTATCACACATTTCATGCACTACGGTCTCTCATAATTCATGTTGACTTAAATTGTAGAGAGAATTTGTCTTGTCTTTGCATGGCATTCCTGTAACAAACTATAGTTTGTTCCTAAACTTTCATTCTGGACCTGTTTCTGCGTAATAATTATCAACTAGCATTCCTCATAACAAAAGTAAATTTTTTTGATACTGGGAAACTCTTAAAGTTAACAAATCTAAGATAGATGAGTTTTATTTTTATATATTATTTTTCAAGGATAGAATCCCAATAAGCAAGATAGAGACTCTTAATAACATCTTACTAGATATTTTATGCTATCAAATAGTTGTAGAAAGTCAATTCAATATATCACTAGTTAAAATAATCACTCTTGTCACACTCTAAAGTCTACTAGCATCCAAGCTATCTCAATAAGTTCAAAATAATATAAAAATTATCCACCAAAATATTCACCAGGATAATAAAATTCTAAAAAATAAAACACCTAAATCCCATAGTTGAAATAAAACAAAACACCTAAAAGACAACACACCTAAATTATATAGTTGAAATATGTAGAAGTTAAAATAGAGGAGGGTAGAGGATTGAGTGGATAAAGTATCTAAGCAACACAACATTACATAAAGGAATGAAAGCTAGGGTAGAAAAATACAAAATATATTATTTATGAAATCTACAAATAAAGACCTTAGGACTATGTTTCAGCTATCAAAATGTAAGGTGGTGAAATTAGGATTTCACAAATCAGATTAATAAAGCCACAATTTTCTTGGGACCATCTCACATTAATGGGATGGAATTTAATTAATGCAACCCTAAAAGGACTAAATACAGATCATATTAATCCTCCTTGTTTGAGTTGAAATTGAATTTGAATTAGGTTTGAATTGCAATACTAGATCTAGGGAAAACAATGAGAATTTGACATAAAATAATAGTAATAGTAAGTTTTAGATATCTTGCAAAGCTGTTAAGCTGGATCAATGTATGATAAATAGATTAGAACCTATGATAGGAGAATCAAGGTGAATTGTTAGGACTAGGAGGTGTGGGGTGACTTGGTCCTTTGAATGTTAGATGCAAAAAAATTGAATATATTCTCTATCAGAATGACACACAAAATTTCCTATCGAAAGCTTGTCAAAACTTTTTGAGAACAGCTAGTATAGGGGAACATAATCCCCCACCATTTGTGGCTTCAAAAGATGGATATGATTGTTGTTATCTACTCTGTCGAATTCTCTACTCGTGACACCTTAGTCAATTTCTTGCACACAGAATGACAAAAAATTATTTGTTGATGAGTGTTGGCCTAGGTCAACTCTCGGTTTAAAAATTAACCTTGAATTTGATTGAAATATGAATTGGAAATTCTAAAGTAAATGTTGAATGATATTTCTTAGATCTACAATGATTGATAGAGAATGATGTTGCAATGCCCTAGATGTGATCATAAGTGTAGATGCAATAACATGAATTGACATAAGATGAACATGAATGACCTAATCAAATACATATGCTTGCATGAAGATGATGTAGATTTACCACTCCATGATTGTTTTAGGATATGGCGGGATGAAATGTTGGCTTGAATGCTTGAGAATGCTTGATGACGAATTCTTGATGGATGGATAGATGTCTTAGAGTGTTAGATCAGTTCTCTTAGGTGAAAATAAATAGGAAGAATGCTCTTATATAGCTTTCCCAAAGTAATTTACTGATTAGGCTAACCTCCAATGGTCAAATTGAGGCATAGGGACAAAAAAATAAATGGGGAGAGAAAGTGCACTGACCCATTTGAACTAGGAGTTTTTTAAGGAAGACCATTGTGCCTTGAGCACCCTGGTCCAAATAGGGGTACCCCAAGAACCCTTGTCCTCCAAAAACAAGACAAACAAGTAGGCAACCAAGAGGACATAGAACCAAGAAGGGTCCACTCAATTGTGTATCCAAGTGACTATTGGAATCCAATAACACTGAGAGGGGGGGAGGGGGTGAACCAATGTTCTGCTAGTTATAATAGTTTTAGCCTTATTAAAAATCCACTTATTACTCGGTATGCATAAAAGAAAGTAACAACAAGTAATATTAATGCAACCACATAAATCAACACCATAACACATAGATTTATATGTGGAAAACCTTAAAGAGAAAAAACCACGGTGGGATTGGTGACCCATAATATCTATCCATTGGCCAACTAAATAAATATTACAAGAGGGTCATGCACGTGCAAGAAGGCACACTTTCTAGAGCACACTACTCATCACAAAAGGAGCCTCACTCACTACAGATCCAAAGTACTAGATTATAAATAAAAATTGAAATCAGAATGTGCATCTGCTATGCTAAATGAGTTCTGGTTTAAGAAATGTCTATACTGGTTATACTATAACCTCCCTTACTGGTAACTTAGATAACTTCCCAAACCTCTAAACAAATAATCAAGACCAATTACAGATCCTTACATTCGCATTCTATTGATAAAGATCTCGCTCACATAGCATCACATAAGCTATCACATCCCTTATCTATCATCTATCCAAAATGACCTAACTCGGACTAACTTATATACCAATTTACATGAATAAACATAAATGCTTTATGTTAGCGTACAATCATATTTTAAAAGATAAGACATATGTTAGCCCAGAAAAAATATAAATATGAAACAATATGATCGTTGCCGCTTCCATTTACTTGCCAGATCAATCACCTATGTTGACCTTAGAATATCGATTCCAAGTTTTCTAGTTACATGCCTATTGGTTCCCTGAATGCTGATGAAGTGAATATCCGTTACCATGATTGCCGGATCTACCATGAAGTGTGTTTCCATCATTGAAAACACCTATAACCTGGATGAGTGTCAATTTCCAACAATCTACCCCTTTGGCATTGATGGAAACACTCATACAAAAAATAGATCATTGAAGTGTTGTACTGATTCCAGTCCAAAATATGATCTCCCAAAAGTGATCTCAGGAGGCTCCTCCCCCTGAGCTATACATTACTTGTTATGCCCCTTGACATTTTTCACATCCACCTCTCCCCCTTTGACATTAATGCCAAAGCACAGGGCAAAAAATAAGAAATGAATGAAATGTTGGCCATTTGGTGGAATTGATTATGTGTTGCATTGATGTTTGTCATTGATGCCAACACTAGCTGTTTGGATGCTTTATCGACACCCTTTTGGTCCAGGTAGGTTGAGTGGTTTCTAGTTAACTTGGATTCGGCATGATCTGATCGGCTCCGATATAGTTTGCTGATGGAATTGGCTTGTCCATGATACTCATGCTCATTTTTGGACAGTTGGTTTTGGTCTGGTGATTGGATGCTATCTTGCTTGCCTAGAAGCTTGGTTTCTAGTTCCGGCGAGGGTTTCACCGGCAGAGCATTTGGTGGAGATCTTTGATGAATTGCATAAGTGGTGTTTGTGCAGCTTCTGGTAGAGTTTTAGGATGTTGTTGGTGATCATATTCGAGACTTGGTGGATGGAGATGATTGTTTTAGCATGTAGACCTATACTTGGTCTCGGTTGATCTATGTTATCGACCTGCTTTAATGTAACGTGTGGATAGGACCTACTAATATATTTTCAAGATGTCTTATGTGTTGGATATTATTTATTTGGTCTTAGGCTGACATAGTTTGGAATTATGTAATTGGTTTATTGTCTGGTGGCCGACCTGATTGTTTATGGTCGAGGGTTTGTATATATAGATGTAAGATCTCATTGTAGATCATCATGGTTATTGTTAGAGGTCATGGTCAAGGAATCTAATGTGCAAATAATGTTATATCATTCAGGTAGAGGAGTTGGTCGATCATTTGAGATCAACTTGGATTTATGTAAGAGGATTTAGTCCTTCGGTATTGAGCTTAACTAGAATTATACTCAGGCATAGGAGATGCTATCTTTTGCAGTTCAAAACTTCTCTAGATTGTAGTCTAGATTTCTATGTAGTTAGTGAGGCTCCTTTTGTGATGAGAAGTGTGCTCTAGGTTATTGGCCTTCCTGTAAGTGCAGGCCCGTCAATTGTAATTCACAAACTTACTAGAGAAGTATTATTTGACTACGGGTAGACTTGCCACCATGGGTTTTCCCTTTACCGGGTTTTCCACATACAAATCTTGGTGTTATGTGGATGGTATGTATTCTATGATTATTGTTTATGCTTAATTAGTTTATCCACTATTTCGGTATTAATGTTTTGGGTTCCGGTATTAAAGTTTTAATTGCTAATGGTTCTGATAATCTATGACAACTGATTCACCACCCGCCCCCCCTCTCAGTTGTCTTCCGGTTATTTGAACTATCTAACAATTGGTATCAGAGCTTTGGTCCTCTCTCTAGAAAGCTTAACCACTTGAGGAAGATCCTATGGAGACTAAAAGTTCAAGTTCATCCAGTTCTTCTGGAGCTATCTTTTGAAGGAATATTCTGAGGCTTGATTGAACAAATTACACACTATGGAAGATTTGGATGGAGACTCATCTGAGATGTCTTGGTAAGGAGATTTGGGAGCTCACATAGAATGGTGTCACACCCTATAATCAAGGATCTAGCAACCCTCCTTTGGCAAACCTAGACAAGGAGCTTGAGAATGATTGTAGAGAAAGAGAAGCCCTCTTGTGTGCACTTTCTAATCAACAAATAATGGGATTAACCGACAAATCATCTGGAAAGGCTATATGGGATAAGTTGGAGAAACTTAATGAAGGTGACCCTACAGTGAAGATTGACAAACTTGATGGTTATTGAGTGAGATATGAAAACCTAAAGATGGAAGAAGATGAAAGCATTATTGCATTCATGAAAAGGGTAAATGAGATTGTTATGGGAATTCAATGTTGTGGTGGAACTCTGAGAGAATATGAAATTGTTTCTAAAGTCCTGAGAGCCCTACCACTAGCTTACAAAATGAACGCTACTATTATTAATGAGTTAAAAATAATGGCTAATACATTTGTCAACAAAGATACTTTGGTTAAGAAACTATTTGCTTTTGAGCTTGAAGAATTTGGAGCTTCTGGAGCTGTGAAGTCTAAACCTGCTTTTCATTCATCTACATCTACAACCGTTAAGCAAGATTAGAAAGCTTTATATGAAAAGGAATTGGAAGATATGAAGAGAGAAGATGATGAGTTTGAGCAACTTGAAGCACTATTTTCTAGAAGAGTACCTAAAGGACCAGTATGAAGTAAGTATAAAGGAAAAGCACCTTTTAAATGTTTTACATGTAATAAGATTGGTCATTTTGCATCTACATGTCCTAAAAGAAGTTTAAGGTTTGAAGAAATAGTTAGAAGATCATTTAAACCTAACCCTGGATATCAGAACAAGTATAAATACAAGAAAAATAGAGACAAATCATGCTACATCGCGGATGAGAAAGGCATTACTGAATCTGATGATGAATCTACAGAAGACTCTGCTAGTGGATCTGGCAATGGGAAGGAATAGGTGTTCCTAGCTATCAAGGAAGATGATCTGGCACTGGAAGAGAATGTACCTGAAGTGAAGGCACTTGCTGCTAAAATTGAAGACAAGGATAAATGGGTAATTGACAGTGGTTGTTCACATCATATGATCAAAGGAAAAGGAACTATATCATTGGATGGTAAGAATAATACTGATAATGTTTATTATTTTGAAGGTTTGAGGTATAATCTTTTGAGTGTAGGATAATTGGTAGATAAGAGATTTCAATTACAGTTCAACGATGGAAAATGCAAAATCATTAACAGACCTGGTTTGAAGATTGCAACTGGTACACAGACAAAAAGTAATATATTTCATTTGAACTCTAGTGAGAAGACATGTTTGATTACACAGATTGATGAGAGTTGGCTATGGCATAAAAGGTTGTGTCCTGTGAATTTTGATTGCATTGTGAAGATCAGTTCAACTAAGGCAGTTAGGGATATACCTAAGATTATGAAGCCCTATAATCTGGTATGTAAAGAATGTCAAATGGGTAAACAGGTCAGAACCTCTTTTAGGAGTATACAAGATAAATAAAATGATGTTCTTGATCTTATTCATACTTATTTGTGTGGCCCTGCTAGAGTTAAAAGTTTTTCAGGTGATAGATATTTCATGCTAATCGTTGATGATTATTCTAGAAGGATGTGGGTTATTTTTCTGAAAGAAAAATATCAAGCATTTGAAAAGTTTAAAATCTTTAAGGGTAAAGTGGAAGCTGAGACAGGATTGAAGATTAAATGTTTGAGATTAGATCATGGTGGATAATTCACATCTGGTGAGTTTAATAACTTTTGTGACAAGCATGGTATAAGATGACAATTTTCTGCTCCCCAGACACCTCAGTAGAATGGAGTTGTGGAAAGAAAGAACAAAACTATCTTGGATGCTACTAGAACAATGATGATGGAAGCTATTCTACCTCATATCTACTTGATAGAAGTAGTGAGTACATTAATTGATACATTCAATAGAGTACATATCAAAGGAGAAACCGGTAAGACACCTTATGAATTATGGTTTGGCAATACCCCTACAGTTAAGTATTTCATAATTTTTGGTAGTAAATGTTATATCAAGAGAGATGATATCATTGGCAAATTTGATCCTAGATGTAATGAAGGTATATTTCTTGGTTATTCTACTGAAATCAAAGCATATAGATATTATAACAAGAGATTGTAGAGAATTGTGGAGAGTGCTAATGTTAAAGTAGATGAGTTGAACATAAGTCAAATCAGAGTTTATGAGAAAGAACCAATAGTGGAAATGATTATATCTGAACTGGTGGAAGCTTTACTAGAATAGAGAGTTGAACCAGTTACTCCAGTAGTATCAAAGAATTCTACAGTAATTGAAGAACAAGGAAGAGGAACATAAAGTTAGGAACATAAAGTTAGAAGACTACTAGGTATGTGAGATTGAATCATTCAGAAGATCAGATCATTGGGGATAAGAGAAATGGAGTGATGAAAAGAAGAAGACTGGCAACTAATGAGGTATGTTTAATTTCACAAGTTGAACCGGTATTAGTAATTAAGGGATGTAAAGATGAACATTGGTTGAAAGCTATGGAAGAAGAATTAGACCAGATTGAGAAAAATAACACATGGACCTTGGTTCGCCGACCTAAAAATAAAAATGTTATTGGGACTAAATGGGTTTTTAGGAATAAATTGAATGAGGATGGTCAAGTTATAAGGACTAAGACTAGATTGGTTTGTAAAGGATATTCTCAGAAGGAAGGAATTGATTATGGAGAGACTTTTGCACTTGTAGCTAGGATTGAAGTTGTAAGATTATTTCTTGCCTATGTTACTTATAAAAACTACAAGGTTTATCAGATGGATGTTAAATGTGCATTTTTGAATGGGGATCCTGATGAGGAAGTTTACATTGAGCAACTTGATGGTTTTTCACTATCAGATGATACAAATATGGTTTACAGGTTAAGGAAAGCTTTATATGGATTGAAACAAGCACCTAGAGCTTGGTATGCAAGGTTGGATAAATATCTTTTGAAGCTTGGTTTTACAAAGGACAGTGCTGATAGCAATTTATATTATAAAATTATTGATGATGATATACTGATTATTGAAGTATTTGTTGATGACATTATTTTTGGAGGTGAAGATAAGTTATGCATAGAATTTTTTAAAAATATAGAGAAAGAATTTGAGATGTTTGTGATTGATGAGATGAAATTTTTCTTAGGTTTGCAGATTACTCAGACTGACAAAGGTATTTTCATCTATTAAACTAAATATGCTAAGAAATTGTTGAATAAATTTGGTATGGGAGATTCTAAACTGATAAGTACTCCTATGGTTACAAATGAGAAATTGACAAGAAAAGATGTTTCTGCATCGGTAAATCCTACTAGATATAAATCTATGATTGGAGGTCTACTTTATATGACTCAGACTAGGCTGGAAATTATGAATGTTGTTTGTACTGCTTCAAGATTTCAGAGTGATCCTAGTGAAAATCATGAGATGACAGTGAAAAGGATATTTAGATACTTGCAAGGTACATCGGACTATGGCTTGTGGTACCCTAAGGATGGTAACTTTACTTTATATATGTATATAGATGTTGATGATCAGAAAAGTACTTTTGATGGAGCTTTCTTTCTTGGAAAGAAGTTAGTTTCATGGATCAACAAGAAGCAGTCATGTACTTCTTTATCTACTACTGAAGCTGAGTATGTTGTTGTTGCCACTAACTGTACACAAGTTTTATGGATGAAGCAAATGTTGAAGGATATAAAGGTTGATTGTGATGCATCAGTAGTTATTCACTATGATAACTCTATTGCTATTGATATATCAAAGAATCTAGTATTTCATTCTAAAAAAAACCACATATCTATCAAGTATAACTTTTTGAAGGAGAAGGTGGAAGCAAAATAAGTTAGACTGGTTTATGTAAACACTAAAGAGTAGATTGCAGATATTTTCACTAAAACTTTTCCCAAGGAATCATTTGAGTACCTGAGAAACAGATTAGGATTTTCTGCCCCTCCGGTAGAGACTTGATTGATGCGGTTTGGCATCAGTCCGACATGCCTTATTAGAGATACTATTCATTCTGACACTGATGTGGGATGTTGCTTCTTAGGGGGAGTAGTAAGCTTTGTGATTCAATGGTTTATGTTTTCACTTTGATATTTTTGTCAGATTTCTAGCATTGATGTCAAAGGGGGAGTGATATTGATGTGAAAAAGAAAAAGAAAGTGAAAACGAAAAAGAAAGGGGAAGTGATATTATTGTAAAAAGGAAAAAAATTCAGAGCTTTATAGAGATATTATTCATAGGGAGAGATACTGATATTCAGAGCTATATGTGGTAGTTTGTTGGTTGTCTTCCATTGGGGGAGACTTGTTTGGAATTTCTTGGTACTTAGATGTTTTTCACATCTAGTGTTGCCATTAATGCTAAAGGGGGAGATTGTTGGCCATTTGGTCGAATTTATTATGTGTTTCATTGATGTTTGTCATTGATGCTAACACTAGCTATTTGGATGCTTTATCGACACCCTTCTCATCCTGGTAGGTTGAGTGGTTTCTGGTTAACTTGGATCTGACATGATCTGGTAGGCCCTGGTATAGTTTGGTGATGGAATTGGCTTGTTCATGATACTCATGCTCATATTTGGACAGTTGGTTTTGGTCTAGTGATCAGATTCTATCCTTCTTGCCTAGACGCTTGGTTTGTGATTCCGACGAGGGTTTCATCGACAGAGCATTTGGCGGAGATCTTTGATGAATTGTATAAGTGGTATTGGTGCATCTTCTGGTGGAGTTTCAGGATGTTGTTGCTAATCATGTTCAAGACTTGGCGGATGGAGATCATTGTTGTAGCGTGTAGACCTATACTTGGTCTTGGTTGATCTAGGTTATGGACCGACTTTAATGTAACGTGTGGATAGGACCTATTGATGTATTTTTGGGATTCCTTATGTGTTGGATATTATTTGTTTGGTCTTAGGACGACATATTTTGTAATTATGTAATTGGTTTATTGTCTGGTGGCTGACCTGATTGTTTATGGTTGAGGGTTTGTATATATAGATGTAAGATCTCATTGTAGATCATCATGGTTATTGTTAGAGGTCATGGTCAAGGAATGTAATGTGCAAATAATGTAATATCATTCAGGCAAAGGAGTTAGTCGATCATTGGAGATCAAATTGGGTTTATGTAAGAGGATTTAGTCCTCCAGTATTGAGCTTAAGCGAAACTATACTGAGGCATAGGAGATGCTATCTTTTGTAGTTCAACACTTCTTTGGATTGTAGTATGGATTTCTATGTAGTCAGTGAGGCTCCTTTTGTGATAAGCAGTGTGCTCTAGGCTGTTGGCCTTCCTACAAGTGTGGGCCCCTCAATTGTAATTGACATACTTACTGTAGAAGTATTAACTTACTATGGGTAGGCTTCCCACCATGGTTTTTCCCTTTACCGGGTTTTCCATGTACAAATCTTGGTGTTATGTGTATGCTATTTATTCTGTGATTATTGTTTATTCTTAATTGGTTTATCTACTATTCCGATATTAATGTTTTGGGTTCCGGTATTAAAGTTTAAATTGCTAATGGTTCTAATAATCTGTGGCAACTTATTCACCACCCCCCCTCTTAGTTGTCTTTCGGTTATTTGAACTGTCTAACATGAAATTATGTACAAAGCCAAATTGTGAATATTGGATCTAAATGTACTTGAAAATATTTGGATAAGCACCCTTCAAAAATTCCAAATTAGTATCCCAGCTAGATTTTAAAGTTCCCAAAATTGATACAAACCCATTCAAAATGTAAGCATGCAATTCTACTTCTATTAGGGTTGCCGGTGTAGGCATATTCATCTGGTCCATATATTCCCACTTATGAACTAACAAAGTATTAAGCCAGGGATTTACCAAACCTCTCAATTCCCTGGCCCACTAGATTAACTTGTCCGTTTCCTTCTCTAGGGCTAAAATTTCAGGCATTGAAAGCAAAATTCCACCATCAACAGAGGTAGTCAAAGATTCAGTACCATCAAAAGTGAGTACAAGTTGTTCCAACTTGTCCTTATCTACCTTAATTTTATTATCCGGGTCTATTGTTAGTTTGGTTGTGTTAGTGCAAGAATAGTATATGCGAGTACATTGATGAAGAGCTTCATCAATACTTGTCATCTCTTCTGCCAGCTTAGCTTTTTTTGGATGTGATCATATTATTACAGGTGACCTTCCTAGGTGTATTATATCTTTCCACCAACTGTCGGTTTAACACTTGTTGAAGAGTTTTGTACTCTTTTGCAATGTGCTCAGTCAAACCTTTCAACTTACCAGATGGGCTTGCAACCTGATCTATCTTGCATTCTGGTGCAAGCTACTACAATATTGGAATAGCTTGCTCAATAACCTGCTTATCCTCTTATCCTTCCTTCCTCAATTTATGAGCTGCAACAAACATCAATTCAAAACTACTCATCTGCTCAATATTCTTATTCTCAAAATGACCAAAATTTTCTTGACTAGATGAATCAAGTGCCAACAATGAGGGACCATCAACCGATGAGGGTGTCGGTACCCTGATTTCAGTCTGTTCATTTTGACCTTTATCCTCTGCCTTTTGTTGAACTACATCCTTTATCTTATCCTCGACACCAATGGCTTCACCACTTGGTGCAGTTATTACTGCAGCCTCTACCTCATGAATTTCAATTGTGCCAACATAAATTACCAGAGGAGGATTGTCTTCTACTGGTATATTGATCTCAACATCATGTACGTGTGTTATTTCTAGAGGAATATCCTTGGTTATATTCTATTCCAAAACTGGTGGAACCCCACCTAGTATACCTTTACCCTTAGCATCAACCGAGATGTCAGGAATGTTAGACTTAGGCAGTATATCCGGTGATGTAAAGAAACCTGGTTTATCAACAAACAATTTAACCCAATCCTCATGAGTTTCCTTGATAATCTCATTTACTCTCCCCACCATAAGACTTATATGTCGGTGTCTACTCCGGAAAATTCTTTTTTTAGCAAAATATAGACACTGTTGCATCTCATCTCCAGTTATAGCACCACAAACAGTTAAAAATTCTTGAACCTTTATGTGTTTGTCTTATCTAGATCTGATTTCATCTTCTTACCAGGTCTGGGATCAGACTCCTTGGCCGGCTTTGTTTTCTCTATAGGGTTCCTCTCCTTCAAAATTTTCTTCTGAGCTGCTGGAGGAGTGGCTTTGGTTTTCTGCATCTTCACTTCCTTAGGCTTCTTCCTCTTAATCCTCATGTATATCTTAGAAATCTTCGGGGTCTCTTCCTCAGTCTCAGAACCAGATTCAACAGGAGTAATAAAGGTCTCTGGGTTCTTCCTCTTTGTTACACCTTTGTTGGTTCCATCTTCAAGAGAATCTTGTATAGCTGTCAGAGGAGACGTCTCCGCTAAACCAATGATTTGTATGATCTCAGAGGAAATCTTATGGACAACCTATCCAACCTTCTTTATTCGTCCTTCCATTTTCTTCTAAATGAAACCTATCTTCACTTTGAATTCCTTCTGCTTTGCAGTACCAAAATCTTTCTCCTTCTCATCAACTAGGGCATATATAAGAATCTTGGCATAAAGATCCAAGATCTTTGCATCAACCTCATAGCCCATTTTAGTAACCCAGATAGTTCTAGGTTGCACTAACTCTGTTAAATTTTCATCCTTCTTAACCATGAAGCATATGTAGGTAGAGTATTTGTCAACTATTAGCTTAGCTATCCTTTCCCTCTTCTTCATTGCTTTCTGAAATTCTTTGAAATAACCCCACATAATAGAGTCTCTATCCTGTCCCAAATTCCTCAAGACATCCTTAATTTGTTTTCCTACTAGTATATCAAAGGTCCATTGCCTCTTACCGGATCCCAGTATCTCATTTAAAAAGAAAAGCATTAAATAGATAATGAGATTCCCATATTGGAATGTACCTTTCTTTTCTCCCTTAATCTTTCCCAAATTTGAAATCAATTCATCGCACATCCACTGACATAGATCATATTTCAAATTTTCCTTGACCATCTTGTGTGCATAGTAGATATAGGAGCTAGAAACGGAGTTCAATCGGATGGATTGAGTTACCTTGTATCCGATTACCATTCTTGCAAATTGAACATCTTTGTCCCTAATGGTACTAATCCGCATCGACCGGTTGTCAAAGGTGGCATCAGTTAGCTTGTTCACTTCATTGTTTGGAATCTTCCTCCTACCCGGTGTTTGTCCGACCTGGGGTAAACTGGTGATAGAATGAATCGCCTCCTTGGTGATTTTGTAGGGTCGGTCAAACCACATGAACTTGCCATGGACTCGGCTTTGCACATACTGAATCATCTCATCCTCGAACTCGGGCATCTCTAGAATATTGGTGAAACCCGATCCTTATGAAATTTAAAATTATGGTTTGATTAATCCATCCTTGTTCAGTAAAGTGGACAAGTGCATTGATTTAATCTCCAATGATCCCACATCCTCCACAGTATAGTGAATATATGATCTCATATCTTCCACATAGAGAACTTTGTCAAGAACCCTAGAAAATGTGTTGATTGAGTCATCGACCTTTACAATTTAAGGGTATTGCTTTAATTCTGAATGTGGACGGACATTAATATCCACCACAATAGGGGTAGCCACATCTGCTGGAGTGGGAGCATGTCTAGAAGCCATCACAATTGCATAAAAGTAGTGTGAAAAACAAAGAAAATACCTCACAACCTAAGTCGGTGAAAAACTTTGAAAAATCTGCTCAGATAATATTGGAAATCGCTGGAAAATGCTCTTAATTGCCTTGATCACCTTAAACTCGCTCTTCTTCACTCTGAGTGTTGTGTGATCAGAAATGAAGCAACTTATCCTTTTTATCTTGCAAAACCCTAATTTCTTATTGACATTAATGCATATTAGCATATCATACCGAATTCAAAATCCATTATCTTAGCATCGCTTATCCTTCAGACTAACTTCACCAAAATCTGAAACAAGCTTTCAAACCACTACTAGGGGTAATGCAAAATATGTCATTAATTTACCTCCCCCTAAGGCTAATGCTTTAGTTACTGGATGTGTTTCCTACCGGTGCAGAAACATTTTGCTCTATCGGTTGAGTAACTGGTGAAAATTTGCCTCTGTCGATTGATCATCAAACTTCCTAACCCATTGTTTAGCATGAGCTTTTTGGATTTCATCAACCTTGTGCTTTCCCTTCTCATTGGATGTGTCATTCCCTTCCGGTGTATCCTTCCTTCTACAATATTTAGCAATGTGTCCTATTTTGTTGCATGCATAGAAAATAACATTGTTCTTCTAAATTGCCTTTTTGAGTCCTTGATCATTCCTTGACCTACAATGATTAGCCATATGCCCAAACTTTCCACATGCATGACATCGCATGTTCATTCTACAATCTTCTGTCCTATGACCATACTTCTTACAATTTGAATACTGACCGAGAACTGCATTATGATTCTAATTTTCTCTATTATTGCATTGACTTTCTCTATGACCAAACTTATTATAGACAAAGCATCTAGTATTAAATTTATGTGCATTGGGTTTCCTTACCAATGATTTCTGATTCCAGTTGCCTGGTGGATTCCCCTGATTTGTAGTACCAGAGCTTTCTCCATTCTCAAATCCAAGACCTCTAGTGTCTCGAGTGTCTCTTTGATCCTTCAATAATTCATCAAGCTTTGCAGAACTGACCCTAAACTTTTCTTTGTATTCATTTGCAGCATCCAAATCACTTCTTAGGACTACCACCATTCTTCCCAACTCTTGCTCATTGTTCTATGATTGCACCAGTTTAGTTCTCAACACATCATTTTGATGTGCCAACCTAATGCATTCCTCAGATCTGTCTTTCAGAGATATAGCAAGGTTTTCTTAATTTTTCTTTCGGTCTTCAATCTCCTTAGAAATCCTCATGGTCATGGCTTACATTTCATTATTCATGACATTGTTCTCCTGACTCAGCTTCTGAAATAATTACTTAAGGCTATTCTTCTCTTCATCATCCGAACTTTGTAAAAGTTCCTTCCTTTTAGCTTGAGTAGATGCTAACCTCTCTTGTAGGGTAAGGATGAATTCCTTTGTAGAATTCAATTCATCTTGCACCTTCAAGTTCTTCAACCTTTCAACATCATAATCTTCAAGTGCTACTTCAAGCTCCTTCTGTAGACTCATCTCCATGGATTCCAGATTCAATATCTTCCTCAATCTATTAGACTTGTTCAGAGGCACCAAGCTCTAATACCAATTGTTGGAATCAAAGAACACTGAGAGGAGGGTGTGCATCAGTGTTCTGTAGGTTATAATATTTTTAGCTTATTAACAAATCCACTTATTAACCGATATGCATAAAAGAAAGTAACAACAAGTAATATTAATGCAACAACATGAATCAACACCATAACACAGGGATTTATACGTGGAAAACCTTAAAGAGGAAAAACCATGGTGGGATTGGTGACCCTTAATATCTATCCACTGGCCAACTAAATAAATATTATAAGAGGGGCTTGCCCATGCAGGAAGACACACTACTCATCACAAAAGGAGCCTCACTGACTACAGATCCAAAGTATTAGATTACAAATAAAAATTGAACTTAGAATGTGCATCTACTATGCTGGATGAGTTCTGGTTTAAGCACTATCTGTTCCAGTTATACTATAACCTCACTTACCAGTAACTTAGATCGCTTCACAAAACTCTAGACAAATAATCAAGACCAATTACAGATCCTTACATTTGCATTTTATCGATCAAGATCTCACTTACATAACATCACATAACCTATCGCATCCCTTATCTGTCATCTATCCAAAATGACCTAACCCACACTAACTTATATACCCATTTACATGAATAAACACATATTCCTTATGTCATCTTACAATCATATTTCAAAAGATAAAACATATATCGACCCAAACAAAATATAAACATGAAACAATATGACCGATTCTGCTTCCACGCTTGCCGGATCAATCACCTATACATCGGCCTTAGAATACTGGTTCCAAGTTTGTCGGTTGCATGCCTTCTAGTTCCCTGAATGTTGGTGAATTGAATGCCAATTACCATGATTTTCGTATCTATCATGAAGTGTGTTGTCATCAATTACAACACCTATAACCCAGATAAGTATCAATTGCCAACAATGATATCAAATTTGGGGTAAAAAGGGCCAAAATGCACCTAAGGGAGAACTAGGATGGGACCCACAAGAGTAGGGGAACAAAAATATGATGTGAATTGTACAAGGTTACAATTTATGACACTACATTTAGCTCGCACTTTAATGGGAGTATGAGCCTATGGAAAAACTCATGGTAAAGTAGAAAGATGAGGAAGAGAGTGAGATAGGTATATGAGCAATGAGGAGTGAGATCACAAAGCAATAAGACATCACTAATTTTGAGGAATCAAGACCCCAAACTTAGGATCTTAACTCATACAATCACATGAAAGGATACACAAAACAAGATAAAGACAAAAAAACCAAACAAAGACAATCAATGTCAAAAGACACATAACAAATCAGTTAGTACTAAAAGAAGAATCTCGCAAATCAACCAGTTGAAGAGATCTTAATAGTCAAAATGTCTCAACAACTAATCTCATTCTCAAAATGCTATTACAAGAATACAGGTGGTCACATGGAAAGAGAAAGAACATGCATTGAGTGATGAACCATGATTCAACTAGTAGAGCTCTGAGCTCACGGGAAGGAGAAAGGAGATAACATGGATCCCATAGACTATTAGGTTGTGCTATGCTAGGTGATCCATGAGAGAGAGCAAGAGGGAACATGGATTCCATGGGCTACCAAGGTCTATTTTCTAGGTGATCCACAAAAACATGAATTCTCATGAGACAACAAGTTGTGTTATGTTGAGTGATCCATGTAGGAAGGTAGAGTCCAAATAGTCCAGGAAGTTGTGTTATGCCAGGGTAAATGCATGAACCTATGTCACACTTTGGGCCAACTATGGGTAGTTCGATCGGACTGAGTCTGGTTGGACTACTCTTGGCCTGCATGGTGCCTGTGTCGCATCGAAATGGTGCCAGGAGTCCAGTCGGACCCAGTTCGGACGGACTATTGGTTATGTAAACTGATATTTTTCCCACTAACTCCCATTTGCACCCTAAGGAGCTTTGGGAGTTCAGCCGGACTCATAAGGAGCTTATTTCCAGCCCCCATTTTTCTAGGTAGGTTCATTCTTTTTCCTTTTTTTTGGTTTTGTATTTGTAATTTTAAAAAATATATTTATTGGTATAATCATTTTTATTGAATAGTTTATCAGTTTTTTAAAAAAAATTCTAATGAAAACATTAGAAAAATGTTAAAAAAAATTAAACCTAGCAAAATGTGAAAATCAACACTATGAAACTATTAAAAAAATATGCACATATACCTATTAAATAATTAAAAAAAAATCATTTTTTCATTACCCTTACATATAAACCATTAAAAATTATAATCAATACACTACACATAAAAATTAAATCCTCGTACTCATACAATGACATAGACACATACACCTACACCCACAGCCACACCCAGACTCACATGCACATACATACAAATATACATACACACACATACGCATTCATACATAGATGTACATGTGTGTGCATGTGTATGTGCGTGTATGTATGTGTGTATGCATGTATGTACATGTATATGTATGTATGTGTGTATATGTGTGAGTATGTGTATGTATGTACATATGCATGTATGTGTGTGTATGTGTGTATGGGTGTATGTTTGTATGTGGGTGTATGTGTGTGTACATGTATGTATTTATGTGTGTTTATGTGTGTATACACAGACACATACATATAGATATATACACATAGATACATATATCTACACATACACACATAAACATACATACACACACACATACATACATACATACATACATACATACATACATACATACACCGACATGCATATATACAAGCATACATACATTCATACACACATGTACACACTAGTACATGTACATACACATACACACATGCATACATACACATGCACATACACATACATACATACATACATACATACATACATACATACATACATACACACATGCACACATAAACATATACATATAGATATACACATACATACATACACCCACACACATATACACATACACATACACATACACATACACATACACATACACATACATGTGCATGCAGGCATACATACACACATACGTGCACATACACACACATAAAGGCATATGTACACACATATATACACGCTACACGTGTATGTATATGTGTACATATGCGTGTATGCATGTGTATGTGCACATACATGTATGTATGTGTGTACATATGCATGTGTATGTGCACGTATGCGTGTATGTGTATGCATGCATGCATGCACATATATGTATGTGTGTATGTGTGTGTGTGTACATGTATACATATGCATATGTGTGTTTATCTGTGCATGTATGTATGTAGGTAGAGTATGTGAGTTTATGTCCATGTATGTGTGTATGTGTATGTGTATGTGTATGTACACATATTTAATTTTAATGTTTCTTTTAAGTAACTTGTATCAAATGTTTCAATTACTTTGAATTGTACTTTAAATTACAATTGTATAGTGGCGGTGGAGGACCCATGACCCCACCGCTAGATGTCTGTCTCCTGTCTCTACCTCCAGAGGTCTTCGCAGTCCATGATGGACTCCGGAAGCTTCTAGCCCGCTGATCTAGTGGCACCACTCCATAATACAGGTCTCGCTAGTAGGCTATCTCCTCTCCTACATGTAAAACATAGGCATATTCGGCCTTTGTGTCCTCTGCTACCTGCCTCCCTACCCTTAGTGCTATCTCAGCCTCTTTATAGCACTGAATAGCCTGATCCCTCTCTTGCTCAATGTCCCTAAGTTGTCTCCTGAGTCTAGCTGTATCCCTCTTCAGATCATGGATCTCATCTACCTATCCCTGGTAGATCTCCCTAAAGGATACTAGCTCATCCTCCTCCTTTGTCCCCTCACCCTATCCCTATGGATGCTCTTGTGGCTGCTCCTATTCCTGTCCCCATCCTTGTACCTGTTTGGGAACCTGTGCTGCTAGCACCTGTAATGACAATCCACCTCTACCCCTCACTACATGAGCCTGTTGAGCCTGTCTCTCCTCTCCACCATCTCTCCTTTTAGCCACTCTCCTCTCTACCACTGCCCCTTGTCTCTACCGTCGGCCTCTACCTTCACCATCTCCACTATCATCTCCATCACCCCCACTGTTTCCATCTATTGGCTCCCCTGGATCCATCACTCGTGGAAACGGATGCTCTGCCGAACATCCAGTATACTATGCATCTATCCCTGCATCCTCTACATTGACCCATATGTCTCAAGGCATGGAAACCATCTCATGTAGTTATGTCACTGCTTGATCATAAGACAATAATGGACCTAAATGCACCTGATCCCTCAGTGTCCATGCATACATCCTCGACCCCTGTGGCATCTGTTGTATCCTGTCAAACTGCCTGCATACCCTGTCTATCAACTGCCGCTCAATAATATATGGTGTTGGACCAATCAGATACCTGCTCCTGAATACATACGACAAATCCACTTCATCATCCTCCCACTCCTCACAGTCTATGTAAGGACTCCATATGACACTATCTATCTCATCAATCACCTAGTGCCAATACTCTAGCCTCCCAATCCATGGTTGTCATGTAATCATATCATAAAGGTGTACAAAACTGCGCTCATGTCCCCTGCCTCTAAATATATCAGTCGTGTAACCGACAAGTGCTCATATGCCCATACTTGCAATAATGTCACTCTGCATCCTAATCGTGTTCATTCGTGATACACAAATTGATGTATCTCATAATACAAGTGTGTCGTAGACACGACCCCCATGCAAACCTAGTGTGCTCAGTCACCAAGGTCTCCAGTGTCCTCCCCCATCCCACAGCCAACCCTCATGTCAGCCTATCCGGATAGAGGAATCTACTGATCACTCCTGCTAGCACCATTAGTAGTGCTAATGTTCTAGCTATCATGGTGTCCCACACCACATGTCCTGCCCTCATCTCCAGTCCTAGATCCAGAAACACTCATCTCAGCGCATCCTTGTCTCCCTCTCGATCGTAAGGAACCAACTCCCGAATGATCAGTATCCTAAGTATCTTGTATACATCATCTAAGGTGACTGTCATCTCACCCATCGGCAAATGAAACATACATGTCTCTAAGTGTCATCTCTCAGCTAATGAAGTCAACAACCCCATGTTCACCCAAAACTCAGGCACATACATAATATATCGCAGGCCCATAGCCTCAACTGGTGCTCTATCCTCGAATGTCAGCTTTGCTTGTAAACTTTGAGTCGAAAGGAATCTCTCCCACGACTCTAGCATAGGTAGGTCCTCCTACAGTCAAGCAAATCAACTATTTCAATCCTAGTGGTACTCCTTGTTTATCACAAACTAATGCTTTCTATCCTAGTAGTACTCCCTATTCATCATAAAGTATTGCTTTCTATCCTAGTAGTACTCCCTATTTATCACAAAGTGCTACTTTCTATCCTAGTAGTACTCCCTGTTCATCACAAAGTGTTTCTCTTTTATCCTAGTGGTACTCCTTGTTCATCACAAAGTGCTGCTTTGATCCTATCTTTTAGGGCACCTACTTGAGTGTATCCTCTTGAGTAGCTTATCCAATTGACAATGTATATTCTATCACAAAATTGTTAATTTCAGCCTTATCCAATTGGGAACGTATGTTCTATCACAGAATTGTCAATTTCTTTGGTATTCCTTGTTCATCACAAAGTGCCTTGATCTATCCTATCCTAGGGCCTTTGCTTGAGTGTATCCTCTTGAGTAGTTTCCTGATTGGCAACGTATGTTCTATCACATAATTGTCAATCCTAGCCCTATCTGCTACCCTAGTCTTCCCTCGAGGACCTATTTGAGTGTATCCTCTCAATAGCTTATCCAAACAATAGTGTATGTTTATCATAGAACTACTGATTTGACCTTGAAGACACAAATGTGCCCGCCCTAAATAGACGCGCGCCTGCATTTCACAGATGCATTTGCATTGAACATAGATGCTATTACAATCATAGATGCACCTGGCACCAACACAAACATGCCTAGCCTACCCAGACGCGTCTGGCACCAACGCAGACATGCCTTAGCATTTTTTCCCTCCACTTTACATTTTTTTGCAACCTACCTAAAGCACATTTATTACACTACCTGAAATGCATTTATGACAACAATTAATGCAACAAGGTACAAGGAGGTTTTGTTGTACTTACCGACTCTCCTGCATCTGCTGGCCTTTGATATCGGTGAACGTGATCAAATCTATGTACCAATGCCATCACTGTTGACTGCTCTCTTCTCTCTCTGCACTCTAATCTCTTAGGTGTGTGGATGACAATGAGGATGTTTTCCCTCCTAGTCTATCTTATAGGCTACCCTAGCCCTAGTCTCCCGAGTTAGTCTTCTTTATCTCATGACTCTGTCACTCTATCCTATCTTGTCAATCCTTTCCAGCCTTTCTTTCTTATCGAGAGATTGTCTGCAATCTTTTCAGACATTTTCATCCAATCTCTCAAGGGGGCATATCATTCCCATCTTGGGGCAACTTTATATCAGTTCATCTTATTTTCTTTAAAACAACGCGACAAGTTGCATTCTCTCAAAGAGAGGCAAAATGTAGACACCTAAAATTGTCTTGTCTAATTAAATAAATATATTTATTTATTTAATTATTTTAGCCTAATTATTCTATTAATTAAATGAATTTTTATTTATTTAATTAATTCATTTATCCTCTTTTAGCCTTATTTCTCATTTAAATAAATACTTTTATTTATTTAAATTACCTTTTTCCTAAATTAAATAAATACTTTTTATTTATTTAATTGATCCCACTTCTTCTAGTAATTAAATAAATCTTTATTTATTTAATTAATTCATTAGCCTTTTCTACCTATGACACATGTCATTCATCTCTTAATTTCTACATTACCTACCCTCTCATTATTTTCTTATTTTCTTTACCTACCCTCTAATCCTAGCTGACCATTTATCTTTTACACCTCTTAATCTTATCCCTCCATTTCTTATAGTGTCTTCTATATAAGGAGATGCTTCCTTCATTATCAAGATCTCATCTACGTTTTCGAACTTTAATATGTGATCAAGCCTACTTGCAACCACATTTCTGTTCTTTGTTGAACTCTTGTGCACACATAAAATCTGAGAGAAAATATATCAAGAAAGATCAATGGAGATAGGAAGAATAGAGATCCAAACCCTATTGGACATGTGATGGTATAATCTTTGTGATTTTGTAGATTTACATTGTCTTAGGTAATCTTCATATGTTATGGTGGATCTTCGTTGTTGTTAGGCTAGGGTTTTGTGGTTGAATCTATTTAGTCTTTCAATATTGTTATTCCATTTTTACCATAAACAGCGAGTGTTGAGCCCAATAGTACCTACATACTTGCAGGTATGTAAGTACCTACAAGGTACATTGTGGTACCTGCAAGTGCCAAAATTGCACTTTTAAAAAAAATATATATATTTTATTTTTTGGAGAAAACAAAACAAACAAAAAAAGGTCCCCCCAAGTTATTTTTTTTAACTTTAAAATAGAACTCTTTTCAATGCATATTTTTTCAAACAAAAAACTTTATAATTTTTTTGCGAATTGTACCAGTTTGACATGTATCCATACCATCAACTAAGAATGGAGGAGACAAAAACATTTTAATCTCCATATCAATTGCTCCAATTTTGGCAAATGAATAGGCAATCTTAGGGTTTGTGGGCCTTTTGAGAGCATGGCGATGTCAGATTTTGCCCAAAGTGCTTCAAAATTATAGATTGCTCCTGGGTAAGGTAACCACCCTCCACCTTCAAATGGGATTTGGTGTGGAATTTGGATAAAACAAAAGGTGATTATAACTTTATTGAACCTCCACAATCCAATAGTGACCTTAGATTTGACCCAATAGGATCCAAATTTGACATACAATAGAGAGATACAAAATACAAAACCCTAAATTACATTAATTTTTTCTCAAATAAAAAACCATTGACACTCTAATGGCTCTAATACCATGTAAGTATTTGCCTATAACAACCAAGATCTAGAGGCCAATGAATAGCACAACACAAGAGGGACAAAAATAGACAAGAACAAAGTGTATTCTCACCAAGATGAAAAAATTGATCAACTAAATTACATACAATGTACATGATCCTACTTATAAAGGCAAGGCCATAGGGAAATGAGAGCACACAATCATGACATGTGGCCCAATGAGATACACGGGTAGTTAGGAGAAATATTAAATAATTTCACTAAAGGTGGATCACCCACTGAAGATGGAATTTGATAACAAGATAACACCACAAAAGGTGGAATTTTTTCTACAACCATCTTCCCTAGATGCACAATTCCCTAAGTGTTTCATATGCAAACTACAATGAATGCATTATCCCAAGTCAACATAAGTAAAGTGTAATTATGAGACATAATTTACACCGATAGTCAAGGAAGGCTATAAGAAGTGAAGTTTTTCTTTCAACTGCACAATGTTGTCCATCATATTATTGTTGTATCCCACTACACTCAACCGTTGGTAGATTTATATATTAACTTTTGGAGGCAATTGGTTGGACCACAACTGTAATTTACTTCTAGTAATATGAATTTTTTATTTCCCCTTTTTAAATAGTAATATCAATAATTTCATTAGAGATCAAGAATTTTTTAGACAATATGCATCTTTATTTATGTTGATAATATTAAGGCTATGCATTCTCTGAAAGTACATTATAAGATTATTATAAATCATTATTAATAAGGTTAAAAAGTGATCTGATGAGTATAGATAATTTGATAAAAAAAATTGTGAATAAGTTAGAAGTGAAATCTAGCATGAATTATTTATTTTTAGAGTGTATTTGGGGCTCCTATCCTAACCTAGCCTAACTCTACTAACATGGCTTTGATATTATGAAGAGTACAAACAAAGCAAAAAGGATAGCTACTATAAATTATCTATAAGACAACATAATACACACATAGTGGATGGCTCTCCAACAAAAGTAACGAAACATAAAAATTAAGATTATATATTCAAACAAAATTACAACAATTAAGATTTTATAATTTTTTGTTGAAATAATATTTTAATTAATATTTATCTATTTTTATTAATGCAATTATCTTACTTGTAACACAAAGGAAAAAATATTTTTTTAAGCATTAAAAATTCACTTAATATTTGTATAAAATGAATAAATTTAGTGATATTACAATGTTATGATGAGATTTGTTTTGAAGATGTTATTAAAGATGTATTATTGAATTCTAGATATTGGTATTTGATAGTTTGTAATTGTAGAAAGACAAATTTTCTTATTATTAAGTTATAGCTTCAACTATAGTTTGAATAATTTGAATTTTGAATTATATTATTTCAAACCACAGAATATTTTTTTTAATTGTAAAGGAAAATTAAATTAAATGAAGTCATACAACAGAACTAGTGCATATAAGTTCTAAAGAATCAATAGAATAAGTATCTGATGATGAAGCTTTCTACCATTTTGGTAATCACAAATACCCTAAGAAGGTTAATTCTGCCCCCAATTGGTCTTATGGGTATGGATCTGATAAAGAAGACTCAGATTATGTGCCCTCAATGGAGCACGTTCCAGACACCCAAACACCAAATTATGCTAAGAAGGTTAAATCTCAAGTGGGAATTTCTTCTAAATATTCAAAGTACAGAAAAGGATAAAGAGAAGAAAAAAAGTCCTAATTTGTCTCATTCTATGGTTGGGGACAAAAGGAAGACCAGTACCCCCATGTGAAGAATAATTTGGAGAGATCAAGTGTAAATGTCAAAAAGATGAAGGATGAGGAGGCGGAGGAAAAGGCTGACATCCCTGATTCTAAGATGGACCCGCATGAGATGCAATTCCACATACAAATCCTTATTGAAATAGAGAAAGGTACCCCTACAAAAATGGGAAAGGAGTCCTTTTCCATCGGGACAAAGGACATGCTAATGGTGGTGAATGATGTGATGGAGGGACAAAATAACTTTTTCAAATGGATGATGTCTGAAATCAACTTGCTTAAGGACAGGGTTAATACCTTATTAACAAAGTGGATTTAGGGCAGAATAGTTTGAATGGGATCTCTAATTTGGGCAACATTGATAAAATGCTTTCTCTTATTCAAAATGTAGCTAAGGATGTGAAAACTATGAAGATAGATCACGACGATAATATAAGGCATCTAGAAGAGACCAATAATAAAGTACATGATAAGCTTAGTGATGTTGTGGTTGTGAGCAGAACTACTATGCAAATCAGTACTGAAGATATTAAACAACTGAATGAAAAGGTATAGACCCTTAGTGGTTTGATTGAGGGTGTCTTTGGCCCTCTTTCTGCTACTATGGGGGACAAAGGGAAGAATTCTATTGTAGATCAACATCGCATCGACACAAGAGCTTCTCTTGGCCCCTCATCAAGAACACACAACCATGATAAAGGTAAGGACCAAGCCCATATTATCCATGATCTTGTGAACATCAATGAAGAATTTATTCACAAGAATGTAGAAGCTACAAAAATATTGAAGAATCTTTAGTACAATTTCGAGCATGTCGACCCTCTTATTTCCTTTTGTTTAGTTGTTGGGCAACTTTTGGTTTTCGTTTGGTTTTCTCCTTTTTTGTTAAGTGTTTAGGGTCCCTTCAAAACCTGTTTTATTCTAATTAAAACCAATAGAATAAGTAAAAATTAGAGACTCAATGCAATATTTTGACCATGGAAAATCTTTTTTGGATAAAAATCCTAGCACAACAAAAATTTTCTTTATTGCACAAAACTCAACCTTTCTCTTATAGAATAATGAATCTTATACTTTACTAGCATTATTTTCACATGTACAACATTATGTTTTGTAGATGAGCGAGAGCGGGAGTTAGAGGGTTTCTTCTGTAGATGGAGATGATGCAAGGGATTAAGATGGCAATTGCAACACTCTTTTCTTTCACCCTATTCTTCCATGTGCCTTGGCTCTTGCGGGGCTTCCTTCCTAGTCAATGGTGGTGGGGGGGACCTCGGTGCTACGGGATGTGCCTATCTTGCAACTTGTTCACTTCCGTGCCATGCTTTTTACGGTTTGTGGGTTTCTTCCTTGGTTTTCCACTACTCTGATTGGTGGGTTAGGAGGTTTGTGGTTTCTCTCCTTGGGCAGTGGTTTTTCTATTTGGTTTCTCCTACCCTCTTTCCTCTCCCCTAGAGGGAGGTGTTTCTATTCTGGGACTTGATTCTTCATGATGGTTGTTTATCTTGTGCAGATGCTCTTGGCTGAGGAATGGGGTGTTGGGAAAAGGGTTGTGCTTGGTTGTAGCAAGGATATTTGGGATCTAGTTGGTTTTGCCTTAGATTCCAATGTTTCTATTGCCCTTTTGGTTTGTGCTTGGGGGGTTCTTCCTCCTTCTTGGTTTTGAGCTGTGGGGCTATTGGGGGCCTTATGCCCTGTTATTGTTTCTTCTCTATCTTCCCTATTGCTCCTATTTCTGTCACTCTTTTCTCAGCCATCTGGTTTATTTTCAATATTTCCTTTTGAGGTGCTCTCGTCTCATATTGAGGTTAAGATGATGGGTATTGGAAATATGCAGTTTTCTATTGAGGTGGAGACGGTGGTTGTGATTCTTGTTGGCAGAAGTTGGAGGGAGGCCTTGGAGATTCTGACTCTTGTTTGGATTGGATCCGAGTGTGGGCTCATTGTTCTCTTCACCCCTTTGCTCCATATTGAGGTGGTGGTGTTAGGGGACAATATTTTCTCAGATTGAGGTGCTTCCTCTTCTATTTTGGAGGATCTTTCTCTTGAGGTAGGTGATTTTCTGGTTGTTGGATCTTTGCTTTCAAGCTCTTTTCTATTTTTTTTTGATAGGGGTGGAGAGTGTGGTGGTGTGTGCTTGTATGGATGCTATCTTGATTATGCCTCTTTTTCAGCTCAAGGTGGTTAAGGGTACCACTTCAAAACCCTTTGATATGGTTCTGGGAACCATTTCAAAACCCAATTTTAAGGTTAGGGAAGCCTTTCAAAATCCCTTTGTTTCTAGTCAACTTGTTTTATTCGCCTTGTCTTATCTTGTGTGGTTGGTAGCTGATAGTTTTCAAGGGCCCAATTGAGATTGTGGTTGTTTGTGGTTATGGGATAGTCATGCTTTTTGTTGTCTGAAGTCTTTGTCTCAATTGAAGGGAGTCAGTAACATACCTGCTGTTTGGCTAAGGGTGCCTGCTAACCCTCATCATTTTCTCTTAAGTTTGAGGCTATAGCCTAGTTGGTGTGGCCAACATGATTTGTATTGATTATATCTTAAGTGTATGGTTGGTTCTTTTTGTCTATGGCAATGTTGGTGTTTGGCTGGCTTTTGTCAGCTCAACTGTGTTTGGGCTAGTGGGTTTTATGGTTTATTCTCTATGGTAGCGATGTACTGCGGGTTCCAGATCGTGGTAAAATTTGAATTTTTTGGGTCCCTCCAAAACCTATTGTAAGGGGTTTCAGGTCCCCTAAAAAATATTCTTTCACATGTTGAATACTTTATATAGGGGCATATACTTCTAAATTGTAAATTTTTGAGAGTAATTGTGCTCATTAATATTCTATAGTAAAATATATTTTTTGAAATACTTGTAACTTTGTTAATGAAACAACAACATTCTTGTATACATCAACATTTTCTATTAGTCCACATTTTTTTACAAGTATTCCTGTTGAAAAGATATATTGTATCCTAATATGCTATTCTTGGCTAGATAATTTCATTTTTATTATCATTGTCAATGCATGTAATTTTTATCCACATTACTTGCACACATGCATGAATAGCTACGATGTACTAAGCATATATTCTATATAATGCAACCATTACCTATCATTTTTTGTCATCCAACTTACTACTCCAAAAATATTAAATACATATCTACAAGTTGATCTTCATCCTAATTAGAATTCGCAACTTTTTTATAAATTCATAATTTTATTTTACCCATTTCTCTCTTCATAACAAATTGCATAAGCTAATGCGCCATATAAGTTTCTAATAACCTTATTTATATTATTCTAGTATTTTTTATCTTGTTTAGACATATATCTATTCACAACTACAATTTTATTTGCAATGTCAAGTCTACTTCAGTATGCCAACTATTATAATATAAGAAATTTCACACATTTTCTCAATGTTACTTTCTATATGAAGTTTGTATTGAGTCGAAAAGTTTTTATCAATAAGAAATAGAGTTTTCATAGCATTACTATCTTACAACCTAAATCTTTACAAAATTACTTCTAACATATTTTTTATTTTCTCAATTAATTTTAGTAAGTATAATAAAAATAAAATTGCTGAGCGCCAAGATCTCTCACTTCGTTACACGTCTCTTTAGAAAATTTTATGATTATATATAAAGATAAATAAATTAAAGGGACAAAATATATTAGAATATTTTAAATGCCATTCGAAAATAGGAAGGAGGAATTATGTAATCGATTAGATATTAACAATCCATCCTTGTTACCCTCCATGTGTCTATCAACAAGAGAAATGGCTACTTTTATTGAACAGTAAAGGATTTTGTAATTGTTACATTTGATTTTGTGTAGTCTTCGTACCCCGCGTCTATAAATGATGGTTGCAGAGATTTCTGAAAATCAATCTCATCTTTACTTAACAGTATTCTCACGACCTCAGACATTCATGGCCTATGTCTGACAGAAGCTTGTATGCATTGAAGTGCAAGGTTTATCACCCTCAACAGCTCTTCTTTGTTATACCCTTCCATCTCCTTTTCGCTTTCTACCACCTCTAAAACCTTGTTATCCTTGTATAGGCTCCAAACCTGCAATAAGTTTTTTAAGCAAATGATTAAGATTTCTAAGGGAGAGAATAATGGGATTAAAGGATTAAAAGAATATTATTAGAATTTTAAAATACCCATTGAAGAAGATATTCCATATCAGGTGGTTGCTTCAAGTCAATGCTTTTTCTACCACTGACAATTTCAAGAACCACTACGCCAAAGCTATAGGTGTCAGCTTTCTCTGTTAATTGCCCACGGTTACAGTATTCAGGAGCTGTGTATCCTCTGCAAAATCCAAAAATATGGTCTTACTATCTCTATTGAAGACTTTGAAATTAGAAAAACAGTAGATAAAGTAAGAGTTTCCTCACAGTGTTCCTGCAACTCTTGTGCTAACATGGGTTTTATCATTTGGAAGAAGTCTTGCCAGCCCCAAATCGCTATTTTTGCTTGAAAGTTGTGGTCAAGTAATATATTGCTTGATCTAATATCACGATGGATGATACAGACATGGAACTCCTCATGGAGATAGGCCAGACCACGAGCAGTGCCCAGAATAATGTTGAACCTTTCCTTCCAACTCAAAAGTCTCTTATTTTTTCCTACATGTAGGACAATTAATCAGATTTTTTTTTTCTACATGTAGGACAATTAATCAGACTTTCAAAACCTATCATGTTTGTTTTAGCAGATGAAAGAAAGAAAAGAGGATAGTTAAGGAATAGCAAACCAAATAATATTCTGTCAAGGCTGCTATTGGGCATGTACTCATAAATCAGGAGTATTTCCTGGCCTTTGTTTGCAACATCCAAGTAAACGCACAAGATTTCTGTGATGAACATTAGAAATGACTTTCACTTCGGTTTCGAATTCAGAAATTGGGTGGACCGAGCGACCTAATGTCAGCTTCTTTACTGCCACAACTTTGTCATTTTTCAACGTACCCTGCAAATATCAAGCAACCCATTATATGAATACATCAACGCAGAAGCCTAATATGGACAGCAAATAAATGATAATTTACCTTAAATACTTCACCAAACCCTCCTTCTCCAAGTTTATTTGCTTCATCAAAATTTTTAGTTGCCTTTGCAGTACCTTGAAATTAATATCCTCTGGCCCATGGAGTTCCGTTTCTACTTCAATATCCGCTGTTCCATATATTTGTTATATTAGTAAGTTAATGAAGATCGAATTGACTTGCAAGACATTGCTTCATTATCTATAATACATCAAATTTAGCGTTTAAGAGTTCACATTTTTTCTGGCTCGCCCACATTATCTGCTTCCCAAAGACGAGACAAGTTAGAAGGCCAAGTAGGAAGATCCCTCCCACATCACCAATTATTATCGACTTTCGAAAACTTACCTTCTTCACTGAAAAGCAAAACGGATAATATCTCAACTGTCAATAAATCATTGTAAACAGGAGTAACTGTCTGACAAATAATTTAAAGAAAAGCGATTCATGAGGTGATTTTATTAAACTGCATTTCTGAAATTGTAAACTCAATCTTGCTTCTATGGAAAAGTGTCAAAAGCGTTAACAAAATTGCAAGCTCTTCAATTGAATACAATAACATGCCAATTCTGTAGTCGCATTGCTTGGAAAAGGTTGAAGCAATCACAGTCATTTAATACAAAATCGACAATAGAAAATGCATGATTATCACACTTGTTAGTCAATCCATACTATCATTTTAAAACCAGAATAGACACGTCCCATAGAAAAATGGGTTTGGAATCGTATCGCAAGTAGCAGCCAGCGTCAATAGCCCGTCCCTCGGAGCTAGGAAAACACTTATTTATGTTGGTTTGAGCAATTCTCAGGCAAGTTTTACAGAAATCCTTTTCGAGAGATCGCAGACAGGAGGCAAGTCCGTAGATAGTCGTATTAGACGGGCTTTTTCTCGTCTGGGCAGCAAATAATCCTTTATTCCTGGAGTTGCAGTGCACAGATCGCTTATCAAACTTTGACCAATTGCCGAAATTAAATTGGAGGTGGGTGCATTGGTATCACCGCACACCTTTTTATTTCCCGTGTCGGCGTACTTAGTGTAAAAATTAGAGTTCTCCAAACGCAGATAACAGCCGTCGTAGGTTGCCCTGCCGCCACAATATTTATCATTGAAACAGTTGCGAACTTGTTTTTCGGCAGCCTTTATGCAGTCAACGCAATCAGCAGAAGACTTATCCTTTCTGCACTGCGCCAGAACGTATATTGAATCTGTGAGATCTGTTCCTTCCACCACATTTTTTGTAGCAAATCCAGATGGAACGACATCTTCCACTACGGCTGCCAGAGCCGCGTTCATATTTTTTTCAGAGACTGTGGCGTTGTTGCTGGGTCTGGTGCTGCATCCGAAGGCTAAAAGTCTGGCCTCAGGATCTGGTCTAATAGGAACCATTATTAACATGGGAAATAAAATAATCAGCTTTACAGTATTCTCTACTTGCCACGTTCTTCCAGCCATGGCTCTGGATTTTTCCTTTGATATTAGTGAGACACTTTAAAGTGCTAGAATTCCTGAAGTGTTTTGGGAACGATCTATTTTTGCCAACATTACAGATAGATCATTTATTGCATTTAAAGTCAACGGAATGCAACTAAGGCCAAAAACCCAATACATTATTACAGTTAAATATTTTGAAAGAGCAACTAAAAGTGAAGATTAAAAAATCTTCAATTTCCTACAAATGATGGCATCCTTTATTATACTCGAAACTTTGACTACAATCCACCATAAAATTTAGAAAGTCTGGATTCCAACAAAGCGAACAAATTATTTTGAAGCATTTTCTGCTTGTCTTACCATGTTAAAATAGTATTTAAAGTTTACCAATGGAAGGGCGATAAGGCATCACTAACAATTTTATCCATAGCCTGGGCAGTTGTATAGATCATTCTGCATTCGCCCATTGATATTGGAGGTAAACTCAAAATAACAGCGGGAAGATGGTATATAGCTCTTTGAAGCCCACCAAATCTATAACATTACTTCTAATGTTAGACATATATTTAGGGTTAGGATTATAATTATAGTTGTATTTCTGTATTATAGATTTAGGATTATGGTTATTATTAAAATTAAGATTAGAATTATAATTATTATTAAAGTTATAGTTAAAGTTATATTTAAGATTAGATTAAAAATTGGGGTTCAAGATTATAACTAGAGTTACAGTTAGGGCTAGAATTAAAATTAGGATTAGAGTTAAAGTTAAATAGAAATAGTTCTTCAAATCAAATCTAGATAAATAGTAAATACATATTATTTCAAAAGCTATCATTCTTACAAAAAAAATAGTTATTTCAGATTTATTTTATTTTACTTCTAAAAAAATATTAAGAGATATAATTTAATATATTTAAGAGTTATTATACATTGAACACACTCAACTTCAATTGTACTAATCAAAACTATAATCTTCATTCCCTACTAAATAACACACTCTCCTTACTTGCATCCACAACAAATATTTTTTATTACAAATAATACTAAGGCAAGTTCACAGCAAACCAAAAAAATCTATACGTCTCATGAATTTTAAAATGAAGTGCACCAGAGAGAGAAAAGAATCCTCTATTAAAATTTATTATATATGCCTGTTGTCATTAAATCACATTGTTTTATTTAGATTTCCTTGAGTTAAGTAATGCTTTTAACCCGGAGCTATGAATCTTGATGGCAAGAACAACAACACAACAACTTAACCATCACAACATGCCACTATTGGCAGATCTAGAAGTGATATTTAATAATATTATTGTAAAACTATTATAATAATTTTTCGCAAAAAAAAATACATTGCTGTTGGGGGCAGGGCTTGATTTGTAGACTAAAAGTATGGCGTCTATAAATGCTCTAACAATAAATAAACCTTACAATTTGGTCCACGGGCTAGGCAATTCCACAGACCATTCTACATTCTCCCATTGATATTGGAAGTAAACTCAAAATAACAATGCTGAAGATGCTATTTAGCTCAATGAAGGCCACCAAATCGTACAAACTATGATTAAAATAATGGTTAACATTAGTTCTAATGTTAAGACTTATAATTACTTGGTTAAGATTACAATTATTATTTTTTAATTATATACTTAGGATTATGGTTATAATTAGAAGTAAGATTAGAATGAGAATTATGATTAGGGCTATAGTAAAAGATATATTCAAGATTAGAATTAAAATTAAAGTTATGATATTGATATCAGGATTCAACTGGGTCATTTTTAAGAGAAATTCACTAACTCATGTTTCATGAGTAGTGGTTCACAAGAACCTATCTCTCATGAGAATGAATGGTTCACTTAACACTCATTGTATCTAGGTGATGCTCACAGAGGTTAAGCATTGGACCTTCCCTATATGTGTGTGTGTGTGTGTGTGTGTGTGTGTGTGTACACACACACACACACACATACAGGTTATTTTCTATTGAATGCACTCAATTTCAATTGTTCTAATCACAATTTCATTTAGTCCGAAGCAAACTTGGGGTCAAAGTCAAACCTATAAACTATAATCTTCACTCTAGGTAGATTAAACTTACAAGAATCTATTGATCTCAAAGTAGAACTAACCTACTTCTAAGTTACTGTCATGTCAACTCATCTACGAACTCGATAACACACCCTCCATACTTGGCTGAACAACACAAATTTTTTTATTGTTAAAATTAGGCTCAAAGGGAGACCTATAAACTATAATCTTCACTCCCCTATGTAAAATAAAAATTGCACCTTGTATAATTCAACGCAACAAATGGCGCCTTCCTCCCCATCATTAGAGATCGTGTAACACCACCTTTGTCCTTTTGTCCACCTGGATCACTTTGTCATCTTCAAATAGGAATCTTACCAACTTTGTCGACCTGTCATCCTTGGGACTCTAGCATGGTGCAAAGACATCCACGTGGCACGCTAGTGTCTCGTGTATCTAATAGTTTGTAGGTGGCCATTTGAGCGTTATGCATGCACACAGAAGGAATAGTAACGCCTTTGCATGTGCCCACCGACGTCGGTTTCTCTTTCATAGCCTATATTATTTCTCCCGTTGGAAGACATTTTGAGGATCTTTTGTCATTTTTGGATTAATTCTTGTAGGTTGAATATTTTGGCGATCTCATTGGGGTATATTGATAGGTTTTCACAACACCACCATTGTTGCATTCTCTTGAACAAATCACAGTGTCATCTCCACAAGTATTGGAATGGGATTTCACTTACCTTTCTTGATTCATTTGTGTATTCATATTCTTTTTCTCTAATCTATCTATCATTATAATTATATCTCTTTCATCTTTATCATTTTATTTTCCCCATTGCTACTATTTGGGCTATCCATGGAGGTGGAAACACCAAAGCGGGGTGTCCGACTGAGGAAGACTCCAAAACACAACCCCTAACATTTTCTTTCTCGTCTGTGTGCAGGTCCATAATTGTAGGAAAGTTATCATCTTGCGAGAGGCTTTAATCGTGGACCGATTGTAAGTTTTCCCTCACTTATTTTACTTAGTTTTAACATTTTCATTTTGTGTTGGTATCTTAGCTTATCAGTATCCATGTTTATTTAATATTATAATCACATATGTTGCTCTTGTATGGATTTTGTACTCTATCTATATAGGACGATAAAACATTGTATTAGTGTCCTAGTTTTACGCGCTTGTCCTAAAGACATACATTAAGCAGAGTTGTTCGACAACTCTATTTGTGGTTTGATAGTTTATTTTTGCATTTGTATCCATTGGCTCACCTTTAGCACCAGTTTATATCAGGTAGCGAATGGTGGGTTATCTTCTTGAGGTTCATTACCTTGAGGGTAACAAATCTCCTCCTCTACATTTTGGTGAACTCAACGTGAAACCAATTTTATTTTTTCATTGTATATTTATCATTTAGACCATTGCATACATCTAACTAAAATCTAATTTAACAAAAAAAAAAGAATTCTTTGCATCTTTGCTTTAGCATTTGGACTTGTTTCTTCATCTTTATTAAACTTTATTAGAAGAAAAAACCCTTCGTGTCCCTATAGTGTGGTCTCAGCATCGCAAGGCTTGTCTATGAGCTTTAAGACCTAGACTATCATAATAATTGTAGTCAGGAGGACATCCAGATTGAGTTTCCCTCTTGACCGTTACAACCCTCCACTACTCGACGTGATGATCTAAAAGCCTCATCCTAACTCATGTGTGCCTTTCCCCTCTTATACCCTCTAGATACCTTTCATGGGAGGCTCGTCAGCTACTAGTTCTTAGAACAACTCCCTGACGAACTCTCTACCACATTCTCCTCCTCTGGTTGTTGATCACGATTCCGCTGTCACTATTGACTTTGACTGGATTCAGTCTCTAGAGGAGAACCTAAGAGATTTCAAAGGGTTCCTTAATTGAGAGAATGTCCTCCCTCAAGCTGGAATGTATATAATACCTTGAGAGATATGCTCATCTTGGATAGAAAAGGTCTAGAGATGTTGAGGGCATTATCTATGGTCATTAAAAGCCACATTCCCTTGGCATATGCACCCCCCTCAGGATAGCTAGTTTGACACCTCTAGTTCCCAGATCGACATTGACATACCAAGGTTGAACAAGCATATGGTGGATTCTAATATTCCTAGCATCAATGCCTCTACCGCTCCCTTAGGGTATATGGGTATGTCAAGTAGTTTGACCTCTGCCTCTGCTGCAACTTATATCTCTACGGTCAGCACTAGTACTACCTCTGCTAGTGGGGGTGGTGGCATTGGTTCTCTTGGAGGTGCTCGTGGAGGTGGTGGTGTATTTGGCCCACCTCCACCTCCTTTTCCTGCTAATCCTATCTTGAAGACTATCTTACAGAACATGGGGCAGTTGCAGTTGCAGCTCAGAAACCCAGCCTCCACTTTTGGTCAATATGCTTGCATATTATAGAATAAGTCCCCTCGACATCACTATCATGAACACCATCCTTCCTCCTATCGATAAATCATTGACATTTGATAGTTTCAATGGTTATGGGGACCCTAATGTGCACATTGATTCTTTCATGACCATATATAGTGATTACCACAACTTGGACTTTGTGCTACTCAAACTATTCTCACGATTCCTTAAGTTAACCACATTAGAGTGGTATAGCTCCTTTCCAGATCATTCCATTTGTACCTTTGACCAACACATGGATCTATTTCTTAGACGGTTTTAGGCTAACATTGGCAGTAGGGTCACTATCACTCACCTTGTTCACTGTATGTAAAAACCCAATGAAAAGGTCACAAATTTTATCTTGAGGTATCAGTCAATCTCTACTAGGATCCCCTTTTCCTTGTCAGATAGAGATCTATAGAGGATTTTCATCGCCAATCTATAGTCGGTATTGATGGAGAAGCTATCCCTTAATCGGTACCAAAAATTTGCTAATATGTGTTCTGCACTCATGGACGACTATCACACCATGTCACAGTTCAAAGATTCTACTTCGAACCTTCACAATGAGTCTTTCGCAGGAACATCCACGGAAGGGTCTAGAAAGAACAAGGTTGTAGATGTCCCATAGGGATCACAACAGAATACCGTTTTCACTAAATTGAATGACTCATACCTAAGCATAATGCAGTGATTAATAAAAGATAATCTGATTACCCTTCCTGAGGTTCGATTGCTTCTCAATAAAAGACCCTACTTGCATTGGTATGATGGATCAAAATTTTATCACTACCATCGTGTGCCTGGTCATGACACTGAGTGATGTTATCGAATATTTTCCAAGACCATATTGACAGTGGTGCGATTAAAGTTGATATGCAAAAACATTAGTTGAACAAATTTGTTGATAAAACTAATAGGGATTTGTAGATCTACACCGATGTGTTCCCACAACATTCGATAAATTTAATTTCTGCATCAAATCCTTCTTCGGATGATGGTCCATTTGTGAACATGGTCACCATTACTCCTTTTTTGTATACACCCCCTAGCAAGAAGGGGAAGGTGTCTAACATACTGCTATCAAATTCACCCCTCTGGGTGCTCTATATTATGGAGAGCTTTCTCCTTTGCACATCCCTACTAAGTTGAACCGTCAAACTATCACAAGTGTGATGATTGACCCATTCTATAAAGTTGATGTTATCACAAAGGAGACTCTATTCATGAATGGTTGGCATAGACCTACATATGATGAATGTTGAGAAACTCTGAGGATGCATGATGATTTTTATATACCTTCTTTGGGTAGCATTACCTTGATGCTCCTTATGGGACCCAAGGTTGTGTCCTCTACATTTATGATCATCCCTAAATCAGATCTATTTTGAGTTAAACTAGGAATTCCCCAATTGGTTGGTATGGATGCGGTCCCTTGACTGTCATAAATGTCTTAAGTTTCCTCATGAGGTTTCGGTTCACGTCATCCAGGATACTAGATATATCAACCCTTGGCCTGCTCCAATGGGGTCCATTCTTCCCCATGGTGAATTGATGTACTGTGCATATTATCAATACAAGACAGGGGAGTTGGCCCCTAAATCGTCTTATCCTAGTTATTCATTGCCTCTTCTTGCATCGCCCTCTGCTCTGTCTATTCTCATGTTGGAGTGGGTGGTTCCCCATGTTCCCTCATCATAGAGGGATGAGGCTAAGCATGTTCCTCTAAACAAACCATCTCGTCAGACTAAGACTACATAGCCTCCGGTGGTGTCCTCTATGCCTGCGACTGCACCCAGTGCAGACAAAGAAAAGGTGTCTGCACTGTCAAAGTCTGCGGCCCGCCCTCCCTTCAAGCTCCCAATCGTGGCTGATATTGCTTAACCCTCTCACTATGAGAAAGAGAGGCTTTCTTCTCGCATTCACTCATCACTTCTTGTTCCCATTTCACATCCCAAGTTGGCACCCTCTATTCCTCTCGTTGCTGCCTACACGAAGCAGAGTAGAGAACTAGTTGTTGTGAGGAAAAAAGCACAAAATTGTGTCACGTTTCAGGCTAACTTATCAGCACAAGTGAATTTTAGTAATTCTAACTAAAAATTAATTTTAGTCAAACATATGGTCTATATAGATTCATTATAGGTAATTTATATATGGGCCAAAAAAATTCCAATTGGAAGTGTCTACTAATTGCATATTTTATACTACTTTTGGTCTAATTACAAAAAATAATAAAACTCGATGTTTCAACAACTCCTACTCTTATAAATAATAGTTTTTTTGAAATGGGAAAATACCCTTTTATAGATCTATAAGTTATTTTTCCAAAATATATATCTTTTAATATTTTAATTAGTTTTAAATTTTTATATTTTATTTTTATTGAAAGTAGGTCATCAATACTAAAATATAAGGTTGATTATCTTGTCAAGGAAAAATACTAAAATTTATTAAAAAAATTCAAAAAAAATATGATGCAGTAGAGAAAAGAATCTATGTCAAGTTGATATAATTCTTTTCTAATTTAGATAAATAATTAAGAAGAAAGGTGGTGGGAATCGAAAAGAGTTATATTTCAACACACAACTTTTCAAATTTATTGAAAAATATATATTTATAAAAAATAGTAAAAACTATATCCATGCACACTAAAGTTTCAAGTTATCAGTATACAAAAAAAAATTCAAGAAAAAAAGGTAAAATTTACTAAATAAAGTGTGGTGGCTTGTGTAACTTCAATTTCAGCATTTTTTCAGAAACTAAATTATAGTATTTATGATGCAGAGGGATCCCCTACTCTAGACCTCTAAAAGGTTCAGTCACTCAAGGTGACACTCCAGAGGATCCTTCTACATGCTAGGTGTTACAAACTCCCCATTCCAACTCCTATTGATCATGATTGATCATCTCATCAATTGTCTAAGACTTCCCTCTCAAGGTTTGATAACCTACTCACTCCTTTGGACCCTAATCAATACCCTAACACCAAGGTATACTCTTCCCACATTGTATTAGAAATCCCTACAATCCACTAGACTCCAAACTAGGTTCACAAGACAAAAATGCTTAACACTTTGATTAAATAAAACCAAAGTTACCTTCTTGTTGTCCTCTTAGATATACCTATACACAGATGTATATAACTTTTGAATCGGATCAAAAACCCTCAATCGCTCTGGTGCGATTCTGAAGAACTTGATTTCAAACAACATATCCAAACTTTAAACCAATCCAATGGTTTAACTCCAAGATATGGCCCCCGCATCAGGCTGCATTTTTCTATGATTGTCATTCTGTCACACTATGACAGTCTGCTACTATATTTGGAAACCCACTTGTTTAAGCCCTTCCTTGGTTGCTCCACTTGCTCCAACACCTTAGGAAGGTTTTAAACACACCAACCAACACTCCCCTAAGCCCTCCTGGCCATCACACACTTTGTCATATAAAACAAAGCCTTCTTCACTTGATTGTGACAGTCAAATTGCACCTGTGACAGTCCTAACAATCTGAAACCATCATGTAGCACATGCCAAACCCTTTCATGACACCCTACACACACCATGGATAGGTAGTATACATCCTTTGCCTCATCTCTACCCAAAATGAGGATTGGTTAAGCATAAAAACAAAATATATCACATTTATGAAGCCACTGGTTACCCTAAGCCAGGGTTATGGTAGTTTTTTAGTAAAATGCCAAGAACTTTGATAAAACACAATGAAAATGAATGCCATGAAATCCAAAGTAAATTTAATCCATTCCTCTATCACCTATAATCAAGAAAATTTCAATATATAAACATGAAACTCATCAAAACCAATGAGAGATCTGATTGTCACATTAAAATGGTAGAAAAGTGCAGCAAAATACAAGTTTTATTGATCAAAATTCAAAACTCATGTACACTGCCCATGTTTGCATCAGTTCTCACCCTTTTATAATGTATTTGGGCCTCCAAGACTTAAATCCACCTTATAACTACCCATAACTACCCTTTTTTGCAAAGTTGCAACAAAAGTTGCTCAAAAGTTGCTCAAAAGTTGTCAAGATTGACAATTTCATTTGTCAACTTGATACTTTGGAAACTAATCATCCTACCCAACCCAAATGGTCCTTAAATTAACTTTTTAAACATTATTACATGATTTTATTCCTCACAAACCTATTCTACCCTTCAAAACCCAATTTTAGCCCTTTCTAGGCCTAATTGCCAATTTTGACAATTTTACACTTTTTGACCTTTTCATTACATTTCATTGCATTTATTGGCTCTAATGGCCATGATTACATTGTTTTAAGACCTTAAACACCTTTTGGACTTAATTAATCATTTCTTCTCCATGAGGGCCTATCAGTGACTCTAGTGCACCTTGTCTTCATGGGTGCTCGATAGGTGGTCCTGCACCAATTTACTTTATAAAAAAAATACTTTCAAATAAATTTTTAAGTTTTTGTTAAAATTAAAAACATAAAATAGACATAAGAATATAAATTTTATCATTTTACATCATTTCAAAATTCAAAACATATATTTCACTTTCTATTGATTAAATTTAAAAAGTTGAATCAACATTGACCATATCCTTTATAAAAGTGTGACACAACTTTGTACTTTTACCCGTGAATGTGGTGCCTATCTTAGATCCACCTCATGTTTCCCTGGATGGGCCTTCTCCTATTCCTGACAAAGTTTTAGAGATCTCTCCCATGGAGCATGATTCTTCTGAGTGCTCTCAAGTTTTCATTGGTGGCCCTCATCTTTGTCGTAATCAACATGTGTGTTAGCATAAGCACTATTGATGGGCCATGGCTCATGAATGTGAGGCTGCTCTACAACCTACTAGTGCCTCTGTAGCACCCAATTATGTCACTTCAACTTCTATTTATTGTGTTCTCATGTTTCTGCATCATCTTCAGTTCTACTTCTAGTGCTTCGGGTCCTATTGATGAACCTCCCCCTAAGCGGGTTTAGGTCTTCATCATTCCTTCTTTGGAGCCGCCCCTCATCACCTCTCTACCAAACATACCTCCATTGTCTCAGCCTGTTGACATGTTGCATACTCAGGTGGTGTCTAGTGCCACTCTATATGCTCTCCATGTTTTGTAGGTGTTCCTGCATCAGAGTTTTCCTGGGGCCCTCCAACCTACTATGGTTGATCGGAGACCAGTTACTCCTATTTAACCCAAATGCAAGTTTGAGTAGGGCCCTTTCCTAGAGTTTCGATGGTGAAAATCCTCACAGGTATGCTCTTCATCCGTTCTCTTCCTATTTCAATGCCTGCTAGTTTTCCTATTTCTGTGTGTGTGGTTGAGAAGGCTCCGCCTTCTTTTGAGTTTGTCACTGTCCCTCTTTCGGAGGTCGACAGTCCTATTCATGTTTCATCTTCTCCAAGTGAGTCACTTGATTCCTCTACATAGGGTTGCATGTTTGACTCCTTAGCGGACAACTCGACATTGTTCACGATCTTTTCATGCTCTTTCACCCTTACCTCCTCAAAGCTTCTGGATGTAGATGTTGTTGCTTCTTTGTCCCCTGCCCTTGCTGCAAGTGAAGCACTTGGTTCCACTCTTGTCATTTTCCTACTTCAATCTCACCCTCCTTCTCCCTATGATCTTGATTATGAGGACGATGATCTCCTAAGGGGTGACCTATAGGATCTTTATCTTTTATCTCCATATTTTTGTGTGTGTACATGATTGTGTTACTTAGTTCTTTCTTTATATGTTTGTTCCCTCGTGGAGGACCCAGGTCACTCCGTAGGTACTTGGATACAGGAGGTTGACTATATTTATCTGTTGTTCTCTCCTAGAAGACCCAAATTAATCAATAGGTACTCGAATACTAGAGATTTTCTATCCTATATCTTCTTCTATTTGTCTCTCTACTTATTCTATTTGTCATATCTTGCATTTAGATATTTGGGAATGATGCAAAGCATTGGGGCATTTATGGCCTTCTTCCATGTTGACCCAAGTTTTTATTTTATCTTTGTCTTCATGTGCTCTTCTTTAGATCTGAGAACTTTGGCACTATGATGTTATACCCATATCACAATTGTATTACATATTTGTTTTACTGCTATGGGTTCTTATGCCAAACTATCCAATCCCCTTGTCCTCTTGAATTCATCATTGATGTCGTGGACATTTACGTGTCACCACCTAATGGTGGCATTGCACGAAAACATCTCACCATGTTTATGTGCTAAAACTACTCTTGTCCTAAGAATAACATGCCTTTCATGTGTCATTCTAAGGGGGGGCCATCATATCTGGATTTTTGCATGATCTACATTTGTTATTTAACCTCTTGCATTTATGTTTCTTATCATTCGATTTTTCATGTCTTCCTAGGTGGGGGATAAACCACTTGATCTTTTTTGCCTAGATGGGGGCCTGGTGCGGGAGCACGTAGGACTTCGACAATTTAACTTTCACAATTTTGGCTTGTACCGACCCTAGGGAAGTCAGTGGTGAATAAGGACTCTAGGAGGGTCCAAGAGTGAGTATTTTGTGTCAATATAGACCTAGGTTGAGTTCATTTTACTTAGGTTTGCATTTTTGTGTAAATAGTGAGTTTGAGTAGGTATTTGGCCTTTTTGTTGGTCAAAAGTGTCAAATGTTGGTAAAATCATCAGAGAGGGTTAAATAGGTCTTAGCCCTATTTGAAATGTCATATGTAATGATTTGAAATAGGTCTCATAGGTTGAAGAGACCAAAAGTGCAAAAATCACAAAGTTGCAAAAAGTCGTCATGACAACTTCTGTCCTGAAATTGGTTAGCGGTGGAGTTAGGGATTTCCCAACGCCATGAAAGAACTCCACACATGGGAAATATATATAAACCCTCTCTTTCACATTTACCAAGGTTGGTGAAGTGTGTTTTGTAAGTTCAACAACTAAAACTACTCATTTTCAGTCTTGTTGACAACATTTTGGCTTGTTTTACTCAATTTTGCAATAGAATATGGATTGAATCCATTGATCCAAAAATGGATTGAGTTACTCTTTTGTGTTTTTGTACAGTTGGTTCATTTTAGAGCTTTTTAAATACTGTACATAGGTGTTTTCTTGTTCAAGTTTGTAAACAACCAGTTTTGGCTTGTAAATAGCAATTTTCTTGTAAATATGGTTGCCCCATGAGTCTCACACGTGTTGCCATCATGACCAGTTTGAACATGGTTGGAAACCTTCTGTACATTATACATATGCAGGTTCAAGTGCTGGAGAAGTGTTTAAACATGACTTCCCCCTTATTCTAGGCGAGTCCAGGAGCAACCCGACTAGAGAAAATAAGGTGAAAAAGTGGTGTAAAGTTTAAGGGTGAGTTCAAGATCACTATTTCAGAGTTTGGAGGATTCCATGGGGTTGGGGAAAACTTTTATATGCAAGGAGGAGCCTTCAAAAATCCATTTAATGGCAAAACCCCAATGTGCTCATTCACTGGCGGTTAAAGGCCTTATAAACCCTTCAAACCCTCATTTTGGGGTTCACACATTGTACGGTTAGACCATGGTATAAAAGCACAAAAATCCTTTAGGGATAGGTGTATCATTGAAGAAAAGACAAACTTTTTTTGGGGTCCTTTGGTTCATTTCCCCTCAAGCCCTAGAAAAGCAGTTTTGGAGGCCTAATTGGGGCTCATTCCTTATAGCCCTTTTCCAGGCAAGATTGTGAAATTTGTAAGAAAACTCAAGGTTGCAAACCACTAATGGACTCCAAATGCACTAAAAAAATGTTAGAAGAGCTCTCTACACCTCTACAACATCTCACAATAGTTGGAGGTCAATTTGTCAAGTTGAGGCCAGGAGGCTAGAATTGAGCACTTGGGAAGCATAGTGAGTTGGTAGGGTTCCTAACAAAAACACCTGAATCAAACACCTTAGAAAGGTCAAGAATCAATCCCTAGTAGATATTGAGAAGGACTTGGAGGTCTATAATGCAACTAGGCCTGGTGAGTTGGTGGAGTTGAGCAACACTAGCTAGGTGGAGCGTTGAGCAGACTAGGTAATCCCCATCAAATTGGTATCAGAGCCTATAAGATTTGGGCTAAGAGAGTTGATGTCCTTAGTGGAATTAGTAGGAGACAAAATCATGGTGACCAATGCAGAGTTGGCAAGGAAAGTATTTGATCAGGAGGAAGAGAATAGACTCCTGAAAGGGAAGTTGATTGAATTGGAGAGTAAGCTTGGTGCAATTGAAACCAAGGCTGATGAAGTGCTAGTAAAGGTTGAAGGAGCATAAGGGAAGGGTAAAGAAGTGTTGGAGATAGACAAAGTGCCTGAACCAGATCCTGTCCTAGAGCAAGAGCCTTTCCTGAAAGCATTGAAAGCTTTGAGTGGTAAATCACTAGAAGGATTGCCATTGTTTACTGGTGAGATGGAAGCAGAAGTGGTCCTAGAGTGGATAGAAGGTATGGAGAACCACTTTTAATGTGAAGGTATAACTAAAGCTCAAAGAGTCAGAGTAGCCAAGTCTAGGATGAGAGGAGCTGCTCTCGCATGGTGGCAATTTGTGCAAGATGAGAGGAATAAAATGGGCAAAGCACCCATCTCTTCTTCGCAAGGGATGTTAATCAAGATTAAAGAAGTCTACCTCCCTAATGACTATGAAGTGCAAATTCATAGGAAGAGGAAAAACCTAAGACAAAAAGACCTTCATGTCAGTAGCTACACGGAGGAGTTTCACAAACTTAGCCTTAGGTCTCATGTGGTTGAAGAAGAGAGTCTCAAGGTTGCTAGGTACCTCAATGGCGTATGGTGGAATATCCAAGAAGAAATCAGCTTAATGAGTCCAAAAAAAGTCCATCAAACCTATCAAATTTCCCTTAAGGTGGAGGAAAAACTGAAAAGAAAAAATGACACAAGCAGCAATAGGGGCAGGGGTAGAGGAAATGACAATAGAGGCCATAGGGGAGGCTTTGGAGGAAGAAGTAGTGAGCAAAGAACACAAGGTGAGTCTAAACTCATAGAGCAGAAAGAGAGTGGCACAAGTAGAGGAGGATTCAATAGAGGAAGGGGATCAAGCAGTGGTTCCAGAGGAAGATCTAGTGGACAAGGTAGAGGTTCCTCATATTTTGCAACAATGAAGTGTTACCATTGTAACCAACTTGGCTATCCAACATATAGGTGTCCAGAAAAGGGATCATCATCACAAGGTGGTGAAAGAAGAGTAAACTATCTTCAAGAAGAGACTTCAAGCAGCAAGACTTCTAAGGTTGCCTTAAAGTCAGAAGTGGGTGACAACTTGATGATAAGGAGAACTTTGATCAAAGAATCAGTTAGAGAAGAGCCTAGCCAAAGAAGGTCCTTATTTAGAATCAAATGCAATATTATGGATAAAGTGTGCAAGGTGATCATAGATTCAGGGTCTACGGACAATATTGTATCAGAAGAGGTAGTGAGTAAGCTCAAATTGCAAAGGATACCTCACAACAATCCCTATAGAGTCACTTGGTTGAACAAAGGCCCACATGTACTAGTCAATGAGAAAGAATGGGTTGATTTTACCATTGGAAGGTATAAGGACAAGGTGTAATGTGATGTCCTACCCATGGATGCATGCCATCTCCTATTAGGAAGACCATGGAAATTTGATAGACAAGCTATCCATGATGGAGCCAATAATGCATACTCATTCAAGAAAGATGGAGTCACATTCAAGATTCAGTCTATCCTTGAGGAAGGTGAAAAAAGGGCAGTAGGTCCTAATGTTCTTTTGGTAAGTGAAAAACAGTTCTTAAAGACACTTGAGGAAGGTGAAGGAGTAGGGTTTTCTCAAGTGATGAAGCCTAAAGAGGAAGACAAGAAAGAGTAGCAAGATTTTCCAAAATAGGGGCAAGATTTGTTGAAGAAATTCAAAGGCATAGTAAGTGATGGGCAGCTAGCCACATTACCTCCTAAAAGAACCATAAGCCATCAAATAGACTTCATTCTTGGAGCATCCTTACTTAATAAGGCAGCGTACAAGATGACTCCCCAACAAAACATTAAGATTGCTAAACAATTCCAAGAGCTCTTAGATCAAGGCTTGATTAGGAAAAGCATTAGTCCTTGTGTTGTCCCTACCATGTTATCCCCAAAGAAAGGTGGTACTTGGAGGTTGTGTATTGATTCTAGAGCCATAAATAGGATCACCATCAGATATAGGTTTCCTATTCCTAGAATAGAAGACCTCATGGATTGTTTAGGGGAAGCCAAGTACTTTACCAAGATTGACCTTAAGAGTGGATATCACCAAATTGGGATTAAGGAGGGTGATGAATGGAAAACAACATTCAAGACAACAGAGGGCCTCTATGAGTGGCTTGTAATGCCATTTGGATTATCTAATGCTCCAAGCACATTCACGAGGCTCATGAATGAGGTGATGAAGGACTTCATAGGTAAATTTGTGGTGGTATATATAGATGACATTCTCATTTTCAGTAAGGATAGGGCAGATCATATTTCTCATTTGCAAGATGTATTACAAAAATTGTATGATGAAAAGCTAACCATGAACTTGGATAAGTGTGAGTTTGTCAAGTAGGAGTTGGTTTACCTTGGGTTTATGTTGTCTCAAGGAAACCTCAAGATGGATCCCAGCAAGGTTGAAGCCATTGTGAATTGGCCTACTCCTAAGTCAGCAACAGAGGTGAGAAGCTTCCATGGACTAGCTCAGTACTATAGGAAGTTAATAAGGCAATTCCGTGCTATATGTGCACCAATGTTAGACACCATTAGAGGTGGAATGAAGGAAAATTTTCAATGGACTGAAGCAGCAAACAAAGGTTTTGAAACTTTGAAGGAGAAGATAGCTACTCAATCGGTGCTAGTGTTGCCTAGTTTTGAGAAATTTTTCATTGTGGAATGTGATACAAGAAATGTTGTAGTAGGTGTCGTCCTAAGCCAAGAAGAAAGACCAGTACTTTCCATAGTGAGAAGCTAAGTGATTCCAAGAAGAAACACTCTTCTTATGATCTTGATTTGTATGCTTTAGTGCAGGATTTGAGAAAAAGAAGACACTATCTCCTCCCTAAAAAATTTGTAGTCTATACAGATAACCAAGCATTGAGTTTTCTCAACTCACAAGACAAACTCAGTCATAAAAACATGAAATGGGTGGAGTACATGCAGGCCTATACATTCACCATTAAGCACAAGAAAGGGCAGCTAAACCGGGTAGCTGATGCATTGCGTAGAAGACTTTTGACAGTCCAAAAAATCCAATTGAAAAGGATAGGTGTTGACAGTTTTAAAGGCTTATACCAAGAGGATGAAGACTTCTCAAATGCCTACAAGGTGTGTAAGGAATATCAAAATCACTTCCATCGTGAGTATTCTGATTTTACCTTGCAAAATGGACTCTTGTTTAGAGGTGGGCAGCTTTGTGTGGCTAGAGGCTCAATGAGAGAAAATATCATACAAGAGAAGCATAATGGAAACCTTAGTGGACATTTTGGAAGCAATAAGACTCAAGAGTTGGTTCAGAGGTACTACTATTGGCCAAGAATGAATCAAGATGTGAAGAAGTATGTGGAGAATTGCATAGTTTGCCAAAAAGCCAAAGGTACTTCTACAAATACTAGTTTATACCAACCTCTTCCCATACCAAACAGGCCTTGGGAATGCATTAGTATGGACTTTGTAGTAGGTTTGCCAAGGACAAACCAAGGATATGACAACATTTATTTGATTGTGGACAGATTTAGCAAAATGGCTCACTTTGTGCCTTGCAAGACTACTCATGATGCATGCCAAATTGCTCAATTGTTCTTCAAAGAGGTAGTAAGGATACATGGCTTACCCATGAACATTGTTTCAGATAGAGACTCAAAGTTTATGAGTCATTTTTGGAAGACACTTTGGAAAAAGCTTGGCACCAACCTCTCTTTTGGATCAGCCTATCATCCTCAAACAGATGGGCATACCGAAGTGGTGAATAGGAGCTTGGGAAACTTATTAAGGTTCCTTACTAAGGAATATGGTCAGACATGGGGATCAAGTACTCTCAAAAGTTGAATATGTATACAATGACACCATGAATAGGACTACTGACAAAAGCCCTTTTTAAGTTGTCTATGGAGTGCACCCAAGAGGCATTTTGGAGTTGAGAGATTTAGGAAGTGCAGCAGTAAGGAGTGGATATGAAGAGGACTTTTCTCAATCCATGAAGGAAGTCCATGAATCAATCAAGCAAGAATTGATGGAGAACACAAGCAAACTCCAGCAAAAAGTGGATGAAAAGAGGAAAAATCTACAATTTCAAGAGGGAGATCTTGTTATGGTGCACCTAAACAAAGCAAGGCTATAGCAAGGAGTGCCTAACAAGTTACAAATGTGAAGGATAGGTTCATGTACCATTCTAACCAAGTATGGAGAAAATACCTACAAGGTGGACCCACCTAGTGACATAGGATTGTCACCATTTTTCAATATAGTAGACTTGATTGCCTACAAGGGACAAATTCAAGGTTCAGATTGCAATCACTCAGAGGTTTCAAATGATTTGAATAACCTTCATTTACCAACCAAACCAAATCCAAAGGTCGAGAAGGTGTTGAGTTCAAGGATCGCCAAGAGGACAATGCATCAAACCTATTGGGAGCACCTCATCAAATGGTAGGGTATGGATGATGTTGAAGCCACATGGGTACTTGATTCAGAGCTTAAGAATCTTGGGATTGATCAGAATCTGATTCCCAAAGAGGTGACATGAACTTCTTTTGTTTGGGAGAATGGTGCAGGAGCACCTAGGACTTAGGCAATTTAACTTTCACAATTTTGGATTGTACTAACCCTAGCAAAGTCAGTGGTGAATAAGGACTCTAGGAGGGTCCAAGAGTGAGTATATTGTGTCAATATAGGCCTAGGTTGAGTTCATTTTACTTAGGCTTGCATTTTTCTGTAAATAGTTAGTTTGAGTAGGTATTTGGCGTTTTTGTTGGTCAAAAGTGTCAAATGTTGGTAAAATAATTTGAGAGGGTTAATAGGTCTTAGACATGTTTGAAATTTCATATGTGATGATTTGAAATAGGTCTCATAGGTTGAAGAGACCAAAAGTGCAAAAATCACAAAGTTGCAAAAAGTTGTCATGACAACTTTTGTCCTGAAATTGGTTAGCAGTGGAGTTAGGGATTTCCCAATGCCATGAAAGGACTCCACACATGGGAAATATATATAAAACCTCTCTTTCACATTTACCAAGGTTGGTGAAGTGTGTTTTGTAAGTTCAACAATTGAAACTACTCATTTTCAGTCTTGTTGATAGCATTTTGGCTTGTTTTACTCAATTTTGCAATAGAATATGGATTGAATCCATTGATACAGAAATGGATTGAGTTACTCTTGTGTTTTTTTGTACTGTTGGTTCATTTTAGAGCTTTGTAAATACTGTACATGGGTGTTTTCTTGTTCAAGTTTGTAAACAACCAGTTTTGGCTTGTAACTAGCAATTTTCTTGTAAATATGGTTGCCCCATGAGTCTCACACGTGCTACCATCACGACTAGTTGGAACATGGTTGGAAAAATCCTGTACATTGTACATATTCAATTTCAAGTGATGGAGAAGTGTTTAAACATGACTGCCCCCTTATTCTAGGCGAATCCATGAGCAACCCAGCTAGAGAAAATAAGGTGAAAAAGTGGTGTAAAGTGGAGGGGTGAGTGCAAGATCACTATTTCAGAGTTTGGAGGAGTCCATGGGGTTGGGGAAGAATTTTCTATGCAGGGAGAAGCCTTGAAAAATCCATTTAATTATAAAACCCCAATGTGTTCATTCAGTGTCGGTTAAAGGCCTTATAAACCCTTCAAACGCTCATTTTGGGGCTCACAGATTGTACAGTTAGACCAGGGCCTAAAACTACAAAAATCCTTTAGGGATAGGTGTATCATTGAATAAAAAACAAAAGTTTTTGGGGGTCCTTTGATTTGTTTCCCCTCAAGCCCTAGAAAACCGGTTTTGGAGGCCTAATTAGGGCTCATTCCTTCTAACCCTTTTCAAGACAAGATTGTGAAATTGGTAAGAAACCTCAAGGTTACAAACCACCAATGGAATCCAAATGCACTAAAAACATGTTAGAAGACCTCTACACCTCTACAACATCTCACAACAGTTGGAGGTCAATTTGTCAAGTTGAGGCGAGGAGGCCAGATTTGAGCACCTGGGAAGCAGAGTGAGTTGGTAGGGTTCCTAACCAAAACACCTGAAGAAAACACCTTAGAAAGGTCAAGAATCAAGCTGTAGTAGAGATTGAGAAGGACTTGGAGGTCTAGAATGCAACTAGGCTTGGTGAGTTGGTGGAGTTGAGCAACACCAGCTAGGTGGAGTGTTGAGCAGGCTAGGTAATCCCCATCAGGGCCAAACCATTTGATCTATTTCTTTTGTCTACCTTTGTAGGGGCCAATCTATCTACTTATCAAATCTTTCTCTGATCAACCAATCACATGGATATCTAGCATATCGCTACCCATGTCGGCAAAATCTTTCCCTATCATATGATTACCCATACTGGCATACATCATTGCCCTATTGTATGACTATCTATCATAACACACTTTGCTATCCATACTGGTGCATCTCATATCATGGTGGTTGCTTATCTTATATCTTTTCATAATAAGGGGCTTTCCTCCAAAGTGAGGTTTGTTTTTGTTATGTTATCTTATCTATTATCTATCTTAATCTATCTTTTATCTTATCATCTAACATGTTAGTTTGTAGCTAGAATGTTTGCAATGCAATAGTTAGCACATATATATTTCAAATCTTAGCTTCATCCCATTGGGGGAAACCTCGTTTGATCAAAGAAATTTTGCGTTTTCATCATGACTCTTTTCTTTATCTTCCTCTACTTTATCTTTGCATCTCTCAGCAAAGACATGCTTGCTAAAGTGGGGGCAAAATGTAATATCAAAAATTGTACCTTGTATAATTCAACACAACAAATGACACCTTCCTCCACATCATCAAATGTCATGTTCCTCCACCTTTTCCCTTTTGCCCACCTGGATCGCTTTGTCAACTTCAAACTAGAATCTTACTAACTTTGTTGACCTGTCATCCTCGAGACCCTATTGCAGCACGAAGACATCTGTGCGATGTGCTAGCATCCTGTGAATCTGGCAGTCTATAAGTGATCGTTTGAGCATTACGCTTGCGCTTGGAAGGAATAGTAATGCTTCTGCATGTGCCCACTAACATTGGTTTCTCTTTTAGAGCCTATATCTATGTCCCATTGGAAGGCATTTCGAGGATCTTTTGGTATTTTTGGATCAATTCTTGTAGGTTGAAGCTTTTGGCGATCTCCTTGGGCAATATTGATAGGTTTTCACAATACCACCACTGTTGTTGTACTATCGTAAATTGTACACCCTTGCTAGGGTGGTACAATTTCACACTTAGTTTAGCACTCACCTTACTGTGTTTTGCATCTTGCATTTCTATTCTCTTTTAAGCATTTAATTAATTAATTTAATTAAATCTAAATTATATTTTACCTTTTCACATGTTATAAAGTTGGTCCCTTTACCCTAAGTGTGCCTCTTTTTCATCTTAGTCCTTCAATAAATCATTTAATCATAAACCATAATTATGTCTTATTTCGACCTTTAAGGCCCGATTTCTCATATCCAAATATCTTGAAATCAACTGTAACTTTAGGATTCGCTCTAATATCATCATATCTAATGGCCCTGAAAATTTGGTTGGACCATGTTGAAAGTGCACATGGTTGTCGTCTTTTTTCCTGAAATTTTGGGAGCATAATCCTATGATATAATTATGCTTAGCCCCAAAAGATTGGTAGGAAATTCAAATCCTAGGTCAGCCTAAAGATGAAATTAAGATCTAGGGTTTCATACTTAAGAGCTCTCTTTCTTCATTTGAAGGGGTCTTCTTCTAAGAATCTAAGAGTGGTTTTTTGGAGCATAAATAGCCTTCTTTGTAGTGAAAGAGTAGATCTTTGAAGTATTCAGCAATATTCAACATTCATCCATCAAACATTCATCAAGCATCATTTCATCAATTGGGGGATTTTGAAGATATAGAAAAGCAATAGGAGATCACTGACTGAAGATTCGCTTGTACCTTTCTTGGGGGTTGGGTATGGTTTCATGTTGTTTTCATGTGCTTGTATAAGCTTCATTTTGATTCATATACATTCTTTAGATCACTTTGCATCATGGATTTAGATCATTTACTTTGTAAATTATAAGCAATTAGGGTTTACTCTTTAGGGTTGCTCTAGATTGTTTACTTTCATTTTAGGATCTTGTACACACACATTTTCAATACATTATAGACTATTTGTTGAGGTGGAAATCACCAAAATAGGGATTTGACTAAGGCAAAACCCTATATAGCCACCCAAAACCCTCTTTTTTAGCTACAGGTACAGGTTCGGATCTAAGTGTCGTTGGAAGTTTCAGGACTAGCAGAGCGCACAGAGGTTGTCTTGGGGCTCAGAACTCATAAGAAACCCCTAGGACAGGGGCATGGCGCCCTATTCCTTCCTGTTTTCAATAGGATTTGACAGTGCAGCAAGTTGCAGACCTCAGATCCTATCCTGTCAGTGGCATATTCAGACTTGCAGAATCAGGATAGTGGCATGGCACCATGGTCCTTGTCATTTTGGCTCAGATTTCAAACATAGGTGCACCTCTGATTTTTCCTCCTAATCTATACTTTTTAGTAGTTTATCAATTGGTTTTTGTTCTGCATTTCCAGATTAGGGTGTGTTTGCTTACTTGCACTTTAGGTTAAATTGCATTTTGAATCATTCTTCTCTCTCATTTACAGCAAAGGAATAGAAACCCTAAGAGGTAATCCATGACTCTCTCTCTTTCTCATAAGAAGTAGCCAAAGTACATTACGTCACTAGGCTCTTTCGTATTTAATTAGTGTGTATGAGAGTGGGATTAAGGTTTCCATACTTAGTCTCACTTTTCTCCTTACACATTTTGGTGAACCTGACGTGAATCCAATTGTTGGCTTGATAATGATTTTTGTATTTGATGGCTTTATGTGTTGTCATTGATGGCACCCATATGTTCTAATTGTCAATTTTCATATGTCTTAGTATACCAATTAAGGTAAACCAGTACTATTGAGTCATTTTATTGTTAACCAGTATCATATGTTTGAAGAAGTATAACTGGTATATGTAGATAACTATTACTACTTATCAAATTGTCATTAGTTTTATATCCAAAGTAATTCTATATACTCTAGTCGGTTACTACTACCGAAATATTCAGTCGGTATGCACTGTCCAGTCGATTATAGAAGAAAGTAGTCACAGAGCCCAGTGTGCCCTGAGCTGTCTACCGAGCAGCAAAGATGATACATTGAGTGAAACGTGTTACCAGATTCATTGAACCTGGACACACATAAGAAAACGTGTTACAAGATCGAGGAACATAGAACCGTTATCACATTGGAAATTGCATTTATAGATTTTGTATGATTTTGAGGTCATCTATCCAATGAAATATTTTGCATGGTTATTCAGTCAAGAAATCATGTTTGTAAGATCGAAGCAATGAATAAGATCACTGACATAAGAGATCTATTTATACAGCATGAATTCAGGATTAGAAATGTGTGTGCATGTGTGTATGAAGCAAGACTTATGTGATGCATGAGAAAGCACTAAGTGTTATGACTGTTACAGAGACATAGAGGTCACTGAGAAGGATTTCACAGAACAGTCAAAGAATAGAGTAAACAGAAGGGTTTACCAAGTTACTTTATAGGTTACCGAGGTATGCTATAGGCAAGGTAATCTTATTTTGAGCACATAGAATCTGCTATAACATTCCAGATGTAAAGTTGCAGATATTTGTAAAGATTTTATTGAAAACTTTGAAGTTGTAAGAGAAACCTTTAATAGGGTAAAAGACTCTAATCAAGTCTATAAATTGTAAAGCCTCTAACTAGGTGCAACATTTAGATTAAGTGTTGTAAAATCCTTTAGCAAGGTAGATCTAATAGATCTTGATACTCCTAACAGGGTAAGCTATCAGAAATAGCTAAATATGTAGCTCTAACCGAGCAATCTTTATTATTGCAGTAGTGAAGTTATGGGTGCCATCCCCACCGCAGTTTTTCTCTCTAACCAAGAGTTTCTGCATAACTAAAATAAATGTGTTATGGAGTGAATCATGTATGATTGTTATTTATTTGTTTTAGCTTTATGTTATGTTACAACAGTTTTTGGTTTATGCATAACAGTAAAGATATTGTTGATAAAAGGATTTGAAGTACTGATTCACCCCTCCCCTCTCAGTACATTAGCTTTCCAAATTGGGCCTAACAATTGGTATCAGAGATTGAATCTTGGAAAAGGGTTTAATTGCCTAAAGAGAAAGATCTTATCAATGGAAGGCTATAAACAATCTAGGAGGATTGTGTATCTGCAAGAAGAGATGGATCATGCTAATCAAGTGATTGCAAACATGCAAAGGCAAATGCAAAAATCTCTGAAAGTGAGAAGAAGATTGTCTGATGATTTGTAGCACTCTCAAGAGTTAGTGGAACAAATTGAGATATCATTTGAGAACAGTATATCTGAAGAGACTGAAGAAATGATTAGAGTATTGAAAGAAAAGAACAAAGCACTGGCTGATCAACTAAAAGCAATGAAAAGAGAACATGAACATTTCAGCACATAGATGACTAAAAATCTTGATGCATTAAGGACAACCGAGGATAAACTAAGAGATCTAGAAAGAGAGAAACAACAACTTGAAGCTTTAGTATCCAATAAGAATGATAAAATCATAAGGTTGACTGGGATTCAACAAAATTTGTTAGATCAACTAGGTTATGCACATCATGAAGCAAATATGAAAGATGATGAAAATCAAGCATTGAAACTTGAAGTATCAAGGTTGACCAATGAACTTGAAATAGAGAAGAAATCCAAAGAAACACTAAAGAAGAGTTATGAAGCATCAAAGATGTTGGATGAGCAAGTGAATACAAGACGACCCTACAAAGATGTAGGACTCGATTACAAAGGAAAAGACTCTACCGAGAAGGGAATCTGCACTACCGAGAGAGGAGAATCATCAAAGCAAGCTGGAAACAAGAATATCATCAAAAGAAAGAAGCCTATTTGCAACTATTGTGGAAAACAAGGTCATACTGCCAACATGTACCAAATCAGAAAAGGTAAGCAACCAAATGTCACTAAGTCCAATGGTTATTGTTACAATTGCAATAAATATGGTCACACATATAACCAATGTAGGACAAAGTCTGTTAACAATTATCAGAAGGCAAAATTCAAAGGGTTTTGTAAAAATTGCAATAGATATGGACATAGTATGGAGAAGTGTTGGTTTAAGCAAAAGAACTACATTTGGTCTGCACACCGAGCAAACACTAGAGGTTACCAAACTCACACAGATCCTTACCGACAATATTCTGCAGTACCATGGGATTACAATACAAGGATATGGTGTGAATGTTGTGGAAGATATGGACATATCAGTGCCAATTGCTTTATAAGGTTTGGAATGAACAACTAAAGATCATGGAGAAATCCTGGAATGGCATGTTTTCATTGTCACAAAGTTGGACACTTGGCTGGAAATTACAGAGATCAACCTAGAGAAGACACTGAGGAAATAAAAGAGAAATTAAAGATGATTTGGAAAAAGAAGGAAATTGTGTCAAATAAAGAAAGCACCTTACCTACCGAGTTAGGTGCTCCTATTCTAAATTAATCAGTAAAGGTATGAAGGGACTGCATTTTCTTAAGGTTAAATCTTAACAGTTCCTACCTTATTATGTACTTAATTCAAAATCTACATAGTTAAGATGTAGTAGTAAGATTGAAATTCTATCAAAGTCTTTTGGAGCGCTTTACAGGAAACTTGTCAAGTCGGTGAATACAGGAAGCCTGTCAAGTCGGTAAAAGAAGGAAGTTTGGTTACTCGGTTAAAGCAAAAAAAAGGAAAGAAAAGTGGAACTGAGTGCATTTAATGTTTTAACCTAACCTGCACGGAGCCCGATAAGGTTTATTGTGTACTTAAGCATTTTACTCAGTCATTTTCACTCACCAAGTTTTCGAGAAAGCAGAGTAGAGCGAATCAAGGCAATCAAACCTCTTACAAAGCAAAATTCAAGGTATTTACATCAATCTCAATGCATTGTTAAGCTGGTTTATCGATCTTATCAAATTATTATTATCTGCTAAGTGTGAAGCATCTGTCGTTTGAATCCTCAAACCCTAAGGTTCCTTTGTCAGTTTTTATCTGAAATCTAAAATGGCACCTAAGATCCAAGATCCCATTGTTGTCAAGAATGTTGAAAATCCCTCACTAAAATACTCTTTAACTCCTAAAGTTGCATTTGAACCGGATGAAAAAATTGCATTTTCACTCATCTCGGATAGAGTTTAATTAGTCAAGGATGTGAGATTCTTCACCAAATGCCATGTTGAAATCAAAGATACCTATGATGAGTTGTGCACCGATGGTAAAATGGATAGCAAGTATGAGCACATTAAGATCAAGGGATTAACTGAAGCCCTAACCTATCCCCGTGTGTTCAAACCCCAGTGGGTCAAGTTTGTTCTAAGCAGAGTTCATGATGACTTCATGTGGTTAGAAGAGAAACCATTTAAGATTACCAAGGAAATCATTCATTTGATCACCAGTTACCCTATTTATGATCATACCCGAGCCTAGAAAATGATATCACGGAAGGAATTGATCAGTTTGACTGGAGTAGAATCAGACTGCAAAGGACTGAAATTAAACAATGTCATTGATGTAGAACTAAAATTTGCCATTATAGTAATTGGTTACTGTTTCTTCCAATTGGCAAGGGAAAATAGTGTACCCTATGTAGCAGTAGACTTAGCATACAGAATTATGAAGAAAGGCATGAAAATTGACTTATGTGAGGTATTGTTGAAGAACCTGTTTGAGAATCTGAACACAATTAGGAAGCCGAAGAAGAACAACTTGGCAAATACACTAAAGTTTGGATCATTGCTTGTATGCATGTTTTTCTACTTTGAGAAGTTCTTTCCAATAGTCGATAAAGTTGTTTGGGAACTACACCGACCAATCACCCATCAAATAAATGACTTCATCAAGAAGCTAGGTGATAATTTAATGATATTATGGATGATTACTTCAGTAAGTTTCAAGAGAAAATGCATAACAAATCTCGGATTCCACCCCAGCTAGTGGAAAAATACAAGGATGAGATATGTTTTGAAGTAGACACTGATTACTGTTATGTGAATGTTGTGGAACCAAGAACTCAATCTTTGCCACCTATGGGTTACGAGATTGACTTTGACATCACACAAAAGCAAATTGATGCATTTCTTACATTAACAAGGCATGCTACCGAGCTGAGGTATGGAACCTATGAAGAAGTGAAGGAAAAAGTAAAAATGAGCATTGTAGTACCCGAAGCTACAAGAAAGGAAACACAAATGATAAAGGTATTAACGGAGAAATTCGGAGAAGATTCTTCCTCCACACCTGTCAAAGGCACTCTAGCCATTACTGAAGAGGAATCAGAAGCCCAAGAGGTAGCTATAACTCTAAGCACTGAATTACCTAAGGGAAAAGTGTTGAAGAGAAAGAAACAGGATACATCAAAGGTCTCACCGACTCCTCCAACAAAGCGACACAACAAAAGAGCATTTGCAACTTCACCGAGTAAGAAACAAAAGACTGTTGTTGTTCCAAAGGTAACAAGAACTTACAAGAAATCTACTCGGAGACTCATTTTGTCAAAAGAGTCTAGTGACACCGAATCTGAAGATGCAAGCAAATTTCAGATTGTCAAGAGCAAGAAGGTAGATGTACATAGTGTTGAAAAATTTTGAACTAATCTGAAGGAATATGGTGGATTTGGAGGATTCAAATATGTTAGATATGAATCCCGATCTGCTAATGAAAAGAGACAAATTGAAGAAGTTGTCATTTGCACACTTCTGAAATTCCGAGTGGTCCCATTGGAAGTATGTAATTCTCTTCCAAAAGAATTATATGCACATATTGATAACAGGTGGCAATATGCCCTAGACTCAGAGAAACAAATCAGAGAAAGAAATCTTGTACATCTCTTTCCTGACATGTTGGTAGATGAAATAAAAGAACATCTTAAAAACAGCCAGACACAATTTACAGTCAAACAAAAGGCCTTGAAACTGAGGAATGGCCTATATATTGAAGTGGAGAAGGAAACAAAAGAACAATGGCAGGAAATCTTTCAAAGAAAGAATGCTGGTGAACAATCTATAGTTGAAATAATTGATGTCACCTAGCAAGATCCTAATGTCACCGAGCAAGACCCCGCTGAAACCATTCAAATAGATGAAGATATCATGGATACAGAGGCACCTGAACAGGAAATGATAGAAGGCACTACATATGCAAAACTTGTATCTAGTGAATCAATTTTGGAACAAGTTCAGCCTTATCCACCGGTCAATCAACCTATCTCAACTGAAGCCCCTTAGGATGTAGATCAAGGCACCGAAGGTCACAAGTCAACAGCAGGAGAAGGTACTACTCAAGAACAGACCTCTCAAGCACCTTCTAGTACTGAAAATGTTGCAGCTGAGACACCCAGTACTGAGACACCAAAGGACACTACAAAGGCTAAAGAAACCGACCAAAGTGTTGCCTCTACCGAGCAACCCACCGAGGGTCATCAAGCCTCACAAGCTATTGTATTGGTTCAACTGGCTAAAGGTAAAGAAAAGAAGATGAAAAAGCATAGTTTCAAAGTAGATTTGTCAAAACCAATAGTGTTTCCAAATGTTGATATATCAAAATTAAAGGGGCAAGAACTAATTGATTTCGGTGAACTATGCAAAGCAAAGGCCGAACAAGAAAAACAAATGGCCATACAAAAGAAGAATAAAGTACTTCAGAAGGTAAAGACACTATTATCAGATATGCTACCTACAACTACAGTGTCAACCGATGCGGCCATCCATATTCAATTGGATGAACTCCTTAATTAGATAGAGACATCTGGAGTAGATGCATCCGAATACTTGAGCAAGCTAAAAGACAAGGAGCTCACTGCTCAAATGATAGAAGAGGTACAGAAATCCATTGTTGTTGGCAAAGTAAAACTTGTCAAATTTATTGCTGAGTTGTCCCCTCAACTCAAGCACATTCTTTATTTATTTCAGAAACTCTGTACATTTTCTTTATTCATTAAGGATATTAAAAAAAAAACAGAAGCAATTGAGAAAGAGATCATCGATCTCTCAAATAAGTTGACCCCAGAGCCCAATTCAGTTCAGAATTTTTATACCAAGCTACAAAAGCTCATGGCTCAACAATTGGAACTAAGGAATGAAGAACACAAGATCATGATGGACATAATGACAGTTCAGACATTATTCCTTCCTCATCTTTCATCCATCCAAGAACAGATCAACCGAGCCACATACCTCTCTACTACACAAGAGGGAAGCACTTTAGATGGCTTAATATCATTATTGGCTGATATTCAAGCACATAATTTCTTAATGGACACTGTAAAGGATGCACTCTCTGTCGCACTCACCAAAGCCAAGACAAAGTACAAATCCATTTTTGACCAGTTGCCACCTCCAAATGGTAACTAAATTTTGATGTTTGTCAAAAAGGGGGAGTGTATAGTATTCAAATTATCAAACAACAGGAGTGTAGTATACAGGGGGAGTATACCGAGCAGAGTGAGCAGTGAACCGAGCAGTGAACAGAACAGTAAGCAAAGAACAAGAGCAGCACATTGATCATTGATCACCGAGCATACATAATCAGAGTTTTGTACAGCATATTGATAAGGGGAGTATATCTGAATATACTATTTTATTGACAAATGTATATACTGTATGTTTAGTCAAATTTTGTAAAGTATATAGATTTTTGAGTTATGACTTTGAAAGTAGTTTTGTCAAACATCTCAACTAATGTCAAAAGGGGAGATCATTACTACTTATCAAATTGCCATTAGTTTTATATCCAAAGTCATTCTATATACTCTAGTCGGTTACTACTACCGAAATATTCAGTCGGTATGCACAGTCCAGTTGGTTATAGAAGAAAGTAGTCATAGAGCCCAGTATACACCGAGTTGTCTACCGAGCATCATTCCATGTCTACTGAGCAGCAAAGATGATACACTGAGTTGATATACACCGAGTGAAACATGTTACCAGATTCATTGAACCTAGACACACATAAGAAAATGTGTTACAAGATCGAGGAACATAGAACCGTTATCACATTGGAAATTGCATTTATAGATTTTGTATGATTTTGAGGTCATCTAACCAATGAAATATTTTGCATGGTTATTCATTCGAGAAATCATGTTTGTAAGATCGAAGCAATGAATCAGATCATCGACATAAGAGATCTATTTATACAACATGAATTCAGGATTAGAAATGTGTGTGCATGTGTGTATGAGGCAAGACTTATGTGATGCATGAGAAAGCACTGAGTGTTATGACTGTTACAGAGACATAGAGGTCACCGAGAAGGATTTTAGAGAACAGTCAAAGAACAGAGTAAATATAAGGGTTTACCGAGTTACTTTATAGGTTACCAAGGTATGCTATAGGCAAGGTAATCTTATTTTGAGCACATAGAATCTGCTATAACATTCCAGATGTAAATTTGCAGATATTTGTAAAGATTTTATTGAAAACTTTGAAGTTGTAAGAGAAACCTTTAGTAGGGTAAAAGACTCTAATCAAGTCTATAAATTGTAAAGCCTCTAACCAAGTGCAACATTTAGATTAAGTGTTGTAAAATCCTTTAGCAAGGTAGATCTAACAGATCTTGATACTCCTAACAGGGTAAGCTATCAGAAATAGCTAAATATGTAGCTCTAACCGAGCAATCTTTATTATTGCAGTAGTGAAGTTGTGGGTGCCATCCCCACCGCAATTTTTCTCTCTAACCAAGAGTTTCTATGTAACCAAAATATGTGTTATGGAGTGAATCATGAATGATTGTTATTTATTTATTTTAGCTTTATGTTATGTTACAGTAGTTTTTGGTTTATGCATAACAGTAAAGATATTGTTGATAAAAGGATTTGAAGTACTGATTCACCCCTCCCCTCTCAGTACATTAGCTTTCCATATTAGGCCTAATAGATAACTGGTATATGTAGTTAAGTCAAACAGTTTTGATCAATTCCAGAGTTACCAGTTTTGAGATGCAACAGATAAAGTCAAAGAGGCGCGTGGAGACAATCACCCAGTATGAATTCAAGTGAATCAGTCTGTGAGTTTGCAGTAATCAACACTTAACCAGTAGCAGTGTTCTAACCAGTTTCCCAGTTTGTGTGATGAACTATAACCGATTGTGATGTGTTACCATCAACTGACACTATGGTGGTGATTTGGGTCATGATAAGGAAGATTATCTAGATTCATTGAACCTAGGAAATTATGTCAAGGTTTAGGAGATGACACGAAATCTAATATCTATAAAAAGACATTGTGATGACATATTTGATACAAAAGATACAAGTTATGATATGAGTTGAAGTAGATGCAATTTGTTGAAGGAATTGTAGATTATGTCAATGATGTAGTAATGTATGCACAGAAAAGGATCTAAACCAGTAGAATGTGATATTCTTAGATCATTCCCACTGTTGTTCTCTAACAACTACAGTAGTAAAATCCCTTAACTGGGTAAGGTCTAACAAGCTTCATTGTATAAATCCTCTAACAACGTGATTCATTAACTTGGATCTAAATCCTCCAGTGAGATTACCTTTAACAAGGTATAGCTCCTGATAAGGCTTGAGATCTTTAGTAGGATCTGCTCCTAATAGAGCATTTGTAGACCTTAACCAGCCAGTTATCTATTTCTGCAGATAGTTAACTTGTGAGTTCTATCTCACCGTGGTTTTTCCCAGTTGGGTTTTCCACGTATAAATATTTGTGTTATGGTGAATGTTTTGCTTATGGTGAATGTTTTTATAACACTTTGGATTATATGTAAAGTCATTGGTAAACTAGTTAAATGTTTTTACTAGTGTACAATTGAAGTGTTACTATTTTTTATTTCACTGATTCAGCCTCCCTCTCAGTGCTTTATAAGTTTATCAATTGGTATCAAAGCCTAACTTCCTTAAGGATTAACTGCTTGGAAGGAAACCCTAAAGCCATTATGGGGGATATGAGTTATAGAGAGATGGCTAGAGAACTTTTTGAAATTAGGGATGAGCTAGAAACCTTGAGAGGCAAATTCAAGGCTTCACAAGCAAAAAGGAAATAACTAATTGTGCAATTATTAGAGATCTCTGACAACATCTCTTTGGATGAGGTGAATATTTATGCACTGGTTGAAGAAGTGGACACACTGAATGGTGTGAAACTTAACCTAAGGAGAGAACTGGAAGCCCTTACGATCCGAATGAGTCAAGAACTTGAAGCTAGGAGGGCAGTTGAAGACCGGATCAAAGAGAAAGATCATGAGATCTTTAAGATCAAGTAGGAGAATGCAACTCTATATGAACATTGGCATGAGGAGAAAGAAGAAAAAGAAGTATTACATTCAGATCTTGAATTGGCAATGCCTCTTAGAGAGACCTTGATGAAAAGAAATGAAGATCTTACAAAGGAACTTGCTAAGGCCAATGAGAAGATTGATAAATTCAACAAGAGCTCCTCTATTCTAGATGAACAAATCCAATCTCAAAGGATGAAAGGGGATACATCTGGGTTAGCATACAATACATATTAGAAGGGTGAACTTTCTGGTACCAAAAGCAACATGTTGCATGAAGGTAAAGCTGCTCCTAAGGCTCAGAATCTTACCGATAAGAAAGCTTACAAACCTATTTGTTTTAATTGTCATAAACCAAGACATACTACTAATGTTTATAGAAGCAGATCTAATGCTAATATTGGTTATAGACCTAATACTAGGTATGTGCCTAGAATATTTGAAGGTTATTATTATACATGCAATATGTATGCGCATAGATCAGTCAAATGCAGATATGGAGCAAACAATCCTACAACTCACATGAATCCAAGACCTATTGGTGACTGGAGAAGGAATATCACCGATTGGCAGAACACAAATTGGCAAAGACCCTATGTTAACCGGTCTAGTCCTTATGAGATGGAAAAGAGAGTCAATGTGACTTGTTCAATTTGCAACAACTTTGGACATGTGGCTATGAACTGCAAAAGAAGACCAGGTAGAGGCAAGCAGGACGTTGGAGAGCATCTGGAATGACCTACTATCATTATCATAAACTAGGGCACATTGCCAAGTTTTGTAGAACAAAGAAGAACCAACTAGTAAGTCACTCTATAGACTAAAAAGGGAAGAAGATAGTTGATATTGAAAAAATGAGATTTGAGATGAATAGGATCTGGAAGAAGAAAAGTGATGACAAACATCACAGGATGCTAATACTTCACCTAGTATGGAGAATCCCACACCAGCAAACTGAGCTTCTCAACAAGCTTATTGGAGCATAGCAGTAAATCTATTTTCGGACCCCTTGAAGAAAGAATGGTAAGTAAATTTTGCATTTTGAGTTAGAATATGAGAATTTTGATATTGCTATCAATCGATCAATCGGTTGATATACCTGCTGGTAAAGGCATATATGTCAAGTGGTAATTAGGGTTTTTCACCCTATTGGTAGTACAATAAATGTAGTGGGTAAAGTTAATAAAAAGCAGTTTTGCTATGTCATTTTTACCCTATTGCATTCAAAGAGCATTTTGTGAGCACTTGCAGAGTGAAACATAGCATTCCCAGCAGATTGTAAACAGATTTTTAACAACGGAGTGAGAAGGTGGATCGAATTTGAAGCAAAGTAAAGAGAATCGAGTGGGCAAGCAAGAGAGAAACTAGAAACCCTAGCAGCACGAAGGAAACAAGTTATTTGGTCGATCTCCTCTCTTGAATCAAATTTATTTGGAATGGCATCATCATCTATAGCGGAAAAGAGTCTTTTTATCACTACTGAATCCATTGAGTCAATGGGTCTGAACAAAATAGAATCCTACAATGAATTATCGTAGGTACCCCAAGGAGTTTTGATTAAAGGTGATCTGCCAAGTTACATAGATTGCAAGATTGAAGACTTAGGTTCATTAGAAATCTATTCCTAGTTGAAATATTTGTGGGATGAGAATGAAAAGATTAAACCCAAATACATTAGGGTTTATGAGAAAGGTTTTCACAATGCAATTTACTTTCTTGAGGATTTTGAGGAAGAACATGTCAAGATTATACTCAGCCGCATCCATGGAGGGAATATGTATTTAGATAGGTCACATACTATCACCAAGGAGGCTATTCATGTTGTGACTAGATTCTATCAAACCGGTGAAGTTCCCAAGTTTAGGAAAATTTTGCAGAATACTATCATTTAATTGACAAAGACCACTTGTGATTGTTGTTTTGTGTCTATCAGTAACATTGAAGATGAAGCAATCAAATATTCTACAATGGTTATCAGTTACAAAATATTTTATTCTAGCTGAATAGTGTGCCATCAAATATTGTACATGTTGCCTACAGGATGATATAAAGGAAGATGCAGATTATGATCTGTGTGAGGCAATGTGGAGTCAGCTAATGTTGAATCTGGAATTGATCAAGAAGGACAACAATCAAAAGTTCAAATTTGGACGATTTTTGATCTGTTTGTTTTTCTATTTTCAAAGTTTTATTCCTAGTATTGGAGATGTTCAATGGTCGAATGATACACCTATCTCAACCCAGATTAAGAATAGTATAAAGGTTGTCAAGAACACATTTCCAATTGCTATGAATAGGTAAATTAATGAATTTCAGAAGAAGATGAGTATGTGAATGAGGTTATCAGATGAAGTGGTCAAACATTTTGAGAGTCACATTTTTTTCACAGTGACCACCGATTTCTTCCTAATGGAGGTTGTAGAACTAAGAGAAGAAGAAATGGAGCAAATGACTTATGAAGTCAAGTATGACTTATTGATTGGTTATGCCAACAACCTCTTGGCATCATCTAAGGACAAAAAGAAGAAGAGACTAGGTACATATCAAAGAAAGAATTGCACAGGCACAACCCAGTAGTGTGAAGGGGAAAATAAGAAAGATGATCAAGCAACTTCTGTGTCAACTAGTATTAGAGTAACAAGAAGTGTTCAATCCAAGAAGGAAGTAGAATCTAAGGTGCATACAAAGAAGCCAACTACCCATATGAAGAGAGGCAGGTAGCTTATCCTACAAGAAGAATCCAAGGAAACAGAGTTTGAGGAAGAAAAGAAGAAGCTGAAGGGAACTGGTAAGAAATCTAAACCAGTAGGGGAAACCCCTAAACCAAATATTCCTATTGATATTACATCTTTCAAGCCAATCAGTCATTTTGAGAGGACTCTAAAAACATTAAAAAGAAAGAAATTTTATAATGTAAAGGATTATTTTGATTCTTTTGATGAGATTTTGAAACAAGAAGTGGTACAAGAGGTAATCAATTACCTATGTCAATATAACCAGTTACCACAAGAAATTCAAAAGGAAATTTCTGACTCTTTGAATTTAATTTTGAAAAATAAATAGAAGATGATCATTGATCAAGATCAAGAGATTCTAGATAGAATTTTTGTTTAATACTTTCTTGAATTGTCTCATGAAGAATTATTAGAAATCCTTGCTAAACACAAAGGACAATTTCATTCAAGAACAAGGAGACTAAGACTATTGGAAGGAAAAATTTAGGAAGTGGAAGATGATACTCATTGACCTGCAAAAGTTATTCAGAAAATGAATGAACAATTGAAAAATTATCACAATAAAGCTGATCAGACTGATACCAGAGCTCCACCAGAACTGGAAACAGAAGAAATAGTTACACCAGATGAAGTCTAAACTGACAAGGATAAGGGTGACACTATTTTACCACCTGTCATATTCTTTGTTGATGATACTAAGGATACTATTAATATAACTGATACCAATAATGAGCCGGTTAAGGAAAAAGAACAAGAACTGGATATGGTTAAGGAACAAAAAGTAGAGGAAGAACCAGCTATTTAACAATGTGGACATGAAACCACCACCAATAAAAGAAAATAATGCTGAATTTCAACTACCACCGATCATTACACCAACACAAAAGGAACAGACAGAGACAGGGAAATCGAAATCAGAGAAGAAGGCAGAAGAGAAAAAGTATGAAGAGAAGAAAACAAAGGAGAAGAAGAAAACCTTGATTGATGATGATGATGATGATGGGGACTCCATGAGTATTAAAGATCCTATAGATATCGATAATTTGAGTACCTCTAAATTAATTGAGATTGGCACTTCTATGCAATCCAAAGCACATAAGAAGAGGTTGAAAGAGCATAAACGAGAAGTAGAGATCATTCAAATTGTTGTTGGCATTTTGTCAAGTCTTCTACCAGAAATTGATACAGATAATCTATCCACCCCTATTACTAAGCTTGGATAGTTAGTTGTTGATGCTAGTGAACAAGTAAAATCACTTGAAGAAGAAGCTCATGCTTTAGCAGAAAAAAATTACAAGAAGAAAAGGGGAGAAAAATTGATTTCAAAAATTGACAAAGGCAAGGTTGCTTTAACAATGAACAAAGATCTTTTGAAAACCAAAATAGAAACTGGTGGTAAGATTTTGGCCACTATATATAAAGTATCATTATTTTGTTCTAACTTAAAGAAAAAGAGAGAAGATACAGAGAAGGAACTATAAAGGATAAGTGATGCTTACATACCGGTACAAGATTCCACTTTGAATTTTGGTAAATTTGTTGATGCCTTACACCACATATTAGAAGTTTATGATTTTGAATAGGTGAAGTGGATAAGATCCTTGAAGGAGCTGAAGAATCAGTTAATTTTGAAAGTTGAAATCTTATAGAGAGCATACAAGAATTCTGAAGCAATTTTTGCTACCCCAGAGATGAGCACTATTGATACTATGGAAGAATTTGCTACACAGATTTTGACACATGTTGAAATCACTGAGACACTATTAGAAACATGGGACAATGACCTTAAATAGTTGAAGTTTCATTTTAGTAATGTTTTCTTGAGAATTTCATTGTAAAGACTTCAAAACTCTTATATCTATATATATGTAGTTTTTCATGACAAATTTTGATGTAATGTATGTATTTTACTTTTCTACTTGGCATTGTTGTCAAAGGGGGAGTAGAATTAGTTTAAGACTCAAAAAAATTTATATACTGTTAAGGGGGAGTAATGATCATTTTTGTAATGGCATGCAATTGCTAAGGGGGAGTATATGTCATGGAGTCAATTTACACTTAGTTGACAAAATTTTCCCTAAGTGTTTCCATCAATGCCAAAGGGGGAGAATGTTGTCTTGATGATGATTTTTGTATTTGATGAATTTATGTGTTGTCATTGATGGCACACATATGTTCTAATTGTCATATTCATCTTAGTATATCCGTTAAGGTAAACCGGTACTATTGAGTCATTGTATTGATAACTGGTATCATATGTATGAATAAGTCTAACCGGTATATGTAGATAACTAGTATATGTAGTTAAGTCAATCGCTTTTGATAAGTTCCAGAGTTACCAATTTTGAGATGCAATAGATAAAGTCAAAGAGGCACGTGGAGACAATCACCTAGTATGAATTCAAGTGAATCGGTTTGTGAGTTTGAAGCGGTCAACACTTAACCGGTATCGGTGTTCTAACCGGTTTTCCATTTTATGTGATGAGTTATCACCGATTGTGATGTGTTACCACAACCAACACTATGACGGTGATTTGTGTCATTTTAAGGAAGATTGTTAGATTCATTGAACCTAGGAAATTGTGTCAAGGTTCAGGAGCCGACATGAAAGCTAATGTGTATAAAAAGACATTATGATGAGATATTTCATACAGAAGATATAAGTTATGATATGACTTGAAGTAGATATGATTTGTTGAAGGAATTGTAGAATATGTCAGTGACGCAGTAATGTATGCGCAAAAAAGGATCTAAACCAGTAGAAGTTGCTATTCTTAGATCATTCCCATTGTTGTTCTCTAACAACTACTCTAGTAAAATCCCTTAACCGAGTAAGCTCTAACAACCTTCATTTTATAAATCTGCTAACAAGGTGATTCATTAACTTGGATCTAAATCCTCCAGTGAGGTTACCTTTAACTAGGTATAGCTCCTAACAAGGCTTGAGATCTTTAACAAGATCTACTCCTAACAGAGCATTTGTAGACCTTAACCGGTTAGTTATGTATTTCTGGAGATAGTTAACTTGTGAGTTCCGTCTCACCGTGGTTTTTCCCAGTTGGGTTTTCCACGTATAAATATTTGTGTTATGGTGAATTTTTTGCTTATGGTGAATGATTTTATAACACTTTGGATTATATGCAAAGTCATTGGTAAACTGGTTAAATGTTTTTACCGATCTACAATTAAAGTGTTACTGTTTTTGCTTTCACTGATTCAGCCCCCCCCCTCTCAGTGCTTTATAATTTTATCACCAATTGCATTTTCATTAGATTCCATTGTTAGATCTAGGTTTGGTATCTTTTCATTTTTCTTTATAAACATAACATTTCAAAAAATGTGAAAAAATTCAAGAAACAAAAAGAGATATTTCCCTTTATTTGCTTACATTGTGTGTTTAAATTTGATTTCAATTTCCATTTAAAAATGTCTGATTTTTATTTGCAATATATTCATGCTTTTGATGATGTATTCAATTTTATTGATTTTGAGTTTAGTAAGGATGAATTAGATGAAGCTCTAGATGATTTTTTGAACCCTAAGCCTTCTAAAGCCTCATTTTTCCAAAAACTAATCAACCTTGTTACTATGCAATTTTGTGGTAATGAGAAAGATATGTTGAATGATTCCTCTCATGGGTACATTCCTATCAACTCCTCCACTAAATCTAATGACATGGTTGACCTTCAAAATACTCTTTATGAGATTAAGTCTCCTTTTGAGTCCAAAGATAAGCCTTTCAATCACTATGACCATTCTTTATTGGAAGATGCCCTTGATGACTTTATATCTTTACCTAAACCTCCAAATAAAAACAATACATCTAAAAGGTTAATCAACATGATCAATGTGAATGAACATAGTAAACCTCTTGTTCTGGTCCAAGGTTCTTATCCTTCCCCAACCTCACCTCTTTCTAATCAACCCCTTTTCATAGTTCAAGGTGGATATAGTCATAATTCCTTTAGTACTATGATCAAACCTATCATTACGGTGCAAGGAGGAAATCCCACCAAGAGTCCTTATAGCTATGCTAAACAATGAACTAAAGATAGTTATAATGTGGTTTCCCATACCTATAACCTGAGAAACAATAGAAAACCTAATCTTCCTTCAGTTATCCCAGCTTCTCTTCCTAATCCTCAACCTATTCTTCCTCAAGCACCTCGCATTTTGTAAACTCTTGGTAAGGAATATGATCTTGTTGAACAACTTAAAGCCACTCCTGCCAAGATATCCCTTTAGGACTTGATTCAGACTTCTTCAACTCATCATGGATTACTACAAGATGCCTTGAAAATATTGAATGTCCCACTTGTAGTGACATCTAATAATATGGCCTCCTTGATTAATTCTATCATAGCTCCTAAGGCTCAAATTATGTTTACACAAGATGAACTACCCACTAGTGAAATTCAACATCAATATGATCCCTTAATGATTGTGGTTATTATAAATGATAGTGCAAAAAGACAAACACTAGTGGACAATGGTTTTGGCCTTAATGTTTGTAGCATTAACTTGTGGCATAAGATCAATGTCAATACATCTCTTATTAGGCCCAATTCTCTCACTATCCGATTCTTTGATAATGTTGCTAAATCTTCATTAGGTATCATCATCTTGTCTGTTAAGGTAGGTCTTGTTACTTTACCCACACCTATCCATGCCATGTCTGAAGAATTAACATACAACTTGTTAATAGGGAGACCTTGGATTCATAGAATGCAAGTTATCCTCTCTACATTACATAGGCAAGTTAAGTTCATTTACAACAACAAGACATATACCCTGCTAGGTGACACAAATTTGCAGGCTTGTCTGCAGACATCAACATTCAAATCCTCTTCAATTGGTTCTTCCCCAACTATCTTAAATGATTCCTCTAAAGATTCTAGTGTGTCCACTTCATCAAATTCATCTCTCACATCTGAATCTCTTCCCAATACTTCCACAAGTGGACCTAAAGTTCTTGAGGAAGAGTCTTGTCAACTTGATTTTACTTTTGCAGACATGTTCTCTCCTAAAAAGGTTTTTGTAGAAGATGATTGGGGATCCCTTGATTTTAATCCTACCTTCATAGGGGAATATTAAATTCTCCTACATAACCTAAGGTTGAAAGGAAGGAAGAGAAAGAAGAAACTAAAAAGCAATCCACTTTGTTTGGGCCTTTTAGTAATAACTTTGTGGTGGCTTCCCAGACTTCATCTCCCTTAGTTTCTGACCTAGACGACTTTGACTTTTCACTTTATGAAAATCATCCTTCTCTCTCGGAAATGGCTAACCTTTATGGTCCTAGTTTTCACATCCTAGTTAGATGTGGATATAATGGTAATGGACGTGGTGCTCAAGAACAAGGGATAAATGTCACCTTGGAAAACAACTTTCATGATATTACATTCGGGCTTGGTTATGATCATTTTAAGCATACGAAAGCCTCTAAGAGACCATCAATTAGTGTTAATGTCATCTTTTCCTCTCTTTCAATTAAATATCCAGAGTATATTGACTATGACTCTTCCACTATCCTCGCTTTGGATGTTTTTCCTAATGATGATTCCTTAGCCAAATTCTTAGGAGCTTATGACAACCTTCCTCCTTATCACCATAATCATGGCTTTCCCTATTGTCTAATTGCGGAAACTTACTTTGGGAAAGAAAGAAATAATGATGAGATATTTAAAGAATTTCCTCTATTAAAAGATGCTCCTCAACAAAGCAATCTCCTAATAAGTGATACTATCGATAACAGGATAGATACTTATGTTGAAGATAAAATCATCAAGATAGGTAAATGTCTTGACGAAGAAGAGAAAAAATAATATTTTGAGTTATTACTTGAATTCCCTTAAATCTTTGCTTGGATGTACTCTAACATGCCCGGCATAGATCCTAATATTGTCACTCATAACATTGTCCTAATTCCTGATGCTAAACCTATGAAGCAAAAGATTCAAAAGATTCACCCTAAAATGGCATTACTTGTTAAAGCTGAGATTGAAAAATTGTTGCATACTAGATTCATACATCCTATCGATTATTCCCCATGGATTTTAAACATTGTGGCTATGGCTAAGTCTGATAATAAGATTAGGATGTGTATGGACTTCCATGGTCTAAACAAAGCCTCTTTAAAAGATGATTTCCCTCTCCCAAATATTGATATGATAGCGGATTCTGTAGCAGGGCATGTCTTATTATCCTTCATGGACGGTTTGTTTGGATATAATCAAATCTTCATTAATCCTCAAGATCAATACAAAAATGCTTTCACCACCCCTTGGGGCATGTTTTGTTGGGTTATGATGCCTTTTGGATTGAAAAATGTAGGTGCAACCTATCAATGTGCTATGACTCTTATCTTTCATGATTACATGCATAAAACCTTAGAATATTATGTTGATGACATCTTAGCTAAATCCATCCTTTGCACAGATCATGTTAAGATCCTTCGTCAAATATTTGAGAGAATTCATAAGTATAACATGTGCTTTAATCATCGAAAAATGTGTTTTTGGCTTCATAGTTTTGCATTGTGGAATTGAGGTGGATACAAAAAAGATAGATGCCATTGTTAACATGCCACCTCCTAAAATTGTCTGCCAACTCAAAAGTTTGCAAGGAAAGATTTAAACTATTTATAGGTTCATATCTTAGCTTGCGGATCGTACCTTTCCTTTTAATCAATTACTTAAAAAGAATATTAGCTTTCAGTGGAATGAGGATTGTCATCAAGAATTTGAAGACCTAGAAACTTATTTGGCCAATCCTCCTATTCTTCAACCCCTTGACCCTTCTAAGCCCTTTTTTCTATACACAGTTGCTTCCCTTCATGCTCTTGCAGCTTTATTGGCACAGTGTGATAAGGATGGTAGACAATGTCTTGTTTATTATATAAGTCATACTCTACTCGATTACGAGGTCCTATATTCTGTGATAAAAAGACAGTGCCTTGCTTTGGTCTTTGCAACCCAAAAGTTAAGGCATTACCTTTTGAATGCTGAAATCCATGTTATCATTAAAATTGATCCTCTCAAGCATCTTTTCTCTAAATCTGATCTTTCAGGACACTCAGCTAGGTAGGTTATGATGTTGACTGAGTTTGACCTTAAGTTTTTCTCACTGAAGGCAATAAAGGGTCAAGCATTGACTGACCACTTAGTTGAGGCTCCTTCACCCTTCTCCCTACCTAATCTAGAGTCCTTTCTTGATGAGTACATTTTCTCTATTGAGATTGATGAGATTTGGGAATTATATTTTGATGGCTCTAGATGTCGTACAAGATCAAGGGCAAGGGTAGTCTTAATTTCTCCTAAAAAGAAGCCTATCCCCTTATCATATCGTCTCAATTTATTATATACCAACAAAATTATTGAATATGAGGCTCTTATAGATGGAATTAAAGCAACCTTAGTATTAAATATAAAACATCTACATATCTATGGAGATTCTCAACTAATCATAAGACAAGAGAGAGGAGTTTATCAAGCTAAGAAAGACAAATTATCACAATATAGAGATCTAGTTATATCCTTGTTACATAAATTTGATTCTTATACCATGGAGCCTGTTCCTCGAAAAGATAATCAACATGCCAATGGAATGGCCTATGTAGCCTCTCTTTTATCTTTAGAGGATCCCTTGGTAGATCTTAAATTCACTATTCACAACCTCACTACCCCTGCTATTGCTGATAATCCTAGTGATGTGGCCTATTGTTGCATTATATATTCTGACGAATGGTAATCTCATATCATGAGATATTTGAGTGTGGTACCTTTCCCGACTCTACGAATAAGAATACTTAGGCTAGGATTTGCAAGTTGGCCGCTAGATACATTATCCTTTCTAATGTTCTTTATAGGAGGGGTTATAATGGTCTTCTTAGATGTCTTAACAAGGATGATATCCCTATTGCTCTTCGGGAAGCACACTCAGGTGCTTGCGGGGAACATTTTTGGGGTAGATCCTTAGTTCAGAGATTGCTCTGAATAGGATATTATTGGCAAACCATGGAAAAGGATTCCTTTGCATTTGTTAAGAAATGTCATGAGTGTCAGCAACATAGAAATTTGATCCATGCTCCTGCCCAAGAGATTCAATCTCAAGTAGAGTCTTGGCCCTTTTCTACATGGGGTTTGGATCTCATTGGTAAAATATCTCCTCCTTCATCCAAAGGACATACTTTCATCATCACTACAACCGATTACTTTACGAAGTGGGTGGAAGCCATTCCCCTTTGATCCACTACCGCTGAGGTAATTTGTCAATTCATCTTAGAAAATATTATTTCATGATTTGGAATACCTTGTGCCTTAGTTTCAGATAATGGAACATCAATTAACAAATAAGGATGTAAATAAGTTCCTCGAGAAATATCATACTCAACATAAATTTTCTACACCCTACTATCCTCAATCAAATGGTCAAGCCGAATCTTCTAATAGGATAATTGAATAGATTCTTCAAAAGACTGTAAACAAGCATGGTAAGGATTGGCATACTCAATTAACCTATGCTCTCTGGGCCTATCGGACGAGTGTACATGTTGCTACAGGTTGTACCCCTTATAATCTTGTTTATGGCGATGATGCCATTATGCCTATGGAGTTAGAAATTCCTTCTTTGAGAGTTTCTCTTAGGGGTATAGTGGATGATGATTCCTATAGAGAACAAAGACTTCAACAACCTGAGATGCTTGACGAATGACATATAAACGCTATCGAGCATATTCAAGTGTATCATAAAACTTTACAACAAAGCTATAATGATAAAGCCATTTCACATTCCTTTTTAGTGGGCAATCTAGTGCTTTAAAATCAGCGTAACGTGAATGGTCTACCTGAGGATAAAGTAAAATTCAGCCCTAATTGGCTTGGACCTATAGTGTCATAAATTGTACACCCTTTCTAGGGTGGTACAATTTCACACTTAGGTTAGCACCCGCCTTAGTGTGTCTTGCATCTTGCATTTCTAATTCTCCTTTAAGCATTTAATTAATTAATTTAATTAAATCTAAGGTCATGTCTCATCACTATATATTATAAAGTTGGACCCTTTACCCTAAGTGTGCCCCTTTTCATGTTATTCCTCCAATGAATCATTTAATCATAAACCCTGATTATGTCTTATTTTGACCGTTTAGGCCCAATTTCGCATATCAAAACATCTCAAAATCGACTGTAACTTTGGGATGTGCTCTAATATCATCATATCTAACGGCCCCAAAAATTTGGTGAAAAGTTGGTCGGACCATGGTGGGAATGCACATGGTCTACGAATTTTTTCCCAAAATTTCGAGAGCACAATCCTATGATATAATAATGCATAACCTCAAAATATTAGTGCAAAATTAAAATCCTAGGTCAGCCTAAAGATGAAATTAAGATCTAGGGTTTCATACTTAAGAGCTCTCTTTATTCATTTGAAGGGGTCTTCTTCTAAGAATCTAAGTGTTGGATATCATTGGCATATGATGAACCAGTATGTTGATATGATGATAATGTATGTTGTCATTGATATTAATAAGTTCAAGTGAACTGGTATGAAGAGGTATGAGGAGATTCAGTGAACCGGTGTCGGGGTTTCACTAAGTGTGATTACCAGTTGGTAGTCTCAGCTCTAGGGTTATCGGTTTGGCGATCCAGCTTGTGCGATGCAACTAATGATACTCTATGATGAGTTAGCTAAGATATGTGAATGAGATCGAGGTGTCACGTTAGCTTTATGCAAGTGAAGGATTTTCTTATGGATCTTCCATGAGAAGATCGACCGCATTTGAAGTCTACCTCAGGAAAGATCATTCTTCTTAGTGGTATGAGTAGAGAGCGTGATGGGTTACTGATTCCCATGTGTGGTGATGAATGAACAATATAGATTGTCTTGTGATCTATTTGAAATTGTAATAGTCTATGCAATGTGTTTGGACCATCAAAATTGGACCACTTGTGTTGTAAATCTAAGATGCTTAGGGTTTAGGGTTTATGCTTCCGACCTATCTGTTACCTATAAGGTCGATGATGTTTGTAATATAAAGTTGTTGGCAAATGTTGTGTGTGTGTGTATCCGAGCGATGAGATACTTGATACTTGCCAGATCAATAAGAGGGAAACTGCAGAGTGTGATTGCAGAGTAGAGGATATGAAAAGGATCTGCCTTGGCATGTAGTGTTGTTATCAGATCGGAGTTTTACCTGTTGTCTTCTAATCATTTCAACAGTTGGAAAATCCCTTTACCGGGTAGCTTTAATAGGCTTATTGTAAAACCTATAACCAAGTGACTCAAGATCATTGAGTTCTTCAAATCCTCTAGCAATGTAACCTTTAACAGGGTATATAGCCATCCCTTAACCGGGTGAGCTTTAACAGGATCGGTTCCTAGCAGAACCTTATTGTAAAGTCTTTAACTGGACTATTCTCCTAATAGGGCGAGCTTCAAAAGAGTTCAAAAACAAGCTTGTGGGTATTCATCCCCACTATGGTTTTTCCCATTTAGGTTTCCACGTGAAAAATCTGTCTGTTATGTGTTATGCATTTTTCATGTGATGCTTATGAATTATTTGGTTGAAAGTTTATGCATGCAGAGTTAATAGGTTATGATATTACTGGTATACCACATGCATATGTTTATGGGTGAAGTTGATGTCAAGTACTAATCTTACTTGAAGTGTTCAGACTTATCAATTTATGGTGTCTGGTGTCTTACTGTGTTTAACCAATAATGTTATGGTTAAGTTCAGTAATGGTGATAACTAGTTGGTATTGCTTTAACTAGATAAGTTGTGGTAGAAGGTTTTTATCTATACTAATTAACCCCCCCCCCCTCTTAGTACCAGTTGGGGTATCTGTTGTTCATCATTACTCATCAATGGGTATCAAAGCAACTCTAGGTCCTCCGTGATATAAGCTTAACCACTTGAGGTAAAAGATCCTACTGTAATGATGAAGAGGGAAGGTCCTAAGTTCAATAGAGATAACTTTAAGATATGGAAGGACATAATGAAGATTTACATCAAGAGTATGGGTGCTCAACACTGGATCTATGTTGAGAATGCCTATGTGATTCCCACTAGCACTCTGACTGATGATCAGAAGAGAGAAATCCAAGAAAATAGGCAAGTCATGGAAGCTCTTATGAGCAACCTATCAATTATTGAGTTTATTGATGTTCAAGACAAGGAAACACCTAAGGAAGTATGGGATGCACTAGAAAACATCTATGGTGGTGATGAGCATGTAAAGCAAGGTAAGGAAGAAAGCCTTTGAGGTAAATTTGAGGATATGAGGATGGTTGAAGGTGAAACCATTCAACAGTATGGCATTAGGATTAAGATTATGGTTGGAGATATCAAAAGCATTGGTGGAACTATTGATGATACCACTATTATTATTAAAGTCCTTAGATCATTATTACCAATCTATGCAATCAGAGTTACTGCTATCCAGGAACTAAGGTTTATTGATAAAACCAAGGTATCCTTATATTCTATTATTGCAAAGTTAACTACATATGAGTTGACTAGCTATGATGGTAGTGTTCAGAAGACTGAGTCAGCCTTTAAAGCATCTACTGTACCATCCAGAAAAGGAAAAGAAACTAGTACTAGTTATGAATCTAGACAATGTAGAGATATGGATGATGAAGAGATTCTGATGGAGTTCGAAGCTCTTCTTGCTAAAAGACTTCTAAAGGGAACTGGGAATTATAGAGGTAAACTTCCTTTGAAATGTTTCTCCTGCAACAAGATAGGACATATAGCTGTTAATTGCCCTAAAAATGACAATAAGGATAAACCGGAGACGTTCAGAAAATATAAAGGAGGAAACAGAATAAATTGTCTAGTTGATGTGGATGAAGGCGTCACTGATGAAGAATCAGAGGACAAAGAAAATGAAGACATAGTGTTTGTAGTAGTAAAGGAAGAAGTATCTGACAAGAAAGCTCTTGTCTCTCGTATTGATAACTCCAATGAGTGGATAGTTGATAGTGGTTGTTCTCACAATATGACTGGCGACTGGAGAAAGTTTCTGTCTCTAGAGGAATATGATGGAGGTATTGTCATATTTGGCAATGATGCACCATGCTTGGTGAAAGGTAAAGGATCCATCTCACTGAATGGCAAGAGAAGTGCAGATGGTGTCTACTGGGTAGAAGGTCTTAAGTATAACCTATTGAGTGTTCCTCATTTCAATGACAAAGAACTAGTTTTGGAATTCAAACAAGGATTATGTAGTATAATTGGGAAGAGTGGTGAACTTATTGCCACCGGTAAGAAGACCATAGGTAACCTATTTCAATTGAATGCCAAGATAAGTTGGTGTCTAATGGCTAAGTTTGACAACAATTGGATATGGCATAGGAGACTTTGTCATATGAACTTTGATAATATTGTTTAAGCTAGTAAGATCAAGGCGGTAAGAGGATTACCATTGCTGAACAAACCTGAGAATTCTTTGTGCAGAGAATGTTAACTTGGGACAATGTCTTCCTCAACTTTTAAAGGTAAGTCTTTCTCAGCAAAGCATTTACTTGATCTTGTGCACACTGATTTATGTGGTCCTATGAAAACTAGAAGTATTTAGGGGGATAGGTATTTTATGATTCTCACTGATGACTGCTCAAGAATGATGTGGGTCACATTCTTGAAAGATAAATCTGAAGCATTTGGAAAGTTCAAAGCTTTCAGAGCATTAGTAGAGAAAGAAAGTTGTAAAAAGATAAAGTGTCTAAGAACTGATCAAGAAGGAGAATTCACTTCTAATGAATTCAATAAGTACTGTGAAGATAATGGTATCAAGAGACAATTGTCTACCCCAGGGACACCACAACAGAATGGCATAGCAGAAAGAAATAACAGGACTGTAGTTGAAGCGGCTAGAACAATGCTGATCCAAGGAAAGGTTGCTCACACTTTCTGGAGAGAAGCAGTGAGCACTGCAGTCTATACTATGAACCGGGTTCTCATCAAGAACGGCAAAGATAAAACCCCTTATGAGTATTGGACAGGGAAAACTCCCACTGTAAGTTACTTTAAAGTGTTTGGTAGTAAGTACTATATCAAGAGAGGTGAGCATTTGATAAAATATGATGCAAAATGTGATGAAGGAATATTTTTGGGATATTCCACTAAGAGCAAAGCTCTCAAGTGTTACAACATTAGAAATCAGAAAATTGTTGAAAGCATCAATGTAAGGGTTGATGAATCCCCCGAGGAACCTGAGAAAACATGCGGTGTAGAAGTAGAAGATGAACCAAGTATAGCCTTCTGGGAACCGGTTAAGAAAGAAACTTGTAAAGATCTCAGTGTTCCTGCAAAAGCTGTAGAAAGAAAAGAAGAAGAGGTTAGTGAAGAAGAAGAAGAAAAGCTAGCAGATTAGGCTAGAGTCATTCCCAGATATGTGAAGTTGCATCATGATCCAAAGAAAATCATAGGAGATAAAGATGTAGGTATACTCACTAGAAGAAAAGTGAAGGAGAACTCTTGCATGATTTCTGAATTTGAACCCAAGACTTCCAGAGAAGCTCTTACAGATGAAGACTGGATTAAAGCAATGGAAGAAGAGCTAGATAAGATAGAAAAGAATGCAACATGGTCTTTGGTGCCCAGACCCGAACATAAAAATGTCATAGGTACCAAATGGGTCTTCAAGAATAAGTTGAATGAAGAAGGTTCTTGTCAGGATCAAGGCTAGGCTTCTATGAAAGGGATATGCTCAGGAGGAGGGAGAAGATTATGGAGAAACCTTTTCTCCTGTGGCTAGACTAGAAGGTGTTCGAATGCTACTTGCGTTTGCAACATTTAAGGGATTTAAGGTTTATCAGATGGATGTGAAGTCTTCTTTTTTGAATGGAATCCTAGAAGAAGAAGTGTATATAGAGCAACCCGAAGGGTTTACCTTATCAGAAGATAGTGACATGGTGTGTAGATTACAGAAAGCCCTATATGGACTAAAACAGGCACTTAGGGCATGGTATGAAATATTACACTCTCATCTTGTGAAGATTGGATTTCAAAGAACAAGCGAAGATAGCAACATCTACTTGATATCAAAAGGTGATCAGATTCTGATCTATGAAGTGTTTGTGGATGACATAATCTCTGGAAGAGATGATAAAATGAGGCATGCATTTGCAGATGAAATGAAGAAAGAATTTCAGATGTCTTTAATAGGAGAGATAAAGTTCTTCATAGGTTTACAGATTCAGCAAATGAAAAAGGGTAGCTTTATTACCCAATCTAAGTATGTCAAAGAGGTATTGAAGACCTTTGGCATGGAGGAAAGATAACTGGTTAGTACACCGATGGTAACTAGTTGTAAACTGACTAAGGAAGATGATTCAACACTAGTGAATGAAAAGGAGTATCGGTCAATGATCGGTAAGCTGCACTATGTGGTGCACAACAGACCAGATATTGATCATGTAGTAGGCATAGTAGCTCATTTTCAAAAATGTCCAAGGGAATCCCACTTGGTAGTTGTTAAAAGGATTCTTAGATATCTGAAAGGAACTGTTGATTGTGGCTTGTGGTATCCATATAATGGTGACTATGATCTCAAAGTATATACCGATGTCAATTGAGCAGGTAATGTGGATGACCGAAAGAGCACAACCAGTGGAACATTCTTTTCTCGGTGGAAGATTAGTATCATGGACAAGCAAGAAGTAGAGCTGTACTTTTCAATCTACAGCTGAAACAGAATATGTGGCAGCATTTATGAACTACACTCAAGAAATTTGGATGAAGCATGTATTGGAAGGTTTCAAGGTACTTGTATCTGAACTGGTGAAAATTTTTTGTAATAACACAAGTGCAATAAATAATTCCAAGAATCCGGTATTGCATGCTGGAACTAAGCACATTGAGCTTAAATATCATTTCTTGAGAGAGAAAGTTCAGAATAAGGAGGTTGTATTACAACACGTTTCCGGTAAGGAGCAACTAGCAGATATATTCACTAAGCCCTTACCAAAGACTATATTTACATATTTCAGAGGTGAATTAAGGGCTCTGCCCCTTCATGAAGTCAACTAAAAGATGTGTGCTCCGCATTAGTCAAGTACTACAATGACAAATCTTTCAAGATTGATGTGTTGAAGGATGCTACTCCTTATGGGGAGCAACATAGTAGACTTTGGAAGCTTATGCTTCCACTTTGGCATTCTTGTCAAAGGGGGAGAAGATATCTGATGTATGGGGAGAAGATATCTAATGAATGGGGAGAAGATATTTGATGTATGGGGAGAATATATCTGATGATGAAGATACACTAGTCTATGATGTTTATAGTTGCAATGTTAGTATTGCCTTCAATGCCAAAGGGGGAGATTGTTGGATATCATTGGCATATGATGAACTGACATGTTGATATGATGATAATGTATGTTGTCATTAATGTCAATAAGTTCAAGTGAACCGGTATGAAGAGGTATGAGGAGATTCGGTGAACCTATGTCGGGGTTTCACTAAGTGTGATTACCGACTGGTAGTCTCAGCTCTAGGGTTATCGGTTTGGCGATCCAACTTGTGCAATGCAACCGATGATACTCTATGATGAGTTATCTAAGAGATGTGAATGAGATCGAGGTGTCATGTCAGCTTTGTGCACATGCACGATTTTCTTAAGGATCTTGCATGAGAAGATCGACCGCGTTTGAAGTCTACCTCGGGAATGAACATTCTTCTTAGTGGTATGAGTAGAGAGTGTGATGGGTTACTGATTCCCATGTGTGGTGATGAATGAATGGCACAAATTGTCTTGTGATTTGTTTGAAATTGTAATGGTCTATGCAATGTGTTTGGACGGTGAGAATTGGACCACCTGTGTTGTAAACCTAAGATGATTAGGGTTTAGGGTTTATGCTTCCTACCTATCTGTTACCTATAAGGTCAATGATGTTTGTAATGTAAATTTGTTGGTAAATGTTGTGTGTGTGTGTATCTGAGTGATGAGATACTTGATACTTGCCAAACCAATAAGAGGGACCAGGTAGCTTTAACATGCTTATTATAAAACTTGTAACCAGGTGACTCAAGATCATTGAGTTCTTCAAATCCTCTAGCGAGGTAACCTTTAATAGGGTATATAGCCATCCCTTAACCGGGTGATCTTTAACAGGATCGGTTCCTAGAAGAAACTTATTGTAAAGTCTTTAACCAGACTAGGCTCCTAACAGGGCGAGCTTCAAAAGAGTTCAAAAACAAGCTTGTGGGTATTCATCCCCACCGCGGTTTTCTCATTTGGGTTTCCACGTGAAAAATTTGTGTGTTACGTGTTATGCATTTTTCATGTGATGCTTATGAATTATTTGGTTGAAAGATTATGCATGCAGAGTTAATAGGTTATGATATTACTGGTACACCACATGCATATGTTTATGGGTGAAGTTGATGTCAAGTATTGATCTTACTTGAAGTGTTCAGACTTACCAGTTTATGGTGTCTGGTGTCTTACTGTGTTTAACCAATAATGTTGTGGTTAATTTTAGTAATGGTGATAACCAGTTGGTATTACTTTAACTAGATAAGTTGTGGTAGAAGGTTTTTATCTGTACTGATTCACCCCCCCTCTTAGTACCGGTTGGGGTATCTGCAGTTCATCATTACTCATCACTAAGAGCAGGTTTTTGGAGTTTTAGAGCCTTCTTTGCAATGAAAGAGTAGATCTTTGAAGTGTTCAGCAAAATTCAACCTTCATCCATCAATCATTCATCAAGCATCATTTTATCAATTGGGGGCTTTTGAAGATGTAGAAGAACAATAGGAGATTGCTGATGAACGATTGGCTTGTAGCTCTCCCTTGGGGTTGGGTATGGTTTCATATTGTTTTCATGTCTTTGCATAAGCTTCATTTCGATTCACATTCATGCTTTAGATGACTTTGGATTATGAATTTAGAGCACGCACTTTGTGAATTATAAGCAATTAGGGTTTACTCTTTAGGGTTACTCTAGGTTGTTTACTTTCATTCTTAGGATCTTACACACACACAAGACTCTTGCATACATATTTTCAGTACATGGGTATGTGCGGGATAATGGTATGCCAAAACATGCCCTTAAGTGGCAATGAAATTTCAGAAAATCAGAGTTATGCAACTTGAAATGAAAATTTGAATAAGTTGTGAACATTATTTTTAAAATATGTAAAAAGAGAATATATAGAAAATTAAATGTATTTTCTAAGCTACTAGTTATTGTTTGGAAAAAAAAAAATCCTATTTGATGAAAATTTCAAATTTGAATGCAGTGGTACAAAAATTTCAGGAAAAAAAAAAAAGTAGGCGTATGTCTGACCACCCTAATCACAATCAAATCATAATATTTTTTTTATAATATATATAATACAAGTATTAGACTCATGTCCGGATGTGACAAATGTTTTATTTTTTATTTTTTATAAAGTAAATAATTATTTATGAATTTTTTACTACAACTTTTTAGAAATTCAGAAACTCCTACGTCTAACCACCTTAACTTGGTCAAAACCTTATAAAATTTTTTTTTTTTTAATTTTTACCTATAGTAGACGAAGCATAGGATGTGATGCATGTTTCGGATTCAAAAAATATTATACCATTTGAAAGTTATGAGTGTTTTTCAATCAGTCTATGAATTAGGACTATTGTCAGAATTCAATTAGAAAATAAATAATAATTATTTATTAAAGTCGAAATAAGACAAGCCTTATATTGTTGGAAAGTTGGTAACATCCTTAAAAAACCCTTTTCATTTGATCAATTTTGGCTATAAAAAAAAGTCATCAGCCACCAGTGTAAAGTCTGGAAAATCCAGGAATACTGAAAAACACGTTTTTTTAGTTGACTTTCTAGGCTTGTCACTTCCAAGCCAAATACCAAAGTATTCACGAGCCGAAATTTGAAATTTGAAAATTTTACTACAAAAATCGGATATCCGATAAAATTGGATATCTGATTTTAATAAGTAAACTCTCTAACTAAATTTGCACATAATTAATTTAATGTTTATTAATATATTAATATATTAATTTATAAATAAATTAGTATATGATATTAGGGAGAGGGAGAGGGAGAGGGGGGAGTGGGGAGTGGGGAGAGAGAGAGAGAGAGAGAGAGAGAGAGAGAGAGGGGGGGGGGGATAGAGAGAGATTAGGGTAGATATTAGGGTAGAGAGAGAGAGAGAGAAGGGAGGGAGAGAGAGAGAGAGATAGAGAGAGATTAGGGGAGGGGGAAGGGAGAGAGAGAGATAGATAGAGAGAGATTATGGGAGAGAGAGATAGATGGAGAGATTAGGGGAGAGGGATAGAGAGAGATTAGGGGAGAGAGAGAGAGAGAGAAGGAGAGGGAGAGATAGATTAGGGGAGAGAGAGATAGATGGAGAGATTAGGGGAGAGGGATAGAGAGAGATTAGGGGGAGAGAGAGAGAAGGAGAGGGAGAGATAGATTAGGGGAGAGAGAGATTAGGGGAGAGGGGGAGAGAGAGAGATTAAGACACCAAATTGTGTCGTTATGGGTCATATGGTGTTTTGTGACCCATTAGGACACAATATGACTTATAACAACCAAATATGGTGTCTTAAGGGGTCATATGGTGTCCTAAGGGGTTGTAGGACACCATATGACCCCTATGGACACCATAGGACCCCTTATGACACCATATCGTGTCGTTAGGGGTCATATGGTGTCCTAAGGGGTCATAGGACATAATAAGATCCCTTAGGACACCATAGGACCCAAAGCAACCCAACATGGTGTTATAACGGGTCGTATGGTGTCCTAAGGGGTCATAAGGGTTCATGAGACACCATATGACCCCTAAGGACAACATATGACCCCTTTATGACACCATATGGTGTCGTTAGGGGTTATATGGTCTCCTAGGACACCATATGACCCCTTAAGGCACGAAATTGTGTCGTTATGGGTCATATCATGTCCTAAGGGGTTATAGGACACAATATGACCCCATAGGACACCATATGACCCAAAGCGACCCAATATGGTGTCATTAGGGGTCATATGGTGTCCTAAGGGGTCATATTATGTCTTAAAGGGGTCAAATGACACAATATGACCCATTAGGACACAATATGACCTATAACGCCCAAATATGGTGTCTTAAGGGGTCATATGGTGTCCTAAGGGGTCGTAGGAAACCATAAGAGCGCTATGGACACCATAGGACCCCTTATGACACCATATGGTGTCGTTAGGGGTCATATAGTGTCCTAAGGGGTCGTAGGATATAATATGACCCCTTAGGATACCATTAGACCCAAAGCGACCCAATATGGTGTCCTAAGGGGTCATAAGGGTTCATGGGACATCATATGACCCCTAAGGACAACATATAACCCATTATGACACCATATGGTGTCGTTAGGGGTCATATGGTGTCCATAGGGGTCATATGGTGTCCTAGGACACCATATGGCCCCTTAAGACACCAAATTGTGTTGTTATGGGTCATATGGTGTCCTAAAGGGTCGTAGGACACAATATGACCCCTTAGGACACCATATGACCCAAAGCAACCCAATATGGTGTCATTGGGGGTCATATGGTGTCCTAAGGGGTCATATGTTGTCTTAAAGGGGTCATATGACACAATATGACCCATAACGACCAAATAAGGTGTCTTAATTGGTCATATGGTGTTCTAAGGGGTAGTAGGACACCATATGAGCGCTATGGACACTATAGGACCCCTTATGATACCATATGGTGTTGTTAGGGGTCATATGGTCTCCTAAGGGGTCGTAGGACATAATATGACCCCTTAAGACACCATAGGACCCAAAGCGACCCAATATGGTGTCAGAATGAGTCATATGGTGTCCTAAGGGGTCATAAGGGTTCATGGAACACCATATGACCCCTAAGGACAACATACGACCCCTTATAACACCATATGGTCTCATTAGGGGTCATATGGTGTCCTAGGACACTATATGACCCCTTAAGACACTGTATGTGTCGTTATGGGTCATATGGTGTCCTAAGGGGTCATAGGACACAATATGACCCCTTAGGACACCATATGACCCAAAGCGACCCAATATGGTGTCATTAGGGGTCAAATTGTGTCCTAAGCGGTCATATGATGTCTTAAAGGGGTCACATGACACAATATGACCCATTAGGACACAATATGACCCATAATGACCAAATATGGTGTCTTAAGGGATCATATGGTGTTCTAAGGGGTCATAGGACACCATATGACTGTTATGGACACCATAGGACCCCTTATGACACCATATGGTTTCATTAGTGGTCATATGGTGTCCTAAGGGGTCGTAGGACATAATATGACCCCTTAGGATACCATAGGACCCAAAGTGACCCAATATGGTGTGATAACGGGTTGTATGGTGTCCTAAGGGGTCATATGGTGTCCTAGGTCACCATATGACCCCTTAAGACACCAAATTGTGTCGTTATGGGTCATATGGTGTCCTAAGGCATTCTAGGACACAATATGACCCCTTAGGACGCCATATGACCCAAAGCGACCCAATATGGTGTCATTAGGGGTCATATTGTATCCTAAGGGGTCATATGATGTCTTAAAGGGGTCATATGATATAATATGACCCATAACGACCAAATATGGTGTCCTAAGGGGTTATATGGTGTCCTAAGGGGTTGTAGGACACCATAGGACCCCTTATGATACCATATCATGTCATTAGTGGTCATATGGTGTCCTAAGGGGTCGTAGGACACAATATGACCTCTTAGGCCACCATAGGAGCCAAAGCGACCCAATATGGTGTCATAACGGGTTGTATGGTGTCTTAAGGAGTCATAATGGTTCATGGGACACCATATGACCCCTAAGGACAACATTCGACCCCTTATGACACCATATGGTGTCATTAGGGGTCATTTTGTGTCTTAAGGGTTGATATGGTGTCCTAGGACACCATATGACCCCTTAAGACACCATTCTGTTGTTATGGGTCATATGGTGTCCTAAGGCATTGTAGGACACAATATGACCCCTTAGGACACCATATAACCCAAAGCAACCCAATATGGTGTCATTAGGGGTCATATTGTGTCGTATGGGGTCATATGATGTCTTAAAGGGGTCATATGACACAATATGACCATTAGGACACAATATGACCCATAACGACCAAATATGGTGCCTTAAGGGATCATATGGTGTCCTAAGGGGTTGTAGGACACCATATGACACCTTAAGACACCAAATTGTGTCGTTATGGGTCATATGGTGTCCTAAGGGGTCATACGACACAATATGACCCCTTAGGACACCATATGACCCCTAATCTCTCTCTCTCTCTCCCCTAATGCCTCTCTCTCTCTCCCTCTCCTCCTCTCTCACTCTCCCTCTCCTCCTCTCTCGCTCTCTCCCCTAATCTCTCTCTCCCTCTCCTCCTCTCTCACTCTCTCTCTCTCTCTCTCTCTCTCTCTCTCTCCCCGCTAATCTCTTTCTCTCTCTCTTTCCGCTAATCTCTCTCTCCCCCTCTCCTCCTTTCTCTCTCTCTCTCTCTCTCTCTCTATCTCTCTCTCCCTCTCCCTCTCCCCTAATCTCTCTCTTCCCCTCTCTCTCTCTCTCTCTCTCTCTCTCTCTCTCTCTCTCTCTCTCTCTCTCTCTCTCTCTCTCTCTCTCTCTCTCTCTCTCTCTCTCTCTCTCTCTCTCTCTCTCTCTCTCTCTCTCTCTCTCTCTCTCTCTCTCCTTCTCTCTATGACTAATTAAATCGGATATCGGATTTAATCGGATATCTGATTTCTGCCATTACCATTAATGTGGCAACAGTAAAAAAAGGTGGCAACGGGAAAAAAATTTGGGACCACAAATTTATACATTAAAATCGGATATCTGATTTTTGTAAATAAAAAAGAGCCTTGTAGACCATTTTGTGGATTCCAACGGCCCATATTCTGCATATTCTATTGTTTGTCGCTGAAAGTTTCAAGACCGACAAAGCACCCAAAGGCTATCCCGGGGCTTTGAACTCATCAGAAACCCTTAGGACAAGGGCATGGCACCTTGGTCCTTCCTAGGATAGGGGCGTGGCACCCTAGTCCTGTTTGTTTTCAGCAGGATTTGATAGTGTAGCAAGTTGTAGATCTCAAATCCTATCCTGTTAGTGGCAACTTCTGACTTGCAGAATCAAGATAGTGGCATGGCACCTTGGTCCAAGTCATTTTGGCTCAGATTTCAGACACAGGTGCACCTCTAATTTTGCCTCCTAATCTGTACTTTTCAATAGTTTATCAGTTTTTTTCTGTTCTGTATTTTCATATTAGTGTGTGTTTTCTTACTTGCACTTTAGGTTAAATTGCATTTTGAATCATTCTTCTCTCTCATTTACAGCAAAGGAATAGAAACCCTAAGACGTAATCCATGAATCTCTCTTTCTCATAAGAAGTAGCCGAAGTGCATTACCTCCCTAGGCTCTTTCGTATTCCATTAGTGTGTATGAGAGTGGGATTAGGGTTTCCATACTTAGTGTCACTTTTCCCCTTACATAGTTGGTTTCTCTTGAACAACTCATAGTGTCATCTTCACAAGTCTTGGAAGGGGAGTTCACTTACCTTTCTTGATACATTTTCATATTAATAATCTTTTGTTGTAATCTATAGAATCATTCCAATTATATCTCTTTTATCTTTATCATTTTATTTTCCCTATTGCTACTATTTAGGATGTCCGTGGATTTGGAAACACCAAAACGAGGTTCTGACTAAGGCAAACTCAAAAACATAACTACCAACATTTTCTTTCTCATCTATGTACATGTCCATAATCATAAGAAAGTTATCATCTTGCGGGAGGCTTCAATCATGCACCGGTTGTAAGTTTTCCCTCACTCATTCTACTTAGTTTCAACATTTGCATTTCGTGTTGGTAGCTTAGCTTATTAGTAATCATGTTTATTTAATATTATAATCACATCTGTCTCTCTCATACATATTTTGTACCCTGTCCATACAAGATGATAGCATGCTACACAAGTGTCCTAGTTTTGCGCACTCATCATCCGTTTGAAAACTTTGTTTGTGGTTTGATAGTTTAGTTTTTCATTTGTATCCCCTAGCTCACCTTTAGCACCACTTCAAGTGAGGTAGCAGCGGATAGTTTTGTTCCTTGAGGTTCATCACCTTGAGGGTAACAAATCTCCCCCTCTACACCCTACTAAAATTGTAGCTTAAACTTACAATAATTTATTGATCTCAAACTATAACTAGCCTACTTCTAAGATAGTATGTCATGCGGACTCATCTATCAACTAGATAACACATTCCCCTTACTTGCATCAACAACAAATTTTTTTATTATAAATAATAATAAGACAAGTTCTCCCGAATACATGGTACTTGTTTATTGTGCTATTGAAGGTATTTGTATTATAATAGAATTAATTTTGGATATATTACTTCCATATAATCTTATCATCTCTTTCTGTAATATAAATAGTAGGGTAGGAAAAAATATTCTAGTGAGAAAGAAAATTGTAAAGGAAGTGAAGGATAAGAGGAATAAAAGGATGATCACAATTACACACATTATTGTAAAGATAGCCATATAGAAGAAACGTGTATGAAGTTGTCAATGGATTTAAATCGTCCAAAGAACACGAAAAAAAAGAATAATAATGTTGGATATGTGAGGAAGGGTAACTAGACTAACTGAATCTCCAAAATGGATAGTCAACTGTCATGTGCCACTATAAGGAAAGGTAGATATTCTTGAAAAAAATGAGTCTCAAAATGAAGGTGACATAACATTTATTTTGTATGAAAATTTTATTAAATGGAAGAAGAGTGGATTCTTTATCGTACAAATGTTTATAAATAATCCCATTTTCAGATAAATTAATTTAGGAACTTGGTTTGAGTCATAAAAATCATCCTAACCCTCATTCTTTCAAATGTTTCATCACATGCTTTAACACACTTGTAACTTGTAAAGTATTACATATCTCACCTCTCCTAAAAATACAAAAATTAGAAAGAATAAAAAATGACTATCCAAAGGTCTTTATATATACATTTTGGCCTACAAGATAAATGGATTTTTCATTGTATCTATTGTTTACATAAAAGGACACATAATTTATCCACTAGAATATTTTTTTAAGGATTAATTCTTAAAGATGAAAAGGTTCATGCCACTTTTTATTAGGGATAGATGTTGTACAAGTCTTGTTTAATATTATTTATCCAATCAATCTATGCCACATTATAGAATTTGCTTGGAGATCTTTGAGCATCATTTGAAGAAATCAAAGGCATTTTCTATGTCTTTGAGCCATGTGCAAAATTCAAAGATCTTCATATATCTTACTAAATATTACTTTTTGGAATGGGGAGATATGTTACATCTTCATTTGGTTTCATTTCTTCCCAAAGGGAAGAACATTATTTTACATTCTTGGATCTACAACTATATTCTATGTCGATTATATAGCATTACTAGAATATGATACATATTATGGGGGTCTCATAGATATTCTACCTTTTTCTTCCCTATGAGGGGAATCATATATTGTACTCAATACAGGAAGTGGCAATTATTCACTTGTATAATTTTTATGCATATTTAAAGACGCAAAATCTTTCTAGAAGAACCTAGTCCAGACACAATTCTAGTAGCATGTGAGACTTTGCCCAACATTATATTGCTTATGGAGCGTTCCACATGATTGAAATGGGGCCAAGTGAGGTACAAATAGGTTTGGACCTATTCACACTCTATAAGTCAAGACATATCCATACGTTACACCAAGGAGGCCAACACGGATCATTCCCAGTTATTGGAATTGGTATTTACACACATCATGGAGCATCGAAGATTACTAATAGAATTAGGGGAAGGGTATTTTACGATATCTTTGTAAAAAGACCATGGTGGCATGTGAGCTTGCATGTCGGGCCAACAAGCTGAACGTAAGGAACATGTGAAGGCTTCTGGGTATGTTGTCAGTCTATTTTCATCAATACAATTTCTATTTCATTTTGCATTGAGTTTTCTATTGTGTTTAGATATTTTTTGGGCTCCAAGGTTGGATAGTCCATTTGGACCCTCGAAATTTAGATTCTTTTTCATTCCTCCATCTTATTGTTTGAAATCTGTTGAAAAAATGAGAAGTTTAATTAAATAGGACATACCTTCTTTTGAAGTCGAATCATTGCATGGTTAAAATTAAAAGATCTCAATTTTAATTTGAAAACTTAGTTTTGTGAAAGAAAGTGCTGTCCAATTTTGTGTAGAATAAATGTTTGGTGAATTTTTTTTTTGGATAATTGTTTGGTGCATATTCCCTCAAATGGGTTTCTTTCCATTTTTGAATTTGGGATTGGAGGACCATTAATGGTGGATGGCCTCTTGGACTGGTTTTCTATCTAATTTGATAATTGATGTAAAAAGAATTTTGTTTATTATAAAATGATATTATTATATGGAATGATATGCCTATATATGGGGTTTTCAATTTGGGATCGTATTAGATCCATTATATGGCATTTTTGGCCATTTGGGCAATTGAGTATATTAGATGATTTTTTGGCTCAAATTGATGAAAGAATTTGGTCTTGAAAATTGATATCTTGCAATTGGTTTCATGTTTTATTTTCATTGAGCCAAGGGCAAGTAATAGGGCCAATAATGGGAGTGTTGGCCAATGGGGGCTGGGGAACAAAAGGGCCACTAAGGTAACTTATTGGGCATTTTAGTTCTCAAGTGAAAATTAATGACACATTAATCAAATGAACCAAGATATAAAGTGGATGCTCCTCTCATGTCTTAAGTACTTGTACAGGTTAAGTATGAGATGGGAAGACCTAGACATCCGTGGGGCATTGATTTGGCATGATCAAGTCTCGTTGGACTTGTATGAGAAGACTACTCAATTCTATGTGAGCCATCCCTTATAGCTACACACTGACACTTGTGGCTCTTATTCTCTATGTACCTATTTGTGTAGATATTAGTGGAAACCAAAATAAGATATTACTTCCATGGTGTCAATTTTTCATTTTTTGTGTGTGGTAATCTTGTACATGGGACATGGTGTTATGACATTCTTGAGGTGTTAGATGTTGAGTTGGTTCTTACTTGATGACTTCATGTTGTTTCTCCTTATTGATTGCATCCTTACTTTGTACATGAATTGGATTACATTGAGGTTATGGCTCTACAATCTCTTATCTTGATGTTGCATGATGATTCTTACTAGTTGAGATGTTCGTGTTAAGTGCATACTCCAATATTGACATCATGATAGCCTACTCCTTCCCCTTGTATGCTTCTATGACTATTTGGGCCATGTTACTATCTCCATGAGGAAGGTGGGTGGATCTAATGGTTCTACATGGTTGGGTGGCATTACAAAGAACTATTGGGGACCAGTGGACTTGGATCGTGATTGGCTTGGATAATTTTTTCACTTTCCTCAAGTATAGATCTTATTAATTCTCTCATTCTTGCAAGGCTGTATTCATTTTAATTTTGTATTTGGCATTATAGATCGTTGATCATGTATGTTATGAACACACTAAAAGGAGTTGGATGTTATTGTATCATATTAATATGGTTTAGTGTAACCCTATGTACACTAGTATTAAAATCAGGCACGATCTATGATCTTATATGTTCAACATTCTTGTGCATTATGGTTATATTGTAGGAACAATTAATTTGGTGCTCTAAAATAAACATATATGTGATTTTTATAGTCATGGAGGCTAGTTTAGTCATCTCTTATGATGGTCATGAGTTCTTGATTAATTTAGTATTAGATTTAGTGGATCCTAGTCATTGTGGACTCAATTGGGACTACTCATAAGGTGTCCCAGTGTGTCTCAACTTGTTTTCTAGTTGGCTCAAACATACATGAGTATTGTGGAGTTAATTTTGGGATGTTTTGGGTGGAGAGAATATGTTTTGAATTTTCTTAATTTCTGATTAGCCTTGTAGGCATTATCTAGTGACTTGGAGAAAATGTTCTTGTCTCATTTTTACACCTTTCTATCTAATTCTCTTGACTTGAGTATCATGTGGGTATTTTGACTTCACCAAGGGTTCAAAGTGTCTAGGAGGCCAAACCATTTAACCAAAAATCTCACTGGTCAAGATAGATGTGCACCTTAGGGGACGTCAGTGTGAGTTTACTACTCTAGAGGATGCTAGCATTGGTTAAGGACACATTTACACTGCAATAGTATCCTAAAACTGTACAAGTTTCCTTTCTAGATTTTTAGTTTTAGTATAGGATCCTAAGTTTGGTTGTTCAATCATGAAATGATTATGGGAGCTAGGGATATCATATTGAACCCGTTTAAAATGCACTGCCAAGGTAACAACATCATGGAATCTTGTCCCTAGGACTTTGGATACCTTTCCTCATGTTCAGTTAGTAGATCATGTGTTTAGTCTTCTACTTATGCATTATCGGTTAAAGGAAATTTGACCTAATTTTGAGGTATGAGATTAATACTCTTTGAGACATGTACATTTGCATTAAATACTTAAATTGTTTCCATCCATTCTTAAGTGTATCTTTTCTCTTATTCTTTAGGGTTCCTTGGTGGGGCATTACACCTAGTATTAGGGTCTGTGTTGTAGCACTAATACATTTGGATGCATGAGAATTTATATTGTGAGTTAGCAATAACATTGTTTCTTGGGAGCTTTGTGTGGCATTCTTGAGAGTTTAGGATGAACTAACACAAGTAGCATGTGGTTGGCGAAGAGTATCTCTTGGATTTTCTTCACCTTTCACTACTAGATAGATGCTCTTGTGTGAGAGCCCAAAGTGAGGTGTTAGATGTTGAGTTGGTTCTTACTTGATGACTTGATGTTGTTCCTCCTTGTTGAGTGCATCCTTACTTTGTACATGAATTGGATTGCATTGAAGTTATTGTTCTTTCTTCTCTTATCTTGATGTTACATTCTGATTCTTATAAGTTGAGATGTTCATGCTGAGTGCATGCTCCATTATTGATAAATTGGTAGCCTGCTACTCCCCCTTTTAGGATTGTATGACTTTTTGGGCCATGTGAATATATCCATGAGAAAAATGGGGTGGACCTAATGATTCTCCATAGTTGGGTAGTATTGCAAACCACTGTTGGGAACTGGTGGACTTGGATCATCATTAGCTTGGATAACTTTTCCACCTTCCTCAAAGCTATATTATCTTCATTATCTCATTCTTGGATGTAATTGTACCATATTGATATGCTTTTGTGTAAACTAAACCAGTGTTAGAATTTTGGGCACAATCTATGATCTTGTATGCTTGTCATTCTTTCACACACTGAATATGTTGTACAAACACTCCATTTGGTTCTCTAAAACTAACATAGATGCAATGTTTATAATCTTGGAGGTTTATTTAGTCATCTCCTAAGGTTTTCATAAGTTCTTGACAAAGTTAATGTGGGTTTTATTGGATTAGATTCATTATAGAATCAATTGGGACAACCTATAGGGTGTCTCAGGATATCTCAACTTGGTTTCTATTTACCTCAAAAATCCCCAAGTATCTAAAAGTCAATTTTGGGAAGTTTTGGGTGGAGTGAATATGTTTCAAATTCATCCAATGACTTGGAGAAATTGTTCTTTTCTCATTTTCAGACATTGTTGTCCAATTCTCTCAATTCGAGCATCATATAGGTATTATAGCTTCACCAAGGGGTTTTGAGTGTCTGGGAGGCCAAATTGTCTAGCTAGGAAGCTCACTAGTCAAAACAAATGTACCTCTAAGGGGATGGAAATGCGAGTTCACCATTTTGGAAGATGCCAACATAGGTAGAGAACCAATACATAGTTGAAGAAAACATTCATTCCATGCTAGTGTCCGAAAATTATGCAGCTATCAGTTCTATATTTTTGGTTAGAAGGTAGGAGGTCGTTCAGTCTCGAAATGATTCCAAGAGGTAGGTGATGAATACTAAAAGGGGGGGGGGGTGAATTAGTATACCAAAAAATACTGAACTCAAACACTTAAATAGTTTAGCAGTAAACCAGAATAACAATTTTACTAACAAACCTGTTAACACAAATGCAAACCAAGCAACAAATAAGGCATTCACCCACATAAGTACAATCACCATAACACAAGATATTTTGACGTGCAAACCCAAATGGGAAAAAACATGGTGAGATAAAACTCACAAGTAACTATCTGCAGAATAGTAACTAGACCGGTTAAGGTCATACAATGTTCTTCACTAGAATAGATCCTGTTAGGAATCTCAATCTCTATTAGGAAATAAGTCTGATTAAAGACTACCTTGTGAGAGGATTTCAAATCCATAGTTGTGAACCACCTTGTTAGAGGATTTACAAAGGCTTTGCCAGGCCTACCCGGCTAAGGGTAAGTAATCAACAAGTGAGTGATCTAGATACTAGCACAATATGCTTGATTAGATCCTTGATAGCTCATTGTTAATGCCTTTCAGCATTACTTCAGTCTTAAAAAATCTCCACACTCTGTTATTTCACACAGAGTTGCTCTTCTCTCCTATGATCGCTCATACAAAAATTCATGCAATATTAAAAACCCTAACACCAACTAAAACCCTAGACATGATGTCCTTATAAAGGAATCTGATTTCATATCGGTCCAATAGGATTACATTGCAAGTTCCTAGGTTGATTGCATCTAGACACATTTGGTAACATGACACAAAATCACCGTCAAAGTGTCAGCGGATGGTAACTCATCACAAAAATACCGGTTGGTAACTCATCACAGAGTATTACCGGTTCATACAACTTTACCGATTATCGGTTGGTAACTCGTCAAAGAGTAATATCGGTTCAAATATTAAACCGATTACCGGTTGACAAAAATGAAGATTGGGAAAAAGATAACTACCGCTTTAGTTCCTTCATTACACTTAAGATCCTCGAACCACTTGAGGTCTTCATACTGCTTCGGTCTTCATGCCGCTTCAGATCGGTAAACACTTTCTGCAAAACACCGATAGCCTAAAGACTATAATACATAATACCAGTTTGGAACAAATACCAGTTGAGCATAACTTATACATACAAAAAGCGATCTTGAACCAAGTGTGTGTCCATTAATGACAATCACAACATAATCATCAAAAATGCCAACAATCTCCCCCTTTGGCATTGATGGCAACACTTAGGAAAAATTTTGACATCTAGGTGTTTTACAACAAAAATATGCCATAATCAAAATTACTCCCCCTAAGCATGTACACTATCCCTCTTGCAGAAAATACAATGTATACTACTCCCTTACAGAGATAAACATGAAAGTATACATAACATGCAACAAAATTTTAAATACAGAATACTACTCCCCTTTTGCCAACAATGACAAAGTACAGCTGAATAACCCCTGTTTCCATTAGCATTAAAATAATAAGTGTTTATGACAATAAAGAGTGAAACTTGTCAAAAACTGATTTAAAGTCCTACATAAATGTCTTCATGGATAAGGACCATGACTCAAGCAATGAGGTAGAAACCTCACTTTCCGTTTGCATCTGGGATGCCAGTTCTTCCATGGCATCCAAGGTACTCATCTCTTAAGTGACCGTTAAGGCATCCGGATTGAGATATCATTTCTGAAGTATTTGCAATCTTGGTAGTAGAACCAGTTGAAATTCCTACAAATCTCTGGTCTGATTGCTGATCTCTAACTCTATTCTGGAATTCTAGAGTTGAAACCGGTGAACAGTTTGCCCATATGTGGTGAAGGAATCATAGAGTTTGTCTTTCTGAGCAAGCACATCATCAAAAAAGAGATGGGGTTGGCATATCTTACTGAGCAGCAGATTCCCCTCATCCAGAGCATCTCTGATGTCTTTCTGTGCTTTTTGTAGTTCGGATTGGAGCTCATTTAATTTCTTCACCAAGGCAGTGTTAAGAGCCTTTTGATGCTTCTTTTCTACATTGGCTTCAACAACATCTTCCAAGCATTGCACCTAGTCTTCTACAACTATGCATAAGAGTTTCAGTTGAGCTAGAAAGGAATGGGTACTTGGGAGATTGGTACCAAGAATCAAATTGGTAAGAGTTTCCACCGCAGTTTGAATAACATCTTCCTCCTTTTTCCTCCTTAGTGCTTCCAGTCACTCTTGGGCAAGCTTAATGCTTTGCAGTACCTCCAATTTATTTGCAGATTGGAGGTCAATGGGACTGGTAATGTCAGCCATTTGGCTTGACTACTGGTGGCCATTGGGGTCTCCACTTGTGTGCTCTTTGTCGCTTCCTCCTTGTCCTTGGCTTTTTGCTTTTCTTCTTCTTCCTTCTTTTGCTCCTCTCCTTCTCTCTTTCTTTTCTCTTCTTCTTTCCACTTCTCTTCTTTTGTATCCTTCTTCTTCTTCTCCTCTTCCTGCTTCCTCTTCTCCTCTTCTTTTCTCTTCTCTTCTCCTCTTCCTGTTTCTTTTCTTCTTCTTTTTGTTTCTCTTCTTCTTTCTTCTCCTCTTCCTACTTCTTTTTCTCTTCCTCTTTTCTCTTCACCTCTTCCTGTTGCTTCTTCTCCTCTTCTTCCTATTTCCTCTTTTCTTCCTCTTAATTCTTTTCCTTTTTCTCTGCTTGTTCTCTGTCAGCCTTTTCTTTGTCCTGTTTCTTCTTGGCCATTCTCTCTTTATCAACTTTTTCCTTTGGTGCATCAGGAGTGAAATTTCCACTATCCAAGGCATCAACATCAATAGGGTCCATTTTCTCAGTGACCTGTTCTCCTTCACTGCTATACACCTCATCTGGTTTTCTAGTTTCTGGTTCTTGCTCAGCCTTCTTGTTGGCTTCGGCCACTTGGTGCAATCTTAGAGCGGCTTGGGCAAGAGAGTGGGTATCTTTTACCACTTCAGGAACTTTTCCTTCCAATAGTAGGAGTCTTCTTCTTCTCATGAAGAAGAGGCCTTTATATTTTTCCATAACTTCATAAAGTTCTGAATTAGACACATCAGGAAAATATTGAGCAAATATTTCCTCTCTTATTTCCTATTCCTTTTCTATGGCAATGCACCATTTGTTGTCTAAAGAATTGTATAAAGAATCCGGTGTTACAGATTTAATTTCTGATGGTGATCGGTCATTAATACATAAATATTGAATAACTTCCTGTTCTACTTCCTCTTTCTGATTGTCATTGAAATCGTCAAAATAATCTAGTAAATCACTCAACACTTTTGTCCTAATATTCTTAATTTGTTCTTTGAGAATGTGTCAATGGTTTGTAAGAGGAAATATCAATATTTACTGGTGCTGATGATGTCGGTTCATTGCTGGTTGTCTTTGTCTTCTTTCTTGTTTGCATAGTCTTCTTAGGCTATTCTTCAAATTCTGTGTCCTCTGAGTCCGGTGTGTTTCCTTTTGTCTTCCGCTACCTCTCAAATACCTTGGTGGGTGCAACTTCCAGTTTCTTCTTTGCCGGTGACCACTTGGTAACTTTAGGACTTGCTGAAGTAACTGGTGCCAATACAGATAGCACTTCCTTTCCCTTCTCTACTGAAGGTTCTTCAACCGGTGTAACCCTTTCCAAATAGGTGTCGGTTCTCTTCTTCTTAGGATCAAGCAGTGAGGCAAGTAGGATATAAGCATACCTGTCTAGCATGTCATACATCACCTCATATCCCATAGGCTCCACTTCTTCCTTTCTGGGCTCAACCGCCTCTATTATGCACTCATCTACTCTGATGGTAAAGCAGATATCTTCTTCATACTTCTTGACAATATCGTCGGATATTCTCACCCTTTGGCTCATCTTGCGTTTGAACTCATCAAATTATTTGTTTAGGAATTTAGGATAACCAGTTCCAACCACTTGAAGACTTTCTTTGATTTGCTTTGTAACCATTTGGTCAGCAAACCACTGAATATCTCTGACTCCTAGGAAATAGCCTTGGAAGTAGAAGAACAATCCGACCAATAGCCATCCAGATTTAAATTTCAAGGCATTATCCTGTTTAATTGACTTCAAGTTCACCAGAAGTTGCCTTTGCATACAAGTGCATAAATGAAATGAGGCATCTCCTTTTATCATCCTCTAGGCAGCATTTACCCCTGCAACAGAGACAAAGTTAATTCTGCTAGCATAGAATGTCTGGTAACCTATTACCATGCATGCATACTTGACCTAATCGTCCTTGATGGTATTGATGGTCACTCATAGAACTAGTGAGCTTGGTCATTTCGGTCTTGATGATCTTCCTTAGGGCTGACACTTCTCCAACGTTACAGAAATCAGTGATGGCATGAATCACTTCCGGTGTGATGTCATGTGTCCGCTCTAAATATATTTTTTCATCATGCACTCTGCTTAGAATGATGCAGATGTGATCATCTGTAAATTCTTCAAGGAAATAGACTGCATTGTGAAGCTTCTTCTTTTCCAAGATGCTGTATTCCGGTTTGATCTTCTTGTCCTTCCCATAGAATAAGCTCAACTGAGAATGGATCACTAGAGATCCTAGGTCTTCAATTTTACAATCAATATAATCTGAAATACCTCCCTCCACTATAACACTGGCAGGTATTTGGGATAGGGCATTATATTTTGTCTTCCGTTGGATGAAATCTACTGAATCAACGGGTGCACTAGAACTAGAGTGTGATGCAGAAGCCATGATAAACAGAGAAACTCAAAAAATACCTTCATAAGTCAAGATTTAGGGCTTGCAAATTCCACTTCGCCACACACTACTTTGGTTGCTGAATTATTGCTTTGAGTTCTACACTTGACTGATTGATATTGTCTTTTGATTCTTCTTCAAGGTTTTGAAATCTCTCTGAATCACAAGACAAATTGCCTTTTGTCGCTCTACAGTTGAAAACTTCTTCGCTCGCAAACTGATAAGTGAAAATGACTTGAAAATCTCTTTAAAACAAATTCTTCACCTACCATAATAAATGTTCCACTATTAGGACGTAAACCCTAATTTTCCTTTTACCATTTCTAGTCTTCTGCCAATTGACAGGTATCACATACCAGTTAAGGTCTTTTACTGGTGTAAACCGGGGGTACGAAACATTTCACTGATTTGTTTCCCCCTAAGCTTTTCTGTAGCTTAGTTTGTCAGTTCAAAGATTTCCACACTAGGTGCAGAAACCGGTTCTTCTTGAGCCACTTCTTCTGGCTTCTTTTTCCATGCTTTCTTCATATCCACTTGAACAGTTTCAACATCAATCTTTCCTTCCAGAGTGACCGGTATATCATCTGATATATTCTTTCTCATTCTACAGAATCTTGTTGTATAAACTAGTTTGTTGCAATGATAGCAAACCATTCCGAGTGCTCTCCAAGGTCCACTATTAATGTTTCCATTCTTCCTTCTGGATGTTGCAGCAGTGTGACCACTACCATGACAAATCAAACAGGTTGCCCTCCATTCGATCACTGCTTGATAGCCACCACTACCTGACTGATGATTATAGGTATTAAACTGGTTTGGATTCTCGTTCCCAGAGGGTTCAGGAAAAACTCCTTGACTTCTTTGAGGATACCTTCTGGTGTTGTGCATGACAGACCTGCATTCAAATGCTCTATGCCCAAACTTATTGCATGCATAACAATTTCTATTGAATCGATTGTGTCTAGGCTTATCGTTTAGAAAATAAGGAAAATTATTCTAGGCCTTGCTTCTACATACATTAGCAGTATGTTCTTCCTTAAGGCAATTAAAACAAACAGGTTTAAAATTTTGCTTACCTTTATCCTTTGGTGTCGCTTGCTTCTTTGATGCTCCATCTTTTGTTTCAGAGGTCTCACCTTCCTCATAACCAGAAAAATCAAGTCCAGTGGTATTCTTAATTGGTTTAGTTGATTCAAGCTTTTGTTCAAGCTTAACAATACTCTTGTTGAATTTGGCAAGTATTTCCTTTGACTCACTGAGTTCTTTGGAAATAGCAGCATTGGACTCCTTCAAGGTTACATTCTCAGAGATAGCCATGTTTAGTTCACCTTGCATTTCTTCTTTTTTCACTTTACTCTCTTGGAGATGAGTAGTAAGTGCACTGATTTCTTACTTCAGCTTGGAGATCTCATGATCTTTGTCTTTTACCAGATCTTCAGTTTTCCTCCGGTTCTCAAACTCTTGACACATTTGGATATTCAGTCCTTCCAACTCCTTTCTTAGGTTGGCATTAGATTCATTCAGTTTTTCAACTTCTTCAACTAGGGCTTCCATGTCCACTTCATCAGAAGAACTGTTTTCAGTAAGCTCCATCAGTTTCTCAGCATGCTCTCTTCTTTTGGCGAAAGAAGCTTTATATTTGACTTTGAGTTCATCAAAAGCTTTCTCAATCTGAGTGAGATGATGAGTAAGCTCCCTCACAGTGTATTCCCCCATATCTCATTTCAAGTGGTTAAAATTATAGAAAGGTTTTCTCTGATACCAATTGATGAATACTAAGAGGGAGGGGTGAATTAGTATACCAAAAAATACTAAACTCAAACACTTAAACAATTTAGCTGTAAACCGGTTAACACAAATGCAAACCAAGCAGCAAATAAGGCATTCACCCATAGAAGCACAATCACCATAACACAAGAGATTTTGACGTGGAAACCCAAATGGGAAAAACCACGGTGAGATAAAACTCACAAGTAATTATCTGCAGAATAGTAACTAGACCGGTTAAGGTCATACAATGTTCTTCACCAAAACAAATCTTGTTAGGAATCTCAATCTCTATTAGGAGATACGTCCGATTAAAGACTACCTTGTCAGAGGATTTCAGATCCATAGTTGTGAACCACCTTGTTAGAGGATTTACAAAGGCTTTGCCAGGCCTACCCGGTTAAGGGTTTCAAACTTGTTGAAGATGTAAGTAATCAACAAGTGAGTGATCTAGATACTAGCATAGTATGCTTGATTAGATCCTTGATAGCTCATTGTTAATGCCTTTCAACATTACTTTAGTCTTCAAAAATTTCCACACTCTGTTATTTCACACAGACTTGCTCTTCTCTCCTATGATCGCTCATACAAAAATTCATTCAATATTAAAAACCCTAACAACAACTAAAACCCTAGACATGATGTCCTTATAAATGAATCTGATTTCATGTTGGTCCAATAGGATTACATTGCAAGTTCCTAGGTTCATTGCATCTAGACACATTTGGTAACACGACACAAAATCACTGTCAAAGTGTCAGTGGATGGTAACTCATCACAAAAATACCGCTTGGTAACTCATGACAAAGTATTACTGGTTCATACAACTTTACCGATTACCGGTTGGTAACTCATCACAGAGTAATACCAGTTCAAATATTAAACTGATTACCGATTGACAAAAATGAAGAGTGGGAAAATGATAACTGCTGCTTTAGTTCCTTCGTTCTGCTTGAGATCCTTGAACCGCTTGAGGTCTTAATACCGCTTGGGTCTTCATGTCACTTCAGATCGATAAACACTTTTTGCAAAAAACCGATAGCCTAAAGACTATAATACATAATACCAATTGAGCATAACTTATACATACAAAAAGTGATCTCAAAGCAAGTGTGTGTCCATCAATGAAAATCCCAACATAATCATAAAAAATTCCAATAGTAGGGCTATAAGATTGAACCCATTTTGGGTGAATTTTAAAGGTAGTGAGTCAAAAAACCCTTAAAGAGGTATTGTGATGCTTTAGATTGAGTTTGGATGGTGTTGGTGGCACCTAATTATGATTAGGGTTTCAACGAAGCTCATCAGTGACACCTAGAATCTATTAGGTGGTCCTAATTGCCAAATCAAGTCATGAGCTTGGGTGTACTCTTGTATGACCCTAATCACCTTATTCACCCATCCTTATTATTTTTGAGTCCTTTACCCATGTTTGGTTGGTGGTTCAAGTATTTAGTCTTTTGTTTGTGCATTGTCAATTAACAACAACTTGAATTAATATTGAGTTCTGAGCTTAATACTCTTTGAGACATGTATGTTTGTACTTAATAATTCAAGAAAAAAATTACATGTATTGTTAACTTTATCTTTTCACTTATTCTCTGTGGTTCCTTCTCGAGGCGTTAAAAATTATACAATATTTTGAATTAGAGGTTTGATTATAATAATATTGTATTTTCTTTCAAAAAAAAAATTCAAAGATAGTGAGTGGTTCAATGGAGAACTATGTAAAATTGTTTTAGAAATTATCAATGATTGTACTAATCATCATCGAAGGAAGATTAACTATGCTCTTTATTAAAGGGCTAATTGAATCTCTCAAGGGGCTAGTAAGGATTTTTATTTTACCTAGCATACAAGAGGCCATCAAGTGGGATTTGGAACTTGAGCCCTTCATGGTGAAGAATAATTTTTAAATAAAAATTTTCTTTCCAAAGAAGCCATTTCACAAATTATGTATAGAAGACTAAGTTTTTAATATTAGGACTAGATGTTGAGGTGAGGAATAAATTGAAAATAAATAAGTTGTGTTGCAATTAGAAGCCATCATTTCATAGACATAGATGTATGGATAAAACATAATTTCATCACATTTTCCTAAGTTCAAAAGATAAGTTATGATATAATGAACTAAAATGACAAAGTGAAGAAGACCATCATAAAGAACAACATACCATATTGAGAGACACTCATTTGATGCTGGGGCAGGAGCACCTAGGACTTAGGCTTATAGTATTTTCTCAATTTTGGCTTGTACTGACTCTATCCAAGTCAGGAACTTAATAAGGACTCTAGTAGGGTCCAAGAGTGAGTGTGATGAGTCAAATGTAGGCCTATATTGAGTTGATTTTGTTGGTGTAAATAAATATTCATTTTGGATATTATTACACTTACTTAAGTTAAATTAGGATAATGCATCTCATCGTAATTTGGAATTGAGACACTTAGGGAAGTGTGCACTTAGGGATAGAGCTTGTAGGAGAAATTCCACCTTTTGTGGTCTTATTTTGCTGTTACACTCCACATTCGGTGGGCCATCCACCTCTTGTGGAATATTATATTATTTCTCCTACCTACCCTTAGTATTTCTTACCTACCCTTGTTTCTCATTGAGCCACATGTCATATTTGTGTGCTCATACATCCATATGGCCTTGCCTATATAAGTAGGCCTCTATTCATTGTATTGGTTAATCCAGTTGATCATTTGTATATTGATGAGAATATAGTTTGTTCTTGTCATTCTATTGTCTCTTTTATGCTTTTCATTGTGCCCTTGATCTTGGCAAAATCCAACATGGTATCAGAGCTATTGGGGCTTCGTTGATCAGTTTTTGGAGACATCGTGGAAGGCTTCTACTTTCGGATTTGGGGATCTTCATTTTTTGGGGGCTCCATACAGTGATTTGGACATCACCGTTGAATCCGGGAGGCCATTTCCATAAATTTCGACTATAAAGTCGACCTATTTTGGTGAGAAATTTTTTTTCCCCATTTTGGCTATTTTAGTACGGATTTCGAAAAAAATTTTACCAAAAAAAAAAAAAAAAATTTCAAAAAAAAAAATTTTGAAAAAATTTCGAAAGCAAAAAAAAAATTAAAAAAAAAAAAAAAAAAAAGGTTTTTTTGTTGGGGGTCCGTAGACCCCCCCCATACACAGCACCTGCGTGTTGCAGGTCACAGTGCCGTACACTGTATTTCTGCAGGTCGCGCAGTCCGGACGCCGCATCGTGCAGAACCCCGACAGTCGCGCCACGATCCACCTCCCGCCCCGGTGACACCGTGTCGGTCCTCTCGCCGCCGCCTGCACTGAGATCCACCTCCCGCCCTGGCGACGCGCAGACAGCCGCCGACAAAGACCCCGGTGCCACCCAGACTTCCGATAGCGCCACGCTGACATCCAGTTAGCACTCAACCCGCCACATGGCTCGAAAATAGCCTTCTGTACGCCACATTTTTGCGCCACCTCGACCGTACGGTCTGTCCAGTCACAGAGCCATGCACGCATCCGTACAGTGCCACGTTATCCGTACGGTCTGCACAGTCACCTGTACAGTCAGCCGTCTGTACAGTACGGACGCCCAGTCAGTAGGGAGGCAAAGTTTTTGCGACGGTCATACGACCGTCAAATTTAACACAGTGACTAGCTGACATCAGCGCCACATCAGCATTTTTTGAAAAAAATTTGACCCCTCTCCATTGGGCTTTTCAGTTTTGCAGTCCAACTTTGGAAGGCCATATCTTGCTCATTTTTGCTTCTTTTTTAGTGCAATTTATTTTGAAATGGGCTAAAATTTCGTGATCTTCGCAGTGGTGTGGTTATTTTCTGATTTTGGTGCACAAGTTTTTCAGAACTTTCGGATTCTCTCAGCTGTACGTATCCAACCTCAATTCTGCAACTTCAAAGGCCTCGTTTGAACTCATACGACCTCCTTTTTAGGTGCCGTTTTTTTTGAAAGAGCTTATTTTTTCGTCTACTTTCAGAATCTATGATCAGATTTCAGAGATTTTTTGTGAAAATTGTACTTTTAGATATTGGTCTTATTTTGCCTATTAGGTACTTGTAAATTGCTTGGATCTTAGTTAGATCTCTTGCATTATCAATTTGAAACTCTTTTGGCCTTATTGAGGTAGTTGTAAAATTGTAAATCAGAAGTTCACTTTGCCATTTTTTGCAAGTGGCCCATTGTATACGCACTACTTATAAAGTGTCAAATCATCACATTTGGGGGGGGGGGTTCTTTGATTGAGTGAATTTGGGGGGGTGTCTTGTGTGATTGTGCCTCTCTTTGTGCTCTTTCCATTCTTGTTGCAATGATTCCTAATAAGTTTCCACCATTAACTCCACATAATTGTGCATCATGGAAAATTAAAGTATGGAGTAAACTAATGGAAAAGGGTCTCACACACTACATAGATGGAACAATAATAGCACCACCTGATCCTAAGGCTGATCCAAATGCTCAATTAGAATGGCTCACAAAGAATTGCATGGCTCTTGGAACCTTACGCAAGTATGTATCAGATGACCTCATTTTCCACATTGAGAAGTGTAAAACAATTAAAGAGGCTTGGGATATGTTTCAGAAATTGTATGGACAAGTTGATGAAATCAGAGGCTATCAGATTGATAATGAGCTCACCAACTTAGATCCCAAGAATTTTGATACAATCCAAGATTATGTAACCAAAGCAAATGAGCTAAGAGCAAAGCTAAAGGATTGTGGAATTGACAAGAAGGATGCTCAATTGATATTCAACTTGTTGGACAAGCTTGCACCAGAATATGCAGCATTTGTATCTAGCTTCCAAACTCATCATTTGACAGTGGGGAGTTCTTATGTTATGCTTTCTTTTGATGCTTTCACAGAAATGTTGATATTGGAACAATCTAAGTTGTTGAACATGGGGTTTCTCAAGTCTTCAAAGTCCAAGGCTTTGGTAGCAAATCAAGGAAATCAAGGAAGTCAAGGCAAAGATTCCAAGAAGAAGAAGAAGCAATCCAAGTCTAAACCACACCAGGAAAAAGGACAATCATCCTCTCCATCACAAGGCAATTTTTCATCCTCTTCCAAGAAGGGGACACCACCTAAGAAGGATAAACCAACTTGTGCATATTGCAAAAAGTATGGTCATGATGAGCATCGATGCCACGCAAAGCAAGTTGATGAGTTAACCAATCTTCTCAAGAAAAACAACATCAACTTGCCATCCGCCTACACAAAGAAGGATTCAACTCCTTCCTCTTCCTCACAGTCTAAGGGAAAAGGGTAAGCATTTGTGGCTACAACAGGTTCTTCATAGCAATGGATACTTGACTCAGGTGCCTCATATCACATGGGTTCTACAAAGGAGCAGTTTTCTTCATTGGAGCCATCGAAGGTACCTCACATTTACATAGGTGATGACACACAAGTAGAGGTTGAAGGGAAAGGTTCCGTTGACATGGATGATGGAACATTTGAGAATGTTCTCTATGTTCCTAACTTGTCTACCAACCTTCTCTCCATCTACCAAATCACTCACTATGGGAATGGGAAAAAGGTTGAGTTTACCCCAGATTCAGTTGTGGTAAAGGAACTTGATGATGATGCCTTGGTAGCAGTGGGACAAGTCAATGACAACTCAAGGCTTTATTCATTCTCCCACTTTGTGCCAAGTTCACCTTCTAGGGCCTTGCTTACTCATTCAAATTCAGAAAGTAAGCTATGGCATGAGTGGTTTGGTCACCTCAACTACCGCTATCTTCAGCAGCTAAGCACTAAAGACATGGTCACAGGTTTACCTCGAATCAGGTTTTTAGAGGGTGTATGTTCAGTTTGTTCCATGGGCAAGCATCCCGAAGAGAAGTTTGATAAAGAGAAAACTTGGAGAGCTTTGGAAGTTCTTCAACTTGTTCACAGTGATGTCGCAGGTCCATTTCCAACACCTTCATTCAGTAAGGCCCGCTATGTTCTTACCTTCATTGATGACTACTCCCGCTTCACTTGGGTCTACTTTCTCATTCATAAGAGTGAAGTATTTGACAGATTTCAAGACTTCAAGACTCGTGTGGAAAAGCAATCAGGGAAAGTGGTCAAGATTCTTCGCACAGATAATGGAAGGGAATATGTGAACAAGAGACTTGAGGATTTTTGTACATTTGAGGGGATTGATCTTCAGCATTCTGTTGCATACACTCCATAGCAGAACGGGGTTGCAGAACGCAAGAATCGAACTCTCAAAGAAATGGCTAGCTGTATGATACATGCATGTTCTCTTGATCCTGCCTTTTGGGCAGAGGCTATCAGTTGTGCCACACACATCCAGAACTGGGTTCCTCACAAAGCTTTGCAAGGTATTACTCCTTTTCAAGCTTGGGCTGGTAGGAAACCGATTGTGAGATATTTCAGAGTCTTTGGGTGTCCCGCATGGGCTCGCATACCTCCATAGAAACGCAAGGCATTGGAACCACAGAATCGGCCTTGCATATTTGTTGGATATCTTGAGGGTGTTAAGGCATATAGATTGATGGAGCCAGAGACACATGAGGTATTCATTGAGAGGAGTGTTCATTTTGAGGAAAGCTCTCCTAGCTTAGCCTCTCTACCTCCTCCACCTTCCTCCATTGTGGATAGTGATGTTAGTGATTCAGATGATGAGACTTCCTCAACTCCGACTCGCAGGGTTACACCTCTGCAGGGTCCACTTGCAGTTGAGGAGCCTTGTTCTCCACCTCCACCTAGACCTCGTTGGGCTCGACAGACACTTGAGTCCGCGGGTTCTCTTGTTGGGGATCCTTCAGATACACAGAGAACTCGATCACAACATTAGGATCTTCCACATGCATTCATTTCTACCGCTTTCGATCCACAGACATTTAGGGAAGCATCAGGGGTTCCTGAGTGGGACCAAGCTATGGAGGAAGAGTATAGTTCCTTGATGAGGAACAACACATGGGATCTAGTCCATCTCCCTAAGGGGAGAAAGATGGTTCGATGTAAGTGGATCTATCAGACCAAGTTTGCAGCAGATGGTAGTGTGGATAAGTATAAGGCTCGGCTTGTTGCAAAAGGTTTCTCGCAGGTTGCAGGTGTTGACTATACTGAGACCTTTGCACCCGTAGCCAAGATGAACTCCATTCGTTTGACACTTGCTATTGCTGCAGCTCATGGTTGGGCTGTACATCAGATGGATGTGAAGAGTGCTTTTCTTCATGGTGATCTTGATGAGGAGATTTATATGGAGCAGCCACAGGGTTTCATCCAGGATACTTCCTTGGTTTGCAGACTAAGGAAATCTCTCTATGGCCTTAAGCAGGCCCCCAGGGCTTGGTACGCCAAGATGGATTCCTTTCTTCTCTCCGCCGGGTTCACTAGGTGTCATTCCAATCCGAATGTTTACATTTTGCGATAGGATGACTCTCACTTGATACTTGTGATCTATGTTGATGACTTGATCATTGCAGGGAGTACTTCATCCATCATTAGCAGGGTCAAATCTGCTTTGCATGACAGATTTGCTATGACTGACTTAGGTCTTTTGCACTACTTTCTCGGGATAGAGATTTCATAGTCACCTTCTGGGATCACACTATCGCAACCTAAGTATGCTCTTGATCTACTTGCACACTTTCATATGGCTGATTGTAAGCCTGCGCCGACTCCCTTTCTTTCAGGAGTCAAGCTTGAGGCTCAGTTTTCTTCTCCACCAGTTGATGCCACTTTGTATCATCAGCTTGTGGGTAGTCTCATCTACTTGACTCATACACACCCTGATATTTCATTTGCAGTTGGCATGGTTTCCTGCTTCATGCAGGAACCACATGAGCTTCATTGGAAAGCCACCAAACGCATTCTACATTACATCCAGGGTACACATCACTATGGGATTCACTAGGCAGTAGGCACAGGACTTCGCTTGGTTGGTTACACAGACTCCAATTGGGCTGGCGATCTAGTTGATCGTAAGTCTACTTCTGGTTATAGTTTTCACCTTGGTTCGGGCCCCATTTGTTGGCAGAGCAAGAAGCAACATTCTATTGCTCTCTCTTCGACTGAGGCTGAGTATCGAGGCGCTGTTAACGCAGCGACTGAGACCATTTGGCTCTAGCAGATTCTCACAAAGTTTGGTTTCACCACTCCACGACCGACAGTTCTACATTGTGACAATCAGAGTGCCATTGCGATCTCGAAGAACCCGGTCCAGCACTAGCGGACCAAACACATCGAGATTCATATGCACTATATCTGAGAGCTCATCCAGGAGTAGGTCATTGATTTGCAGTATTGTCCTACAACAGAGCAGGTTGTTGACATATTCACCAAACCTTTCATCGAGAGTAAGTTCCAACAGTTGCGAGCTCTCTGGGGGGTGCAGGATGTGTCATTAGGGGGGGTCAGCTGACTTCTCCTTCCTCTCTTATGGGGGGGACTTTTTCCTCTTTGAGGTTTTGTCCTTCTTCTTTGAGAGTCTTTTGTACATTCATCTCTCTTTTGGGGGGGAGTTTTTTCCCATTGGGTTTTCTCCCTTTCTCTGTTTGTGAGAGATTGCATTGCATAGTTTTGCTTGCATTTGCATATTGTACATGGGTACCTATCATGGCCTAGTAGCTGGGACCCATCTTGCATTGTTGACTTGAGTCTTCATTCCCCTAAGTTGCACTTAAGGGGGGGTGTTGGTGTAAATAAATATTCATTTTGGATATTATTACACTTACTTAAGTTAACTTAGGATAATGCATCTCATCGTAATTTGGAATTGAGACACTTAGAGAAGTGTGCACTTAGGGATAGAGCTTGTAGGAGAAATTTCACCTTTTGTGGTCTTATTTTTCTATTACACTCCACACTCGGTGGGCCATCCACCTCTTATGGAATATTATATTATTTCTCTTACCTACCCTTAGTATTTCTTACCTACCCTTGTTTCTCATTGAGCCACATGTCATATTTGTGTGCTCATACATCCATATGGCCTTGCCTATATAAGCAAGCCTCTATTAATTGTATTGGTTAATCCAGTTGATCATTTGTATATTGATGAGAATACAGTTTGTTCTTGTCATTCTATTGTCTCTTTTATGCTTTTCATTGTGCCCTTGATCTTGGCAAAATCCAACAGGTTTCTTCTTAGGTTTGCATTTTATGCATAGGTAGTGGTTTCAGTAGGAAATTGACCTTCTTGATGGTCAAAAGTGGCAAAAATTGGTATAAGCATTAGAGAGCTTTAGGATAGTCTTATGAATGCTTTAAAAGTCATGAGTAATGACTTAGAATGGGTTTTATAGGTTAGAAAAGCAAAAAGTGCAAAGTTGCAAAAGTTGTCATGATAATTTTTGTCCTAAAATGCTTAGTGACAGAGTTAGGGATAGAACAACACCCTAGAATGCCTCCACACATGGGGAAGACTATAAAAACCACCTCTTGCATGGTTACCAAGGTTGTAGTTTTTTTTTTGTATGATCAACAATCCGAAACTACTCATTTTCGAACTGTTTGTCTCTATTTTGGATTATTTTGCTCATAATGTGAATACAAATGGATTGAATCCATTGATCCAGTACTGAATTAAGTTCCTTTGGTGTTTTTTAGAGTCATTTAGTTCATTTCAAGCTTTGTTGTTAGTATGTGTTAGTTTTTTCATAGTTTTGTTTGCAAACAACCAGTTTTGGCTTGTGTATAGCAATTTTGTGTAAAATGGTTGCCCCATGAAATACCTCCATGCTACCATAAGGCCTATTGGGAAATGGAAGGAAACCAATTCTATAGTGTACATATACAAGGACAAGTTTTGGAGATCAAGATTGATATGACTGTCACCTTGTTCTAGGCGAGTCTTGGAGCAACTAGACTAGAGAAGACAGGGTGAAATTAGAGTGTAAACTGCAGGGGTGAGCATAAAACCACCACCAATACTTTTGGTGGGGTCCATGAAGTTCATACATAGTTTCCATAGAAAGGAGGAGCCTTGACAACACCTCTTGATTCCTATTTTACAAACTTGACCAGTCACTGTCGGTTAAGAGGCCTAGAAACCCTCCAAACCCTCATTTTTGGGTTAGGGCATTGTACGGTGGGTTGAGAAACCTAAACCACTGAAATCACTTGGGGTTAGGTGTACCATTGAATAATATCAAACCTTTTTGTAGGGTCTTTTAGACCGTTTTCCACTAAACCCACAAAAACCGGATTTTGGAGGCTTAATAGGGGCTCATTCCTTATAGCCCTTTTCTAGGCAAAATGGTGAAATCGGTAAGAAAGATAATGAATGCAAACTTAAAATGGACTCAAATGGTATTAAAATCATGTTAGAAGAAACCTCCATGCCTTTGCAACAACTCACACCAGTAGGAGGTAAAATTGACAAGTTGAAGCCAAGACAACACGAATGAGCATGTGGGAAACTCTTTGAATTGGTAGGGTTCTTAGTTAAGACACTTGATGCAAAAACCTTGAGATTGACAAGAAGAAAGCCCTATAATAGATTAAGAAGGACTTGGAGGTCTTATATCATAGCTATACTTTGAGAGGTTGGTGGAATTGAGCAACACCAACTAGGTGAAGTGTAAGCAAGCTAGGTGAACCCCATCAAAATGGTATCAGAGCCTATAAGATTTGGGCTAGGTGAGTAGATGTCCTTACTGGAATTTTTAGGAGACAACAACATTGTGACCAATGTAGAGTTGGAAAAGAAATTGGATGATCAGGAGGAAGAGAATAGACTCCTGAAGGAGAAGTTGATTGAATTGGAGAGTAAGCTTGGTGAGGTTGAAACCAAGGCAGATGAAGTGTTGGTAAAGGTTGAAGGAGCAAAAGGGAAGCATAAGGAAGTGTCACAGATAGATAAATTATCTGAACCTAATCCTATCCTAGAACAAGAACCTTTTCTAAAGACATTGAAGGCCTTAAGTGGTAAATCACTAGAAGGATTGCCATTATTTACTGGTAAGAGGGAAACAAAAGTGGTCTTAGAATGGATAGAAGGCATGGAGAACCATTTTGAATGTGAAGGCATAACTGAAGACCAAAGAGTTAAAGTGGCCAAGTCTAGGATGAGAGGAGCTGCTCTCACATGGTGGAAATTTGTGCAAGATGAGAGGAAGAAAATGGGTAAAGCACCCATCTTTTCTTGGAAAGGGATGTTAGTCAAAATCGAAGAAGTCTATCTCCCTGATGACTATGAACTACAAATTCATAGGAAAAGGCAAAACTTAAGAAAAAAAGACCTTGATGTTAGTAGTTATATGGAGGAGTTCCATAAACTTAGCCTTAGATCTCATGCGGTGGAAGAAGAGAGTCTCAAAGTTGCTAGGTACCTAAATGGTCTACGGTGGAACATCCAAGAAGAAATCAGTTTAATGAGCCCAAAGACAGTTCATCAAACATATCAACTTGCCCTTAAGGTGGAAGAAAAATTGAAAAGAAGACATGATTCAAGAAACAATAGGGGAAGAGGTAGAGGAAAAGACAATAGAGGCCATAGGGGAGGCTTTGGAGGGAGAAGTTATGAACAAAGAACACAAGGTGAGTATAAACTCATTGAGCAGCAAGAAAGTGGCACTAGTAAAGAAGGATTCAATAGAGGAAGGTTTCAGACAGTGGTTTTAGAGGAATATCTAGTGGACAAGGTAGAGGTTCCTCATATTTTGCAACAATGAAGTGTTACCATTGCAACCAACTTGGTCATCCAGCATATAGGTGTCCAGAGAAGGGATCATCATCACAAGGTGGTGAAAGGAGAGTGAACTATCTTCAAGAAGAGACTTCAAGCAGCAAGACAAGGTGGGTTTTACCATTGGGAGGTATAAGGACAAGGTGTTATGTGATGTCCTACCCATGGATGCATGCCATCTTCTATTAGGAAGACCATGGCAATTTGATAGACAAGCTATTCATGATGGAGCCAAGAATGCATACTCATTCAAGAAAGATGGAGTCACATTCAAGATTCAATCTATCCTTGAGGAAGGTGAAAAGAGGGTAGCAGGTCCTAATGTTCTTTTGGTGAGTGAAAAATAGTTCTTGAAGACACTTGAGGAAGGTGAAGGTATAGGGTTTACATTAGTAATGAAGCCTAAAGAGGAAGACAAGAAAGAGTAGCCAGATGTGCCAATGGAGGTACAAGACTTATTGAAGAAGTTCAAAGGCATAGTGAGTGATGGACAACCAGCCACCTTACCTCCTAAAAGAACCATAAGACATCAAATAGAATTCATTCCCGGAGCATCCTTACCTGACAAGGCAGCTTATAAAATGACTCCCCAACAAAATGTTGAGATTACCAAGCAAATCCAAGAGCATTTAGACCAAGGCCTAATTAGGAAAAGAATTAGCCCTTGTGCTGTCCCTATCGTGTTAGCCCCAAAGAAAGGTGGTACTTGGAGATTATGTATTTATTCTAGAGCTATAAATAGGATCACCATCAGATATAGGTTTCCAATTCCTAGAATAGAAGACCTAATGGATTGTTTAGGGGAAGCCAAGTACTTTATCAAGATTGACCTTAAAAGTGGATACCACCAAATTAGGATTAAGGAGGGTGATGAATGCAAAACTGCATTCAAGACAACAGAGGGTCTTTATGAATGGCTTGTAATGCCATTTGTCTTATCCAATGCTCTAGGAACCTTCATGAGACTCATGAATGAGGGGATGAAGGACTTCATACATAAAATTGAGGTGGGATATCTAGATGATATTCTTATTTTCAGTAAGGATAGGGTAGATCATATTAATCATTTACAAGATGTGCTACGAAGATTGTATGATTACAAGATAACCATGAACTTGGACAAGTGTGAAATTGTTAAGCAGGAGCTAATTTACCTTGGGTTTGTGTTTTATCAAGGAAACCTCAAGATGGATCCTAGCAAGGTTGAAGCCATATTAAATTGGCCTACTCCTAAGTCAGCAAGATAGGTGAGAAGCTTCCATGGACTAGCTCAGTATTACAAGAAGTTCATTAGGCAATTCAGTGCTATATGTGCAACAATGTTAGACACTATAGGAAATACTCCTCTTATGATTTGGAGTTATATTCTTTAGTGCAGGCTTTGAGGAAGTGGAGACACTATCTCCTTCCTACGGAATTTGTAGTCTATATAGACAACCAAGCATTGAGCTTTCTAAACTCACAAGACAAACTTAGTCATAAACACATGAAATGGGTGGAGTACATGCAAGCCTACACATTCACAATCAAGCACAAGAAAGGACAGTCAAACCGAGTTGCTGATGCATTGAGCAGAAGACTTTTGACACTCCAAGAAATCCAATTAAAGAGAATAGGTGTTGACAGTTTTAGAGACCTGTACCCAGAGGATGAAGACTTCTCAAATACCTACAAGGTGTGTAAAGAGTATCAAAATCATTTCCATAGTGAGTATTCTGATTTTACTTTGCAAGATGAACTATTGTTTAGAGGTGGACAACTTTGTGTGCCTAGAGGCTCAATGAGAGAAAATATCATACAAGAGAAGCATAATGGTAGCCTTAGTGGTCATTTTGGAGTCAATAATACTCAAGATTTAGTTCAGAGGTATTACTATTAGCCTAGGATGAATCAAGATGTGAAAAAGTATGTGGAGACTTGCATAGTTTGCCAAAAGGCCAAGGGTACTTCTTCAAATGCCGGTTTATACCAACCTCTTCCCATACTAAATAGACCTTGGGAGTGCATTAGTATGGACTTTGTAGTAGGTTTACCAAGGACAAAACAAGGATTTGACAGCATTTATGTCATTGTGGACAGATTTAGTAAGATGGCCCACTTTGTACCTTGCAAGACTACTCATGATTCATGCCAAATAGCTCATTTGTTCTTCAAAGAAGTAGTAAGGATACATGGTTTACCCATGAGCATTGTTTCAGATAGGGACTCAAAGTTCATGAGTCATTTTTGGAGAACACTTTGGCAAAAGCTTGGTACCAACCTATCTTTTGGATAAACCTACCATCCACAAACAGATGGATAGACCGAAGTGGTGAATAGAAGCTTAGGGAACTTATTGAGGTGCCTTACCAAAGAGTATGGTCAGACATGGGATCAAGTTCTTTCGCAAGCTAAATATGCTTACAATGACACAATAAATAGGACCACCGACAAGAGTCATTTTGAAGTGGTCTATGGTGTTCACCCAAGAGGTATATTGGAGCTAAGAAACTTAGGTAATGCAGCAGTAAGAAGTGAATATGCAGAAAACTTTGCTCAGTCAATGAAGGAGGTACATGAATCAGTCAAGCAAGCATTGATGGAGAACACAAGAAAAATCAAACAAAAAGTTGATGAAAGAAGCAAGAACCTACAATTTCAAGTGGGACATCTTGTCATGGTGCACCTAAACAAAGAAAGGCTACATCAAGGGGTGCCTAACAAGTTGGAAATGAGAAGGTTGGGTCCGTGTGCCATTCTAGCCAAGTATGGAGAAAATGCATACAAGGTAGACATACCTAGTGACATAGGATTGTCACCGGTTTTCAACATAGCAGACTTAGTTTCCTACAAAGGACCAATTCAAGGTTCAGATTGCAGTCAGTTAGAGGTATCAGATGATGCAAAAAACCTTCAACTACCAGCAAAACCAAATCCAAAGGCTGAGAAGGTGTTGAGTTCAAGGATTGCCAAGAAGACAAGGTATCAAATCTATTGGGAGAACCTAATCAAATGGTAGGGTATGGATGATTCTAAAGCTACATGGGTTCTTGAGACAGAGTTTAAGAAGTTAGGCATTAATCAAAATCTAATTCCCAAGGAGGTGACATAATTTTCTTTTGTTTGGGAGAATGGTGTAGGAGCACCTGGGACTTAGGCTTATAGTATTTTCTCAATTTTGGCTTGTACTGACCCTAGCCAAGTTAGGTACTTAATAAGGACTCTAGGAGGGTCCAAGAGTGAGTGTGATTTGTCAAATGTAGGCCTAGATTGAGTTAGTTTCTTTCTAGGTTTGCATTTTGTGCATAAGTAGTGGTTTGAGTGGGAAATTGACCTTCTTGATGGTCAAAAGTGGAAAAAATTGGTATAAGCATTAGAGAGATTTAGGATAGTCTTAGGAACTCTTTGAAAGTCACGAGTAATGACTTAGAATGCATTTCATAGGTTAGAAAAGCAAAAAGCAAAAAGTTGCAAAAGTTGTCATGACAACTTTTGAAAGTTGTCATGACAATTTTTGTCCTAAAATGCTTAGCGATGGAGTTAGGGATAGCACAACACCCTAGAATGCCTCCACATGTGGGGAAGACTATAAAGACCTCCTCCAGCATGGTTACCAAGGTTGCAGTTTTGTTTTTGTATGATCAACAATCGGAAACTACTCATTTTCGGACTATTTGTCACTATTTTGGCTTATTTTGCTCATAATGTGAATACAAATGGATTGAATCCATTGATCCAGTAATGGATTCAGTTTCTTTTGTGTGTTTCAGATTCATTTAGTTCATTTCAATATTTTTAGTTAGTGTGTGTTATTGTTTTCATAGTTTTGTTTGCAAACAGCCAGTTTTGGCTTGTATATAGCAATTTTGTGTAAAATGGTTGCCCCATGAAATCCCTCTGTGCTACCATCATAGCCTATTGGGACATGGAAGGAAACCAATTTTATAGTGTACATATGTAGGGATAAGTTCTGGAGATGAATATTGATATGACTGTCACCTTGTTCTAGGCGAGTCTAGGAGCAACCCAACTAGAGAAGATAGGGTGAAATTGGAGTGTAAAGTGCATGGGTGAGCATAAAACCACAACCAATCCTATTCGGGGAGTCCATGAAGTTAATACAAATTTTCCATAGCAATGAGGAACCTTGACAACACCTCTTGATCCCCATTTCACAAACTTGACCAGTCACTGTCGGTTAAGAGGCCTAGAAACCCTTCAAAACCCTCATTTTTGAGTTAGGGCATTTTACGGTGGGTTCAGAAACCTAAACCACTAAAATAACTTGTGGTTAGGTGTACCATTGAAAAATATCAAACCTTGTTGCAGGGTCTTTTAGACCGTTCTCCACTAAACCCACAAAAATGAGATTTTGGAGGCCTGATAGGGGCTCATTCCTTGTAGCCCTTTTCTAGGCAAAACGGCTAATTCGGTAACAAAGCTAATGAATGAAAACCTAAAATGGAACCAAATGGTATTCAAATAATTTTAGAATCCACCTCCACACCTCTACAACAACTCACACCAGTAGGAGCTAAAATTGACAAGTTGAAGCCAAGACAACAAGAATGAGCATGTGGGAAACTCTTTGAATTGATAGGGTTCCTAGTTAAGACACTTGATGCAAACACCTTAAGATTGACAAGAAGCAAGCCCTAGAAGAGATTTAGAAGGACTTTGAGGTCTTAGAGCATAGCTAGACCTAGTGAGGTTGGTGGAATTGAGCAACACCAACTAGGTGAAGTGTAAGCAAGCTACGCGAACCCCATCAGATGATCTCTAGTATATTGGAGGCACAATCCTTTTTAAATCTATTGTTCATTTTGAGGTTAATGGATGTCTTTAGCCATTAACATTGGTTCACTCACAAATTTATTAATGAGAGATTATTGGCCAAAAAAGGCCTCAAGATAGAGGAGTTGAAGAGTTTATTATTATGGTGGTTGACTATTTTAATATCCCAAATAGTGATATGATCACCCAATCCAATATTAGTATTAGCAGATATAACATAAAGGATTAATGTTATACTTTTAGCATGGGAGACATGCATATGTCCCTAGGTATCTAGTGGTTGCACTCATTAGGAGAGATTGCTATCAATAATGGATCAATAGAACTAAAATAGCCAAAAGAGATATGTCAGAATAGTATTTTCTTGTATATAGCATTACCAAGCCAAATTCAAAGAGCTAGATCATCATACTAGGAATTTTGTTCTTCCTTACACTAGATTTATTATTTATGTGAAGTTAGCATTTTTGGCCAAAGTTATTAATTCAAAAGATATGATTAACATTGTAAGTGTTATAATTAAGATTAGTGGGATGAGAGGGAGAGGGAGGTCTACAAGTAGGGTTTTGTTCATGAAGGGTGAGGATGGAGAGGGTGAAGTAGATGATCTAGACAATAAGGGAGCTTGTTTGGTTGCCTCAGTGGTCTAAGCCCAAGGCTCTTCTGGGTGCCAATATTTTCTAGGGGTTTTTTTGTCCCACTTTTTATTTCCCTTGGCGACAATGATGTTGCAAGGGCCCTTGTATTTGTGGCTCTTTTTTCACATGGAATTTTACATCTTGTTGTGGCTTTGGCTTCAGATGCCCTTGATTAGCAATGAGTTGGCATATTTCTACCATTTTGAGCCCTCATGAGGTTGTGATTTGTCTGATGGGGGGGCTCCTTTTTGTGCCCTTTTTTTGAGCTGGTTTATCTCTGATGTGTGTGCCATTTCTCCTAATGATAGTTGTGGGAATGGATTTTATGGTTCATTTTTGGACTTCTTTGTCCATCCTTGAAAAATTTTTTAGAGGGTGACCTTGGATTTTGGCATGGTCAGTTGTGGTGGTAGGAGCCTCTTAGAGGAGAGGGCATGCTTAAGTCTCTTTTGGCTTCTAGCATTGGGTTTTTTTTGTTTTTTTTTTGCCTCTATGGGTGAGTGCTTTCTTTCCCTCCTTTTTGGTCTCTTGGTGATTTGTGTTGGCTGGTTCATTGCTACTAGTTTTTAAGGGCACATTCTTCATGGGGGCTCTTTCTATCCTTTCTGTGTTCCTTTTCTTCATGTCTCCTTTTGATATGGAGGGGATGGTGTTGAGTTTTGGTGGTTTTCTACTTTCCTTTGTTTATTTTCTTCTAGTCCTTCCTATTAAAGTGGAGTTGTCTTCTATGGAGGTGGAGACATGGTTTGCAGGATATGTGGGAATATGTTATTTGTAGGCTTTGGCTGCCCTTGGTTCTAATTTATTGAGATATTGTTTGCCTTTCTTTATCTATTGGAAGAATCTTTGTTGTAATGGTGGAAGATGTTGTAAGGGGAATTTGGCTCTACCCTTCGTCTGGTGGACCTTCTTCTTATCCTATTGAGGTGGATGTTGAGGGTGTTTCTCTTATGTCTTTTGTATATCTTCCCTATAGAGGTGGAGGTGTTTTCTTATTGAGGTGGAGACTCGGTTTGTAGGAGAGGGTGGGAGACTTATTGTTTTAGTATTGTTTCTCTACTTCATTTACTATTTTCTAGCTGAATGTAGGCAATGCGTAACTTGTATTTTACTTGTTGTTTTTTATCTCAAGGTTTTGGCAGCCTTCTCGAAACCCATGATGGTTGTATTCATGAATTAAGGTTGTTGATGATTTCAGCCTTGTTCTTTTGGAGATGGATCTTTGATGTTTATATCCTTTCATTTTGTTGTTGTTTTCCTATTTTTGTTCTTTGTTTATCTTCTAGCAATGTCGTGGGTTCTAGATCCCAATAAAATATGCTTGTAAAGAGTTTCGAGGTCCCTTCAAAATCTATTTTACCCAATCAAAAAAATACTGTAAGTATTATTATCTTGCATCAGTAGTATGAATGTAATTCTTAAAGATAAAATTAATAGTTTTATGAACCCAAGATTAATTAAGTCATCAATATTGTAATGGGAAAATAGGAAGACTAGTTAATAAGTATTTGTCTAATGGAATAAACTAGTGAAACAAGGTCTCTATAGTTTTTGGATTAGATCATGTGTGATTTTTTTAATCAATGTGAAATAATTTTTCATTTTTAAAATCTCCTTTTGTCTGATGGAAAATTCATCCACGATCTAATCTAGAAATGACAAAGACCAAATTATAGATTGTGGAAATATAATATCATTAATACTTAACAATGTTATGTACCATCTCTACAGGCCTACCTACTAGGAACAAAATCAAGAATCAAGAGAAAAGTACCACAAGGAGCATCATGGAGGAGCTGGAAGATATCAATAAGGAAGTTATTAAGAAAAATGTTGAGATCTTAGGTGGTTTTGTTTAGATTTTGTATTGTTTGCCTGGGCTCTGTGGGGTTTTTCCCCTGCTTCTTTTATTTTTTGTTTGTTGGCTCTAGAAATTTACACTGATATTTTGATTTCTCTGTACTTGGATTTGGGTTTCAGGTCCCTGTAAAACCTATTTTATCTTAATCAAAAACAATGTTATGTACCATTAAATTAATCCATTAATTTACTTTTAAAAATTAAAATTAGCAAATAGTGTCTTTTTCAAATGTAAAATTAACTATCACATACAAAAATAAAAAAAATTATTATGGGTAAGTGAAAGAACATGAGTCCCACTTAGGGGGAAGTTCATGCGTTGGGAAATGCACTGCCAGGAATGGGGGCTAGTTTTTTTTTAAAACGGGGACTCGTTTAGCTTTGGGCCCTCGAGGAAAAATAAAATGGCTACCCGAGGTGAAAAAGAACAGCTTCACGTTTCTTTTCAAAACAGGGGCCCACTATGAAAGAAACGGGCCCTCATTTTCAAAAACACTTTCCCCCCCTTTTTTGCCCTATTTTCCTTTTTTTTTTTTTGAATAGTTGCAGTGAAGAGGCAAGAAGAAGAACATGCCCTCATGTTGTTGATACATTTTTGACCTCCAACCGCTATCATTTATCTTACTGAAGCTATCATGCATTAACATTCCCTCTTAGCTAGGTAAGATGAATGTAGACAATATATTCAAGCATCACAATTCAATTGATAGTAATCATTTTAGACAGTCATGGGAAATCATACCACCTAGTCATATGGTATGAAGTATCACCTAAACACATGATACTAAAGTACATCACATCAATCTTGTGATTTATAGAATATCACCTAAGCATGTGATATCAGTATTGCCTACACATGCAATACTGAAGGATAATAATATGAGAAGGATTAATTTCTCACCTTATCCAAGTTGTGATATGTGCACTAACACTTTATACAAATGTTTTATCACAACACAATCATGGCACATCCGTGACACACCAGAGATCCAACATGATAACTGGTTTGGACATTACAAGATCGTCACCTTATAATGTCCACATACAAGTGTTCACTATCTTGAGAGATTGTCACCTCTTAGATGTGAACCTAGGGGATAGAATCCAAATATTTTCCTAACAGGACAAAGAGGTTTACACATTAAACATCTTATAGGTATGCAAAGATAGAGTACAAAGTAAATTACTTTTCTAACATACCTAAGCCTTTTCTGAAGTGATCAACCTTTACACTGGAAAGGGGTTTGGTCAGAATGTCTATAGTTTGATTTCCTGTACAAACATATTACAGTTGGATTGCATTCCTTTCTACCATATCTCGCACATAGTGGTATGGAATCTCAATATGCTTGGATCTGTCATGAAATACTGGGTTTACTAAAAGTTTTATACAGCTCTAGTTCTCATAGTGTATAACAGTGGGTTTCATAGGTTCTCCAAATAACCCCACAAGCAACTTCCTAAGCCATACTGCCTCTCGGGCAGCCATAGAAGCTATAGTGTATTCTACCTTGGTGGAACTTTGAGCTACAGAATACTGCTTCCTGTTGATCCAAGATATCATAGTTGAACCTAGACTGAAGCAACACCCTGAAATGCTTTTCCTGTCTATCACACTTCCAGCCCAATCTGAATCTGTAAATCCATGTAGGTCTATATCAACCTTCTTCTATTTGAGACCAAGGTTTAGAGTACCTTGTACGTAGATCATAATGTGTTTCACTGCAACCAAGTGTATTTCTTTCGGTTCACACATAAACTAACTTAGAGCATTAACTGCATAACAGATATCTAGTCTTGTATTTACTAGGTACATCAGGGACCCAATCATCTATATGTATTGAGTAGGATCAGTGGGTTATGAATCTGCTGCTCCTTCTTTAAGTATATGTAAGTTGGTTTCCATAGGAGAGGTCATGGGTCTATAATTTAGCATTTTGAATCTCTTCAAAATATCCAAGGTGTACTTTCCTTGGTTTAGTATAATGTTGTCAGAATTCTGCCATACTTCCAATCCTAGGAAGTAATGAAGGAGTCCTAAGTCCTTCATGTCAAATTATTTGGATAGATCATTCTTGCATTGATCTATAAGATGATCATTTCCTGTGATTAATAAGTCATCAACTAATAAAATCAACATTAGCATATCACCTTTATTTCTTTCATAGTAGAGGTTAGGATTTGCATCATTTTTAGAGAAGCCTAGTCCTGAGAGATAGGTGTTAATTCTTTCATACCAAGCCTTGGGAGCCTGTTTAAGCCCATAGAGAGCTTTCTTGAGTCTGCACACATGAGACTCTGCATCATAAATTTCAAACCCTTCAGGTTGCTCTAGGTAGACTTCTTCTGAGATCTCACCATTTAGAAATGTTGTCTTAACATCCATTTAGTGTACGTTCCATCCTTTTGCTACTGCAATGGCTAATACAGCTCTTATTGATGTATACCTGGCAACAGGTGCAAAGGTTTCTTCATAGTCTATTCCCTCCCTTTGTGAGAAGCATCTGGCTACAAATCTGGCCTTGTGTTTCTCAATGCTGCCATTTGCAACATGTTTGATTTTGAATAACCATTTAGATGAAACCACAAATTTCTTGGTTGGCCTAGGAACAATCTCCCAAACATCATTTTTCATAATGGATTGATACTCTTCAGACATGGAATCCTTCGATACTTGATGTTCAAGTGCATCTGATATATTGTTTGGTTCAACATTAGAAAGGTCATTCATAAGGGCAACATAGCTAGTAAATTTATTAGGCTGTTTGCTTTCTCTGAAGGTTCCTAAGGGAGCAGCAAACTTCTGAGCTTCTTCTATAGTTTTGGTGGCCCATAGTGGTCTTTTCTTGAGGTTTTATCTAGGTGGACTTAGAGTTTCACTCATAGTTTCCTCAGGATTCTCCCTCTGAAGCTCAGGAGCAGGATCTCTATCTAAGCTAGGGTTGGGAATATAAACTTCAGGATCTAGAGAGCTTTGGGCTCTTTTGAAGGCTAGGTTTTCTTCAAATATTGCATCCCTACTTAGTTCAATATTCTTTTGACCAGGTATGTATATTCTATAGGCTTTGGAGGTTTCATTGTATCCTACAAAGATTCCCCTTTTTCCAGAGGGATCTAATTTTAATCTTTTCTCCTTAGGTACATGAATATAGACAGGGCATCCAAAAATCCTAAGGTGGCTTACATCTAGTTTTGATTTAGTAAAGACTTCCTCAGGAGTCTTGTCTTCAAGATGAGAGTGAGGACATCTATTTTGAATATATACTGTAGTGCTAGTTGCTTCTGCCCAAAGATTGATATTTAGATTCTGATCAAGAATCATAGCTTTGGTAGCTTCAACGATTGTCCTATTTTTCCTTTCTGCTATCCCATTTTGTTGAGGTTTGTAAGGTATTGTTAACTCCCTCTTAATCCATTAATTTTTACAAAACTCTTTAAACAATTCTGATGTGTATTCCCCCCCATTATTAGTTCTTAGGGTTTTAATTTTGTTTCCTGAGTAGTTCTCTGTTAGTGATTTAAATTCTTTAAACCTATTAAGGATCTCCTCTGATTCTTTACATTTTAGAAACTAGATCTAGGTTTTCCTAGAGTAGTCATCAACAAATATTACATAATACAGAAATCCCCCCAATGAATTTACAGACATAGGTCCACATACATCAGAATGAACTAACTCTAAAATTTTACTTGTTTTCCTAGTACTATTCTAAAAAGCAGCCTTAGTATTTTTACCTAGGGCACATCCTGTGCATGCCCCTGAATGATAATGCTTTAGCTTAGGTAGACCTGTGACAAGGTCTCCCATTGATGATAAACCTCTAAAATTTAGGTGGCCTAGTCTTCTATGCCATATTTCATTGGCATCTGTAGTTTCATGAATTAGGGCTAAGTTAGGCCTTGTGCATAGCTCATATAAGTAGCCTTGTCTTTGACCAATTGTATTAGCTTTCTTTATAGATGAGTTCTTTGGCCAAGAAAACACTTTGTTGTCCATGAAGGTCACTCTGTATCCATTGTCCTCTAGTGCTGATATTGAGACAAGATTCCTCTTAATGCCTAGAACATATAGCACCCCTCTACGTTGTAGTGATACACTTGACTTTAGTTTGATAGTGCAGTTTCCAACTCCTTTGACAAGGTGTGTGGAGTTATCTTCGATGGTTACCTCTTCATCATTCTCCTCTTTCATGGAGTCTAGTACTTCTCTGAATCATGTGATGTGTCTGGATGAGCCAGTGTCGATCTCCCAAGAGTTTACTTTGTTTGATGCATGATTTGTGAGTCCTGAACAGAGTACATACTTCTCGGAGTCCTCTTCCCTTTTTGATTTTACTATTTTGGCAAATGTGGCTTGTTTATCTCTTTCAGGACAGTTGGCAACATAGTGCCCAAATTTGTCACATCTCTAACACTGAATTTGAGAGAGATCCTTCTTGAAAGAGTTCTTGCTGTGACGACCTTTTCTCTTCCTGAATTGCTTCTTCTTGCTCTTTCTATCTGAGTTCATAGTTAGAACTTGAAGGTCTTCATCTATGTTATTTTGTTTGATTCCTTTCTTGTTTTGCCTTGATTCCTCTTGGAGACAATTAGCCTTTAGCCTATTGAATTTAGGAAAGTTATCCCTTGCACTGATGCCTTGGACAAATGTTTCCCAGTTACTAGGCAACCCATCTGAAGCAATGAGGGTTAATTCTTTGCTTTGGATCTCATATCCAAGAGTTGCTAGTTCATCCCTTAAGGTAGATATCCGCATGAAGTAGGCATTGACTGATTCTCCTTTTATCATGGTTATATGATTTATCTCTCTTTTTAGAGCAAAGGTTCTATTGGCATTGGATATCTCAAAAGCGTCTTCAAGTGCTTTAAACATGTTGAAGGTTGTTTCATGTTTCTTTATAATGGGCATTATATTGTTCCTTACCCCATCAACTATTATTTTGATAGCCTTATCATTTCCTTCTCTCCAAATTGCTTGATTAGGTTCAGTCTCAGGTTCTTTAGTTTCATTCTTTACAAATGATTCAACTTTGTTATCTTTTAGAATCATTTGAATTCTGAATTTCCATGCAGAGAAGTCGTCTCCTCCTACAAGTCTGTCTTCAAATCTAATAGTGCTGGCCATTGATAGGATTTTGATGTTGAATATATACTTGATCTGAATTTTATGTAAAATTGAACAGCCTTAGGTTCGTTTTAACTATAGCTTTGATACCATGTAAATGATGTTCAATTTACATTCAATATGCAAGTTATATTCTATTAACTATTTTATTATTGCCTTAATGTATATATCTGACTATCTTCTTGTTTGTGGCAGGTGAGAGGAGCATTTAATGTTTTTTGTATGTCCTATCTCACGAATGCCACTCAATATAATATGTAACAAATGAGGCACGATCAAGCAATGCCTTGATCGGTCATGACCGATCAAGACATTACTTGATTGTGGCTCTTTTTTTATAGTAACCAAATGTATGTTCCACGTTAATGCCAATCAATGGGAGTGGTATTACAACCGATGTCTATCGATGTTGGCTTAATACTAATAGCCGATAGTTATCAGTGTGTTCACCTTAACAGCTGATAACTATCGGTGTAGACTAACACACCGATAACTATCGGTGATCTTCATTATATTGCTACCCAATATCATATGCAACCCGATAATATATGCAACCCGATATATTATATGCAACCCGATATTTAATCGATGTTTTCATTAATCATTTATCTAATATTATTTATGTTAATCAATATATATAAATACAAGATTTAATAGATTGATGAACATAACCAAAATATATAGTAGGACTATCAATAGGTTGTTTATATGCAAATGTAGAATGGTTATTTAAAGAGGAATTAATTGCTTGAAGGTTTTATCATAGTTTTTGATATGATAAATGATTGAATGAGAGACTTCATTTTATCTCTCATTCAATCATTTATCTTACAGAAGCTATCATGTGTTAACAAAATCCTTATGCCCAAATATTTAACAAATCAAAACCAAATAGTGTAATTATAGGCTATGGAAGAAAAATCAACACCCTTAGAGGAGCTACCTTGTTAGAGGAATATTCTTATCCATGTTTAGGGAGGATCATTGAATGTACTTAGATCACCATTTTTTTTAGAGGAGGGTCTTCCATATTAACATGACTACTATCTATAATCTTCTTGGATAAGATATTATTTACATGCATGTCCTTGATGTATATCTTAAAACATGGTTTGCTATTATGAATACACCATGTGATAGGGGGAGCATGATGTATTATTATCCTATTATGGAAGATTAGATTAGAACATGGTTAATTAATCCAAAACTAAGTCAATAAAGCATTAATTGGGGGAGGGCATTTTAAGGTTTAAATATATCCATATAAACAAGATAATATTGTAAGATACAATGATGCAAAATTTGAAAACATGATTAATTAGTGTGTAACTTCTCGATAATAGATTAGGTTGTCTTGATTGGCCTTATTAAGTGTTGAAATATGTATGATAGGTAGGCATTCAAATACATAAGCATAAGGAAGGTAGTTATTCATTATTAACTAACCCTTATAACAATACAAAAAGAAGGTTGAATACACTTTTACCAATCAAAGAAGTGATATAGAATACATAGGGAGCACCCTTAAGCCTCCTTAGAGTTATATTTCCTTTTGTACAATACAATATATAAAATTGAAATATCAATTTACTTTAGTATTTTCATATCTTTTTCTTCTTCCAAATCACATTACTTGTGGTAAAATAATTCCATTGCCTTTTTATTTACTCATCTCTTTAGACATATACTACAAAATAGCTCAAGAAATTATTTTCATACACCAAAGTCTTGTTTTATTGTTGGTAAATTATGCGATGTCAAAAAACCATCCCCTATGCACTAGTTACATATTTGGACCTTGGACATCCCACATTGCCTCTTAGTTGGTATGCTTCTAGAAGAGGTAGTGATCCAAATTTAGACCTTGTTAGCTTCTCCAATACTTATTTTTCTTTATCCTAAAGTATCTAAATATGTCTAAGATTTCTATAAGGGATACAAAAGATCTAATGTAGAATTTTGTCATTCCATTGCACTTCTTTGTATCCTCATTTCTTTCTTGAAACAATCCCTTTATCCACAAAGCTAGGTTATATCAATACAAAAAAAGGTTGAATACACTTCTACCAATCAAAGAAGTGATATAGAATACATAGGGAGCACCCTTAAGCCTCCTTAGAGTTATATTTCATTTTGTCCGATGCAATATATAAGATTGAAACATCAATTTACTTTAGTATTTTCATATCTTTTTCTTCTTCCAAATCACATTACTTGTGGTAAAATAATTCCATTGCCTTCTTATTTACTCATCTTTGTAGACATATACTACAAAAATAATAGAGATTTTTTGTTACATTTTAACATGATGTATATTTATAGTTTGTGTAGATTTAAATAAATGAAAAAAAAAGTTGATGCATTTTACAAGATATGAATATATTATTGAATTTATAATAGAAATAAAGATTCAATGAATTTTTTTAATTAAGTTTCATGCCCAATTTTTTTATTTAAAGATTCAATAAGTACGTATGTATGTTTTGATTCAATTAATATATTATATTTCATGTCGAGTTCAATAACTATATGTATATTTTTACTTATAAATGCTTTTTTTTTAATCTAATTAGATTCTTGTTTGACATAGAGCTGTATATAATTTATGTATATATTTATGTTGGTATTTTGGATATGCTGATATGGTTTTGTCATTGATGTCAACACCTATTAGCACTTATCTACTCTGGATAATTGGCAATGTTCACTAGTAGACATGTGACTCATGCATAGACAATGGTATCTAGTTCACCACCAGGAAATATTGTTCATCAAGACTTGGAATAACATGGAGAGTACTTGGTTATGTCAAAGACATCGTTTGGACACTTTGTCTTGGAGATTTGTTGCTTGGTATATTCGTAATTGCATATTTGTTGTTACCGGTAAATAGGTCCAGGTTAAGCACCGCCATGCTTATCTATTCCAGATCAGCACGACAAGTCAAGGAGATGATTTATTATTGTTGTAAATGCATTAAGATGACATGTTGTATCGGTTATTGCATCGGTCATTGATTTATTTGTAAATTTATTTTATTGTAATATCTTTTAGAGCCGACCTACTAAAATTAGTCTTAGGTTATGCTATAAATGTAAGATCTTATTTGTAAGATCAAAATGTGAATGTGAGAAGGATTGTAATTTGGTATATGCGAAAATAAGCAAAGCTATACACACAAACATCTCTTGAAGGTTGAAGGAAGGTTTTTGTAAAAGCAATCAGAACTACACGGGTACTGAATCCAGCATATGAAGATGCTATTTTGAGCAGTACATCATCATTGTATTTAACCATCCAACTGTAGTCAATTTGACTCCCATTTGTGATTGAACAGCGAGCTCTAGGCGCTTGGCCTTTCTGCATGTGCAAACCCCATTTGTATACACATACTATCTACAGTAGTATCATCTGATTGTGGGCAAGGTTTCCCACCATGGTTTTTCCCCTTACAGGGTTTCCACGTAAAAATATTGGTGTTATGTTTTGTGGATGTCTTTTTCTTTCTGTGTCATGCATTAATCTTTACCGGTACTGCAATTAACTAATAAACTATTTACCAACATTAAGTTTTGGTTTACTCGTACTAAGCATTAAGGTTGATTAAAGTTGTTTTGAATTAAATTTATTAGACAACTAATTCACCCTCCCCCCCCCTCTTAGTTGCCTCCAGGACCTAACAATTGGTATCAGAGCCTAGTCCTCTTTTTGTACAAGTTTAACAGCTTGAGGAGATCTAATGTCTTCTAACTATTTCAGGAAGGACAGTCCTAAACTTGATGGAACCAACTATGGGATATGGAAGATCAGAATGGAGACACATCTGAATTGCATTGGAAGGATACCTGGGAAGTTACAAAGAATGGCTATACTGCTCCTACTCAAAGTTAGCCCAATCCACCAAATCTTACTAAAGATGAAGAAAATGATTGCAAGGCAAGAGAAGCACTCATGAGCACATTATTAGATCAGCAAATCATGGGATTATCAGATAGGTCTACTGCTAAAGATATTTGGGACCATTTGGAAACATTGAATGAAGGAGATTCCACAGTCAAAATTGCAAAACTTGAAAGCTTCCAAGCCAGGTATGAAAATCTAAAAATGGAAGAAGATGAAAGAATTTCTGCTTTAATGGAAAGAGTTAATGAAATTGTTTTAGGTATTAAATGTTGTGGAGGAATGTTAAGTGAAGATGAAATTGTTTCAAAGTTTTTAAGAGGATTGCCAGCGACATGTAAAATGAAAGTTACCGCTATAAATGAGTTGAGAACAACGCCTAATACATCAGTACCTAGGGATACACTGATTGGAAAAGTTTCAGCCTTTGAAATTGAGGAATTTGGTCCTATTGCTACTATAAAAATAGATTTATCTTTTAAGGCATCAACATCATCTGAACCATCATTTGACAAATCTGATTGAAAAAACCTTTTATGCAAAAGAACTTGAAGAAAGCAAGAGAGAAAATGAAGAACTTGAAGAACTTGAAGCACTATTTGCAAGAAAAATGCCTAAAGGTCCAATTGGAAGTTTGAAGGTAAAACACCCTTAAAATGTTTTAACTGTAATAAGATTGGTCATATGGCTTCAAGATGCCCTGATAGATAGGATAGACTAAGAGAAGAAGCTAGAAGAACATACAAACCTAACCCTGAATATCAGAGATACAAATTTAAGAAGAATAAAGACAAATCTTGTCATCTTGCTGATGAAGGAGCCCCTGATGATTCTAATAGGGATCTGATAGACAATGGATGGGTCTTTGTTGCTATAACAGAAGATCAATCGGCACCTACTATTCAACCGGTAGAGAAGGCCCTGGCAGCTAAAATAGAAGTTAAGGATGAATGGATCATTGATTCAGGATTCTCACATCATATGACTGGTGATAAAGGTAAATTCTTGAACTTTCAAGAATATAATGGATGTCTAGTAAGATTTGGAGATGATAAAGCTTGTTTGATCAAAGGAAAAGGTACAATATCTCTTGATGGTAAACATAATACTGATAATGTTTACTATGTTGAAGGTTTAAAGCATAATCTTTTGAGTGTTGGTCAATTAGTTGAAAAAGGTTTTTAGTTACAAATTCAAAAATGGTAAATGCAAAATTATGAACAGATCTCGTTTAGAAATTGCAACCGATAGTCAAACTAGAGGTAACATCTTTGATTTGAACAACAATGAAAAGACATGCTTGATTGCACATATTGATGAAAGTTGGCTATGGCATAAGAGACTCTATCATGTAAATTTTGATTGCATTGTGAAAATTAGTACAACCAAAGTAGTAAGAGATTTACCTAGGATTGTCAAACCTCATAATCCGGTATGTAAGGAATGTCAACTTGGAAAGCAAGTAAGAGCATCTTTAAAAGTATACTAGAAAAATCCAATAATGCTCTTGATCTAATTCATATTGATTTATGTGGTCCAGCTAGAACTAGAAGCTTACAAGGTGATATATATTTCATGCTAATCATTGATGACTACTCTAGAATGTGTTGGGTTACTTTTCTCAAAGAAAAATCAGAAGCACTTGGGAAAATCAAACTATTCAAAGAAATGGTAGAGAATGAAATTGGTAAGAAAATCAAATGTTTGAGATCAGATCAAGGAGGAGAATTCACATCTAAAGAATTTAATACATTTTGTGAAGTGAATGGAATCAGAAGATAGTTATCAGCACCCCGGACACCACAACATAATGGAGTTGTAGAAAGGAAAAGCAGAACCATCTTGGATGCAGCAAGAAGTATGCTATCAAAAGAAAATTTACAACATGTATATTGGAGAGAGGCAGTAAGTACATCAATCTACACTTTTAACAAAGTTCACATCAAAGGTGAAATTGGTGAGACCCCTCATGAACTATGGTTTGGTATTACTCCTACTCTTAAATATTTTAGAATATTTGGAAGTAAATGCTATATTAGAATAGATGAGTATATTGGCAAATTTGATCCTAGAAGTGATGAAGGAATATTTCTTTGTTACTCATCTAAAAGCAAGGCATATAGATGTTTTAACAAAAGATTATAGAAAATCGTTGAAAGTACAAATGTGAAGATTAATGAACAGTTTAGAGGAACTTCAAGGTACATAGATTCTGAACCGGCAACAGAGATACAGACAAATGAACCTACACTGAACACATCGGTATAGAATGAAGATTCAGTTACACCGGTATCATTTGAAAATTTCACTGCAACTGAAGAACAACAACAAACAAAGACACCCCAGTATGTAAGATTGAACCACTCTGAAGATCAGATAATTGGGAACAAATATCAAGGAGTTATGACAAGAGGAAGTCTGGCAAATGAAGAGGTATGTCTTATTTCTCAAATTGAACCAACATCAATTAATGAGGCATATGAAGATAAACACAGGATTAAAGCTATGGAATCAGAATTAGAACAAATTAAGAAAAATAACACATGGACATTAGCACCCCAGCCTAAAGACAAAAATGTAATTGGAACTAAATGGGTATTCAGAAACAAACTAAATGAAGATGGTAAGGTAATCAGAAATAAAGCAAGACTAGTGTGTAAAGGATATTCTCAGAAAGAAGGAATTGACTATAATGAAACCTTTGCACCGGTAGCTAGAATCGAGGCAGTTAGATTATTTTTGGCCTTTGCAACACACAAGAACTACAAAGTTTATCAAATGGATGTCAAATGTGCATTTTTGAATGGAGATATTGAAGAAGAAGTTTATATTGCACAACCTGATGGATTTTCTTTGACAGATGACAAAGATATGGTTTGCAAATTAAGGAAAACTTTGTATGGATTGAAGCAAGCTCCAAGAGCTTGGTATGCTAGATTGGACGAATATCTTTTGAAGATTGGTTTTCTAAAGGTAATGCTGACAAAAATTTATACTATAAAGTGACTAACAATGACATCTTGGTTATAGAAGTTTTTGTTGATGATATGATCTTTAGAGGAGAAGATGGATTATGTAAAGACTTTTGTATTGAAATGTAGCAAGAATTTGAAATGTCTATGATTGGAGAAGTAAAATTCTTTTTAGGATTGCAGATTTCACAAACTGAAAAGGGTATATTCTTAAGTCAATCCAAGTACTTGAAGGAGTTATTAAAGAATTTTGGCATGGAAATCTCTAAACCGATAAGCACACCTATGACTACAAATGACAAATTATCACTAAGGGATGAATCAACACCTATTAATCCGACTAGGTACAAATCTATGATAGGAGGGCTACTGTATTTGACACATACAAGACATGATATTATGAATCTAGTATGTATTGTTTCAAGATTTCAGAGTAATCCTAGAGAAAATCATGAATCAACAGTAAAAAGGATTTTCTGGTACTTACAAGGCACTACAAATCTTGGTTTATAGTATCCTAGAGATGAAAACTTTGAATTATGTGCATACATAGATGTAAATTGGGCAGGAATGTAGATGACAGAAAAAGCACCACCGCGGAACATTTTTTCTTGGTAATAGATTAATTTCTTGGTTGAGTAAGAAACAAAGTTGCACATCTTTATCAACAGCTGAATCAGAATATGTTGCAGTGGCAACAAACACAGGTATTATGGCTTAAACAAATGTTGAAGGACATAAAAATAAAATGCAAGGAACCTATAACTATATATTGTGATAATACAACAACAATTAATATATCAAAGAATCTGGTACTACATTCTAAAACTAAACATGTTTCAAACAAATTGAATTTTCTGAAAGAGAATGTAGAAGCAAAAGAAGTAAAACTGGTTTATGTGAATACTAAAGAGCAGATTGCAGATATTTTCACTAAGCCTCTGCCTAAGGAGACTTTTGACTATCTAAGAGATCAGCTTGGGGTCATACCCCCACTGGTAGAGACTTAGACAGTTGATGTTTATCATCAACAGACAGAACTAATAGAGAAATCTTTTACTTTGATTTTTGATGAGGAAAGCTACTTCTCAGGGGGAGTAGTTGGTCTACTAAATTGGTTGGTATTTTGCACTTGCACTTGGTTTTGTAGTAACTTTGGCATTTGATGTCAAAGGGGGAGAGATTGATATGTAAAAACACATAGAAAACACATGTTACTCCTAGGGGGAGAGATTCCTAGGGGGAAAGATTGTTATTTTGAGAGATTGATTACTCTCTGCATTTAAATTTTGTTATGATCTCTTTTTGGGAGATTGTTGGTTTTTGATATTTGGCATTTCTGTTTTGGCACTTTGATGGTTTTTCCATCTTGTGTTGCCATCAATGCCAAAGGGGGAGATTGTTAGTATTTTGGATATGTTGATATGGTTTTGTCATTGATGTCAACACCTATTATCACTTATCAACTTTGGAGAATTGGCAATGTTCACCAACAGACAGGTGACTTATGCACAGACACTGGTATCTGGTTCACCGACATGAAATATTGTTCACCGGCACTTGGAATAACATGGAGAACACTTGGTTATGTCAAAGACATTGTTTGGACACTTTGTCTTGGAGATTTGTTCATTGGTATATTCGGAATTGCATATTTGTTGTTACCGGTAAATAGGTCCAGGTTAAGCACCGACATACTTATCTATTCCAGATCAGCACGACACATCAAGGAGATGATTTATTATTGTTGTAAATGCATTAAGCTAACATGTTGTATCAATTATTGCATCGGTCATTGATTTATTTGTAAATTGATTTTATTGTAATATATTTTAGAGCTGACCTACTGAACTTGGTCTTAGGTTATGGTATAAATGTAAGATCTTATTTTTAAGATCAAAATGTGAATGTGAGAAGGATTTTAATTTGGTATATGTGAAAATAAGCAGAGCTATACACGCAGACATCTCTTGAAGGTTGAAGGAAGGTTTTCGTAAAAGCAATCAGAACTACACCAGTACTAAATCCAACATATGAAGATGCTATTTTAAGCAGTACATCATCATTGGATTTAACCATCCAACTATAGTCAGTGTGACTCCCATTTGTGATTGAGCAGTGAGCTCTAGGCGCTTGGCCTTTCTGCATGTGCAGACCCCATTTGTATAGACATACTATCTGCAGTAGTATCATCTGATTGTGGGTAAGGTTTCCCATCGTAGTTTTTCCCCTTACAGGGTTTCCACATACAAATATTGGTGTTATGTGTTGTGGATGTCTTTTTCTTTCTGTTTCATGCATTAATCTTTACCGGTACTACAATTAACTGATAAACCATTTACCGACATTAAGTTTTGGTTTACCGATACTAAGCATTAAGGTTGATTAAAGTTGTTTGAATTAAATTTATTAGGCAACTGATTCACCCCCCCCTCTTAGTTGTCTCTGGAACCTAACAATTTATATATGTAGGTGTTATATTTTATCATGGATGTGTTTGACATAGATGAATTGTTAGGTGAAAATTCCCCACCTCAACCCCCTCCACCCCCACCTCCACCTCCACCTCCACCTCCACCACCGCCACCTCTACCTCCACCTCCACCTCCACCCCCTAGATCAGATAAGGCTCATTTAAGAGAAAGAATAAATCAAAACCTTCAACTTATAGAGAAAAATATTGCTGCAATCCAAAATGAGCCTATCGCCCCCCCGCCCATCTTCTAGACTTTGGAAAATCAATGCAAGCTATTGTTGACTCCGTTTGATTTGTCGATTCACAATTAGATCAATTCCATAGATGGAGAGAGAAGTTGCTTGAAATTTATGCTACTGGATTAACTTATAAGAAAATAAATGATATGAAAATCACCAAAACTCATTTATGCCCATGTTTTAGTAACCCTAAAACAAAAGAACAAATGCAAGCTAACCAAAAAAGAATGCCAATTAGGTGGTGTGAACATCCTGAGATGAGTAGACAGTTCTAGGATAGGTGGACCACATCACAATTATGAGGTCCCTTTCTATTTTTTGAAGAAATTATACTGTGAGTTTATATTGGGTGAAAAACCTAATTATTTTGATATTATGTCATTCCAGGGTGTTGGCGGTGGCATGCCACAACACAGATTAGGGGCACGTACTATTACACCCATACCCGATCCACCTATGGTTCCTCTTGTTACTCCAACTATTCCTGCAGATGTGTAGCATACATCATTGATTTCCACATTAGGTGTTTTGAGGTCCCTCTCGGGTAACCTTAGTGAGCAAGATTCCCACATGGCATCTGCTTCATGATCAATGCCACATCCTTGTACGAGTTTTCATCAGATGTGTGTAGGTCCTACTCTAGATCATGGATCCACTTTAGCTACACCTGATGATGCATCAGATGACCATATCACATCATACGTGGATTTTCTTTGCTCAAATGATCATCTCGAACAGGTATATATATATATATATATATATATACATGTGTGTGTGTGATCTATAAATTAAGTGCACACTTTTTTTATAATACAATCTAAAGTTTGATTAAAATTGTTTGGTGTATTTAGGTAAGGAGTACACCTAATGTTAGAGTCAATATTTCATCTACTCCTACATAGCTCGGCACACCTTTTGAGGTATAATAACAATTTATATCTAGACATTATACTAGATTTAAGTTATCATGTTATCGTCTTAGACTATTTAAGTTTTTGTGTTGATACATTGAATGCTTGTTTCTCTAGGCTTCAGGTCATGAGGGGCCCTCTACGTCATATCAAGCAGAGGGTGTCACAATTGTGACACCATCTATTGTATGTATCTTATATTTAATAAAGATTAAATATGTACTTACGACTTTGTAAGTTAGCTTTAAATTCAATACACATATGTTCAATAAATATGATTTCATTATATGCATGTTTGTAGGTGGACACTACTATCAGGATAGGCTATCCTCATCATGTTTATCAAAGCCAAAATGAATGGCCATCGACATCCTTTGACGTCTAAATACAATATATATATAGGGATTAAAAAATTTCATACTTTAATGTAATCTTTTAACCTAATTTTTTCATAAAACACTTAATTTGACCTTGTACAAGACTTAGCTACTATGACATGTGGTGTTGATTTCAATGTGCCTAGACCTCAAGGTGCAAAAGATATTGGTAGAGGAGATTAGCAACCTCATTTATAATATTTTAAATATTGATTGTTTAATCAAATTATAAATGAATTTAAATTTAATAAAAAAATAAACATGTGTGTGTGCTCGTGTTTGTTATCTTGAACAAGATGAAACGGCTCCTAAGCAGATAGAACATGCACAACAAGTTGTTGGATTTGATGAGCACTTGCATACGGTAAGTTTGTAACTTAATTTATTGATCCCAACTTTATTTGATAAATAATTTTCTTTTAATAGTTAATCTGATTTTAATATATATTTTTTGTACAGCATGAGACAGGTCAATCTAGTCCATGTGGAGTGAAGAGAACATGAGATGTTATTGATGATAGGACTTAGATTTTACTGGTGATTTGGCCCTGATTTTACACGTACTAAACTATGATGTGTACTTATTTATGGACTGTATGCATGTGTTTACATGTACTCATAATCTATGAACATTATATATTTTTTCTTGGACGTGCGTACATTATATATATATGGACAATTACATTATGTGGTGTAGATAATTTATTTTTTTGGACTACATATATATATATATATGCATTAGATATTATATGGAGTTCATTGTGTTACCATGGATATATATATGGATTAGATATTATATGGATTATGTGGACTTTATAAATCTAAATATCTACCATTGAGAGGATGAAATTGATCTTCAAACTATAGGATACTTGTGATCTAAAATAGTGATTTTTTTTTCTTGATGTTTATGAGAAGATACATAGTAAGGTCATGAGTTGAAAGATAAGAATGTTGTGACTTTATTACATTCATGAACAATAAGTTAGGTAACATTCACTCCACTCAATTTACACATATATCATCAACATATTTTAACCACAAATATGGTAACATATGCATGCCAACATGGACCAATGTAGGAAAGTGAAATAGAATTGCAATATATTATAACTTGTGTCCTTATGGACCACTTAAAAATGACGTGAAAACATAGTCAAAATTTAAATGTAACTTAATATTAATGATTTTATTCTTTCACATTGTCTGTAGGTGGTAAGCATGAGTTGTGTAGAATCTAGAAAATTTAAATAATAATGGCTTAAGCAACAAACATTGAATATGTGGTGGACACTTAATTAAAAAGTCTAAAAATGTGTAGTAACTTAATCTTAATGATTTTATTCTTTCACGTTGTTTGTAGGTGGTAATCATTCCAATTCAAAGACATGTTGAGTTGTGTAGGATCTAGAAAAATTAAAAAATAATGGCTTAAGAAAAAAACATTGAATATGTGGTGGAGACTTAATTAAAATGTCTTAATCCACATATAGGCACAATATGGTGTAAGGAACATAGTATCAATACATATCTTATAATAGTGTGGGACTTTGGACTATCAATACATATCTTAGGTGGTATGATGGGGTCCAACAAGTAGAACCAATGCCATGTATGAAATAGAATGTACCCCATAGAATATAATATATTGAATTCAACTTGATTAAAACATAATAAGCTCATATATAAATTTGATCATAAGTCTATTAATTGCATATTACATAAAGCATATCAAGCAGGTATCTAAAATCTTCGATTTCATCTCCTAAGGGACCTGCAAAAAAAATACATTTCTTATAAAATACATTATCATAATTTTGTATTTGTGCAAGAAAATTATATTTATTCAAGTAAAGTTAGATAATTGAACCTTACATCTTACAAAGACAATTTTTTAGCATATATCCGTAAGTGCACAAATAGTAGTATTCATTGATGCTATGTACATGTGGAAGACCTAAAATAAAATAAAAATTGATCATCTTAAATTATAGTAATAAGGATATATCTCTCAAAATGCAACATAAAGTTGCACAAATAGTAGTAGTCACTGATGCCTTCTACTCGTGAGAGACTTGAATTTTTTTATATATGATTAGCTTTTATAATTAGGATGCATGCTTTAAAATGTAACATAAAGCATGCATCATGAATTTTAAAAATGATATGGCTTAAGGGTACAAAACTATAACTTACTTGTAATTATTCAAAATTCAACATAAAGTATGCACAAACAGTGGTAGTCGCTCATGCCTTCTGCTTGTGGGAGACCTGAAACAAAATTATTTGATTAGATTTTATAACGAGGATGCATCATTTAAAATGCAACATAAAGTATACATCACAACTTTTAAAAGAGATATGGATTAAGGGAAATTATAACTTACTTGTATTTATTCATTTTGTTATACCATATGCATCCTCTCTCTTTTGCAATGCATCTATAATTATCTTGGGTTCTTCCATGGAAGGAGTCCATAATTGTTTATTAGCAAGCCTGTCGCGATATCTATCCAATTTTATATTAGTTTCCACTACCAAATGCGAGTAGTGTATAATATTCTTCTATGATTCATAATATTCAAACATGGGAAATCCATTCTTTCTTGTTAGATATTTGCATAGCCAGGTGCCAACAACAACCACGGATCGTGTTGGATAGTCATAACCATCATCATCTACTAGAGGAGTGGTTAACTTATGTTTTCACTCTACACATCAAGCCAAACAATATTCTATCCCCTCTTCATTGTCCTCTAGTGCAACAACAGTATAGACTTGTCCTGCAAACCAATTTCATTTTAATATTTAGTGAGATATGAAAACAAAAATATACATTGTAATATTTCATATATGTACTATTTAATAAACCAAAACAAATTTCAAATTGAATTTTATCTTCTTGTATAAGATCTGAAATGCGATCATAGTCATCTGATGCAAACATATGATCCATATCTTCATTTGTTCTTTCATGCAGATCATTTGTATCTATGGGTTTCAATTATCTTTGTTTCCATTCTTTAACACATTCTTTATTGTGACAAAATTTCCAATCACTAGAAACACAAAACTGACAAAAACAAGCAAGCTCCCTTGTTAATATAGTCCATGTGTTTGAATTAGAACTCTTAAATGGATTCCATTTAGCTGATCCACTGATGGTATCACAATCATGCAGAATAGGAATACTGTCTTCCTCAACCAACCAGAAGAAACATTGAATTGTAGAGTTCTCAATTGATACTATAGATAACTTGGAATTGCACCAATCCACAACTACACAAGCATCTCTACGTCTCACTACATCCTTGAATTTCAGTTGTTCTCTAACAAGAGCTCTTTTTACATAGATACCAAATCCATCGTGTTCTCCTTTACCATGTCCCGCTTAAAAAAAACTCCATATATGTTAGACATTAGTTTCCTTGTGAGCTCTACTTAGCAAATAAAACATTCTTGCATTTTTGAATTATCCTATGCAATTATTTGACCATATCATATGTTGTGTCATTTGAATTTCTCTTTCCTTAAGATTGTCATAAAAGACCTGGAAGCAATGTTGAACAAACTCTGACAAGTGTAATCGATTATCACTAACATAAAATTGGTACTCCCTCAAACAAATTCTATTATCTTTTGTACTATCATGGGCATTTTTATATATAATATGCACAAAAATTACCACTTGCACTGAATTATAGTACTGTGATTGAGTTTCCTCTTGTGGTTTTAGTGTGTAGTTTTCTGCAAAATCAATACTGATACTATTGTTCCAACTGGAAATGTGTGCTTGCATATGCGAAACTATCCATCAAGCCATTGAGCATGTTGGGAGTGTTTCACATATTATGGAACAATATGACTCTTAAAATCATTGATAAATGCATTCACACTATTCTAATCTGTAATTAGATCTAAACGTTTCTCCATCTTTCCATTCTTTAAAGGGTATTCTATATTTTTAAATTTCCTATTGTCAACCATTTTTTGTCTAAACTCAATTGAAACATGTTCATGCAAACATTCACCTATCAATGACTACTTCCCACATAAATTGCAAAGACCAGAAATGGATGCACTTGAAATAAATAGTTGCTCATTCTAGGTGGTTTACAAAATAAACTTGCAATAAAATATTTGATAGTTTCAAGTGGTACGTAAACACCACAATCTTGCACAAGATCATTAGCATGCAATGTACAACTTATATATCAAAAAACATCATAATAGTAATGAAATTGAACATGAGTTTTACAACAACAATATATTATTTGTTTATTGATTTTAACATACTAGGGTTTGCATTTTTCAAATGAGCTTTGACTAATACATAAATTCATTAACATAGATTCATCTAATTAAAAAAAAAAAAAAATTAGTTTGAGTCATGTCAAGAAGATATTTTGGATGAGGATCACAAATTTTTGATCCCACCCTTAACTTTAAAACATCTCTACCATTAGATGAAACTCTTGTGCTATCATGACAAAATATGTAATAACCCACCATAATTGATTCAACAAAATTGAGTATTCTTTTTTTTTTGTGTGTTTAATTTAATCATTATGTTTTATTCAATTGCATACTTTGGGCATCCATCCATTAGGATTAGGCATTCATCCATCTGGGATGAGCATCTAACCATACGGGTTAGGCAATGGTCCATACGGGACATAAGATTCCATCTATCCAATACAGGATAGGCATCTACCCATATGGGGTAGGCATCTATCCTAATAGGATAGGCATCTACCCATATGGGGTAAACATCTATCCAAACGGGATGGGAGAGGCTCTGGCCAGAGACTTAGACTCATCGGGACCATTCAGGTCCTGAGCCACTCACTAAGTACTACACTCTTCTAACAGAAGTGCACCAAGGTCGCCATCCTTAGGAGTAATTAAATAATACAAGCTTGAATTCTGCCTCAGAATTTGGCTTAAAGCCTCGGGAAGTCAAGCGAATCTAGATGGGATTCCTTCTGAGTATGCATTGAATTTCTTTTTCCAATTTAATTATCTTATCTTTCAATTAGGATTCTTACTCAACCAAGCCTAGACCCCACCCACGAATGCCTGAGTATGAGGGACAACTCCGTCCCAAGACTGCCTACATACCCGCTTAGGCACAGGATCAAGGTATAAAGTATGTAGTTCTATTTTCTATTCTATGGTTTGATGTAAACTGATTTGTGGGTACGCAACCCTTTCTAGGGTCAATGTCCCAGAAAGTTTCTCTGTGGTTGCTACCCACGATGGTAGCACTTAAGGGAAGGCTCAAGATGGCCTATTGCTTGTGGCCTAAAATAACTAGATCCTAATTCTTATCATGAGCGTCACCCTTGACCAAACTGCAAATCACCAATATCTCTTCAAGATAAAAAGAAATCAATTTCATGAAAGCATTTAACTTGACCATCCCTAAAAGGGGTTTGCTATGGTTTATCTAAACGGATGTGAAATCATTTAAAATTTATCTTATTAAATTATCGATCCAAGGGGGATTACCCGCCCCTTGGATTTTAACTTCCAAGTGTCTCTTATTACTCCCTGACGATTTATAGGGATGATGCCACAGATGTCGTTGATGCAGATTTATTAGGCGTTAAGTGCAGTAGTTCAACACGACGACATTACCCGTAAGCGTGACCCAGAGGTACCGTATATACTGAACGCTGCTAGTTTTGGTTTTCCAACTTCCTTTGTTTAGTTTCTAACTAAGAGATTATGAAAACATCATTCTTGAAATATAATTATGAAATGGATGTACATAACTTAAACTTTGCGAACTTTGGTGACACTTAAATACTATTTGAAAAAGAGAAATATCATTATTCTACAACTAAACAAATTAATACATGTATTGGCATGATAATGATAATTGTGAACTTATGTGCAATTGCATGAAGATAATGAATGCAAATTAATATAAATGCAATGCAAAAGTAGCATCGTTTACATACAAAATGAAGAAATGTTTACTCCTATCGTGAGACTAATTAATTATAGAGTTACTAATTCCACATGAGTGATTAGCTTATACTTTTTTGGAAATTTTGGATCAAATCGAAATAATAAGACTTATTTGTTTTTAAGTGAGTCAAAATCACTGATCAAATAATCCAATAAATCCCTAAAGGAATTGAGACAAAATTTTGATTTCAATCTTTCGCTAATTTATTAACTTAAAATTTAACTAGACAAAAAAATTAACTTAAATTTAATTAAAATGATTATTAACTTAAATTTTAATTAAAACAATTATATAAAAAAAATTACTTAAATTTAATTAAAATGATATAAAAAAAAATTAACCTAAATTTTAATTAAAACAATTATTAAAAATTCCATTGAAATTTTCAAAGTGTAATAATTTAAACAACAAATATGTTTTATTAATAGTAACTAGGGGGTGGGGACCATAGGTCCCATCACCCCCTACGGTCCTGCATGTGCAGGCCCGTAGGGGTTGAGGAGGCCACGTGGTCCACTCCACTACCCTGCGGCCACTTATAGTGACCGCAGGGTAGTGGGGGGTACCGCTATCCCCGACGGTTTCAATACCGCTGCCCTGCATGCCTCCAGATGCTTCGAAGACCGTGCTGAACATTGGCATTTAACGCAGTATTTTATAATGATAATGTGACATTAATATTTATATGATAACATTCGAAATAATATTATATATATATATATATATGGTTTTATATTTCCTTACAAAAGAAATTTATTTATGAAAGTAAGAACAAAATAGATGATCAAATAATTGTGTGTTTTTTTTCTTTTGATTGATTTCCATAGTAAACAGGAGTTTATCATTTATAGAGAGAGAGGGAGAGCTTTATCCAGCCATCACAGGGAGGGAGTTTATTTCCAGAGTTCTCGGAGAATTTGTTTATTTCCAGGATTCATTTCTAGTGTTCACAGGAGGATTTGTTCATCTAATATTCACAGTGAGGTCTTTGTTCAACTCACAGGGAGATTCAAAAATAATCACAGGGAGGGAGTTCAAAATAACCATAAAGGAAATATTCACAGAGATTAAAAATAATCATAGAGATTTAAATAATTACAGAGAGAAATTTAGAATAATCGCAGTGAAATCTATCCTTATTTTCAACTAAATTTTCACAGAGAATTTATATAACCGGATAATGAAATCGAATGAGAATATCACAAAGGGAATAATCACAGCGAAATCTCTTTAAAGGATGAGATTCAGATTTCTATTCGAAAACCAGAGAGGTGAATTTAGAGAAAGGAGATAAGATGGATCTAATCTAGTTCTTCAGCAAGAATTGATCTAATTCTTATCAAGAAATTTAAACAAATTGATCTAATTCCTATCAAGAATTTGAAACATATTGATCTAATTTCTCAAACAAATTGATCTAATTCCTATCAAGAATTTGAAACATATTGATCTAATTTCTTAAACAAATTGATCTAATTCCTATCAAGAATTTGAAACAAATTGATCTAATTTCTTAAACAAATTGATCTAATTCCTATCAAGAATTTGAAAGAAATTGATCTAATTTCTTAAACAAATTGATCTAATTCCTATCAAGAATTTGAAACAAATTGATCTAATTTCTTAAACAAATTGATCTAATTCCTATCAAGAATTTGAAATAAATTGATCCGATTTCTAGTTTGCAGCAAGAACAAGATGCATGATTCAAAATAAAATAAACTAAATAAGAAGAACCTGGATACCTGTAATTGATGTAGAATCCCCTACGAATCCTTCAATTAGCCTCCCTTGATCTTCAAATTGGAAAGAAATCCTCCAAAACAATCTTAGCTTTTTTTTTTTTTCAAAAGAATGAAATATGACTACAAAAAAAATTTACTTGAGAGAAGAATCTCTTTATGGAATATCCAACTCCCATTTTTGAAAACTTGCATATCATTTTATAAGAAACCATCCCTTTATTCCACTATCTATAATTTTAATTAAAAAATGAGATTCTTTCCCAATTTTTGTCTTCATGCAAAATTGATTAGACTTAGTGGGAAGAGTTACATGCAAGGTGGTGGAGAATCTTCTAGAAGCTTCTTATTCTTCCTACAACATGTGCCATAATTGGGTGAGGAAAATTAAATAAATAATTAAGAAAAATGTATATTTTCCATGTGTGTGTGTGAGTTTTATTATTTTTATCCTTTTATGATATTCATTCAATCATTTAAATAGTTTATCCAAAAATATAATAGAGTTTGTATTTTAAATCCAAAAGTGATAAAGGAGGGTTGTGACATCCTCCCCCCCTTAATTTGTGCATTGTTTCGATGCACTTATTAAATGCATCCAACAGATTCTATAGTTTATGTTTAAAATAAAAAAGGAAACAACTGTTGCATCTCCTTAGTATCTTCCCACGTGGCATTCTTTTCATCATATTGGTCCCATTGCACTTTGCACTGATCAACCTCTCTATTGCGCAATTGGCACTGGCACCTCTCCAAGATTCTGAATGGCTCTATCATTATTCCTCCCATTTCTTGGACCTGTAAAGCATCCCAATTCAAAATGTGTTTCTTATTAGGTACATACTTTTTAAGAAGAGATACATGGAAGACATCATGGATTCGGCTCAATTGGGGAGGTAAGGCCACCCGGTATGTAACTGGATTAATCCTTCCCAATATTTCAAAGGGTCCAACATAATGAGGTGCAAGCTTAGTCTTCTTCCCAAATCTTATAGAACTCTTGTGTGGCCTAACCCTTAGGAAGACTTTCTCTCCTACCTCAAACTCCCTTGGTGTTCTGTTTTTGTCTGCATAACTTTTCTGCATATCTAAGGCTTCCTTCAATCTTTACCTAATTTCCTTATTTTTCCTTTCCATTTCTTTCAACATATCTGGCCCAATCATCACTCTATCTTCAAGACTATCCCAACTCAAAGGTGTTCGACATGGTCTACCATAAAAAGCTTCAAAAGGTGTCATTCCCAAAGATGTTTGATATGTATTATTGTAAGCAAATTCTACTAGAGGTAGGTATTCTTCCCATTTCCTTTGTTAGTCCATACAATACATGCGAAGCATGTCTTCCATAATCTGATTTGTCCTTTCTGTCTCACCATCAGTTTCAAGATGGTATGCGGTGCTAAAATTTAGTTGAATTCCTAGAGCTGATTGAAGAGTGGTCCAAAACCTAGAAGTGAATCTAGCATCTCTATCTGATATGATTTTCTCTGGTATTCCATGCAACCTAAATATTTCCTTAACAAAGCGTCTAGCCAAGAAAGGTGCATCATCCGTCAGATTCCCTGGTATAAAGTATGCCACCTTAGTGAGTTTGTCAATTGCCACCATTATTGCATCATGCCTAGAAGGTGACATGGGCAACCCTTGCACAAAATCCATGCTAATAACTTGGCACTTGTGTTGAGGTACATCGTGCAATTGCAACAATCTGGCTGGATGTCTATGTTCTGCCTTTACTCTTTGACACTCCAAACATTTAGCCACATACTTCACAATGTTGTTCTTCATCCCTTGCCAAAAGTATAACTTCTTTGGATCTGCATAAAGTTTGTTAACTCCTGGGTGCTCTGAATAAGGGGCATTGTGAGCCTCCGACAAGACTACTTCCCTTAAGTTCCCTGAATTGGGAATATAGATTCTGTTATTGTATCTGAGCAACCCATCTTCATCTAATGTATACCCTTCGATCTTACGGTCGGTTGGATCGTATTCTAAAGTCAATTTGACTTGCTCATACCATGGTTCATGTCCTTGTTCATCCATTACTTGCCTTTTGAAAGAGGTTTTGAATGTTGCTATAGTCATCAAGTGTCTCCTCCTACTTAAGGCATCTGCCACCCTATTTTCTTTCCCCTTAATTTATTCAATTTCAAAATCGTATTCACTTAGAAACTCCAACCACCTTCTTTGTCTGGCATTTAAGTGGGGTTGGGTAAAGATGTATTTTAGTCCTTGGTTATCCGACTTTAGCTCAAAGGGCTTCTCTAGTAAGAAGTGTCTCCATTTTTGTAGGGCATGCACAATCGCTGCCAACTCTAAGTCGTGGAGTGCATAATTGACTTCATGAGTCTTTAGCTTTATGGATTCATAGGCTACTACCCCTTCATCTTGGACAAGTACTCCTCCTAACCCTTCAATAGAAGCATCACTTACGACAGTGAAGTGTCCATTCGGATCTGATACCCTTAGAATGGGTGCTGAAGTTAGTTTTCCCTTCAAGATTTGGAATGCGTTATCACTTTGCTCGGTCCACACAAACCTTTTGCCCTTCCTTTGTAATGAGGTGATGGGGTTTTTAATCTTAGAGAATCCTTCCACAAACCAACTATAGTAACCTGCTAGCCCCATAAAGCTTCTTACCTCTGAAACATTCTTAGGGGTTGGCCATTCTACTATTGCCTTTATTTTATCTGGATCAACTGCTATTCCTTCCTTTGATATTATATGCCCAAGGTAGTGAATATTTTCCTCAATGAAGGCACATTTGGACAATTTCCCATATAACTTATGTTCTCTCAACCTTTGCAAAACAATTTGTAGGTGCACTAAATGTTCCTCTCCATTTCTAGAGTAAATCAATATGTCATCCAGAAATACCAAAACAAATTTATCCAAGTAGTCATGGAGTACACTATTCATTAGGTTCATAAATGCAGTTGGGGCATTGGTTACACCAAAAGGAACTACTATGAATTCATAGTGCCCATATCTAGTCGTGAAAGTTGTTTTCGGAATGCCTTCCTCCTTAATTCTGAGTTGATGGTACCCTGACCAGAGGTCTATCTTTGAGAAAACTTCCGCTCCTTTCATTTGGTCAAAAAGATCCTCTATGCGAGGCAAGGGATACCTATTCTTTATTGTGACCTTGTTCAACATCCTATAGTCAATGCATAGCCTTAAGGTTTGATCCTTCTTCTTAACAAATAAGACTGGCGCTCCCTATGGTGATACACTTGGCCTTATTAATCCCTTAGCTAAGAGTTCCTCTAATTGCATTTTGAGCTCTTGTAATTCAGTTGTGTTCATACAGTAAGGTGCCCTTGATACTGGTTCAGCTCCTGGTAGTACTTCGATAGAAAAGTCAAACTTCCTCTTAGGGGGTAAACCGGGTAATTCTTCTGGAAAAACATCCTTAAATTCTTTTAAGAAAGGGGCATTTTCAAAGGTTGGTGTATTTTCCCCCTTTCCTTCATCAATTTCAACCATATAGATTTGGCCTCCTCTTCTCCTTTCCTTCTTTAATTGCATTGCTGAGATGGTTTCTATATTAATGGGTTTAAACTTTCCTTGGATTTTGACCCTTTTCCCCCCATCATCCAAACATTCAACAACTTTGTTATAGCAATCTACATTAGCTTGATGGTCTGTTAACCAACTCATTCCAATAATTATAGCTTGGACCCCATCTTCGTTATTTCTTGGATTGTGTCAATCCTCTTCATGGTCTTCCTCATGGTTTTCTTCATGGTTTTCCTCATGGTTTTCCTCATGGTTTTCCTCATGGTTTTCTTCTCTTTGACTCCTAGTACGTCTTCCATTACCCCTTCCTCTTCCTCTTCCTCTTCATCTTCCTCTTGCCATTCTAAGGTTTTACCTCAAAGTTAAATTATGTAGTTAGTTCTTGGTTTAGGATTTTAAAATTTAATTCCTATCATTGCAAAATATTCCCTTAGTTGAATAAATTGAAGTGAGCACAAGGCCTAGATTTGAACCTTTTCTCTGATACCACATGTAATAACCCACCATAATTGATTCAACAAAATTGAGTATTCTTTTTTTGTGTGTGTTTAATTTAATCATTATGTTTTATTCAATTGCATACTCTGGGCATCCATCCATTAGGATTAGGCATTCATCCATCCGGGATGAGAATCTAACCACACGGGTTAGGCAATGGTCCATACGAGACATAAGATTCCATCTATCCAATATAGGATAGGCATCTACTCAAACAAGGCAGGCATCTATCCAAATGGGATAGGCATCTACCCATACGAGGTAGGCATCTATCCAAACGGGATAGGCATCTACCCATACGGGGTAGGCATCTATCCAAATGGGATAGGAGATGCTCTGGCCAGAGACTTAGACTCATCGAGACCATTTGGGTCCTGAGCCACTCACTAAGTACTACACTCTTCTAACAGAAGTGCACCAAAGTCGCCGTCCTTAGCAGTAATTAAATAATACAAGCTTGAATTCCACCTCAAAATTTGGCTTAAAGCCTCGGGAAGTCAAGCGAATCCATATGGGATTCCTTCCGAGTATGCATTGAATTTCTTTTTCCAATTTAATTATCTTATCTTTCAATTAGGATTCTTACTCAACCAAGCCTAGACCCCACCCACGAACGCCTGAGTATGAGGGATAACTCCGTCCCAAGACTGCCTACATAGGTCCGCTTCGGCACGGGATAAAGGCGTAAAGTATGTAGTTCTATTTTCTATTCTATGGTCTGATGTAAACTGATTTGTGGGTACACAACCCTTTCTAGGGTCAATGTCCCAGACAGTTTCTCTGCGGTTGCTACCCACGATGGTTGCGCTTAACCGAAGGCTCAAGATGGCCTATTACTTGTGGCCTAAAATAACTAGATCCTAATTCTTATCATGAGCGTCACCCTTGACCAAACTGCAAATCACCAATATCTCTTCAAGATTAAAAGAAATCAATTTGATGAAAGCATTTAACTTGACCATCCCTAAAAGGGGTTTACTGTGGTTTATCTCACGGGATGTGAAATCATTTAAAAGTTATCTTATTAAATTATCGATCCAACGGGGATTACCTGCCGCTTGGATTTTAACTTCCAAGTGTCCCTTATTACTCCCTGACGATTTATAGGGATGATGCCACAGACATTGTTGATGTAGCTTTATTAGGCGTTAAGTGCAGTAGTTCAACACGACGACATTACCCATAAGTGTGACCCAAAGGCACCGTATATACCGAATGCTGCTAGTTTTGGTTTTCCAACTTCCTTTGTTTAGTTTCTAACTAAGAGCTTATGAAAACATCATGCTTGAAATATAATTATGAAATGGATGTACATAACGTAAACTTTACGAAATTTGGTGACACTTAAATACTATTTCAAAAAGAGAAATATCATTATTCTACAACTAAACAAATTAATACATGTATTGGCATGATAATGATAATTGTGAACTTACGTGCAATTGCATGAAGATAATGAATGTGAATTAATATAAATGCAATGCAAAAGTAGCATCATTTACATACAAAATGAAGAAATGTTTACTCCTATCGTGAGACTAATTAATTATAGAGTTACTAATTCCACATGAGTGATTAGCTTATACTTTTTTGGAAATTTTGGATCAAATCGAAATAATAAGACTTATTTATTTTTAAGTGAGTCAAAATCACTGATCAAATAATCCAATAAATCCCTAAAGGAATTGAAACAAAATTTTGATTTCAATCTTTTGCTAATTTATTAACTTAAAATTTAACTAGACAAAAAAATTCACTTAAATTTAATTAAAACGATTATTAACTTAAATTTTAATTAAAACAATTATATTAAAAAAATTACTTAAATTTAATTAAAATGATATAAAAAAAAATTAACCTAAATTTTAATTAAAACAATTATTAAAAATTTCATTGAAATTTTCAAAGTGTAATAATTTAAACAACGAATATGTTTTATTAATAGTAACTAGGGGGTGGGGACCACGGGTCCCGTCACCCCCTACGGTCCTGCATGTGCAGGCCCGTAGGGGTTGAGGGGGCCACGTGGTCCCCTCCACTCCCCTGCGGCCACTTACAGTGACCGCAGGTAGTGGGGGGTACCGCTATCCCCGACAGTTTCAATACTGCTGCCCTGCATGCCTCCAAACGCTTCGAAGACCGTTCTGAACATTGGCATTTAACGCAGTATTTTATAATGATAATGCGACATTAATATTTATATGATAACATTTGAAATAATATTATATATATATATATATAGGGGGGGGTACCGCTATCCCCGACAGTTTCAATACCGCTGCCCTGCATGCCTCCAAACGCTTCGAAGACCGTTCTGAACATTGGCATTTAACGCAGTATTTTATAATGATAATGTGACATTAATATTTATATGATAACATTCAAAATAATATTTTATATATATATATATATATATATATATATGGTTTTATATCTCCTTACAAAAGAGATTTACTTATGAAAGTAAGAACAAAATAGATGATCAAATAATTGTGTGTTTTTTTTTCTTTTGATTGATTTCCACAGTAAACAGGAGTTTATCATTTACAGAGAGAGAGGGAGAGAGCTTTATCCAGCCATCACAGGGAGGGAGTTTATTTCTAGACTTCTCAGAGAATTTTGTTTATTTCCAGGATTCATTTCCAGTGTTCACAGGAGGATTTGTTCATCTGATATTCACAGTGAGGTCTTTGTTCAACTCACAGGGAGATTCAAAAATAATCACAGGGAGGGAATTTATAATAACCATAAAGGAAATATTCACAAAGATTAAAAATAATCAGAGAGATTTAAATAATTACAGAGAGAAATTTAGAATAATCGCAGTGAAATCTATCCTTATTTTCAACTAAATTTTCATAGAGAATTTATATAACCAGATAATGAAATCAAATGAGAATATCATAGAGGGAATAATCACATCGAAATCTCTTTAAAGGATGAGATTCAAATTTCTATTTGAAAACCAGAGAGGTGAATTTAGAGAAAGGAGATAAGATGGATCTAATCTAGTTCTTCAGCAAGAATCGATCTAATTCTTATCAAGAAATTTAAACAAATTGATCTAATTCCTATCAAGAATTTGAAACATATTGATCTAATTTCTTAAACAAATTGATCTAATTCGTATCAAGAATTTGAAACAAATTGATCTAATTTCTTAAACAAATTGATCTAATTCCTATCAAGAATTTGAAACAAATTGATCTAATTTCTTAAACAAATTGATCTAATTCCTATCAAGAATTTGAAACAAATTGATCTAATTTCTAATTTGCATCAAGAACAAGATGCATGATTCAAAATAAAATAAACTAAATAAGAAGAACCTGGATACTTGCAATTGATGTAGAATCCCCTACGAATCCTTCAATTGGCCTCCCTTGATATTCAAATTTGAAAGAAATCCTCCAAAACAATCTTAGCTTTTTTTTTTTTTTTTTTTCAAAAGAATGAAATATGAGTACAAAAGAAATTTACTTGAGAGAAGAATTTCTTTATGGAATATCCAACTGCCATTTTTGAAAACTTGCATATCATTTTATAAGAAACCATCCCTCTATTCCACTATCTATAATTTTAATTAAAAAATAAGATTCTTTCCCAATTTTGGTCTTCATGCAAAATTGATTAGACTTAGTGGGAGGAGTTACATGAAAGGTGGTGGAGAATCCTCTAGAAGCTTCTTATTCTTCCTACAACATGTGCCATAATTGGGTGAGGAAAATTAAATAAATAATTAAGAAAAATGTATATTTTCCATGTGTGTGTGTGAGTTTTATTATTTTTATCCTTTTATGATATTCATTCAATCATTTAAATAGTTTATCCAAAAATATAATAGAGTTTGTATTTTAAATCCAAAAGTGATAAAGGAGGGTTGTAACAAAATATTTCAATTAGTGATTTAGTTTCATCGTTTAATTTCATGTCCGACCTTCGAAGTCTACCACTAAAACTCCAACAATGGTTTAGTGGATCACTTTCAATTGTGTCTCTTCTTTCGGCCGCTCTGGACAAGGTTCTACGATGTCTATTTAAATAGCCATTTATATCACTTAACATTATTTTATTGACAACTATTTTGTTAACTATAGCAGTTGTTATAACTTGTCATGCCACATTCTTATCTTTAGATTGGCTTGTTTTTCCAATAGAATCGATGGCACTGGCAACAGTAGATACAACTTGCTTATATGATTCATCTTTCCTTTTTGGTATTGTATAAATTCATAAATTTTTCATGACTTTACACATTTTTAACATTTTCATTAACTGTAGCATTTATTGGCATTGAAATCCTAGCTTTTTATTATAGAAAAATTATTTATATAATCTGTTTGCATGTGTTCTGATTTATCTCCAAGAAACTAACCCATTAAGATTATCTAACACATTCCTATCAATAGTATACAAGTTACATTCATTTTCATTCAAAGAGGGTGGTGTATTATTTTCAATTATTAATTCTTTTCGTTTAGGTGTATTAAATTCATATCCAACTTCCTTTAAATCATCAATTTGATTTGCATCATACTCTTGGGGATTTAAAAACATACCAGGATTCACATCCACATGAAGATTTTCATCATCAGTCAAAGTTTCATCTAAAGATGCACTCGTATTTGGTTCTCCATCACTTGTGTCCATCATGGTCTCTTCAAAGGTTTCATCTACAACAGGCATTGAACTCGATGCTTTAGTATTCTTCAATTGTCATAGTTGTTCAATTTACTCTTTCTCTCTTTGTGCCTGAATTTACTCTGATTTCATTGTCTTCCTTTGTTTCTTTCGACATTGCTTTGAACCCATCTTTACAAAGTCCTCTTGAATAAAAAATTGATTTCTTTTCAACAAAAGATTAAATTTCTTGCCTTCTCGTGAATTTTGAGTAAATGGTTGTAAAAAATTGAGCCAAATTGTGTAAATAGTCTATGTCAGTACAGATCCCAAGAGATTGTCAATAATTTTCAGTCCTTTTTTTGATGGTAACGACTATTTTTACAACAGGCCCCCATTTTCAAAACGGGGGCCCGTTATTAAAAATAACGGTAAAAAAATAAAACGGGCCCCCGTTTTGTGAAAGTTGATCCTACAGCCTGCCTTCTGCATTGGTTGTAGGTTTGGGATAGGCATGGAATGCCTAGACCTTACACTTGGACCTACAAATCCAAACTTGGATCAATGAAAGAACAAATATGAACTTCTACAATATTTTACATGCCTGTTATTAGACAATTTTTTCACGAAATTCAAAACCCATTTCACATTATAATGTGTAAATTCTGAGCATGTAATTTTTTAAATTTTTTTATTATTTTCTCCCATTTTCATTTAATTTATACTGAATCTGGTCCATAAACTTGAAATATCAACTAATTTTGTTTATTTAATAATTTTTTTGTTTTAATGTTTTTTGAAAAAAAATCATGTCATCAATCTAAACACCAATATTTTTTATTTAGAAAAACAATTTCAAAAAATAATAAGTTTAGGTCAAATTATGTGGGCCGCACACGTCAAGTTTTTAAAACGATAGTTAAGGTCAATAAAAAATTAATAAAAAATTAAATATTCAAAAAACAATACAAAGAAATATGCTCATCAATCTTGATTGTGTTACAAATCATCTCCCAAGATGGTTTGAAAAAAACCTTATTTTTGTCAAGAAGTGTGGGTTGTTCATGTGCATGGTATGGTCCAGAAACGAGCATTTTTAAAAAATGGTTTTTAGAAATACATTTTGAATGTCAATTTATATTATGTGGTATTAAAATAAATTACATATTTGGAATGTAGACTCAAAGGGATATATTTTTTATTCCTGACTTTTTTAAAGATTCAATCTCTAAGTGCTTCAAATTTTCAGCTCAAATGTGGCAAAATCTGAAAATTAGGGAAAACACTTCCACTTTTTGGCCAAAAAGTTGACTCAGCTTCTTGCACTGACCCTTATATGGTTCAAAAGTTAAGTAAAAAAATTTTTATTTAAAATAAAATAGCTCCATATTGATATCATAATATATTACATTTATATGTATACACATTAACAAATTAATTAAGTAATTCATCAGATCATTTTCTCAAGTCTCTAAAGATTGTCAATATCATTTTGTTGAGTTCAAATAATAATAGATAACTCTTTATCTTAGAATTGACTTTTTAATATGTAGGAATATTTATTCATATTTGATACTTTGTATGTAATTAATTATCTTTTAAATCATTTGTTAGATTTTATTAGATGTGCATTTCTATAACTATCCTTGTTAATATATATAATATTAATTTTTTAATTAAAATAATATAAAATAATTTTCAAAGAATAAATATATAAATAATACATTTATTTATTTATTTTTCATGGAGGTCAAGACCTGCGAGCACGACAACCCGTGAGCTACCAGCCTAGCGAGGGCCACTAATACATTTATAACAATATTATCATTCATAATTATTTTCTTAACTCTCCAAAGAATATATGAATAGAATATGGATATCATTTGGTTGAAATCAAAGAATAATAAATAACATTTTATCTTAGAGTTGACATTTATAAATGTAGCAATATTTATTCTTATGTGAAATGTGATTATTATTCAATTGTCTTTTGAATCATTTTTTTTGATAAAGATAAACGGATTTCACATGGACCTGAAACCAAAAGTTTTACATAAATCAGCCATCAACCAAACATACATGAACCAACATCAAAATAGGGGAGCACCCCCGAACAGTCACAAAAGCAAAAGAGATGCAGACAAACAAGACAAAACAAAATAAAAACCCTCAATTAAGAGAGTGCACCAAATCCTTGTTCTTTTGGATGGAAATCTTGTTGATTTCCTCCAGCTCCTCCATAATGAATCTGGAGGTACCCTTGTGGCTACTCGTGCTTATGGTTGTGAAACTAGGACTAGTTGTTTTGTTGTCTCCAGAAGCCATATCTTCCCCTCCAAGATCTTTCACCGGTTCATTGTGGTGGGATCTATAATCAACAACCATGGCTCTTTCGTATCATTTGTTAGTCTTGATTAGATGTGCATTTTCCTCACTATCTTTTTCAATATATATAATATTAATTTTTTATTTAAAATAATATATAACACTTATTCTTAAAGAATAGATGTATGAATAATATATTTATAATAATATTTTCAATCATAAACTTGTTTATTCGACTTTCCTAATAGTATATGAATAGAATATGTATATCATTTTCTTGAGTTCAAAGCATAATAAATAACTCTTTATCTTAGAGTTGACATTTTTAAATTTACAATCTTTATTCATATGTGAAATTTTGTTAGTAGTCAATTACCTTTTAAATCATTTGTTATATTTGATTAGATGTGCATTTCCATGACTATATATAATACTAATTTTTAATTAAAATAATATAAATAATATATTTATAATAATTTTATATTTTTTTTCAATAAAAGTGGATTATTCCACTAAACTTTTTAATTAATATTTTTTATTTTTTACACAAGATTCAAAGAGCATACTAGAGGAAAGAACCTTGGGAAGAAAACCTCTGGTCACACTTCATAAAATAAACCTATAGTATCTAACAGATCAGTTTATACACCCCATCCAAAACCACATACAAAATGCGGTCACAACACATATAATATCAGTTTTACATAGAGCCCATATAATTTTCAAATGTAGACTCCATAGCTGCTATCAATGGAAGAACACAAAATTTTCCAAAGCCCTCTGCCAAATCCCATGAGCCAAAAACCTTCCTCCCAAAAAAGAAAGTATCAAAAAACCTTTGGAAAAACACTATTGTATCAAATACCTTGATCTCAAACTCTGCTCCAGACAACGAACATGAATACTTGAAATGAAAGGGGAAAGCGAGAATAATTATCATCATAAAATTTTACATCAACATTACTCAAAAAAATCACATAACTATTGCTGTGAACCTTCCCATACCCTAGAAGGAATTTCCTCAAAACCCACCTCTCGCTGATTAGCATTGCTATCAATGGCTAAATTTGCCAAATAATCTGCAATCTTATTAACTTCTCTGTAACAATGGGATAATAAGAAAGATTCAAACAATTATAATTTTTGTAAAATGAGATCAAGTATATATTGCAAATTCCAACAATTCGATTTATTTTTCATAACACATTGAATAATCACCATAGAATCACCTTCAATTATTAAGTCCTTAATTCCCAAAGAGATTGCCATATACAATCCAAAAGAAAAAGCATGAAATTCCACATAATTATTAGTTTTAAAACCAATAGCATGACACTTAGCTCGAAAAACATTTGCATTGTGATAATAAATTACCATGCCTACCCCAGCCGGCCCAGGGTTACCACGAGAAGCCCCATCAAAATTTAGTTTAAAGTGCCCCTGTGGAGGAGGTTTCCATCTAGCAGAGCATCTCTTACCTATTGCATCATTCTTTTTAAAAATTGAACCACGAGAGGGTAAAAGCGACAACATCTTCCAAACTCTAGCAACTTTACTATCCCAGTGCGAAAAAGAAGTAATATTGTCGAAATTCTTATAAATAAACGAGAAAGCAACCTCAAAGATTGAAGACTCAATTTTTAATAGAACCTCAGACACATGAGAACTTGTTTTTTTAAATATCCTATTGTTTCGCTCTAGCCAAATATTCCAAATCACAATAGATGGAGATATGATCCAAAGGCATGTATAAAAAGATGAGGCAAACATAAAGAGCCAAGATCTAAAATGGGAAATGAGATCCTTACCAATAACAAAGGATATATTTAACTTCTCAAACAACCATTGCCAACATTCATAAGCATAATCACAATGTAGGAACATGTGTGAAGGAGATTCCAAATTTTTGTTACAAAGGACACAAGGGAAAACAACAGTAATACCAAGCATGTCTAGTCTCATAGCTGTAAGGTCTCTGTCCTAAACTGCCAACCAAGCAAAGGCTCTAGCTTTAGGAAGACAAGGCGAATGCCAAAACAACTTATAAGGCCAGGATGATAAATCTTTAGCAACCATAAGAGAGTTGTAACCATCTTTAACAGTGTAGTTACCAGAAATATTCTTTGTCCAAATAAGTTCACCCTTAGAATCAGAAAGAAATACAATTCTATCCCCCAAAATCTTCTCAAAATCTAATTTCATACTTTGATCAACATCTAAGAAATCAATCGACTTCCATCTAGCTAGCTTAAGGGGTCCACTAGTCACAATTTCAAAATAATCCGCTACAAAAACACCCCAAAGGGAGGAAAGAATAGTGATCAGAGGAGACCAATCCCTAATATTCACCAAAGGTGTGTGTCCATTCCATATTTATAATAATATTATTATCATTCATAAAATTGTTTTCTCAACTCCCCAAATAATATATGAATAGTATATAGATATCATTTAGCTGACATCAAAGAATAATAAATATAATTGCCATTTTTAAATTTAGGAATATTTATTCTTATGCCAAATTTTGTTACTAATCAGATATCTTTTCTATCATTTGTTAGACTTAATTAGATGTGCATTTTCTTCACTATCTTTTCCAATAAATATAATATTTATTTTGTATTTAAAAAAATATAAGACACTCTTTCTTAAAAAATAAATATATATAATATATTTATAATATTATCATTCATAAATTTGGTTTTTCAACTCTCCAAAGAATATATGAATAAAATATGAATATCATTTTGTTTACATTCAAAGAATAATAAATAACTCTTTATCTTAAAATTGACTTTTTTAAATATAGAAATATTTATTCTGAGTATAATTAATTACCTCATTAAGATAACCAGTAATGATGGTTTATGTTTAATATAATTTTAATGCCCCCCATTAGAGGAGATCCAAAGACAACACTTTTGTCATACCTATGCAGCCCTGTCCCCAAGAGCAACGCCACACTCCGATGAGAAAGCAATTTTATTTTAGATATAGAAATTAGAATTATCTATGCATAAATAGTCACAATTTATACAACATATGCTAAGTAGATGGTAGCTACTCGTGCATGTAAGGAAGTAGTGGTTATAGAGGTTGTGATTTATTATTTGGATTGAAACAAAAAATTGTATGCAATGAACATGATACTTACGATATAATATATTTGACCAATAACCTTATTTATTATGTTTGATGAAAGTATATTAGAGTACAATATATATTTTGAAGAGAAATACATTAAAGAAAATGGGTAATACCTTCATGCATATAACAATATTCTTGATTTATTTGACAAAGATATTAAATATATTAAGAAATTTTATTGGCATATAAAATAGTAATGAGCATAATTGCTTTAAACAATTGATAGTTTAGAATTATAGATATTTATATAAAGTATTTAGCAAGAGAGAGGATGTTAGTAATTTTTTGTATACTTGTATGTTCTATAGTTATGAGAAACTTCAACATAGTTTACATTGTATGTTATATAATTTTTGGGTTTTTTTTCACTTGCTCAACTACCGGTTGCATAACAATATTATTACTGATTACAATTGATATCAATGACAATAGAATAGCTCATCAATGCAATCTTCAATTAAATTCCAACAATCTCCCCTTTTGGCATTGATGGCAATACAAATATCAATACCCTTGATTGTGATGATTGAGAGTAATGCACATACACAGGTATAGGAATCGTGGTTTACATTTTACCATTTACTCTCCTTCAAATCTCCATGTCTTTAACTAGTAACTCACTACAGTTCTTCTCTCAGTTCTTCTCCCTCATAATCATATAGGTCTTCTCCCCCTTTGACAACAATGCCAAAGTGAAAGTAAAACATGCAATGTTGTACTTCATTGTTCTGCATCAAGTTGCTCCCCATGTGGAGTAGCTCCACTCTAGATCAATCCTTCTTCAAGATTCTTTAGTTAGTACTAGGACTAATGTCTTCCACATCTGTTCAACGGACCTCATGTAGGAGCACAACCCCTAGCTGACTTCTAAGGTACTCAAAAGTAGCCTTAGGTAGAGGTTTAGTAAATATATCTGCCAGCTGTTCCTTAGTGGATACATGCTCCAGTATCACATCTTTACTCTACACTTTCTCTCTCAAGAAATGATATTTCAACTCAATATGTTTGGTTCTAGCATGCAACACCTAGTTCTTTGAAATATTTATTGCACTGATGTTATTACAAAAAAATGTGACTAGTTCTGTGATCTTCAACTTAAAACCTTCCAAAATGTGTTTCATCCAGATTGCTTGGGTACAATTCATATACGTTGCAACATATTTAGCTTTAGCAGTTGACTGTGATGTACAAATTTGCTTATTTGCTTCTTGCTGCTCCAAGATACAAGTCTTCCTCCAAGAAAGAATGCACCTCCAGTTGTACTCTTTATGTCATCAACGTTTCCTGTCCAATCTGCATCTGTATAAACTTTCAAATCAAAGTTACCTGCATATGGATACAATAATCTATAATCAATAGTACCTTTCAAATATCTAAATATCCTTTTATTTGAAATTATGTGTGTCTCCTTTGGGTTCTTCTGAAATCTGGCAACTAATCCAACTGCATCAGTAATATACAATCTGCTATGAACAACATAATGCAGTTTTCCTATCATTGACCTATACTCTTTTTCATCAACGGATGTGGCATCATCCTCCTTAGACAATTTACAACCTATAACCATTGGTGTCCCAACTAGTTTATAGTCTCCCATTCCAAATGTCCTCAATACCTCTTTTACATATTTGGACTGTGTGATAAAAATACCACTCTTCATCTGTTGAATTTGCAAACCTATGAATAATTTTATCTCTCCTACCAGAGAAATTTCAAATTCACTTTTCATCCCATTTGCAAAGTCATCACTCATGTCATCATTGCCTCCAAAAATGATATCATCCACAAACACTTTACTAACCAACATCTTATCTCCTTCAGTCTTGAGATATATATTGTTGTCCTCACTAGTTCTCTGAAAACCTATCTTCACCAAATGTGAATGCAGTATTTCATACTATGTTATTGGTGCTTGCTTTAGTCCATATAATGCCTTGTGCAGTTTTCACACCATATCCTCTGAATAAATCAAAGCATAAACATCTGGTTGTTCAATGTAGACTCCCTCTTCTAGTATTCCATTTAGAAATGTTGAATTCATATCCATCTGATATACTTTGAATATCCTATATGCTGCAAATACAAGTAGAGTCCTAACACCTTCCAATCTTGCAACTAGTACAAATGTCTCACCATAGTCTTCTCCTTCTTCCCGAGCATAACCTTTGCATACTAGTCTAGCATTGTTTCTAACTACTACTCCATCTTCACTTAGTTTATTCTTGAAAACCCACTTAGTACTTATTACATTTTTGTTCACTGATGTGGGTACTAGGGTCCATGTCTTGTTCTTCTCAATCTGGTCATGCTCTTCTTCCGTAGCTTTGACCTAGTGCTCATCTCCGAAAGCATCCTTTGTTGTTTTGGGCTCAATAATGGATATCATACAAGAATTCTCTCTAATTTTTATTCTGCTCAACACTCCAACATCTTTATCACCAATAATCTGATTAGAATCATGATTGATTCTTACATACCTTGGAATAACATGAGCAGGATCATCAGATTCTTCTTCCTCACTATCTTCATCTTCTGCAGAACCTACCTGTTTCAGTTGAACTCATACTGCAACATTCATCTCACCAACTTTTGGCTTCACTGGTTCTGGTGCCAAAATCAAAATGTAAGGTTCATCTTCCTTCTCTTCACTGGTCTCTCCCGAATCTTTAGAACACTCTTCCACTCGGACATTAGCACTTTCAACAATTTTTATGTCTGGTTGTTGTAACATTTGTAGGCTTTGCTCTTGGTGGAGAACCCAAGAAATATGCCTTCATCACACTTAGCATCAAACTTACCAACATAGTCAGCTTTCTTGATAAAATATTTACTGCCAAAAAACTTAAAGTAACTAACATTAGGTGATCTACCATACTAGTATTCATAAGGAGTTTTATCCTTACCTCTTTTAACCAATACCTAGTTCATAGTGTAGACTATTATGCTGACAGCTTCTATCCAGAAAGTATTAGCAAAGCCACCTTGTATTAGCATAGTTCTAGCAGCTTCAACAACTGACCGGTTGTTCCTCTCTGCAATACCATTCTGCTATGGTATCCCAGGTGTAGAAATTTGCCTCTTAATTCCATTGCTTTCATAGTATTGAGTGAATTCCTGAGAAATAAATTCACCACCTTGATTAGTTCTGAGACACTTTATCTTCTTTCCACTTTCCTTTTCAACTAGGGCTTTGAATGCCTTGAACTTGCTAAAGGCTTCCTTTTTGTCCTTCAAGAATGTGACCCACATCATTCTTGAGAAATCATCAGTGAAGATCATAAAATATTCATCACCTTGAATGCTTCTGGTCCCAATTGGTCCACGGAGATCTATATGAACCAAATATAGAAAATGTTCTGCTAAGAAGGATTTCCTCTTAAAAGTCGAGGATGCCATCTTTCCTACCTGACATTCCTTACATAGAGCATTCACCGATTTGTTCAACCAAGGAAAACCTCTTACCGATTTGGACTTACTGACTTTGACAATGTTATCAAAGTTTACATGACAAAATCTCCTATGCCAAAGCCAACTATCATCTACTTTAGCAATTAAACAGTTGTTGACTTTAGGATTTAGATGAAATAGATTACCTTTTGTCTTCTTTTCAGTTGCAATTAGTTCACCTTTGCTTCCATATATTTTTCACATTCTATTCTTGAACTCGAATAGATAGCCTTTGTCGGTGAGTTGAGCAAAACTCACAAGATTGTGTTTCAAGCCTTCAACCCAATACACATCATCTGCACTGCTCTTCCTATTAAGAGAAATGGTTCCTTTTCCTTTTACCATACATGGTGAGTCATTTCCAAATCTTACTGCACCTCCATCAAATTCCTTCAGAGTAATAAATTTACTTTGATCACTGGTCATGTGGTGTGAACAACCATTGTCAATAGTCCAATCATCAGAACTATCCATGTGAGAGACTACCGCCTTCTCATCAGATGTCTCCTCTTTAATGTCAACAAAGACAATATCCTCATTAGAACCATCTTCAGATTCCTCATCTGTGATTCCTCCATCAACAACAATGAGATAATCTATTTTGCCTTTATCTTTGTACTTCTTATACTTCTCTCATTTATGCTCATTGTCTCCATTTGGACAGTTAGTTGCAATGTGTCCAATCCTATTACATGCAAAACACTTCAAAGGTAATTTAACTTTGTACTTACCAGTACCTCTAGGTAACCTCTTGGCCAACAGTGCCTCAAGATCAACCAAATTGTCTTCATTTTAAACTTCTCTACTAGATCTAGATTCATGACTATGACTAGCTTCTCTTCTTTACCTTACTAGTGGATTAGAAACTAAAGCTCTAAATGCAGACTCTAATATCTGAATACTTCCATCATAACTATTTAGCTCAAAAGCAGTCAATTTGCCAATGATGGAGTCAAGAGTTACCTTAGTTTTACCAATAAAGTTTAGCTCCTGAATGGCCTCAACTTTGATAGTGTAGACTAGTAAAAGGGCTCTCAACACCTTGCTAACCACTATGGTATCCTCCACTTTAACACCAACACTTTTAATCTCATCGACTCTCTCCTTGATCCTCTGACCATACTGTTGAATATTCTCTCCTTTAGCCATCTACATGTCATCAAATTTACCTCTCAAACTGTCTTCTTTGGCAATCTTCACATACTCATCACCACTGTAAATATCTTCAAGTTTCTTCCACACATCATGAGCAGTCTCCAAACCATGGACATCAACATACTCTGCATTAGACATGGAACTAATAATGGCCTCCAATGCTTGGTTATTCTCTTGTAGTTCCTTCTTTTGATCATCAGACAAAATCACACTAGGTAAGGTATATTTGGTAACCACATGTTCCCAATATGGGCTTCCTAGTCTCTTAATATAGATTTTCATCCTATCACTCCAGAATCTATAGTTTTCTTTGTTGAAATTTGGACCTTCTTTCTTCATCATGTTCTCCTAGATCTTTACCTCAAGCTGTTAGGCTTGGACACTACAGGACCTGAAATGCTCTGATACCAATTGATGGTATGATGAATTAATAAGGATCTAGAGAACTACTACGAGGGGGGGTGAATCAGTAGATAGAAAACACACTAATTTGTCACCAAACTTAAAAACCAAATCATAAAACAATTCCTAAACTAACCACTTCAAACACTGAACAATAAACTATAACTGCACTTACAAGTTTACCGGTTAAATGATATAACAGAATAACAGATCTGAAACATCAAATCATTTTACCAAATAATGAAACCACTTTACTAACAATAGAAAAAGCACATTTCATATTACTGTCGATGAACTTAACACATCTAAGTGGCTTTATTAGTTAAGAAAATTAACCATATCAAGAACACAACCACAAAAACCATTCACCACTTGACAAAATGATTTTTGACATGGAAACTCAAATGGGAAAAACCATGGTGGGGATGAATACCCACAAGTATTCTGAACTCTTCTGAAGTTCTCCCTGTTAGGAGCCAATCCTGTTAAAGCTCTACAAAATGTCCTGTTAAGAACAAATCCTGTTAGGGACCACCCTGTTAAGGGATTGACTATAATGCCTTGTTAGAAGCAATACTCTGTTAGGAGTAACCTCGATAGAGGATTTGAAATCCAAGCTAATGGATCACCTGGTTAGAGGATTTAGATAGCACTAGGCTTGTTAAATCTTACCTGGTTAAGGGATTTAACTATTGTGATTGTTAGAGAACAACAGGGGTTTGCTGATTTTGTAAATAGTACTACTCTACTTGATTATATCCTTTTCGTGCTCCTATCTACCTTCGCACATACTGTAGATACTTCTTTTGGTTCGGCAATCAATCACACTAACACTTAACCAAAATTGCCAACACTACAACAAAACAACTCATCAACCTTATAATAAAAACAATAGGTCGATAACATATCACAAACCTAGGATCTCATAGAGATTACAAACACAAATCGGTTCAAACATGACCGTTTAATTTACATAGCAATCATTGCACATTTTTCAGGAGAACCTCGACCACTCCTTGATCACCACTCATCGATTCCTATAACTCATCACACGGTTTCCTCTTCATGCAATGTACTCGCTTATTCCCAAGATAGAATTGTTATCTCTACGCGCCAAAAACACTTTGAAACTCATCACATGAAACATGCATATGTGGCATAATCATTATCGATTATCATTTGATCATAAATCAATATAACTGATTCACAAAGCTCCATCGGTTAGGTTTTGGCATATCAACAGGCAGGGTTACCCGTTGATCTCACTGCTTCTAGAGTAATATCGGTTTCCTTCACTTGCTCAACTACCAGTTGCATAACAACATCATTACCAGTTACAATTGACATCAATGACAACACAATAGTTCATTAATGCAATCGTCAATCAAATTCCAACACTATATAGGCTAGAAAATATGATATATTATTCTCCTCCTTGTAGTAGTGTGACATTTGATAGCTTTGAAAGGAAGTCAATATTTCATAGAATTCTTAGAAGATATATTTCTAACCTCAATTGTTAATCTCTCTAAGACTTAGTACATTGAGTGTTGGTAGAGAGTCTCCTTCAATGGCTAGATGAGAGTTATTCTTTGTTTTTGCCAATTTGAGACCAAGGAATAAAGCCTAAGCTCTAGTTATGTTATCTGTTCATTTTTTATTTATTTTTGGATGGAATAGCTAAGATGGTCAGACCTATGTGTGATCTAAAAATACATCCCAACCCTGAGGGGCCAAGATTACCTCTTATAGAGTTGTCAAAAATTTATTTGAAAAAACTATATTGGGGAGGTTTCCATTTTATAGATTTTCTATCCACATTGTATGGAAGGTTGAACAAAAGGCTTTCCTTGAAATGGAAGGATATCTACTTCCATTCATTTAAGTGATATGAGTCATAGGATGTGAATAAAGAAGTGAAAGATTTAACATTCATAGAGATAGAAGCCTTAGTCCCTTTAATCACCTTTTATACTAATTAATTTTGATACATAAAAATACTTTTGTTTCTTTACCATCAAAGGTTTCAGATGAGTATTATAGGGGAAACTTTCCATATGCATCCAAAAAAACCATCTTCATGAGGAAAAGGCAAAGAATTTAGAAGTTTTGAGAGTGAGTTTTGTAAATGAGTTGTCCATTTCAATTTGTTAATTAACCAAACCCAACAAATTTGAGTGAAATCACATTATAGAAGGAGATGGTCTTAGGTATCAGGTGAGAGTTACACAACACACATTTAAAGCTATCAAAGATGCCTAGTCTTGCAAGTCGATCATTGGTAAGGATTAATTGGTTAATGGAAATCCATGTAAATGCACTCACTTTGGGTAAGACCACTTGATTCTAATAAAAGAGAAATGCTTGAGAAGATTGTGAAGGTCTTGGCAATTCAGGTATTCATAACCTTTTCTTACACAATAAGAGCCTGAGGGAGAAGCTACCCATATCAAAAAATCTTTTTTTGAAGAAGGGTACAAATCTCTATGTTGAAGTAGCTATGTGAGAAGATATTTTTGGTCCTGTAAAAAATGGAGGTTAGAAAAATATTTCCATTTGTCATGGGTAACATTATTCTCTTGATACCAAGTCATATAATCTCTAACTTTAACTCCCCAATGGATTTGAAGGATATATTTTGATTGTGAGAGAGTTTGGTTATTAGCAAGAGGGTTTTAACCAAGACAAGAATTATCCTAGAATAATGTCTTATTGCCATCATGAATAACCCAAGTTAGATGTGGAAGGGTCACTTCTTTGCACTTCATCATGAAGTTCCACATTTTTTATCCTTGAGGAGGATCCACTACTAAGAAAATTCTTTTAGGATCATTTGGGTCTAGGTAATTTGTGTCAATGAATTTAGCTCACTTTGAAGATGGCATATAGTATAAGTTTCAAACTAATTTGGCCCCTAAAACCATATTTCTAGATTCTAAATTATGAATTCCTGAAGTCACTAAAGATTTGGATTTGTAAAGGTTCTCCCATGAAATGAGTGGAATTTGTTTCTTGTTATCCATGTTCCCTTTCCATTAAAAATTCCTCATTTTTTACTCTGAATTTGATAGAATACTCTTGGGTATTGGTACAAAGATATTAAGTAATTCAAGATAGTTGAAAGAATTGAGTTAATGAGAATAATTCTAGCAGCAAATGATAGCCATTTACTCTCCCAGGATCAAATTTTTCTTTGAATTGAAGACGAGATTGTAGAATAATAGGAAGATTTATTGTTGGCATTATGTGAACCGGTATATGAACCGGTATGAGGATATAATGACATTGTATGTTGTCATTGATGTCAATATGCTGGAAAGGAGAGAACAGACATATGTGAGAACCGGTATAACATTGTGAACCGACATTTGTGCCAAAGTGAGGCAGTGTGTTTGTTTAGATGAACCGGCATATGATTATGGGAACCAACACATGGATGCGGTGTATGACTACTGGTTGGTGGTCTCAACTTCAGGGTTTTCGGTTGGAGTGCTTCAAGTTTGTGTGACTCAATCAGTGACACTATGTGATGAGTTAGCATTGTAAAGAAGAACAGATAATGTTGCCATGTAAGCCTGTGTGCATGGAGGATCTTGCATGAGGAAGATTGCTCCTATCCACCTTGGGAATGTGCAAAGTTTGTAAAATGGTGATAACGCGTGATGGGTTTTTAGCCGCCAAGAAATCGGTGGAAATGGACGATGGAGAATGTCTTGAGATTGGATCAAGACTGTTGCATTTAATGTAGTGCTCTCAACGGTCAGGATTGAACCGTTTGAATTCCTTGACCTAACAGGTTCAGGGTTTAGGGTTTATGCTACTGACCTATCTATTGTCCTATAAGGTCAATGTTGTGACTCTTTCAGAGTTTGTTGGCAAAAGTTGTGTCTGTGTATCTAAGAGAAGAGATACGTGATTCTTGCCAGACCAAGAAGAGAGAAGTGATAACTATAGAGTGTAAGTGCAGATGGTGAAGAGGAGCTTAAGTGGATCTGCATTGGCATAGAGTGTTGTTATCAGGTCATTTATATACCTGTTGATCTTTAACCACTTCAATAGTTCTGAAATCCCCTAACAGGGTAGTCTTAACCGGCTTGCTGTGAAATCCCCTAACAGGGTAGTCTTAACCGGCTTGCTGTGAAATCCCCTAACAGGGTAGCCTTAACCGGCCTGTTGTAAATCTCTTAATAGGGTAACTCAAAGTTACTGAGATCTAGAGAGCTAGAAAGCTCTGGGAATCCTTTAGCTATTGAGTTCTTGAAATCCTCTAAGAAGGTGCTCTTAACGGAGTTTAACCCTTAACCAGGTATTGTAGCTATCCCTTAACCAGGTGATCCCTAACAGGATCGGTTCCTAACAGAACCTGTTGTATCTGTCTTTAACCGGACAAGGCTTCTAACAGAGCGGACTTCAAAAGAGTTCAAAAAGTTTGTGGGTATTCATCCCCACCATGGTTTTTCCCAGTTGGGTTTCCACGTGAAAAATATGTGTGTCAAGTGTGATGAATTCTTTATGTGATGCTATGATTTGTTTTCGGTTAAGTGGTGATGCATGCTGATCTTGCAGTACTATGTACATTTGTGATGGTAGATTATTTGCTCATGCCTTAAGGTGAAGTGGAAATAAAGTGTTAGTTTTATGAGAAGATAAGAGTCAACTAGTCTATGCTTATCTCAGACATTCTCAGTTTGTTGGTTGAACTCTGTTGAAGAACTGGTGTCACTATTTGTCTGTCTGTGCACAGTGTCTGCTGACAAACCGGTTTAAGTTTATGTTTTTGTTTGTACTGATTCACCCCCCCCCCCTCTTAGTACCGGTTTGGTACTAGTTGCTCATCATTAAGTTATCAATTGGTATCAGAGATAACCTCCAGGTCCTCTATGTTGTAAGCTTAACCGCTTGAGGAAAAGATCCTACTGAAATGATGAAGAGGGAAGGTCCAAAGTTCAACAGAGATAATTTCCATATATGGAAAGATAGAATGAAGATATACATCAAAAGCATGGGTGCTCAACACTGGAGCTATGTTGAGAATGCTTATGTTGCCCCTACCGGTACCCTTACCGATGACCAAAAGAGAGAAATGCAGGAGAATGGGCAAGTCATAGAAGCCCTAATTAGTAGCTTATCTAACATTGAGTTTATTGATGTCCAAGATAAAGGAAATCCCAAAGAAGTATGGGAAGCTCTTGAAAATATTTATGGCGGTGATGAGCATGTAAAACGAGGGAAGGAAGAAAGCCTTAGAGGAAAGTTTGAAGACATGCAAATGGTTGAAGGTGAGACCATTCAACAGTATGGAACAAGAATCAAAACTGTTGTCGGAGATATCAAGAGTGCAGGTGGTACCATGGATGATGCCACTATGGTAAGCAAAGCTCTGAGAACCTTATTACCGATCTATGCAATAAGTTTTGCAGCTATTCAGGAGTTGAGATCAATAGACAAGAATAAGGTATATCTAGACTCCATCATTGCAAAACTGACTGCCTATGAGCTAAATAGTTTTGATGGCAGTGTTCAAAAGACTGAATCAACTTTTAAATCTTCTGCTGCACCATCCAGAAAAGGATAAAGAAGCAAGTACCAATGATGGAACAAGATAGGGCAGAGTAATGGATGATGAGGAATTTCTAATGGAATTTGAGGCTCTTCTTGCCAGGAAACTTCCAAAAAGAACCGGTAAATACAGAGGTAAGCTTCCTCTGAAATGTTTTTCTTGCAACCGGATAGGACATATGCTGTAAACTGTCCTAATGGTGATAACAAGGACAAACCGGAAAGGTTCAAGAAATTCAAAGGAGGAAACTGGAGAAACTGTCTTGTGGTAGTTGACGAAGGTGTCATAGATGAGGAATCAAAGTAAGAAGAAAATGAAGACATTGTGTTTGTTGTTGTCAAGGAAGATACATCAGACAAGAAAGCTCTAGTCCCCAGGTTTGAAAATTCCAATGAGTGGATCATTGATAGTGGTTGTTCTCACCATATGACTGGTGACCGGAGCAAGTTTCTATCCTTGGAAGAGTATGATGGAGGTGTGGTTCGCTTTGGCAATGATGCACCATGCATGGTCAAAGGCAGAGGGTCCATCTCTCTGAATGGAAAGAGGAGTGCTGACAATGTGTACTGGGTTGATGGTCTCAAACACAACCTTCTGAGTGTTGCCTAGCTGAATGATAGTGGACTCACTCTGTAATTCAAGAATGGAGTGTGCAGAATCAAAGGAAAGGACGATGACATTGTGGCCACCAGCATGTAGACCAAAGGTAACCTATTTTAGCTGAATGCAAATGTAAGTACATGTCTTATGGCTAAATTTGATGATAGTTGGATATGGCATAGGAGACTCTGCCATGTAAACTTTGACAACATTATGAGGGCTAGTAAGATCAAGGTAGTTAGAGGGTTGCCGGTGCTAAGCAAACCAGATAATACCTTGTGCAAAGAGTGTCAATTGGGGAAAATGTCTTCCTCAACCTTTAACGGTAAAACTTTCACTGCTAACAATTTGCTTGATCTTGTGCATACTGACTTGTGTGGTCCTATGAAGACTAGAAGTTTGCAAGGTGACAGGTACTTCATGATTCTCACTGATGACTGCTCAAGAATGATGTGGGTCACATTCTTGTAAGATAAGTCTAAAGCCTTTGGAAAATCAAAGCTTTCAGAGCATTAGTAGAGAAGGAAAGTAGCAAAATGATCAAGTGTCTGAGAACTGATCAAGAAGGAGAATTCACTTCTGGTGAATTCAACAAGTATTGTGAAGAACATGGTATCAAGAGGCAATTGTCTGCCCCTTGGACTCCACAGCAAAATGGCCTAGCAGAGAGGAATAACCAGACTGTGGTCGAAGCAGCTAGAACCATGTTGATTCAAGGAAAGGTAGCTCACACCTTTTGGAGAGAAGCGGTGAGCACTGCAGTCTACACAATGAACCGGGTACTCATCAAGAAAGGTAAGGATAAAACTCCTTATGAGTATTGGACCGGTAAGACACTAGTAGTTAGCTATTTCAGAGTGTTTGGTAGGAAATGTTACATCAAGAGGAGTGAACACCAGAGCAAATTTGATGCTAAATGTGATGAGGGAATATTCCTAGGATATTCCACCAAGAGCAAAGCTCTCAAGTGTTTCAATAATAGGACTCAGAGAATTATGGAAAGTACCAATGTAAGATTTGATGAAACCTCTAAGAAAACTGAGGAAACTAGCAGTGAGCAAGTGGCAAATGAACCGGTTGTAACCTTCTAGGAACCGGTTGTCAGTCAACCAAGTATTAGTAACAATGTTCCTACATCGGCAGATGTAGATGCTGATACTAATGGAGATGGCGATGAAGAAGAAAAGCAAGAGGAATCTGTTAAGACCATTCCTCGGTATGTCAAGCTGAATCATGATCCTAAGTAGATCATAGGAGATAAGGATGCTAGAATCCTTACAAGAAGAAAGGTCAGAGAAAGCTCGTGTTTGATCTCTGAATTTGAGCCTAAGTCATTCAAAGAGGCACATAGAGATGAAAATTGGATCAAAGCAATGGAAGAGGAACTTGACCAGATAGAGAAGAATGGTACATGGTCCTTGGTACCCAGACCGGAGCATAAAAATGTCATTGGTACCAAATGGGTTTTCAGAAACAAGCTGAATGAGGATGGCACAGTGATTAGGAATAAAGCCAAATTGGTATGCAAAGGATATGCTCAAGAAGAAGGAGAAGATTATGGAGAAACTTTTTCACCAATAGCACGGTTGGAAGGAGTTCTCATGCTTCTTGCATATGCAGCTTTTAAAGGATTCAAAGTATACCAAATGGATGTAAAATCTGTATTCCTAAATGGTGTTCTTGAAGAGGAAGTGTACACAGAGCAACCAGATGGATTTGCCCTATCTGAAGATAGTGACATGGTGTGCAGGCTACATAAAGCCTTATATGGTCTAAAGCAGGCGCCTAGAGCATGGTATGAACGTCTACGCTCCCATCTTGTGAAGATTGGATTTGAGAGAACAAGTGAAGATAGCAATATCTACTTGAAGTCTGAAGGAGATCAGATCCTGATCTGTGAGGTTTTTGTTGATGACGTTATCTTTGGTGGAGATGACAAGATGAGTCATGAGTTTGCTGATGAGATGAAGAAAGAGTTTGAGATGTCACTCATAGGAGAGATCAAGTTCTTCATTGGACTGCAGATCCAGTAGATGAAAGATGGAATCTTTATTACTCAGTCCAAGTATGTCAAAGAGGTTTTGAAGACCTTTGGCATGTAAGATAGAAAACCAGTTGGGACACCAATGGTGACCAGTTGTAAACTATCTAAAGAGGATAACTTAGCATTGGTTGATGAGAAGGAATATCGATCAATGATTGGTAAGTTGCATTATGTAGTGCATAGCAGACCGGATATTGCACATGCAATTGGCATTACTGCAAGGTTCCAAAAAAGTCCAAGAGAATCCTACTTGATTGCAATCAAGCGGATTATTAGGTATCTGAAGGGAACAGTTGACTATGGATTGTGGTATCCATATAGCAAGGACTTCAACTTGAAAGTATTCACAGATGCTGATTGGGCTGGTAATGTAGATGACCAGAAGAGCACAACTGATGGTGCATTCTTTCTTGGTGGTAGACTGGTCTCATGGATGAGTAAAAGCAGAGTTGTATCTCTCAGTCTATAGCAGAAGCAGAGTATGTTGCAGCCTTCATGAACTGCACTCAGACAATCTGGATGAAGCATGTACTAAATGGCTTCAAAGTTCCTATATCTGAATCGGTAAGCATATTCTGTGACAACACAAGTGCTATCAATATTTCAAAGAATCCGGTTTTACATTTTAGAACCAAGCACTTTGAACTTAAGTATCATTTCTTGAGGGAAAAGGTTAAGAACAAAGAGATTGCACTGGAACATGTTTCCAGCAAGGACCAATTAGCAGACATATTCACCAAACCTCTCCCAAAGGCAACATTTACCCACTTGAGAGGTGAATTAGGGGTGCTACCCCTTCAGGAGGTGAACTAAAGGTATGTGCTCCACATCAGTCAGGTATTGCATGGTCAAATCTTTTTAGGATTGATGTGTTGAAGGATGCTACTCCTCAGGGGGAGCAACATAATGGAACAGGGTAACTTGTGCCTCCACTTTGGCATTGTTGTCAAAGGGGGAGAAGATATGAAGTAGAGAAGATATCTGCAGAAATTTGGGGAGAAGATGTGAAGCGGACATATATCTGTGAGTATTGCCATCAATGCCAAAGGGGGAGATTGTTGGCATTATGTGAACCGGTATATGAACTGGTATGAGGATATAATGACATTGTATGTTGTCATTGATGTCAATATGCTGGAAAGGAGAGAACCGGCATATGTGAGAACTGGTATAACACTGTGAACCGACATTTGTGCCAAAGTGAGGCAGTGTTTTTGTTTAGACGAACTGGCATATGATTATGGGAACCGGCACATGGATGCAGTGTATGACTACCGGTCGGTGGTCTCAACTTTAGGGTTTTCGATTGGAGTGCTTCAAGTTTACGTGGCCCAACCAGTGACACTGTGTGATGAGTTAGCATTGTAAAGAAGAACAGATCATGTTGCCACATAAGCCTATGTGCATGGAGGATCTTGCATGAGGAAGATTGCTCCTATCCACCTCAGGAATGTGTGAAGTCTGTAAAATAGTGATAATGCGTGATGGGTTATCAGCCGCCACGAAATCAGTGGAAATGGACGATGGAGAATGTCTTGAGATTGGATCAAGACTGTTGCATTTAATGTAGTGTTCTCAACGGTCAGGATTGAACCATTTGAATTCCTTGACTTAACAGGTTTAGGGTTTAGGGTTTACGCTACCAACCTGTCTGTTGTCCTATAAGGTTGATGTTGTGACTCTTTCAGAGTTTGTTGGCAAAATTTGTGTGTGTGTATCTAAGAGAAGAGATACATGATTCTTGCCAGACCAAGAAGAGAGAAGTGATATCTATAGATTGTAAGTGCAGATGGTGAAGAGGAGCTTAAGTGGATCTGCATTGGCATAGAGTGTTGTTATCAGGTCATTTATATACCTTTTGACGTTTAACCACTTCAATAGTTGTGAAATCCCCTAACAGGGTAGCCTTAACCAGCCTGTTGTAAATCCCTTAATAGGGTAACTCAAAGTTACTGAGATCTGGAGAGCTAGAGAGCTCTGGGAATCCTTTAGCTATTGAGTTCTTGAAATCCTCTAACAAGGTGCTCTTAACAGAGTTTAACCCTTAACTGGGTATTGTAGCTATCCCTTAACCAGGTGATCCCTAACAGGATCGGTTCCTAATAGAACCTGTTGTATCTGTCTTTAACCGGACAAGGCTTCTAATAGAGCAGACTTCAAAAGAGTTCAAAAAGCTTGTGGGTATTCATCCCCACCATTGTTTTTCCCAGTTGGATTTCCACGTGAAAAATATGTGTGTCAAGTGTGATGAATTCTTTATGTGATGCTATGATTTGTTTTTGGTTAAGCGGTGATGCATGTTGATCTTGCAGTAATATGTACATTTGTGATGGTAGATTATTTTCTCATGCCTTAAGGTGAAGTGGAAATAAAGTGTTAGTTTTTATGAGAAGATAAGAGTCAACTAGTCTATGCTTATCTCAGACATTCTGGGTTTGCCGGTTGAACTCTGTTGAAGAATCGGTGTCACTATTTGTCTGTCTATGCACAGTGTCTACTGACAAACCTGTTTAAGTTTATGTTTTTGTCTATATTGATTCACCCCTTCCCCCTCTCAGTACCGGTTTGGTACTAGTTGTTCATCATTAAGTTATCATTTATTAGTTGCAATGAAAAAGCCAATGCCAAGATATTTACAAGGAAAAAAATATTTTTTAAAGCCAAGAAAGTTTTAAATTTAGTTGGAGATTAAGGTCTAAGTGATGAAAAAGAATACCTTTGATTTTCTTGCATTAATTTCCTAACTTGATAAGCAATACTTGTGTAGAGATGATTTGATAATATTTAATATTTATTTATTCGATCATTGTTTAGATCTTATATGCACTAATTTTATTATACCACTTCACTATATTTTTTTTCTTCTACAACAAAAGAAATTTTTCTCTAATCTAAAATATTAAATTAAATTTTTTTACTATTCAACCATATTTGTAACTACAACTTAAAAATAAGAAAATATGGTTGTCTATAATTACAAACCATAAATTACCAATATTTAGAGGTCAAGAACACATAATCCAAATATATCACATCATAATATTTTAATATCACTAAGCTTGTTCAAGCTTAAAAAAAAAGTAAAAATTTAATGCACAAAGAGACTATTGTTCCTTCTTAGTATTATAAGTCAAATAATTGCACTAATAAAAAAATAATCAAAAAAAAATTTCAACAAAGAATTATGATATCCCAATTTTTTTTTTTGTTTGAATATATTGTCTTACTATTTAAGTCGCATCAATATTATAAATCTCAAGGAAATGGGTCTATTGACAACTTCAATTTTCATTAATTTTGTTGGAGAGACATCCATTGTGTGTGTACAATGTTTTCTTGTAGATGATTTGTAGTTATCATTTTTATTTTTCTTATCTTCATTATATCAAAGGTAAGTTAGTACAAGTGGGATAAGTTATGATAGGAGTCATGTATGCTCTAGCAACAAATAGGTAATCTCACATTTCATTCCTAACTTATCCATTTTTTATTATAAAATATTTAGTGATCATCATATCACACTCTAACCTTGTTCAAAATATTTTATAATAACCTCATAACACCTTTTAGAAAAAAGCATAACCTTAATATTATCAACATAAACAAAAAATTCATAGTGTTTAATAATTCTGAATCTCAAAATTAGGTTATTGATGTTACTACTATAATGGGTGAAAAAAAATATCACCAAATATTCGAGTTGTGGATCAATTGATTTCCTCCAAAATACCAAATTTAAATATATGGAATCTTTAGTGTGGTGGGTGACAACAATAATAAGATGGAAACCATTGTGTGGTTGAGAGAAAAACATAACTCATGAATGCCTCCCTTGCTGACTACTAAATGCATGCATGACTCTATAACAATTTTAAAAAAAACTCTTCTACAATAATATAGTCTAACACAAGAGTTTTTGATAGTATATCAATCTCTCATTGGATTCTCTCTCTTTCATAGTTTTAGACACTAGTTTCATGCTTGGCTGCCCTAGTTACAATGCCTCCTCTTGCTTACAATATAGTTGTGGATATTCTAATTATTGATAGTGTTGTGGTCTTGATGCATGCACATACACCTATCTATTTGACTTTGGTGAATGCTTCCCCTATTTTTGGGGTTCCTGATCATACCCATCGAACAGTACTAGCAATTGATGTTGGTGCTACCCATGTAGTTGAGCTGGTGGTTTCTAGTGTTGCCCCTGTTAGGATAACCAATGAACAACTGAGAGGGGGATTGAATCAGTTGTTAACAGATTATAACTTTTAATCCACAATACAACCTTAAACAAATCATGTGTCAATAAAGCACATACAAATGTTGGTATGGAAAGATATTGGTAAACAATAAAACTTAAAAATTAACCAAATAATCAATGCAAAGCAACCGTACCACATAACACCATGATTTGTATGTGGAAACCCCAGAAAGGAAAAAACCATGGTAGGAAGCCTACCCACAGTCAGATGATACTTCTACAGAAAGTATGTGTTACAACAAGAGGCCTGCACTTGCAAGAAGGCACACTTCCTAGAGCGTACTGCTCATTACAAAAGAGTCTCACTGACTACAGAGAGGCTACAACCATCTCAATATAAATAGACAACAATCCAATAGAGTGAACTGCTAGAAATAGCCTCTACCATGCCTGATTACAGTCTCGGTTAAGCTCAGTGCCGAGGACTAAAATCGTCTTCTAAATCCAATTCAATCACCAATGATCAACCAACTCCTCTGCCTAAATGATATTACAATATTCACTTATTGCATTCCTTGATCATGACCTTTCCAATAACCATGATACTTTACAAAGAGTTTCTACCTCTTATTTATAGAAACCCTAAGGCCTAAACCGATTAGGCCAGCCACCTAAAGATATTACAATAAGATCATTACATAATTCCATTTACAATGATATTCCATGTCGGCTTATCGGCTTAAGACCAAAACAATAATAACAAATCGATAAATCATCTCGATACATCTCAGTAATGTGTAAAGTACATGTTAGCATGATATCGGTCCATAATCTAGATAGGTACCGGACCTATTCTAGGTCCACCATGCCAAAGCAATTTCTTCAAGTAGTTGAAGCATGATCAAAGAACATCTTCAAAGTAATCCATGAAGAAGTTGCACCAACACCAATTATGCATCTTGTCACAATTCGTAAATGAAAGCTCTGTCGGTAAAGCCTTAAACCAGTGTCGGTAAGGGTTTGCCAGAATGTATGATAACATCCGATTACCAAGACAATACCAATTGACCAAAAAATGCTCATGGAGCATATAACACATGCAATCAAATATACTTCACTGATCCAAACATGTTAGAAGTGTCCAACAGATAGTCTCTTCTGTCGGTAACACTAGATCTTCTATCAGTAACCAAAACTTGTTTATCGGTAACCAACCATAATAGCTAGTGTTGACATCAATGACAAAACATCAATGCAACACATAATCAATTCATTTGTTATGCCAACAATCTCCCCCTTTTGCATTGAGGGCAACACTAGATGTGAAAAACATCTAAGTACCAAGAAATGCCAAACAAGTCTCCCCCTATGGAAGACAACCAACAATCAATAATTCTCCCTTGTGAATGATATCTTTGTAAGGTTCTGAATGATTTTTCACATTACTATCACTCCCCCTTTGACATCAATGCAAAAAAACTGACAAAAATATCAAAGAAATGATATAAACCTCTGATCTCAAAGCTGACTACTCCCCCTTAGTAGTAGCACCACTCATCAGTGCCGAAATGAATAATGTCTTTGGTAATGCATGTCATACTGATGACAAACTTCATCAATTAAGTCTCTGTCGGGAGAGTAGAAACCCCTAACCTATCTCTCAAATAATAAAATGATTCCTTAGACAATGGTTTAGTGAATATGTCTGCAATTTGTTCTTTAGTGCTCACATAAACCAATTTGACTTCCTTTGCTTTAACCTTGTCCTTCAGAAAGTTATACTTTATTGAAATATGCTTAGTCTTAGAGTGAAATACCGGATTCTTAGACATGTCAATAGCTACAGAGTTATCACTGTAGATAACTACCGGTTCACTATAGTTTACCCAGATATCCTTCAACATTTGCTTCATCCACAAGACTTGAGTGCAATTAGTTGTTGCTGCAACATACTCAGCTTCTGCAGTAGATAAAGAAATGCATGACTATTTTTTGCTGATCCATGAAACCAGTTTCTTTCCAAGAAATAAAGCTCCACTAGAAGTTCTCTTCCTGTCATCAGTATCACCTGCCCAATCTAAGTCAGTATATGCACATAAGGTGAAATCATCATTTCTGGAATACCATAAACCATATTTTGTTGTTCCTTGCAAATATCGGAATACCCTCTTTACTTCACATTCATGATTTTCTTTAGGATTAATTTGATATCTTGAAACAATACTTACTACATTCATAATATTAGGTCTAGTCTAGTTAGATATAACAGACCACCAATCATAGACTTATACCTTATCAGATTTACCGGTGTAGAAGTATCCTTGATAGATAATTTCTCACTTGTAGCCACAAGAGTACTTACCGGTTTGGAATTATCCATACAAAACTTTTTCAACAATTCCTACAGATACTTAGTTTGACAGATAAAAGTGCCTTTGTCAGTTTGAGGAATCTGCAAACCTAAGAAAAATTTCATGTCACCAATCATGGATATTTCAAATTCATTCTTCATGTTGTTAGCAAATTCCATGCACAGTTTTATCTTCTCCTCCAAAAATGATATCATCAACAAAAAATTCAATGATCAGATTATCATTATCAGTGATCTTATAATTTAGATTACTATCAGCATTGCCTTTAGTAAAACCAAGCTTCAAGAGATATTTATCCAACCTTGCATACCAAGCTCTAGGAGCCTGTTTCAATCCATATAAATCTTTCTTCAATCTGCAAACCATATTTTTATCATCTGTCAGTGAAAATCTGCCAGGTTGCTTAATGTAAACTTCTTCCTCAAGCTCACCATTCAAAAATGCACATTTAACATCCATTTGATAAACCTTATAGTTCTTATAAGCCGCATAGGCAAGAAATAGTCTAACAGCTTCAATTCTAGCTACATGTGCAAATGTCTCACCATAATCAATTCCTTCCATTTGAGAATATCCTTTACAAACCAATCTATCCTTGTTCCTTATAACTTGACCATCCTCATTCATTTTATTCCTAAAAACCCATTTAGTTCCAATAATATTCTTCTTTTTAGGCTGGGAAACTAAAGACCAAGTTTCATTCTTCTCTATTTGATCTAATTCATCTTCCATAGCCTTTAACCAATGTTTATCCTTACAAGCTTCAATAATAGTTGCCGGTTCAACTTGAGAAATAAGACATACCTCTTTATTTTCCAGTTTTCTTCTTATCATAATTCCCTTGTTTCTATCTCCAATAATTTGATCTTTAGAATGATTTAATCTTACATACCTTGGTGTCTTTTTAACTTCAGGTTCACTACTTTGATCATCAGTCATAGTTGAAGTTTTTGATTGTGCCTGTATAACTGTCTGATCTTCCTGTACCGGTTGAGGCATTGTTGGTTTTGGTTCATCTTCCTTCAAAGCATAGAACACCCATTCTTTTCCATTTCGAGATCCACTAGCAAATTCTTCTGTCGGTTCGTCTCCAGAGTCATCAGCTACTCCTTCCTCATCTGCTATGTAGCATTGTTTTCTTTTCTTGAATCTATATCTATTAGGGTTTGGGTTAAAATATTTCTTAACTCTTTCCTCAAACCTTGCATTCCTTTTAGGACATCTAGATGAAAAATGACCAATCTTGTTACATGAAAAACATTTAAAAGGTGCTTTTCCTTCATACTTACTTCCATTTGGTCCTTTAGGTATTCTTCTAGTAAATAAGGCTTCAAGTTGCTCAAGTTCTACATCTTCTTTCCTCATGTCTTCCAATTATTTTTCCTATAGGGCTTTCCAATCACTTCTTTTAGTAGATGTTGATGATGATCAATGAAAAGAAGGTTCAGATTTTACAGCTCCAAAAGATCCAAATTCTTCAAGCTCAAAAGTAGATAATTTACCAATCAGAATGTCTCTGTTAACTGAGGTGTTTGCCATTGTTCTTAACTCATTAATTGCAGTTTCCTTCATCTTGTAAGCTGGTGGAAGGGCTCTCAAGACTTTGGAAACTATTTCATCTTCACCTAGAAATCCTCCACAATATTGAATTCCCATAACAATCTCATTTACTCTTTCCATAAACATAATAATTCTTTCATTATCTTCCATTTTCAAGTTTTCATATCTTACCTGATAACCATCAAGTTTAGCAATTTTGACAGTACGATCACCTTCATTCAAGGTTTTAAATTTGTCCCGCATAACTTTAGTCGATGATTTGTTAGTCAATCCCATAATCTGGTGATCAGTAACTACACACAAGAGGGCTTCTCTAGCTCTGCAATCATGTTCAATATTCTTATCCAGGTTTGCAGGAGCAAGATTGCTAGATGCCAGATCATAAGGTGTGTATCCTTTCTTAGTGATCTCCCAAATATCCTTTCTAAGACATCTAACATGAGTCTCCACTCAAATTTTCCATATCCCATAATTTGTTCCATCAAGCTTAGAGATTTCTCTTCTGAAAATAGTTACCAGTCGATTAGTTGCCATAGAATCTACCTCAAGTGGTTTAGCTTCTACAAAAGAGGACCAAAGCTCTGATACCAATTGTTAGGATAACCAGTGAACAACTGAGAGGACGAGGGGGGTGAATCAATTCTTAACAAATTATAACTTTTAATCCACAATACAACCTTAAACAAATCAAGTACCGGTAAAGCACATACAAATGCCGGTATGGAAAGATATTGGTAAACAATACAACTTAAAAATTAACCAAATAATCAATGCAAAGTAGCCATACCACATAAAAACATGATTTGTATGTTGAAAACCTGGAAAGGCAAAAACCATGGTGGGAAGCCTACCAACACTCAAATGATACTTCTACAGAAAGTATGTGTTACAATGAGGGGCCTACACTTGCAAGAAGGCACACTGCCTAGAGCGTACTTCTCATTAAAAAAGAGTGTCACTGACTACAGAGAGGCTACAACCATCTCAAGATAAATGGACAACAATCCAATAGAGTGAACTACTAGAAATAGCATCTACCATGCCTAATTACAGTCCCGGTTAAGCTCACTGTCGGAGGACTAAATCCTCTTCTGAATCCAATTCGATCACCATTGATCGACCAACTCCTCTGCCTGAATGATATTACAATATTCGCACATTACATTCCTTGATCATGACCTTCCCAATAACCATGATACTTTACAAAGAGTTTCTACCTCTTATTTATACAAACCCTAAGGCCTAAACCGATTATGTCGGACACCTAAAGATATTGCAATAAGATAATTACATAATTCTATTTACAATGATATGCCATGTTGTCTTAAGACCAAAACAATAATAACAAATCCATAAATCATCTCGAGACATCCCGATAACGTGTAGAGTACATGTCATCATGATACCAGTCCATAACCTAGATAGGTACCGGACCTATTATGGGTCCACCACACCAAAGCAATGTCTTCAAGAAGTTGAAGCATGTCAAACAACATCTTTAGCATCCTAAAATCCATGAAGAAGCTACTCCAACACCAATTATCCATCTTGTCAAAATTCCTCAGTGAAACCTCTATTGGTACAGCCTTAAACCAGTGCCGGTAAGGGTTTACCAGAATGTATGATAGCATATGATAACCAAGCCAATACCAACTGACCAAAACATGCTCATGGAGCATATAACACATGAAATCAAATATACTTCACTGATCCAAACATGTCAGAAGTGTCCAATAGATATGCTCTTCTGCCAGTACCACTAGATCTTCTACCAGTAACAAAAACTTGTATGTCAGTAACCAGCCATAACAACTAGTGTTGACATCGATGACAAAACATGAATTCAACACATAATCAATTCATCCATTATGCCTACAGCCCCCTCTCTTTCATTCACCTTTTCTGTAATCCTTGCAGTGCTTCTGCTCATGTGAATCAGGTTGCTACCTAGAAATACCTCTCCAATGGCTCAAAAACCCTTGTGGTGCTTCTAGACTAGGAGGTGTCTAATAATATTTCACTTTTTAAGAGAAAAGGTTTAATTCTTAAGTTAATTCATCTTTGGCTAATGTTGTTGGAATTTAATAATTTAATTGTTGTGCATTAGATTAATGTGGTGGATTGTAAGATGGAAATTTACCATTGTCATGAAGGGTTCTTTGTTGTCTATTTTGCCTCTCATAAAGATCAAGATGAGGTTATTGATGCGGGGGACTAAAAATGGATTTTTTTTCCCTCTCTATATATCTCTCTCTCCATTCTTGAATACGCTCCATTTACTCATTCAAGCAATATATTTATGTTCCCTCTATTTCAGTAATACTTCCCTATCTTTCCCTACTATTTTTATGTAAACTAGCTAATGAGGCTATTGGTAATGCTTTGGGTCTTTTCCTTAAGGTGGACTTGGGTACTAGTAATTTCTAAAACACTTCCTATTCCCACATCCTTGTCAATATGGATTTATCATTTAATTCTTTGTTAGGAGAGATTATTCTTCAAGTGAATGAGTGTATTTGGAATCTAATAATCGATTATGAGGGAATTCCTTTTTGTTGTAGATTATATTTTTCTACTAGATATTTGGCTTACACTTAATCCTTTGACTATTTTCTTAGGTATTCCTCTACTTGATGGAAGACTTCTCTTCCAAGCCATCTCATGGTTTTTCCTGACAACTCAAATGATTATTCAAGCGATTCTTTTGATTTGATGCCACCTGTAGACACCTAACTATCCTAATTAAATAAATATTTTATTTATTTTATTATTTTTTTACGAAGCCTTCTATTTATGTAATTAATTCACTACTATTCTTCTAGCCTTTCCTTATTTAAATAAATATTTTTATTTATTTAAATATCTTTTACCTAAATTAAATAATTTTTTTTTTTAATTAATTGGCCCCACCTCTTCTATTAAATTAAATAACTCTTTATTTATTTAATTAATTCATGATATTTTTCCCTCAATGACAAGTGGCATTCATCTCTTAATTCACCTTTTACCACCTCACTAATATTTTCCTATTTTCTCTATCTACCCTCTAATCTGAGATGACCATTTATAATCCGTCTACCTTTTAATCCTAGCCCTTCATTTCTAGGGTATTGTCTATATAGAGGATCCTTTCCTTATTCTTCCAAAAGGAGAATTGAAGAATAAGTACCTACATTTTGTCAAATTGAATACACAACAACAATCCATTCTGTATTGACCTCTCGTGCACACAAAATTTGAGAGCAACCAATATCAAGAAAGATCAATGGAGATAGAAAACAATGGAGATCAAACCCTATGATCATGTGAAGGTATCATCTTTCTATTTTGGTTGTTTACAAGTTTTTAGGTTCTTCATGGTGCATGGTAGATTTCATTCTAGAACTGGGGTTTTATGTGGTTGAATCTTTATAGGCTTTACAATATTTGAATTCCCAATTTCATTGTATATATTTTGGCATGTCTAGTGGGACATGGATTTAAATTAGATCTATATTTGTGTAGGTTTTTCTAACCCGATATTTCTATTTTGTACAAACATTTAGAGGCTAACCTTGGGCAAGTAGGGTTTTGGACACAAGTGTGGAGTTTTGGAAATATTTGATCAGATCTCACAAACGGAAATGAATTTTCAGACAATGTTTATTTCTACATGATACCAATGGTATAAAGAGTTCTCAGTCCAAAACTCTGAATTTTTGGATTAGTTTTGAATTATTTATAGATTTTTTATGATTTTTCATAAAAAAAATAATTTTGAGAGCAAATTAACGAATGTTTTGGATTTTATCATATTTCTAGAAAGATCTCAAAATTCTAGAGGGGGTCTATTCCCACCTCTTCTATTAATTGAAAAAATCTCTATTTATTTAATTTTAATTCATTTGCTTTTTCCCTCAATGATACTTGTCAATCATCTCTTAATTTACCTTTATCCACCCTTCATTAACATTATCCTATTTACTATACCTACCCTCTAATTTGAGCCAACCATTTATCCTTCAACCTCTTAATCCTACTCCATTTCTAGGGTACTCTCTATAAAATATGATCTTTTTCCCTATCCATCCTTAATTATATAGTCATCAATCAATCAAGTGTTCACACTCTGCTGAATTACACAAAGACAATCCATTCTTTATTGAGCTCTTGCGCATAGTACAAAATCTAATAGCAACCATAATTAAGATTATGCAAGATCAATGAAGATAGGAAACAATGGATATCAAAACCTAATGAGCATGTGAATGGTATAATATTTCATATTTGTTTCATTGCATGTTTTTAGGTTCTTAATTGGTGTATGGTGGATTTTATGTAGAATTAGGGTTTTACGTGGTCGAATCCTATTTGGTTTTACAATATTTGAGTTTCCAATTCCATCACACACATTTTGGCATGCTCGATTTTTTTGCATTTCTTTCTTGTGTGTTCTCATATTTAATCAAAAATCCAAAAAAAAAAAAAAATTCAAGAAAGAATAAATAAATAAGTGTTTCAATATCAAAAATAACCTCCTCCACAAACTCATGCAACCCAAACTCAAAATTCAAGGATTCTATTGAGAAAATAGTTATTAAAGTTAAAGAACTTAGACAAAATCCCCAAAATCACTCACACATTTCTCCAAAAAATAAATCCTTAAATTAATTTTTGGAATACACATACAATAGAGGAATAAAGATTAAACTCTGGGTGAACCAACAAAATCAACCTTCTAATAACTTGTTGCTAATAAACTTATTATGCTTCTTGAGAATAAACCTTTGAGCCTAGAATGAAACCCTAATGGTAGAATCATAATTAATTTTGTGAATACCATAGGAGCCATGGACATAAAACTTATAATTTCTCATGATTGAAACAATTCATTCAAAACTTTATTGACCAAGGTGACACTACAATTGTAGAAAACATAAATAATTCACCTAATCAAGAATTAGGCATGTGTCAAAATACTCCTTTCAAGTAGTATGATCAAAATCATATACCTATTTATAGAAATGACTCATCCTAAAATAAAGTTTCTATCTCTCCCACCATTCCCTCATCTCCTAAATCTTTAAAACGTAAATCTCTACCATCTCCATCAAACAATGAATCCAATTCTAGTTACATCGTTCAAGTTTATCCTCAAGGGCTATCCACAATAGAAATCCAAGATAATCCACTTCTTGATCCTACCCATGATTTAAAAATCCTATAAATAATGCCACCATATGCTCTATCTCCAATCAAACCCACTCAAGAGAGTCACATCCAATATATAGTCCCAGCATGCCAAAACATGGACTCTATCCCAAAACCCCCCATCCATATCTAAACTCCTACCCCAGGTCAATAGGATAATCTAAAGTATCGAGAAAAAAGTCCTAAAATGAATCAAGATCAAGATCCCAAATCTTTTTCATGCCATCCAATTTTGGACTGAGATCCCATCTCCCTAGAATCTCATGTTGATCCACTTTTACCTTTTTTATTCCTTTCATGATATCCCTTCCATCCTTTCCAATGATCTTATTCAAAATTAAAAGAATTTAGGCACCCTTTCCACTCCATCCAATGATCCTCTTCCATGTGTATCCCTTCATCCCCTTGTCATAATCCTCCATATCCTCCTCAAGATCCTTTCATGCCTCCTAATCCCTTGCATGATCCTAATCCTCCTCAAGATCCCATCACCCCTATCCAAGCTATTTATGATCCCCTTACATATCAACTTGGTTCATCCACTTTCATCAAATTAGGATTACTCCATTAGCTTATCATTCCCTCCATACCATATCCTCCCCGAAATGGACTCGCATTATATTTTAAAATCAACAAGTATCTCATTGCTAATAGGATTTGTCAAAGAATTCACTATCAAGGAAAATGGTTAGGCATCCATGAACAAGGTATATTGGAAACCCTTGATTTAAAAGCAAATACAAATTGTCACAGCCTTGATTACATAGCTGACTCTCAAGACATTGGTATCCATGTTGAGTCTCACATTCCTCCATCTTAAACCAAACATACACATCTCTCTTCATCCTTTCCACCCATATTAGGTCCATATGCCCCAAATCCAAATCCTTCATTCCTTCCATCCATCTTGTGTCCTCATATCCCTCCATCTACTATCCATATCAACCTTACCTCAAAATAAAATTACCATACCATAAATTAAGGTCAATAAAGGAACACATCCTTGAGAACCTTCCAATCATGTACCTACATGAAGCCATCCAAAATACCTCCATATCACTCTTACACATCCACAAATCCTAATGCTTTTGGAAGCAATTTGGACGTCAAGCATAAAATTCTTGTGTACAAAAATCTACATGTGTGTAAGGATCAACATGTCGCATCTAAAAGACTTGCAAAAATAAAGAAAAGTTCGATCCAAAATTTTTAAAAAAATCCTCAAAGGCCCATCAAGAAAAAAGAAAAAGAAAAAATCATGTGGATTCCAAAGTTGCTCATATAAGCAATGCTATTTAAAGAACCACAAAGGAAAGAAAAATTAAAATTCGTGTGGATTCCCAATTTTCTTATAGAAGAATTTCATCGTAAAGAAAAATTAAAATTGACATCCAAAATTACTATTGAAAAGACTCCTTCACTCCTCCAACTAAACATCTCCTAAAAACCACTAGCTTCAATCCCCCATCATCTCCTTCCTCCATTGTAGGTCCTTATGTGCCAAAATCCACATCCACTTCTCCATCAAAATCTCTAAATCCAAAATCTATTGTTATTAGATCACTCCACCCCTTAAGGTGTGTTACAATATGAATTTTGCCAATATTTCTATCCATCCCTACACAAATATTCAAACATGCCATCCATTATCCAACACCTATTTTCTATCACTCCACTCCTCTGATCCAATCTTTTGCATAAATTCTTACCATATTCCATCTCATCATCAATTTCATCTCCCTTTACCATTATCCTACCAACATCCTTGAGCATACCTTCAATAGCCATGGTCCATTGTAGCACATCCTTCCAAGAGTATTATCCAAAGAACAACAAGATGCTTGAGTCATCTCTCCATCTCCTATCATGCATCCATTATCTTCCAAAAAAACCAAAAATAAAAAGAGAAAAAAGGAAAAAAAATGAAAAACAAAAGTAAAGAGAAATAATTCCTCCAATGGTGAAAAATACTTCGTGTGGCACCTTGGTGATGCAGAGGGTTTTGTGTTAATGAGAAAATTCTTTGGTTTCTTTCAAGGGTTAAAACTTGGCACCATCCAATGGTCCAATCTCTCCAAACTTCCAAAGGTTATTAAGATTGTCCTTGATCCTTCCCAAGGATCAATCTACTTAGGAAAACTTAGTTTCTCTAGGAGACTCCTACTCCTATGTACTCAACCCCTAAACCAAGACACCTCACAACCCCAAGCCCTTTGCCAACAGGACCTTTTTCTCAAATGGTAGAGTTTTTCATATGTGAGTGTTTGTACATGTTTTTCATGTTATTTGTATTTACCTTGAACCCTTGGGTCGGTATTTACAAGTTCTTTGTGCCTTTTTTCCTTAGGGACCTATGAAATAGGGCTACAAGCAATTAGGCCTTTGTTTTGACTTTTCCCACTTTATCTACCAAACTCTTTGAATGACCCCCTAAAAAAAATTTATATTTGAATACCCTTTTGGGCATTTTTAAATATTTCAAACTTCTGCATTTGGGTTTTGAGTGCAAGTGTTCAAACCCTATTGGGCCTATTTGGGTCTAATTAGTCGGTATAGGGTTTTTGGCCTCAAAACCTTCACTAGTCAGATGGAAATGAAGTCAGGGCTCTTAGAGAGGGTCTACACATGTCTAAGGGTCCCCTCTAAGAAAAATGTTACCACTGTTGTGTCCACTATCCCAAGGATTCATTCAATCCTTCACTGCATAGACTTGCCACATGGAAGAACTAGGGAATCACTCCGACAGTACAAGGAGAAACCTTCTGCTCCCCAAACCAATAAAATCACCTAGTATACATGGTAATCTAACATTCCTCGAGGTTTCATACCTTTCCCATTGATGAATGTTGAATGGTGCCTCCTTTTGCATCCAAACCCTGGTTTTGGGGGTTTTACTAGGCAGCAAGAAAGAAAAATCAACTACTCGTGAACCACAAAAATTCAAGGCCTCAAAAATACTTCAAATGAAATCTTATTCACTACTACAACTATTTCAAGGCATCAATCCTTCCAAAAATCCGTACAAATTTGTACCAAATCTAGGAACACAAGAAAAAGTAGTAAAAATGACAGTTTCAGATTAGTAGGAAGCATAAATTTCATTCAAAGTCTCAATCAAACCTTTGGGAATCATTCCTCAGGATTAAATAAGGCCAAGGAATCCTTCCAACCACTTCCCAATGTACCAATTCAACCAACTAGCCATTGGGAAACCACAACTCAAAAATTTGCAAAATTGCTAATGACAACATGGCAACTTTTGACAAATTATAACATCACACACTTGCCTTTGTATCAAATGTTACAAAATGGACAAACAACATCTCTATGACCCCTAGACACCAAAAAACATAAATAAAATAATCATACAAGGCTTGTGACCAAGTATACAACTTTCGAGCCTTGGGGCTTATTACATAGAATTGGACCTACCATATCCATTTAGGACCTACATAAGAAACCTTCAAGGCAACACATCATGTTTCTTGCAAACACATGTTCTATCACCTTTGAGTGCCCCCACACCACTTGGAAATTACTATGATGGAAACCTGGGAAATAGGTGTCACATGTAATCCATTTTCTGCTTGCACTCTACACTTGGGGGCAATTTCCATCCATACTTCCTATCTACGTCATCCTCCATTATCTGTCATCCACCATTATCGCTCATAGATTTAGTTATCTCTCATTCACTTTATCTATCTCCATATCTACTCTTCCACCTTTGATCTTGACAAGATTAGGTATCTCCATAAACATCATACATCCTTTTTTACTTCACCTTATCTACACCCTTCAATCTATATCAATTGTCTTATCCATATATTCCTTCAATCATCCCTTACAACATATGATCTTCCTTATCCTATTTTTATCCTATCTCCATCCTTTGATTATGATGAAAACTAAGGACATAAAATACAAAATATATTTTTAGAAAACCTCTTAACATGTCCATTCCTATCAAACCCATGCTATCCAAAGCACCATTCCATTACCTTACATACAATATTGATCCCTTAGCTTGGGTTCTCATTGTGAGATAATCCTTGAAAACCAAATCAGCCTTGATTCCATAATAAGTTACCTCCATCCTTCACTTATCCATTTCCACCCCCATAATTTATTCTTTTGCTCATATTTTCCTATGCCTTGCTAGACAATAGGGACAAATAAATACATGCTTGAGAATAAACCTTGATATATGTCTTATAACTCAATCAATAACATGAAAAACTTTTAAAAATCTAAAATATTTAAAAAAACTTTTAAAATCTAAAAAATATTATAAAATTTGAAAAATACAAATAAATAAATAAATTGAAAAACCTCTAAAATAAAAAACAATAATTTTTTTATTTAAGTCTAAAAAATTAAATCCAAACAATCAGAAAAACTTTTTGAAATCACAATATTTAAAAAAAAAAAAAATCCGTAAAATCCAAAAAAAATAAATATATTTTTCAAAATTCTAAAATCTGCAATAAACTGCCTTTTGCATAGACAATAAACTTTGAACAAACACAATTAAAACAATGAGCTCAACAAATCATGGATTAATAGACAAACTACAAAGCTAAATTACAATCTTACCAACCAACTAACTGCCTATCAGTTTTAGCATCTTTATCAAACAACATGCCTCTATAAACACATCATTCCTAAAATAGGCACCTTATTATATATCATTTCCTATGGATACATGTTGTTGGCAATATGGATGAATTGATTATGTGTTGCATTGATGTTTTGTCATTGATGTCAACACTAGCTGTTATGGTTAGTTACCAGTAACACTAGCTATTATGGTTAGTTACCAGTACAAGATCTAGTCTTACCGGCATAAGGGACTATTTGTTGGACACTTCCGGCATGTTTTGATCAATGAAGTATGATTGATTTTATGTGTTACATGTTCCTGGAGTTTGTTTTGGTCAGTTGGTATTGACTTCGTGATCGATGCTATCATACACTCTTGTAAACCCTTGCCGACATGGGTTTAAGGTTTTACTGGCAGAGCTTTTATTGAGAATCTTAGACAGGATGCATAAGTGGTGTCCAACAGATAGTCCCTTATGCATCTTGTCCAAGATAGTAAATGAGATTGTTATGGGAATTCAATATTGTGGAGGATCTCTGACTGAAGATGAAATAGTTTCCAAAGTCTTGGGAGCCCTTCCACTGGCTTACAAGATGAAGGCAACTGCAATTAATGAAATGAAAACAATGGCAAACACTTCAGTGAATAGAGACATTCTAATTGGGAAATTATCTGCTTTTGAGCTTGAAGAATTTGGACCTTTTGGAGCTGCAAAGTCTGAACCTACTTTTCATGCATCATCATCTACTGGCAAGAATGATTGGAAATCCTTATATACAAAGGAATTGGAAGATATGAGGAAAGAGGATGAAGAATTTGAGCAACTTGAAGCCTTATTTGCTAGAAGAGTACCTAAAGGACCGACAAGAAGTAAGTATGAAGGAAAAGCACCTTTTAAATGTTTTGCATGTAATAAGATTGGTCATTTTGCATCTAGATGTCCTAAAAGGAATGCAAGATTTGAAGAGAGAGTTAAGAAATCATTTAAGCCTAATCAGAACAGATATAGATTCAAGAGAAATAAACAATGCTACATAGCGGATGAGGAAGGAGTAAGTGATGACTCTAAGGATGAACTGGCTATAGACTCTTCTAGTGGATCCGACAATGGAAAGGAATGGGTGTTATATACTTTAAAAGAAGATGAACTAGAACCGGCAATCAAGAATGAAGAAAAGGCCTTGGGAGCAGAAGTTGAAGTTAAGGATGAATGGGTAATTGGTAGTGGATGCTTGCATCTTATGATTGGAAATAAAAGGAAATTTTTGTCCCTGCATGAATACAATCATGCTCAAGTCATATTTGGAGATGACAAAGCATGTATGATCAAAGGCAGAGGTACTATTTCTCTGGATTGTAAGCATAATGCTGATAATGTCTATTATGTAGAAGGTTTAAAGCAAAATCTTTTAAGTGTTGGTCAATTGTGGACAAGGGATTCCAACTTCAATTCAAAGATAGAAAATGCAAAATCATTAACAAAACTAGTTTGGAGATTGCAACTGGTATTGAGACTCGAGGTAATATCTTTCACTTGAACACTGGTAATAAGACATGTTTGATTGCTCATATTGATGAGAGTTGGCTATGGCATAGGAGGTTGTGTCATGTTAATTTGGATTGTATTGTTAAGATCAATTCAACCAAGGAAGTTAGACATATACCTAAGATTATGAAGCCTCATAATCTAGTATGTAAGGAATGTCAATTGGGAAAGAAAGTTAGAACTTTTTTAAAGAGAATACATGATAAATCTAATGATTTGCTTGATTTGATTGACACTAACTTATGTGGTCAAGAAAGGACTAGAAGCTTTCAAGGTGATAGGTTTTTCATGCTGATAATTGATGATTACTCTAGGATGATGTGAGTGAATTTTCTTAGGGAGAAGTCTGAAGCCTTTGAGAAATTTGAGATCTTTAAAGAAAAGGTAGAAATAAAAACTAGATTGAAAATCAAATGTTTGAGATCAGATCAAGGCAGTGAGTTCACTTGTCATGAATTTAACAGTTACTGTGAGACAAATGGAATTAGTAGACAGTTATCTGCACCTTGTACTTCTCAGCAGAATGGAGTAGTGGAAAGGAAGAATAGAACCATTTTGAATGCAACAAGAACTATGATGATGGAAGCCAAATTGCCTCACATCTATTGGAGAGAAGCAGTGAGTACAACAGTCTACACATTTAACAGATTTCACATAAAAGGTGAAACCAGTAAGACCCGTTATGAATTATGGTTTGGACATACACCTACTGTTAAATATTTCAAAATTTTTGGAGGTAAATGTTATATCAAAAGGGATGATTCAATTGGGAAGTTTGATCCTAGATGTGATGAAGGGATATTTCTTGGATATTCAATTCAAAGAAAAGCATATAGATGTTATCACAAAAGATTGTACAAAATTGTTGAGAGCGCAAATGTGAAAGTGGATGAGCAACACAAAAATCAATCTATATCATATGATAGGGAACCATTAGTGGAAATGATCATAATTAAACCAACAATACCTCAACCAATACAGGAAACTGAGACAGTTACACCGACACAATTAAATTTCACAAATGTGAAAGTGGATGAGAAATACAAAAATCAATCTATATCATATGATAGGGAACCGTCAGTGGAAATGATCATAATTAAACCAACAATACCTCAACCCATACAGGAAACTGAGACAATTACACCGACACAATCAGAAAATTTAATTGTGATTGATGATCAAAGCAGTGAACCTGAAGTTCAGAAGACACCAAGGTATGTAAGGTTAAATCATTCTGAAGATCAAGTCATTGGAGATAGGAACAAGGGAGTTATGACAAGAAGAAGACTAGCGAATGAAGAGGTGTGTCTAATTTCTCAAGTTGAACCGACATCTGTTATTGAAGCTTGTAAAGATAAACATTCGTTAAAGTCTATGAAAGATGAATTAGTTCATATAGAGGAGAATGAGACATGGACTTTAGTTCCCCAGCCTAAAAATAAGAATGTTATTGGAACTAAATGGGTTTTTAGGAATAAACTCAATGAGGATGGTCAAGTTGTAAGAAACAAGGCAAGATTGGTTTGTAAAGGATATTCTCAAATGGAAGAAATTTATTATGGTGAGACATTTGCACCAGTAGATAGAATTGAAGCTGTTAGACTATTACTTGCCTATGCAACTTATAAGAACTATAAGGTCTATCAAATGGATGTTAAATGTGCATTTTTGAATGGTGAACTTGAGGAAGAGGTATACATTAAGTGACCTGATGGATTTTTACTGACAGATGATAAAGATATGGTTTGCAGATTGAGGAAAGATTTATATGGATTGAAACAAGCTCCTAGAGCTTGGTATGCAATATTGGATAAATATATTTTGAAGCTTGATTCTACTACAGACAGTGCTGATAGTAATTTATATTATAAGATCACTGATGATGATATTTCTAGATTATTGAAGTATTTGTTGATGATATAATTTTTGGAGGTGAAGATAAATTTTGCATAGAATTCTCTAATAATATGAAGAATGAATTTGAAATGTCCATGATTCGTGATATGAGATTTTTCTTAGGCTTGCAGATTACTCAAACTGACAAAGGCATTTTTATCTGTCAAACTAAGTATCTAAGGGAATTCTTGAATAATTTTGGTATGGATAATTCCAAACCGATAAGTACTCCTATGGTGACAAGTGAGAAATTATCTATCAAGCATACATCTACTCTGGTAAATCCAAAAAGGTATAAGTCTATGATTGGTGGCTTGTTATATCTAACTCAGACTAAATTGGATATTATGAATGCAGTGAGTATTGTTTCAAGATATCAAAGTAATCCTAAAGAAAATCATGAATGTGCAGTAACAAGGATATTCTGGTATTTGCAAGGAACAACAGAATATGGTTTATGGTATTCTATAGATGATGACTTCATTTTATGTGCATATACAGACTCAGATTGGGTAGGAGATATTAATGATAGGAAGAGCACTTTTGGTGGAGCTTTCTTTCTTGGAAAGAAATCGGTTTCATGGATCAGCAAAAAATAGTCATGCATTTATTTATCTACTACAGAAGCTAAGTATGTTGCAGTAGCAACTAATTACACTCAAGTCTTGTGGATGAAGCAAATGTTGAAGGGTATCAAGGTAAATTGTTGTGAACCGATAGTTATCTATTGTGATAACTCTGCAACTTTTGACATGTCTAATAATCTGGTATTTAACTCTAAGACTAAGCACATATTAATAAAATATAAATTTTTGAAGGACAAGGTAGAAGAAAAAGAAGTCAAACTAGTTTATGTGAACACTAAAGAACAAATTGCAGATATATTCACTAAACCACTATCTAAGGAATCATTTGATATTTGAGAGACAGGTTAGGGGTTTCTGCCCCTCCGGTAGAGACTTGATTAATGCAGTTTATCATCAGTCTGGCATGCATTATCAAAGATACTATTCATTCCGGCACTAATGAGTGGTGCTACTACTCAAGGGGAGTAGTCAGCTTTGGGATTAAGAGGTTTATATTCTTGCTTTGATATTTTTGTCAGATTTCTAGCATTGATGTCAAAGGGGGACTGATAGTGATGTGAAAAATAAATTCAGAGCTTTACATTCACAGGGGGAGAGTTATTGATATTCAGGAGATTGTTGGTTGTCTTCCATAGGGGGAGACTTGTCTAGCATTTCTTTGTACTTAGATGTTTTTCACATCTAATGTTGTCATCAATGCCAAAGGGGGAGATTGTTGGCAATATGGATGAATTGATTATGTGTTGCATTGATGTTTTCTCATTGATGTCAACACTAGCTGTTATGGTTGGTTACTGGCATACAGGTTTTGGTTACTGGTAGAAAATCTAGTGTTACCGGTAGAAAGGACTATCTATTGGACACTTTCAGAATGTTTGGATCAATGAAGTATGATTGATTAAATGCATTACATGTTCCTGGAGTTTGTTGGTCAGTTGGTATTGACTTGGTGATTGATGCTCTCATACACTTTTGTAAACACTTACTGGCATGGGTTTAAGGTTTTACCGATAGAGCTTTTATTGAGAATATTGGATAGGATGCATAAGTGGTGTTGGTGCGGCTTCTAGATGGATTTTAGGATGCTGAAGATGCCCTTTGATCGTGCCTCAATTGATTGAAGACATCGCTTTGGTGTGGTGGACCTAGATTAGGTCCGATACCTATCTAGGTTATGGACCGGTATCATGTTAACATGTTCTCTACACGTTACCGGGATGATTTATGGATTGGTTATTATTGTTTTGGTCTCAAGCCGACATGGCATATCATTTTAATATGGATGTATTTAATTATTTTATTATAATATCTTTTAGGTGGCCGACCTAATTGATTTAGGCCTTAGGGTTGGTATAAATTGATGTAAGATCTCATTATAGATCATGGTATGGAATGAAAATGTAATATCATATGTGAAGGAGATTTGGTCGATCATAGGTGATCAAATTGGGTATAAGGAAGAGTTCAAAGGCCTCTGATATTAAGCTTAACCGGGACTGTAATCAGGCATGGTAGATGCTATCTTTGGTAGTTCATTCTTTTGGATTGTTCAATTATCTCGAGGTGGTTATAACCTCTCTGTATTTAGTGAGACTCTTTTGTAATGAGAAGTATGCTCTAGGAAGTGTGCCTTCCTGCATGTGCAGGCCCCTCATTGTATCACATACTTTATGTAGAATTATCATCTAACTATGGGTAGGCTTCCCACTGTGGTTTTTCTCTTTCTGGGTTTTCCACGTACAAATCATGGTGCTATGTGGTATGGTTGCATTGTGTTGATTATCTATTTTATTGTTAAGTTGTATTGTTTACCAGTATTTGTTTCTGCTATTCCGGTACTTAATGTTTATATGCTCTGGTTAAAGGATATTAAGTGGTTTGATTGATATAATATGTTAACAACTGATTAACCCCCCCCCCCCCCTTCTCAGTTATTCACCGGTTATTCTAACACATATTTCCTATAATAGGCATATATCGTGTCCTATGGATATATGTTTCCTACAATGAACATCCTATCATGTCCTATGGATACATCTTTCCTATAATGGACATCCTATAAAACATCATTTTAATAAGAACACTTGACAAGAAGATCTAAATAATTATTGACTTGTTTGGTCCAATGAGTCATATCTTTTCTTTGATTTATCTTTATCATGTTTGTATTATATTCCTATGCTATTCAAGGATATCCACAAGTGATTAGACTAGCCAGGATGGATAATGTTTTTTATCATTTGATTGTTTTTTTGTGGTTTTTCTTATCACTCCTTGCAAATAGTATGTGAGTTATCTAGGTTTAATCATATCTAGATGCTTGTCTCTGCTTTCCATAATAAACTCAAGGATGTTATATCACAAGAGTTCATCACTCTTATTCATCTCTATCTCCAATACCCACTCTAGCCTATAACCACTTATGTTTCCATCAATTTACCATCTCCTTATCCATACCCCCTTCATCATCTATTTCATTCTCTTTTAGCCTTATCCACTATCTTTCCTTTCAAGAGAACACATTTGTTCTCCTAACCCATATGTCCTCTCTCGAGGGTGTCATCCTAACTCATCATCCATCCTATGGATAGGGCATCATGCTTCTTGTCATTATCCCTATCTTAGCCACTATATTTTAATCTTCTTTGAAACAACGTGACAAGTTGCATTGTTTCAAAGAGGGGAAAAATGTAGACACAAAAAAATGTCCTCGTCCAATTAAATAAATATTTTACTATTTTATCCTAAACCTTATATTAATTAAATAGATCATTTATTTATTTAATTAATTCACTAATCTTCTTCTAGCCTTTCCCTATTTAAATAAATAATTTTATTTATTTAAATTATCTTTTCCCTAAATTAAATAAATATTTTATTTACTTAATTGGCCCCACCTCTTCTATTAAATTAAATAAATATTTATTTATTTATTTAATTCATTAGCTTTCCCCCTCTAGCCCAAGTGCCATTCGTCTCTTAATTCACCTTTAATCACCACCCAAATATTTTTTTATTTTCTATATCTACCCTCTAATATGAGCCAACCATTTATCCCTCCACCTCTTAATCCTAGCCCTCCATTTCTAGGGTGTTATTTCTAAAAGAGGATCCTTTCCTAATCCTTCCAAAAGGATAATTCAAGCATAAGAACATTCTTTCGAATTGCATACACAACAAAAATTTGTTCTTTATTGAGTTCTTGTGCACACAAAATCTTAGAGGAACCAATATCAAGCAAGATCAATGGAGACAAGAAATAGTGGAGATCAAATCCTATGAGCATGTGAATGTATAATCTTTCTATTCTTATTGTTTGCATGTTTTTAGCTTCTTCATCGGTGTATGGTGAATTTCATTGTTGAACTAGGGTTTTATGTGGTTGAATCTTTATAGGTTTTGCAATATTTGAATTCCCAATTCCATAAGATACACCTCCCATGCCACTTTGACTTATTTGAATATTGCAGAAAATGTGTCTTGTTTCATTATCCTAATACTCAATGGATACAGAAAATCTCCTCTTTCTTTGGTTATCTTAGATACTCAATATCATCTTTTGGTTTTTCTACATACCCAATCTCTATTGTGAGAGGTGTGTCTCTCTAGGTTTGGTTCTCATTTTTATAGTCTTTGATAATGACTCCTCCCCTACTCCTAAATTTTTTACTCATGATGATACTCCTTGGATAGTTGTTCAATGCAAGAAAAACTCATTATTTGAAGGTATCTTCCTCTTAGGTTGTTCCTTTGGAGATAAAGTTGGGTCCTCGATTTTAATTGATGTTTCAAGTTTCTTGTTGGTATTTTGTTTCATAATAGGATTGTTGTCCTACAAGCTAGTTCTTTTTTTTATTTATCTATTATTTTATATTGTTTCTAGTTAAACCTCTGGTAACCTCCTTGTTTTTTTCCAAGGTTCATGTCCTATGGAAAACCCACCTTACCTTAAAACATAAATTATTTCAATAAAATTAAGTTGTACACATCATACATGATTCTCCATGACATGTTCAATTGTTAGTTCCATGTATGAAAGTTTTTTGGTTAAAAGTATGATTTGAAAAAAGTTAACATGTTTTTTATGCTCATGATAAGATTGAATGTCTTTTACAATTTATTTTCTATTGAACCTAAAAAATGTCATAAGATGATGGAAGAAAAGAAGATCATTGAGTAGACATGGATAAGAAATGGATGAGGATGGGAAACAAATTAAAAAGTTAAAAGATGATTTGAGAAAAAAAATTCTTAGATAAAAATTTGGATGTGCTAGAAAATATAATTTATTCTATTTTTTGAACTAAAATTTTATTAAAGTGTTGGTAAATAAAGTGCCATTATGAAAAACCTTGTAATCATTCAATGGACAATAAAAAATGTTGCAGTTGTGATGCTGATGATATTGAGTGGTTGTCAATGATGTCAAAATAATAGTTATCATTTATATTTTTTATGTTCTTGGTATTGGTGATTCAAAATATGTGTTCACATAATCTTTTGTTCTCTAGAAGACATGTTCCAGAATAGATGATGTGTTGTTGGTTATTCGGATATCTCTAGTTATCGGATATGTTATTGATCGATGATATTCATGCATATCAAGGTTCCATTCTTCTCTCTGGTGTACTATGCAATGAGTCTTTGGGTCTGGATTAAGTCTGAAATTTGAGGATGTGTAGAAGCTTGTGGTGTAGCGTCTGTATCATGTTTTGGGTTCAAAATTTGTAATGATTATAACGTGTTGATCTAAATATTGATGTGTTTTGTGCTATGGTCTACTTCTCATTCCTTCCCACCATCATAATATTTAGTCTTGACCTATTTTAGAACTTTGTCTTGGCTAACTTGGAAAATTATGCTTCTGAGAGACAATATATATATGAGGATGATCTAATTGTGTTTGATATAAAAAAGTGTGACATTATTTTGAAGATATGTGAGATTGGAAAGGAAATATCTAACTATTGGTGATATGTGAGGGTCTATTGGTGTTAAGTTACCAGAAGAAGTCTGGTTTTGCAGATTGTGTTTCAAATGGTGGATTCTTTCTTTCTTTCTTTCTTTCTTTGACAGTGAGCCTTTTTTTGGGTAGTGAGCCCACCTGCAGTGAACATTTTGGAAGTGAGCCAACCTTTATAAAAATTACCTTAATCGGTGTTTTATATTGAGAAATAACATTCTCTATGGTTTTCCCTTCTTGGATTTTCCACATCATATCTGGTGTTCATGTTTCCATGTAATATCTTTGTTAATTAATTTTGATGATTTGGATCTGGATGTCAAAAAGATTTTGGAATTTTTTTTTAAAGTTAACAACTAATTCACCCCCCCCCCCCCCAAACTCTCAGTTGCCTCGATATTCAAGAATTGGTATTAGAGCTTTGGTTCCTTGAAGAAGAGATGAACCACTTGAGGTAGATCCTAATCTGATGACACATAAATGGACTACTCCTATCTTTGAATTTTCCTATTATAGATTTTGGAAAGTAAAGATGAGAGGCTACTTGTTCTATTTGGGATACAACACTTGGAAAGAAATGGAAACTAAGTATGTTCAACTAACAAATAGATTTATCACTCCAGATAAGATTGAAGATTATGAAGAGAATGAAAAGGAAAAGGTATTCTATCTTTAGTGCTTTATCAAAGACTAAATTCATAAAAGTTATTTCATTGAATACTGCTTATGAGGTTTGGGAAAAGTTGAGAGATCTATGAAGGAAATGATAGAGTCAAACTATCAAAGAAGTTAATAGCTAAGCACATATATGAGAACTTGAAAATAGAAGGAGAGGACATAAGTATATACTTTTACAAGATTGATAGTGCAGTAAATGAAATTAGAGAACTTGGCGGCATCTTGATGAATTAAGATATAACTAAAAAGATCTTGATGTCCCTACTAGAAAGCTATAGTGACAAGATCTCACCTATTGAAGAAACCTATGATCCAAAGAAGTTCACTAGAGAGCAACTTTATGGCACTCTATCAACATTTGAGATAAGGAAGTTTGGAAAAGACAAAGCTAAGACTGAGTCTACCTTTAAAGCATCTAAGGAAGATATGAAAGATTTAAGTTCAGCTGAGATATAAGAAAACTTTGTAAGGACATTTAAGAAAGGCACTAACAAAGACAAAGGTATGTTACCCTTTAAATGTTTTATATGTGAAAAGATTGGTCATATTGCTACTAGGTGTCTAGAAAAAGATTCAAGGAAAAATATAAAGAAATTAAAGGAAAATTTAATAGGAGAGCCTACTATGTCAAAGATGATGCTGGTATTTCAGATAATGAATCTGATTATGAAGATAGTGATTATCTATTTTTTGTATAAAAAGATGTACCTAATATTTGTTGTAGAAAAAGATGTACTAGCGCTACTGCCTTACATTCTAAAAGAGATAGAAATGAATGGTTGATTGATAGTGGATGTTCAAATCATATGACCGATGATGAAATTAAGTTTGTGAAACTTTATAAGTAGGATGGTGGTTCTGTTAGGCTCAGAGATGATCATAAAACACAAACTATGGGAATTGGTTTTATTTATTTTCATGGAAAGCATAATACCGACAATATTTACTATGTGAAGGGTTTCAATCATAATCTTTTGAGTGTTGGGTAGATCTGTGAAAATGGTTACAATGTTGTCTTTTAGGATGATGGTTGTGAGATCAGGAAAGGATCCAAAATTGTTTTTGGAGCAGAAAAAAGGACTAGCGGAAATATGTATCTACTAGAAGGAGCTACGAAGCATTTTTTGTTATCTTAGATCAATGATAGCTAGCTCTGGCACCAAAGGACGTGTCATAACAATTTTGACAACTTAGTGAAGATTAGTTCATTAAGTGTAGTGAGAAATTTATCGAGACTGAGAAAACTAGAAAACAACATTTGTAGAGAATTTGTCAAGTTGGAAAGAAGACAAGAGGAAATTATATTGGAAAGGAGCATTCATCCACTGGATTGTTGGACTTAGTGCATACAAACTTATGTGCTTTGACCAGAACAAGGAGTATATAAAAGGTGAGAAGTATTTCATGTTATTGATTGATGATTATTCTAGAATTTCATGGGTTTCATTTTTGAGAGAGAAATTCGAAGCATTAGAGAAGTTCAAGATATTCAAGGCTAAAGTTGAAAATAAAGTTGATAGAAAGATTAAGTGTTTGAGGTCTTAACAATTGAGGTTTTCGATCATTATGACCTAGTTTGATTTTTCACATTTTTTTTAACAACATCAATTTCAAACCATTCTATTGATTTCAATGACTGCAAAATTTTGATCTACAATCTTTGATTTGATCTCCTCTTTCACATCAAAATCATCCTTGGAGTATCTTTATTGGCAATTGCCTCTATTGTATTTTGGTGTCTAGCAGCTTCTGTCATCTCTAGCATGGTTTCTTTTGAATTTTCCCTTAGACATCATCCTACAACCTCTTGGACCTATTCTCTACATTTTTTCCTATTCTTACTCAGATTTTTGCACTCTTGAACCATTTTCCCTAGCTCTAATTCCATTATGAAGGTGGGCAAAGCCATAGATTTAACAAACAAAATTTATATGAAATTGTGTTGCTGAACTTGCTTGAAACTATTTGCACATGCTTCTTTTATAGAGGACTTAGAGAAAAAGAGAAATTTCTATAAATAAAAAACTTAGGCCGACATAATTTAGAAATCTTATTTTATAAAAAGCTATGCATGGTTGACAAAAAGAAAAAAAACAACTAAAGACAAAATGGTTAGAAATTAGTAGAATATTCTAGCTTAAGTTGATCTTCAACGTAATTAGAATCCATAAATTTTAATGAATGTAATGTTTTATTTAAATAATTTCTCCCTTCCTAACAAATTACATAAGATAATGTACCATATAACTATCTAAAATTCTTATTTACTTCACAACTATATCTTCATTTACAATGTCAAGTCTAGTTCAAAATATTGTAGACATGAGTATGCCAACTAATCTAATATAAGAAATTTCACACGTTTTCTCAGTGTTACTTTATATTTGAATTTTTTTTGCATCAAAATTTTTGTATTTATAATAAATGAAATTTTCATAAACTTACTATCTTACAACCTAAAACTTTACAAAATCAGTTCAACATATTTCTCTCTTAATACACCCACAAATTTCTATTTTCATAATTAATTCTAATTTCTAAATTAAAAATAAATTTTATAACACCGAGATCTTTGAATTTTATACACATCTATTTTTTAAAAAGTGAGGATTAAATGCAAAGATAGAAAGGGAAAAAATATATTGGAATATTTTAAATACTATTTGAAAATAGGAAGGGGGAATTATATAATCGATTAGATATTAACACTCCATCCTTCCTTGCTGCTCTCCATGTGTCCATCGACCAGAGAAATAGTCACTGTTATCGAGCATCAAGGGATTCTGTAATTGTTGCATTTGATTCTGTCAATTCTTTGTACCCCACGTCAATGAATGATGGTTGCAAAGGTTTCTGAAAATCATTCTCATCTTTACTTAAGCGTATTGTCACAACCTCAGACATTGATGGCCTATCTCTGACAGAAACTTGTATACATTGAAGGGCAAGGTTTATCACCCTCAACACCTCTTCCTCGCTATACCCTTCCATCTCCTTTTCACTTTCCACCACATGTAAAACCTGGTTGTCCTCGTATAGGCTCCAAACCTACCACAGGTTTTTTAAGCAAATGATCAAGGTTTTTAAGGGAGAGAATAATGGGATTAAAGGATAATATTATAGAATTTTAAAATACCCATTGAAGAAGATATTGCATATGAGGTGGTTGCTTAAAGTCAATGCTTTTTCTACCACTGACAATTCCAAGAACCACCACACCAAAGCTATAGGTGTCAGCTTTCTCTGTTAATTGCCCACGGTTAGCATATTCAGGAGCTGTGTATCCTCTGCAAAATTCAAAATATATGGTCTTACTATCTCTATTGAAAACTTTGGAATTAGAAAAAGAAGTTGATAAAGTAGGAGTTTCATCACAGTGTTCCTGCAACTCTTGTGCTAACATGAGATTTATCATTTGGAAGAAGTCTTGCCAACCCAAAATCTGCTATTTTTGCCTCAAAGTTGTCGTCAAGTAATATATTGCTTGATTTAATGTCACGATGGATGATACAAACATGGAATTGCTCATGGAGATAGGTCAGACCACGAGCAGTGCCTAGTATAATGTTGAACCTTTCCTTCCAGCGCAGAAATCTTCTATTTTTTCCTACATGAAGGGCAATTCACTAGACTTTGAAAACCCATCATGTTTGTTGTAACAGATGAAATAAACAAAAGATGAAAGTTAAGGAATAGAAAACCAAATAATATTCTGTCAAGGCTCCTATTGGGCATGTACTCATAAATCAGGAGTCTTTCTTGGTCTTGTCTGCAACATCCAAGTAAACGCAGAAGATTTTGGTGATGAACATTTGAAATGAGTTTCACTTCGCTTTTGAATTCTGAAATTGCACGGGCAGAGTGATCTAATGTCAGCTTCTTTACTGCCACAACTTCGCCATTTTTCAATGTACCCTGCAAAAATCAAATATCTCATCGTTTGAATACATCAACGCAGAAGCCTAATATGGACAGCAAATAAATAATAATTTACCTTAAATACTTCACCAAACCCTCCTTCTCCATGTTTATTTGCTTGATCAAAATTGTTAGTTGCCTTTTTCAGTACCTTGAAATCAAAATCCTCTCGCTCACGGAGTTCAGTTGCTCCTTCCCTATCCGCTGTTGCATAAATTTGTTATATTAGTACTAATTAAGATCGAATTAACTTGCAAGACTTTTGCTTCATTATATTAAATTTAGCCATTAATAATATACCTCTTTTCTGGCTTGGGCGCCCTATCTGCTTCCGGAAGACAAGGATACAAGTTAGAAGGGCAAGTAGGAATACCCCTCCCCCAACAGCAACTATGATCAACTCTAGAGAACTCGCCCTCTTCCCTGAAAAACAAAACGGAGAATACCTCAACCCTGAATAAATCATTGCAAGTAGGAGTAACTGTTTGAATTTTTTTTAATAAAAATCGATTTAGGTGATCGGCTGAAGCTCTTCGTTACTTATTTTATGAAATTAAATTTCTGAAATCGTAAATTCAAAAATGCTTCTAAGGGAAAAGCGTGAAAAGCGTTAACAAATTTGCAATCACTTCAATTGAATGTAATTAAATTCTAACCTGTGGGTAAGAAACGTGCTAATTCGATAGTCGCATTGCTTGGAAAAAAGGGTTCGGAACAATATCGTAAGTAGCAGCCGGCGTCTAAAGCCCGTCCCTCGGAGCGAGGAAAACACTTGTTTATGTTTTCCTGAGCAATACTCAGGCAATTTTTGCAGGAATCCTCTTTAATGGAACGCAGACAGAAGGCAAGTCCATAGATAGTGGTATTAGACGGCCCGTTCCTCGTCTGCGCAGCAAAATAATCTTTTATTTGCGGAGTTGCAGTGCAAAGATCACTTATCAAACTTCGACCAGTTGCCGAAATTAAATCGGAATTGGCCGCATCGACATCGCCGCAGAGCGGTTTATGTGTGGTATCAGTGTATAGATCATAAAAATAGATACTCTCGTAACGCAGATAACAACCGTCGTAGTATGCTTTGGCGGACACACCGGAGCAGCTGCGAATTTGGTTCTCTGCAACTTTTATGCAGTTAACGCAATCGGCAGAGGACTTATCCTTTCTGCACTGCGCCAGAACGTATACTGAATCTGTTGTTGTCTCTGAAGATGTCTCCTCGTCTTTTGTAGTAAATCCAGATGCACCAACTTCTTTCACCACAGATGAAAGGGCGGAGTTCAAAATTTGCTCAAAGAGGGTTGCGTTGTTTGGGGGGCAAAACTCTGGGGTCTGCATTTGTAGGCTAAAAGTGTGGTCTCTGGGTCTGCTCTAATGGGGGCCATTATTAATATGGGAAATAAAATAGTAAACCTTACAGTATTGTCCACTTGCAGACGTCTTCCAGCCATGGCTCTGGATTTTCCCATTGATATTCGAGAGACGCTTAAAAGTGCGACTGGAAATGAAAGGGCTCTTCCTCTCTTGAAGCGTTGACATTTCAGATCTAGTTCTCATTTACTTTGGATAGATTGAAGCAGCAACTGTAGGGGATTGGTTCCATTTGGAAAAGTTTCTACTGTGGTAAGGTTTAATAAATTCTTCTTGCAAATTCTGCCCATTTTTTTAATCCGCATCGTTGAAAGTTTGACAAAATATGAGCGGAATTTCAGGCAAGCCACTTGGAATGTTTCAGTGAACCTGCTCATTAATAAATGGTGCAGGCTGGTGTGTTGCTCGCCGGCCAAGTTGTTCCAGCTGCACCTCTTTAGAATCTTTGAGAAATATGATTTGATTATGATTGAAATATTCCTTAGTGTACCTTAATTAACATTTTAAATTGATTCAGATGAACCGGAAAGAATTTTTACAATGAGGAACCCCCAAAAGGATCAGCTATGTGGAACTTTATGGTGAAGAGTAGAGAGGTAATCTTACCTCACCTTTCTTGGGTTGTTAATTCTCGAGATAAGGCTCTCTTCTGTACAGAATCATGGAATGGCCTTTCCTCGATTAAATCCTCTTGCAATCTGTCCAGGGCTCATGAGATTTTCGAAGCCTTATGGGGTCCTAAGGTTAGTGACTATTTTACAATTGAGTCAAAGGATGTGTTGTGCCGGGGGGAGTGGAAAGATCTATCAGATGTTTCGAAAGCTAATGAGGATAAAATGGGAATACAAAATGTTCTGAGTCAGAGGTTTCTCTGTATTAATAAGGAGAGGGATAAACTGATTTTGACTAGGAATAGTAAGGGGAAGTATAGTGTTAAAGACGGATATCAATCTTTGGTTAAGGGGAGGGTTAATGTAGACAGGAAGGAGTTCAGATTTTGTTGGCATGATGCAGTGCTTCCAAAGGCGGGGGTCTTTCTTTGGTTGGCCCTCCAAAACAAAATTCTCACTAGTGAAAGGTTGGCTTCATAGATTAGGTATTGCTGACACTTTCTTGTGTGTTTTATGTGGCAAGGGTATGGAGGACAATAATCATTTGCTTCTCAATTGTGATTTTGCCCAAGATTGTTGGAAATGGGTTTTAAATAAGCTAGGTTGGCAGGGGCCCCTTTCCAATTCTCTAACCAAGCTACTAATTGAATGGCCATCGCTCCATAAAGGTTCCTTCTTTGCGGAAATCTAGAGGATTGTTCCAGCCACTGTGGTTTGGGGATTGTCATGGGAAAGAAACAAAAGGATCTTTAGAAAGGAGACTTTGAATGTGGATAAGGTATGTGAACTCATTGAAAGGTCAATTTTAGAATCTGTTAATGCATACACAATGAGGTATAAGTCCTTGCCCTCAGCTTTTACCTCAGATGATAATTAGGTTCTTAACAGATGGAGTCAAATTAGTATCCCTTTCAAAGGTATGTTCGTGGGGAAGAAGTCCAAGAAGGATTCTCATAGGCAAGTTAAGTGGGAAAAGACACTGAATTCATTTTTGAAGTTGAACGTTGATGGTGCTTCCAAGGGGAACCCAGGCAGATCACGGGTAGGTTGTGTTTTAAGGGATCAAAATGGTTGAATTGTGAAGGTAGCTTCCTATAGGCTACCTAATGTTTCAAATAGTTTGGCTAAGGCAAGGGAACTTTTGGAAGGTGTTAAAATTGCAACCAACATGGGAGTGTCCAAGCTGCATATTGAGGGTGATTCGCAGATTATCACCTCGGGTCTTATCTCCAAGAAGGTGACAGATTGGGAGTTGTAGTATGTGTTAGAGGAAGTTTGGTAGCTCCTACTGAGATTTGATGATTTCAAAATAAGTCATTCCTATAGGGAGGTGAACCAGTTGGCTGATAGGTTATCTAATTTGGGGGTAGAATTGGTGCAGGGCTCGTGCGCTTGGGAGGTTGATGAAATTCTAGCCCTGTTAAGTGATAAGCCAATCTTGGCCAATTTGGTTGAGGAATTGGGGTTGGTTTAATAACTTTGTAAGGCAAACTAATTGGGGCAGCGAAGATTGGATATGTAAAAGCAGTCTCAAATAGGTCAGTACAGACAAATATTCTATCAGCAACAACATCTACCCCCTCTACATCTGTCTAGATGTTAGGCTTGCATTCACCAACCATCAGTTCCAAGGATTCAAACTAAAAGGAAGAGCAGAGTAGCAGTTCAAGTCAATCTCATAATAACAGTCAATCATAGTCAAGTGAACTTGGAAAAGTTACAGGTTCATCTTTGAAAGAGGATGCTAGGAGTTCTACTACAGGTGAACGTTGAGAGCTAAGGGATCAAGTACAGGTTCATCCCATAAAAAATCAAACAATTGCATGGTGGGTTCAGGTAAGGGAGGATCTCATAAAAGAGCTGGTGGGGGGAAGGTAAATGCATTGGGCAAAAATACATGTGAAAAGAAATTGCAAGCTAGTCATGCAACTGATAAGGCAATGGAAAATGGTCGTGGGGATAATGCAAGTAGTCATAGATTTATAGTTAAACCCCCCAATCCTAGACGAAATCCTGCTCCAAGTGTCAATGTGGGACAACTGAGTACATGGTCTTTTCAGCACGTAGAGGGTCTTATCCTATCACTTCTGACAAACATGAGACAAATAATGTGAAAACAAAAAGTGAAGGTTGATTTTTTTCATGCTGGTACTGCCCTAGAGGTTAATACTAAGTCCTGGGGTAGAGCAATTAAGTTAAAGATGGCTTCACAAAGGGTGAGGATGGAGACGGATTATCCACTGGTATTCCAAGTGAAGATCGCAGTAGAATAGGTGAAGTAATTGATAGAACACTAGAGCACCTAAAATAACTCTATCATCAACATCAACTAAAGAGATCATTTCAACAAAGGGTGTAGTTGATGCCAAAATAATTAGGGTATGTGAAAAAATTCAAACAATAGTATCAGGGAGGAGTTGTGCACATGTTTGTAAAGCTACTTGCAGAGATGAAGTGGCTATGAAGCTTCTGGAAAATGTGGCAGTGTGTGAGCCATCTAAGGATGAGAAAGGTTTCCATGGCAACTCTACAAGACAAGAGCTTAAAACAGTAGGTGATAGTTTGGTCAAGTCTACAATAAAGTGCTCTATAGATGGTCTGAATTCTCAAGTTGTTGACGATGAAGATGACAAAAGTACCATAGATACAAAGAGGTCATTTGCAAGCCCTCTGCTCATGAAACATGGTGTCTACATGATTAGACTCTCAGCCAGGTAATGATGGACATTAGTCGCTTATGTGTAAGCTGGTTACCATAGTTCAAGGTGGTTCATAGAATGGGTGGTCTCGCCTTATATTGGGTTGTATTTTGAGATGGTTGGTTTTGGAGTAGCAATCGGAATCATCTGACCTTTATATGTAATCCTTCATTTCAATAATCTAAGTACGAGTCTTTGACCCTTTGCCAAAAAAGAAAAAAATCATTTTAAATTGATTTTTAAAATAAAACATTTTATTAATATTGATGCAATGCAAAAGGGGCACAAGGCACAAAAGAAAAGTTCAAATGTTAGTGGATTTGTCACAACCAAAACGAAATATAAATGAATTTAAAAAACTCAACATGCATATCAAGAGAGACATACAACATACAATAAGAAGCATACATAAATGAAAAAGGGAAAGAAAACCCTCCAAGATGCTCCCCAAAATGCTCATAGATATTCCTCCTTTGTTCCTCTCCTCTCCAAGTCCCACATGAGTGTAGCTCTCAGCTTTTTGCACTATCCATGGATGTCATATGAAAATTCAAGATGGTTGTGAAAATGACAACAAATGCTTATGCAAGTGTAAATGATTTACTATGAGAAAGCACCTACTTAGTCTATGTAAATCTTAATATAATAACAATGAAAATTCTTCTTAATGCTCTCTAAAATGACTATAAGTTTGATGCACAAAAGACTTCGGATCCTGAAAATGAAGAATGAGAGCTCTATTTATAGGAGAAATAGGGCAATGGATGGTCAAGATTGAGTAATCTTAACAAGGGCCAGGATTGAGGGGTTTATGATCCATGTGATGGTTTTCAACCCAATCCCATGATGACAAATGTCAACATGAGATGGCTTGAGAGGAGAGGGAAGAAGCACTAAATGCTTGAGATGACATGAAGGTTACCTTGGGAGGGTTTGGTTAGGCTCGAGTTAGTGAATAAAGATTTTTATCCAATGAATAATGCCTTTATCCAATGGATAAACTCTTGTGCAAGAGTTAATGGGGATAACAATGGTCAAAGCAATGAATGTTTGAAGAGACCCATGAGCTAAATGAGAGTTGAGTTAGAGGGAAAGCCTCTAACCATGTGAGTAAGTTGAGTTAACCATTAATGGTTATGTAAGAGCCATAAATGGTTTAGAAGACTTTGAGGGTTAACTTGTTGAAGGATAAAAAGCCTTTAATGCATTTCAAAGACTTTGGAGGCTTTGAGAAGTGACTTCTCTTTGCTTAGGAATGTGACAATAATTAGGGAGGGGAATTAGGCTAATTTGGAATGGATTAGAAGAATCTAGAAGGGGTTTAGGATGCAAGTAGGTTTGGTGGGTGAGAGAAAATAGGATTTTATTTAGAAATAAAATCTATTTATTGGTGCAACTTGCATTTGTACGAGAATGCAAGTGGGGTGGGAATTACATATTTAAATAAATATTTATTTATTTAAATGAGGAAGGGGGTTAATTTAAACAAATATGCTTTATTCATTTAATCAATTGTTAGAATATGGTTTATTGAATTAATTTAAATAAATTAAATAACTAGTTTAATTAATAGAAGAATAGGTTTAAGATTAATTAATTAAAGATCAATTTAATGAAGTGGACAACTTTATGTGTATGCATTTGCCCCTCTTTGAGATGGTGTGGTTTATCATGTTGTTTGAAGGAAAGAAAGATAGGTATGAGAAATATGCCCCAGAAATGTTAATTTAGCGGGTGGTATGCCCCCTCGAGAGATGGGCCAAAAAATTTCAAAAAATCGGCGATCTCTTGAAAAAGAGAAAGAAGTTGGGGGGAGGTAGGATAGAAGAATTTAGAAATAATGGTGAAAGAATGGGAGAGAACGGAGTGAATACAGAGAAACAGCAAGGAAGTGAGTACCCTTAGGTCATGCATGAGATACAGTGCAAATGAGATGTTTGTGCTTTTGATTGATACTATACAATTGATCAAAATTGGTTGGACAATTTGGTGCAATCGGTTGAATTGCTGGGGTTGAGTCAAAGTGTGACAATTGATGTCAGTTGTTCACTTGGACAGGATGAAGTCTGAGTAAGTGAGTCAAAGTGACCTGTTGTGACTTAGACAATTGATGTAATTGCTCGATGAAGTCAAGGTATTTGAAGCAAAATACTCGTTGAGACTTAGACAATTGATGTAATTGTCGGTTTTGATTGTGTTTGATTGGTTGATCAATTGATAGTGTTTGCATTTGAGGTTGTTTGTGGAGTTTGTTGGACTTAGTGTACCCATTGAGACTAGGCAATTGATGTAAATGCCTGTTGTAGTCTAGGATTTCCATAATTGATTACCTGTTGAGACCCAAAGATACTTGATCAGAAAGTATCTGTTGATAGTCTAGGTAGTGTGAGTCGATGTACCTGTGTAGATAGAGTAACTTTCTTCTCTTATAAGATGACCTAGGATGGGAAACATAGCCCCTCCTATTAGAGATGGACGATGATGAACGTGGCCTGATTGAGTTGATGGGACACGATGTAGGGTATGTGATGATGATGATCAAGATATGGAGGGTGAGGGGAGGGGGATTCAATGTTAAATAGAAGATATGGAGGACCTAGGACCCAATCCTATGTAAGAGGAGCAAAATAGAGTTTCTATTGTCATGACTATGTATGAATGATATGCAGCAATACGGATTTATGGATGTATGAAATGCAAGGGAATGCAATATATACAAATGAGATGAAATGGCGATCCATAGATTATTCACAGTGCTTAATTTTCATAATCAGGCATGGTAGTATCAATCTCAGCTGAGGTATCATAAACCAAGGTTGAGTGCTTCACCTATAAGAAAACATCGCAGACAAAGAAAGTTCCCCTCCATTCTGGTTCATGTACAAATGGTCTAGGTATACGCTATAGTCAGCAAGCCATAGTGATCCATGACTGTATTTTTACATAGGATCATGTAGCTTAGTGAACTTCCCATGTAGACACCATTAGTATATGCCCCAAAACTTCATTGGAACAATCCGCAAATAAAAAACAAATAAAAATATATCAGGAACCATCCCGGCTACTCTAATCACTTGTGGATATCATGGAGTAGAGTAGGAACCTGATATAAATAAACAAATAACAAATCGACCAAGTACTTATCAGCCGAACAAAATTTTCTTGTCAAAGGAAATGTTACCATGTCTTGTTTGTGGAGAAGTATGCATCCTTGTGAAGATCGTTGTGTGCAGATGTTTTGATTGGTTGGTTGATTTGATAGGTGGTCATTGTTTGAGTAGCTCAAAATGTTGTTTTGTGTCTTTTTGCGATGTGTATGTACAAGAAATAATATACGGTGTAATGTTTTTGATTGATTTTTGATGTTTTTGTCATGTTTTTAGATGTTTTGAATGTTGTGAATGTTTTTGGTATTATCTTTAGGACATTTTGCAAATGTTTTTGGGATTTTGCTAAGATTTTATGAATGTTTTTGGTATTATTTTTAAGACATTTTTGAATGAGCAACTCAATGTATCATAAGCAACGGAGGATTCACTTCCATCAATAGGTTTAAGAATATTTGCCCCCAGTTGGATGTCGGTATGAAAGCATGATGTGAGACACATGAAGTAATAACCCTGACTGCAGATCAATAACAAGCCATGGTATAAATAATGGATGAATGGATGCAATGGATGTGATCACAACAAGTCTGAAAGACAATGGAGCCATAGCCTTTACGAATGGCACCTGTTTACTAGGTTTTCACTACCCTACTTACCCAAGGTGCCACCAGAGTGGTTTTCACTATTTCGATGAATGATTTTTCTTTACTATTTTTTTTTATTTTTTTATTTTTTTTTATTTTTTTATTTTTATTTTTTATTTTTTGTATTTTGTTCAAGACTATTTTCTAAATGTTTTTGGTATTTTCTAATATTGGAGGAGCCTGATGCTCTGCACAGCTTATGTATCAAACCTTTTGAGATGCATGTTGTTGATTGGATCTGCTAGTGGTTCTCCTTCTGAAGTTGCTAATTGATATGCCCCAAACCCAAAGACGACAGTGATGAGATATGGACCCTGCCAATTGGATTCAAACTTTCCCTGATGTTCTCTATTCAGTTGGTTGTGAGGATTCTCCCTGAGAAAAAGATCTCCTACTTCAAATGTGCAAGGTTTGACTCAATGATTGTAGCTTATGCTCATGCACTACTGATAGGCTTTTAGGTGATTGTAGGCAGCTTGTTGCTATTCATCAAGCAATTCCAAGTCCTGAAGACGAGAGACTTGGTATTCTTCATCATATATTAGATTGTGCAAGGAGACCCATATAGATGGTAATTCAACCTCAATAGGCAAGATGGCTTCTACTTCATAAACGAGTGAGTAGGGGGTTGCACCTGTAGGGGTTTGAATGCTAGTTTGATATGCTCATAGTTTTGGATGTAAACGAATGTGCCAATCATGACCAACATGATTGAATTTCTTTTTGAGGATCCTTAATAGATTATTATTGGATACTTCAGCTTGACCATTTCCTTGTGGGTAATATGGGGTGGAAAAATGGTGTTGGATATGAAACTTCTCACAGAGTTCACGGACATCTTCATTTTTGAAAGGGAGACCATTATCTGTGATGATGGACATGGGTACACCATACCGACAAATTATGTAATTGAGGATGAATGTGGCAATCTGCTTGCCGATAACTTCGGTGAGTGGAATGGCTTCGATCCACTTTGTGAAGTATTCTATGGCAGTAATGATAAATTTATGACCATTAGATGAAGATGGATGGATTTTACCCACAAGGTCAAGTTTCCATTGACAAAAGGGCCATGGTGTTGTGATAGGTTATAATTTCTATGCTAGAGTATATATCAGATCTCTGTGAACTTGGCACTTCTTGCACTTTCTAACAAAGTAGTAGGAGTCTTTTTCCATGGAGGGCCAATAGTATCTAGCTCGCATGAGTTTCTTTTCTCATGAAGGACTGCTTGAGTGAGCCCCACAAACTCCTTCATGTACCTCTTCCAAGGATTTGTTTATCTCATCTTGTTCCAAACATCAAAGGAGAGTACCATCAAGACTTTGTTTGTATAGGGTTTTGGTAATGATGATGTATCTAGCGGTTTGGTAGATAAACATTTTTTGTTGGTTGTTTGATTGGTTAGGGGGAAGTGTGTGGTCACGTAGCTAAGTGAAAAACTCACCATACCATGGGGAGTCAGAACTGGTAAGGCGACATATCATTTTAGATTCAGGGATATCATAAGTGGGGATCCAAAGCTGTTCTACCAAGAACACATTGCGTGTCAAATTTTGTGGAAGATCCAGGAGAGATGCAATTGTAGCCATTGCATCGGCAACTTGATTCAAATCTCTTGGTACTTGTTGAAATGTTATAGTTATAAATGATTCTTTGAAACTATACACCATCCTTTTGTATGGCATGAGCTTATCATCCTTTATTTGGTATTCATCAGTGACTTGTCGGATGACTAGCTAGGAATCTCCATATACTTGTAGTTCTTTTAGATTCTATTTTACGTCCAATGTGAGTCCTATGATCAAGGCCTCATATTCTGCTATATTATTTATGCATGGGAAAGTGAGCCTGTATGACTTTGGGATGATGTCACCTTGAGGTGTGATAAAAAGAATTCCTGCCCTCGAGCCATTATTGGTGTATGAGCCATCAAAATATAGCTTCTAGGGTTGTGTAGCTGTGATCATGAAAATTTCTTCATCCAGAAAGTTAGAAATAAGAGGATGGTCACCCTTGAGTGGTGCATCAGGCAACTAATCTGCAATAACTTGTCCCTTGATAGCTTTGTGGTCCACATACTCAATATCAAATTCACTCAGAATCATAACCCATTTGGCCAAGCATCCTGTCAATGCTGCCTTTCTAAGTAGGTACTTGAGTGGATCTATCTTGGCAATAAGTTTTACTTTGTGTGTTAGCATGTGGTGCCTTCATTTGGTGGTTGCCAAGATAAATGCTAGGCAAGATCACTCAATAGGTGTGTAATTGATTTCATAGCCTACCAGTATATGAGAGATGTAGTAGACAACACATTCTTTTCCTTTTGCATTATACTATGCAAGCAATACTCCTAATGCCATGTTTGTAGCTGAAATGTATAACAATAGAGGTCTACTTGGATCTGGTGGAATCAAGAATGGTGTATTCATTAGGTAGTCTTTTATCATCTGGAATGCAAGCTGACATTTTTCATCCCATTGAAAGCAGATATTTTTATGTAACAGATGGGTGAAGGGATGACATTTATTAGCCAATTGTGCGATGGACCGTCGAATGGATTGTAGTTGCCCTTGTAATTTCCTCAATTGACTGATATTCTTTGGAGGTGGAATGTCCATGATTTCCTTGACTTTCATAGGATCTACCTCAATGCCTTTATTAGAGACAATGTATCTTAAGAGTTTCTCGGAAGTTACTCCAAAGACAGATTTCTTGGGATTGAGACGGATGTGGTATTGTTCCAATCTATTGAAGATTTTATCTAGTACTGCAAGATGACCCTCTCTTGTTAATGATTTAGCTATGAAATCATCTACATAATCTTCCATTATTGTGTGCATCATATTGTAGAAGATGGTGGTCATGGCTCTTTGATATGTTGCCCTTGCATTCTTTAGACCAAATGGCATTACATTCCAACAGTATGTTCCCCATGGATAGGTGAAAGCAGTTTTGTGTTGATCCTCTAGAGAAATTTTAATCTCGTTGTACCCTGAAAAGTCATCCATAAGAGAAAGCATCACATGACCTTTTGTTAGATCGACAATCATGTCGATGTTTGGTAAGGGGAAGGCATGTTTAGGACATGCTTTGTTTAAATCTCTGAAATCGTACAGATACAGATGCCCCCATTAGGTTTATGGATAGGTACAATATGGGAGATCCACTCTGCATAATCAATTGGTCTGATGAAACCAGCATCCAAGAGCTTTTTAAGTTCAGCCTTTACAAGAACGACAATCTGTGGGTGTATCTTTATGAGCTTTTGTTTGACAGGTTTAGCTCCTTCTGCTATAGTTAAGTGATGCATGACCAAATTTGGATCTAAGTTAGGCATGTCCACATAAGACCATGCAAAGTTGATTTGGTGCTTCTAGAAGAATTCCACAAATTTTGGTTGTTCTTTAGGAGTTAATAGAGATGCCAAATGTATCTTGTGAGGAGTCTCAGGGGTCCCCACATTGAATTCTTTTGTTTCTTCTATTAGGATGGTTGATCTCCCCTAATTTGTACTAAAGGGGAGGATGTCAAACCTTTCATCCTCAGGCGTGTCAAAGAGGTTTTCACCTTTGGATACGCTCTCTATTTTTACTATTTTGGGATGAAAAAGTGCCACCGTGTGTTTTTCACTAGAAGATCCATGCTTTATTGCAATATTTTTGCATCTAAAAGTTTTGGCATCTGCCCAAAGTATGTTGCGCTCTTAAGTTCAATGGCAAACCCAACTTTATCATCCCTGCCTGGTATGTTATCCCACAATTATAGAAATTCTATGAGTGCCTCATCATTTTGGAAATGGTCAAGGCATGGGGGATTTGGCTGGTTCCATTCAATGAGTTCAAGATGAATGATAGGCATTACTTCATTGATTAAGTTGAGTTCATAGGAGGCATCTGTGAGGGTTAATATCAAGGTGTGAAGTTCATCAATGGTACTCTCCTTGTCAGATTTCAGTGTAGGGTTTTACGTAGGGCCTGTGGAAGTTACTTCTAGCTCAGGAACCTAAAAAAATTTAATCCATGTTTCTCCATAAACTAGTATATCCTTACAAGGTGGGGCACGTCATGTTTCTTCCTCATCTAAACTATTTAAATGCACTGAATCCCTTTCCCACTCATGTAAGTCTATCTCATAATCACTCTCTAGCATCCAATTACTGATCCATGTGATGGCTTTCAACCCAATCCCATGATGACAAGTGTCAACATGAGATGGCTTGAGAGGAGAGGGAAGAAGAATTAAATGCTTGAGATGACATGAAGGTTACCTTCCGAGGGTTTGGTTAGGCTTGAGCTAGTGAATAAAGCTTTTATCCAATGAATAATGCCTTTATCCAATGGATAAACTCTTTTGCAAGAGTTAATGGGGATAACCATGGTCAAAGAAATGAATGCTTGAAGATACCCATTAGTTAAATGAGGGTTGAGTTAGAGGGAAAGCCTCTAACCATGTGGGTGAGTCGAGTTAACCATTAATGGTTATGTAAGAGCCATAAATGGTTTAGAACACTTTGGGGGTTAACTTGTTGAAGGATAAAAAGCCTTTAATGCATTTCAAAGACTTTAATGATGCAATGCAAAAGGGGAACAAGGTACAAAAGACAAGTTCAAATGTTAGTGGATTTGTCACAACCAAAATGAAATACAAATGAACTTAAAAACCTCAACATGCATATCAAGAGAGATATAAAGCATACAATAAGAAGCATACATAAATGAAAAAGGGAAAGAAAACCCCCAAGATGCTCCCCAAAATGCTCATAGATATTCCTCCCATGTTCTTCTCCTCTCCAAGTCCCACATGAGTGTAGCTCTCAGCTTTTTGTACTATCCATGGATGCCATATGAAGATTCAAGTTGGTTGTCAAAATGAAAATAAATTCTTATGAAAGTGTAAATGATTTACTATGAGAAAGCACCTAATTAGTTTATGTAAATATTAATATAATAACAATGAAAATGCTTCTTAATGCTCTCTAAAATGACTATAGGTTTGATGCACAAAAGACTTCTGATCCTGAAAATGAAGAATGAGAGCTCTATTTATAGGAGAAATAGGGCAATGGATGGTCAAGATTGAGTAATCTTGAAAAGGGCTAGGATTGATGGGTTTATGATCCATGTGATGGTTTTCAACCCAATCCCATGATGACAAATGTCAACATGAGATGGCTTGAGAGGAGAAGAAGGAAGCATTAAATGCTTGAGATGACATGAAGGTTACCTTGGGATGGTTTGGTTAGGCTTGAGTTAGTAAATAAAGCTTTTATCTAATGAATAATGCCTTTATCCAATGGATAAACTCTTGTGCAAGAGATAATGAGGATAACCATGGTCAAGGCAATGAATGCTTGAAGAGACCCATGAATTAAATGAGGGTTGAGTTAGAGGGAAAGCCTCTAACCATGTGGGTGAGTTGATTTAACCATTAATGTTTATGTAAGAGTTATAAATGGTTATGTAAGAGCCATAAATGGTTTAGAAGACTTTGGGGATTAACTTGTTGAAGGATAAAAATCCTTTAATGCATTTCAAAGACTTTGGAGGCTTTGAAATGTGACTTCTCTTTGCTTAGGAATATGACAATAATTAGGGAGGGGAATTAGGCTAATTTGGAATGGATTAGAAGAATCTAGAAGGGGTTTAGGAGGCAAGTGGGTTTGGTGGGTGAGAGAAAATAGAATTTTATTTAGAAATAAAATCTATTTATTGGTGCAACTTGCATTTGTAGGAGAATGCAAGTGGGGTGGGATTTAGAGATTTAAATAAATATTTGTTTATTTAAATGAGGAAAGGGGTTATGTTGACTGATGGATAAATAATCAAATAAATACTAAATATTCATTTAATTAAGTGGATAGATTTATGTGTCTACAAATATATTTAATTTTATGATAAATTTAAATAATTTAATATTGAAGACATTATTAAGTTGAGAATAATAAAAGTAAATATGGAGTATAAATTGACATAAACTAAAATGAAATAAGAGTTATATCAATTTGATATAAGGTGGATTTGGATTATTGTGATATTGTGACAAAGTTAGAAATAGTTTATGTGTATATTTAAAGTTTATTCTGGATCAAGGTATTTTTCAATACTATGTGTTTAAGAGGAACCTTTAAGAGTGTGAGAGAATAAAACAAATTTTATAAATTAAACAATATTTTTTACTCATGACAATTATCATATTAACATATTTACTTTATATTCTTTTCGTTGTTTTGCCTAATTCTTTAGTGTTATTATTTTTGCAAGGCTTTGCGGCCTTGTGCCTTTGTTTTGCTTCTAGTTGGTTGTTGTTTCTAGACTTTATCACTGATTTTTTTATATTTCCATATTTGGATCTGGGTTTCGGGTCCTTGTGAAATCCTTTTTATCTTAATCAAAAACGTATTTACATTATATTCTTTTGATGAATTTGTAAATGAAAGCGATGTAATGATGAAATTTACAATTTAACATTTTAGGAGAAGATTTTAATTTATCCTATTAGCATAATTAAGCATTTAGGTGGGATCACCTATATTTGATAAAATTAATCAACAAATGGGATAGAAAGTTTTATCAAACTATTATGATAGGATGTGATTACATGTAAGGTGTTTGGACTCACATTCTAAGGGCATCTTTTTAGGTTGGAAAATATATCTAGCTACATAAATAAAAGAGGATTATTTCCTTGTCAAATAGGAAAGCCTCACATTTACATCTTCTATATTTTGATATTGGAGAATAGAGGCTAAAAGTTTCCTCTACAACAAGATTTCTTTTAATCTAATATCTTTTATCAGATTCTTGGAAAATACCACTATCAATGGCATGGGTAATCACTATACATATATCCCAAGGTCTATAACTATAAAAAGAATACAATAGATATTGTTAAAATAAAAATACAAGGACTAACATTTGCAATTATATCAAGAATAAAATCATTAAATTGCCTTTGCATATAGCCAACATTCTATTTGAGCAATACTCTAAAATGCAAAACAATCCATACATAGTTATACAAAAAGGAGAGGAATCTTGACTAAAACTATTCTCACTATAGAAAATAAAGATACATAATTCTCAATCCAATCATTTTATACTAACTTCAATTATTCACAATACATGCATATCACTTTTCTATATTTTCATATTCTACAAATCTAGTCTACAACAACTCAACATCGGCAATGAAGAATAACTATATTTACTTCACTCAATTTTTATTACAAAATGTCAATTATATATATTTACTTTTCTCATCTTACTTTCTAAATTTTTTTTTTTTCTGTAGAAATCAACTCTAATTCATCACTTGATGTAGGAGCATCTCCAGTTCTTGGCAATCTTGAATCAACTAAAAACATTTCTTTTCAATTTGTTTTATGTTTTGTAGTTTCAACATTTCTTTCTACATTTTCTTGCATTTCCTCACCGTATCTATTGAAGTTAGATTTTCCTTAACGAAATGATCATCTTTCTTATTCCTAAACCATAAAGCATTTGGATCATTTTCCGGCAAGTTATTGCTTCTAGATTCTGAGATAGTTTCTTGATTTGGACACTGGAACTGCCTGGACCTATTTTTCCTATTGGAGAATCTTTCAGATCCTTTCCATAGCTTGCAGAGCCTTGGGTCATTCATTCCAATGTTCCTTGGCATGTGGTCGACCTTCCCTTTGATTTGTACTTCATGCTTTGGATTTTCTAGAGGAATCTCTTTGGTGAAGGCCGACCTATTTTACATGTTTGATCTTGTTATTTGGCATCCGATCCCATTTGGACCGACCAGATCTTCTTGGATCACATAAATCATTGTAATTGAGAATTAGAAATCAATGAGATAGAACATAGAAGATAGATCTTAGAATTTAGAGGTCCGGAGTTGACCTATTTTGTAATTCAGCATGTATGTGGTAGGCCAGTGAGTCAAATCTTGTAACCCAGATGTTACCAGTTATCTATAATCAGTTTTCATGATCTAATTCATTTAGTTATGCATTGGCTCCATCATATCCTCTTGTTTTCGTTGTGTTTACTCTTGCTGCTCGGTCTGGATTGATCTCTTTGAGGTCCTTCCTAACTGGTGATTGCATCAAGTGGTATCAGAGCGAGATTTCATTTTAGAGATTGCATTATCCTGAGAATTTTAGTGTGGGGTGGCAGACTATGGATCCAACCTGCAGCTGTAGAATATTGGCATGAAGATGGCATGAAGAGGAAATAGGAATGGTGAAACATGTGGGAATACAGACCTTGTTGTGATGGAACTGTTTAGAGGAATTGCAACATAGTTGGAAGGTGTTGAGACAACCTAGATAAGAGGCCGACATATTGAAGATGTGAGCGAAGATGAAGAACAAGAAGCACTGACAGAACAAGTAGCAAATCCATCGGCAATTGATCTAGATGAAGAGAGGTTTTTGCGGGTCTTTAGTAGAGCGAACACTAAACCACATTTTACCCCACCAGAGTATGATGGAAAGTTGGATTTAGATGAATTAATGGATTAGATCTTGGAGATGGAGAAGTATTTTGATTTTGAAAACACTGCAGAAGAAAGGAAGGTGAAATATGCCTGTACCCAATTGAAAGGTCATGCGTCTTTTTGGTAGGAACATTTGTTGGTTGATAGATGGAGAAGAGGTAAAGAGAAGATCAAATCATGGGATGGGATGGTTGCTAAGTTAAAATCAAAGGTTATCCCAGCTGGTTATCAAGTAAATTTGTTCTGGAAGATGCAGAACTTGAAGAAGAAAGAATCTATTGTGAAGGAGTATATCTTAGAATTTTACAAGTTAAATATCTGATCCAGACATGTTGAGGATGAGGTTGAACAAGTTGCAAGATATTTGAATGGATTACAAATGTCTATACAAGATGAAATCAGTTTGAACAAGTTGCAGAGTGTTGAAGAAGCTTACCAATATGCCTTGAAGGCAGAACAAAAGTTAAAAAAAATACACGAGCAAAGACAGAGAGGTAGTGGTGGAAGGATTTATGGAAGAATATTTCAAGGAGGAAGGGGATATTCTAGAGAAGGAGCAACCTATATAGATTAGAACAAGGAAAAATAAGTGAACAAATATGGTAGTTCATACTAAAAGAATGACATAAATTTCTACCCAAGAAGAGAACCTGGTAATTACCAAAATGAGCATTTTGGAAAAGATGATAGAAGACGAGATAAGAGAGTGTTTAGGGGAACTTTCTATAAGTGTGGAGGAGAAGGACATCGTGATTTTGAATGTAAGAAGACAAAAAACACTCCAATCAGCTAACAACATTGGTGGAAGAAAGTCCTCCTGGATTAGCTAACAAACTATAAGATAGAGAATTTTTTTATGATGGGTGGAGCTTTGTGTCATACCAGAGAAGATGAAGGGACCTTGTAGAGGAGGAATTTTTTCAGGACTAGATGTAAGGTATCCGGTAAGTGTTGTAAATTTGTTATTGATAGTGGTAGTTCAAATAATCTTGTTTCAGAAGAAATGGTGAATAAATTGAAGTTGGAAAGATTGAAACACCCTAGGCCTTATCAGATAGCATGGATTCAAGATGATCATAAGTTACTAGTAATTGAGCAATTGTTGGTGAGATTGAAAATCAAAAATTATCATAATGAAGTTCTGTATGATATTATGTCTATGGATATTTATCACATATTGTTGGGTAGACCTTGGCAGTTTGACAGATAGGTGATACATGATGGGAGAAAGAGCATATACAATATTGTAGCGAATGGGATGAAACAAACCTTGCTACCCTTGGAAGAGCCCCTGAAGATTGAAGTTTGTATGAATGCTAGAATCTATTTAGTTGATAGAAGGAAATTATTGGATAGAATGAGATATGAGGATGTGTGTTTTTCCTTAGTTCCTTAGAAGACTGAGAGCCTAGGGCATGAAGAAGAGCAATTAGAGGAGATAAGGGAGTTGATGATAGAGTATGAAGACATCATTTCAGATAATGTAACTGGTGGATTAACACCCATAAGGAGTATCAGTCATTACCCATAAGGAGTATCATTCATTACATGGACCTGATTCCCAGAGCTAGTTTGCCTAATAAAGCTGCACACTAGATGACATCAATAGAGAATGAAGAGTTGAATAGATAAGTGTAGGAATTGTTGAAGAAATTTTTTATCAGAGAAAGTCTGAGTCCTTGTGTAGTACCAATAGTGTTAGCACCTAAGAAGAATGGAGAATGGATGATCTATATCGATTCTAGAGAAATAAACAAGATCACAGTGAAGTAGTGGTTTCCTTTACCTAGGATGGATGACATAATGGATTGTTTGAGTGGAGCCAGATACTACACAAAGATAGATTTGAAGAGTGGATGTCATCAAGTCAGAATCAGAAAAGGAGATGAGTGGAAGACAATATTGAAGACAAATGAAGGATTGTATGAATGGTTGATGATGCCTTTTGGTTTGACTAATGCACTGAGTACTTTTATGAGGTTGATGAATGAGGTATTGAATAAATTCTTGGGTAAGTTTTTTATTGTATATTTGGATGACATTTTGATTTTTAGTAAGACAAAAGAGGATAATTTGTTGCATTTAAGACAAGTTTTGTAGAGGTTGAGAGAAGAAAAGTTGCTGATAAACCTAAAGAACTATACTTTGATGAAGGAAGAATTAGTCTATTTGGGATTTGTGATATCTGCGGATGGATTGAAGATGGACCCTAAGAAGGTAAGAGCAACTGTTGAATGGTCTAGACCAAAAAGCATTGGAGAGGGAAGATCATTTCATGGATTGGCTAGTTTCTACCTAAAGTTTATAAGAAATTTCACTTTAGGTTGTAGCCCTATGACTCAGACAATGAGAGGAGATAAGAAGGAATTTAAGGGGAACACCAAAGTTTTGAACTATTGAAGCAGAAAGTAACTGAGCAACCTATGTTGGCTTTATGGGATTTCAACAAAGTATTTCAAGTGGACTGTGATGCAAGTGGGAATGCAATTGGAGCAATACCGAGTCAAGAAGGGAGAGAAATAGCTTATTTCATTGAGAAATTGAATGATGCCAGAAGGATATATTTGGTTTATGATTAGGAATTTTATGCCATAGTTCAAGCCTTGAAGAAGTGGATAAATTACCTATTGCCTAAGGAATTTGTGTGGTATACTGATCATCAAGCCTTATAGTATTTGAATAGTCAGAGTAAGTTGAATCAGAGACAAATGAGATGGGTAGAGTTCTTGTAGAGTTACACCTTTGTGTTGAAGCATAGGAGTGGGAAGTCAAAAAAAGTTGTTGATACATTAAGAAGAAGGAGGAATTTGCTAACAGAGATGAGAATAACGGTAGTAGGATTTGAGGAGTTGAAGACCTTGTATGACGATGACCCAAATTTTGCAAAACCTTGGAAAGCATGTAGAGAACCGATTATGGTGGACAAAAGTTGGTGATTGGATTATTTCATTCAGGATGGGATGTTATTCAGAGGAGTCCAGTTGTGCATACCTAAGAGTTCTATGAGGGATAATCTTATAAAAGAGAAGCATAGTGGAGGATTAGTTGGACAGTTTAGTGTTGATAAAATAGTAGCATTGGTAAGTGAACATTACTTTTGGCCTCAATTTCATAAGGATGTTAGGAAATTTGTGCAGAGTTGTAGAGTTTGTCAAATTGCAAAAGGTAGTAGCAAGAATGTGGGAATGTATAAACCATTGACAGTATCAGAGAGACCTTGGGAGGATATAAGCGTGGATTTCATACTTGGATTGCCTAAGACACAAAGAGGGAATGATTTTATATTTGTGGTGGCATATATATTCTTGAAGATGGCTCATTTCATACCTTGTAGGAAGACATCAAATGCGGTGCATGTAGTAGACTTATTTTTCAAGTAGGTAGTCAGATTACATGGATTACCTAAGAGAATAGTTTCAGCTAGAGACATTAAGTTTGTTGGTTATTTTTTGAGAACACTTTGGAAGAACATGAAGACATATTTGAAACTCAGTTCTATTTTTCACCCACAAATTGATGATAGACAAAAGTAGTAACCGGAGCTTGGGGAATTATTGAGATGTTTAGTTGGAGAGAAGACCAAAAGTTTGGATTTGATTCTTGCACAAGTAGAGTTTTCCTTCAACAATTTAGTAAACAGAAGTACTAGAAGAACACCTTTTGAGATTGTTACTGGAGCACACCCTAAAGCTGTAGCGGAATTGAGGGATGTTAGTAAGGAAGACAAGCGGAGTGCAAAAGCAGAAGAATTTATAGATCACATGAAGGACTTACATATTCAGGTTAAACAACATTTGAAAGATATGAACAATAAGTATAAGGAGAAAGTAGAAGAGAAGAGAAAACATAAGGAATTTGAAGTTGGTGATAAAGTGATGGTTTATCTAAGTAAAGAAAGATTTCCAGTTGGAACCTAGTTCAAGTTGCAAATGAGAAAGTTTGGAACTTGTAAGATCTTTATGAAATTATGGAAATGCATATGAAGTAGAGTTATCAGATAGTTTGAGTATTTCACCTATACCTAACATTGCAGATATACAATAGTACCATGGATCAGAATTCAATGAAGACGGTATTGAAGACTTGAAGAAACATTTCCCCCGAAAGGAACCAGAGAAAATTGAAGGCATTTTGGACAGTAGGATTGGGCGTAGTACCCGAAGCAATCAGTACAAGGAGTATCTTGTGAAATGGAAAGATAGACCAATTGAAGATTCATCTTGGATTCCTCAAGTAGAGGATGACCCCCATGGTTTTCCTCTGACCCTAGCAAATTGAGGGACTCACTTTTCAACAACCCTAGATGCCTGATGTAGGAACATCCCTAGTTCTTGGCAACCTTGCATCAACCAAAAACATTTATTTTCAGTTTGTTTTCTATTTTGCAGTTTTAGCATTTATTTCAGTATGTTCTTGCATTTTCTCACCAGATCTAATGAAGTTGGATTTTGGTTAAGGAAATGATCATCTTCCTTATTCCCAAACTGCAGAGAATTTGGATAATTTTTTGGCAAGTTATCACTTTCAGATTTCGAGACAGTTTCTGGCTTCGGATACCAGAACCGCCTAGACCTATTTTTTCTGTTGGAGAATCTTGCAGAGCCTCAAATTGTTGATTCCAATGTTCCTTGGAATGTGGCTGACCTTCCCTTTAATTTTCACTTCACCTTTTGGATTTTTTAGAGGAATCTCTTTGGTGGAGGCCAACCTATTGGTTTTACACTTTTGATCTTGTTCTTCGGCATTTGATCCCTTTTGGGCTGACCGAATCTTCTTGGATCATATAAATCATTATAATTGAGCATAAAAAATTAGTGAGATAAAACATAGAAGACAGATATTAGGATTTATAGGTCCATAGTTGACCTATTCTATAATTGAGCATGCATGTGGTAGGCCAGTGAGCTGAATCTTGTAACCCAAATGTTATCGGTTATATATAATCAGTTTTTATTATCTAAATCATTCAGTTTTGCATTGCCTCCATCATATCCACTTGTTTACATTGTGTTTACTCTTGCTGCCCAGTCCAGATTGACCTCTTTGAGTTCCCTCCTAACCGATGACTGCATCAAGACTCTAAGGAGTAAACTCATTCTATCAAAATTCGCGTTTCTTCTTTATTAAGCTCAATTTGTGATTTTTATTTTTTTAATAAGTATTATCTTTATCATATTTTATTAAATAATTTTACTTGTGTTCACAAAATAAAAGTGGGTGGATATAAAACCACAGCCCTAGAGTCCATATAGGGCTAATACGTAGATCAAAAAATATTAAAAAAGTACATTTTATTATTGTTGTCTACCACTATACTAAACATTCAAGGGGTTTCAATATAGGTTTTTGCAAGATATTTGTTGATCCACATCCTCAATTTTCCTATTGGTATGGTTTTTAACCCTTTATAAACAGTAACATCAATAGTTTCATTTATATTCAATAATTCTTAGGTATTATGTATCTTTGGTTATCTTGATAATATTAAGATTTGTGCATTTCATTAAAATGTGCCATGAGATTATTATAAATTACCTTTAACAAAGTTAAAAATTGATATGATCAACATAGAAAATTTGATTAAAAAAAATTATGGATAAGTTAGGAGTGATACCTTGGATCTTCTAACTGTTGCTAGAGTGATTGGGGTCCTATCCTAACCTAGGCTAGCTCTACTAACTTAGTTTTGATACCATAAACAATAAAAATCAAATAAAAATGATAAGTACAAATATTCAATAAGACAAAATAATACATGCATAAGATGGCTCTCCAACAAGATTATTTAAGATTCAAGTTGCCAATAGACATATTTCCTTGAGATTTATAATATTCATGAAACTTTATAGTAATTCAATATATTTAAAGAAAATGAATTTTTGACAATATTATAATTTATTGTTGAAAGAAAAATTTTATTAACTTTTTTTTAGAAAAATGATTATAGGCTATATATAAACTAAATAAAATATAGTTTTCATATAGTAAAAGCATAGAAATGATAATAAATGACAAGAGAATTAGCTAAAAATATAGCACAGTAGAGGTTTAAAACAAGATAATTATAGTATATAGTAGCATATCATATACAATCTATGAGCTATTAGATTAGATATAAAAGAACCAAAGATAGCTATGCAGATATAATCCTACTTGGTACTTCCTGGGGTTGTTTTTTCACCTTTCCCTTCTACATGATCTGAGTGAATTAGAAGAGCCATTACCACCTTAGTCTTGGCCTGAGTCATGAACAAGGAGTATCCCATTAAACTGAGCTTTTATGCCTCTATGTGAGCTTCAAGAAGTCTTGAGAAGAATCCCAAATCTACTAGTCACTCTCCAAAACCATAGAATCACTTGCCTCAAATCTACAAGACCATGTTGCCCTAGGGATGATTCCTTCCCTCACCTGGCAACCTAATCCTCCATCCTAGTCCTACTCTTGGCAAGAGGTATCAGTTGGTTATATTTGCCTTGTTAAATTTTGTTGGATCTTTTCATTTAGACTTGCATATTTTGCCCTATGACTGCAACTATTTATGACTGCATGCTTTTTTTTCCATATCCAAGTATGTTACAATAGGCGCAGACTGGGGCATATTTTGATAACAGGGCATGTTTTGGATCTCTCTTGTACAAACTGGCTACCTAGTATTAGTGTTCATCAACACTTACCTTCTCATGTACAAGAGTTATCAGTGTGTTTGAGGGTCTCCTTGCACATACCCAAAACTATGTATCAGTGTTTCTTAACACTTGCATAGTTGTGTGTAAGGAATTCACGTTTATCTGAGAGTGAGTCCACGCCTTGGGCTTCTCATGGCATCCTGATTTCTATAATCAGTGGTGCAAGTCACCCAGGGCAATATCAAACTAGGTTGGCTCTCCATATTTGTTGTGCACAAAATCTCATCATCATTCGATCAAATCCTAAACTCAATAAACCCATGGAGTTCTCAAAAATTTCCCCCACTTCCCATCTATTCCATATTCTTCTATCTAAGATCATTGTGTTATTATTGGTATATTCCCTCTTTTTATTAATTCATTCACATCATATAGACTGCATTTCTTAGACAGTCATATTTTCCACAAAATATTTACCATATAAGATTTCATCACATAAATAAAAGATACACTCATCCATATAGCATTACATTTAGACTGCATCATAAATCATTCACACATGTGTATTTATACATAAAGCATAAAAATCACTCATCCTGCATCCAAAAACTATGTCAGCAACACATCATAAACATACATATATAAGTATCCACTCTACATCACAAAATAGGACATCATAAGAAAAACAAAAATAATCCATCACAATAAATGCTACACATCATCTGCCACTAATCAAATCATGTATATTTATAAAGAGGTAAATGTTTCTGTCATGATACAATGATCAACCTGAAGGGTCATAATATAATACAAAAGTAATGTAAGGAGCTAGCTCATCCCTCCTGTCTCACCACCCCCCTCTACTGTACCCCCCCCCCCCCATGAGGGCCCATTTTCCTCTGCGGTCTCCTATCTCCTATTCTTCCTTCCAAATCCTTCCCGATTACTTCATATTTCTTCCTCACTTATTCTCCTCCCTCTATTTTCAAGAATTTTTCATCTTTTATTTCCGATAAAATTCTTGAGGGGGCATACACCTCCCATGCTTTACATTGGGGCATCCTTTCCTACTTCTATCTTCTACACATCACCAAATTTGCCACTGCATAAAGAGGGACAAAATGTAGACACTTAAACATAATTATTTTAATTATTTTTAATTCCCTCACATAATTAATTAATTATGTCAATTCAAATTCTCCTCAATATTAATTAATTAAAATTAATAGTGTCACTATAGTATGTGACTAATTTATTTAATAAATCAACCGCTTTCTTTATTCTTCTAAAAGTTGAATCCTCACAAATCTTCCTCTTAGCTAATTAATTCCAATTAATTAGTTATCCCACATAACTCCTCTAAATCACCTTTCTAATTTATCATTAACCTAATAAAGTCTTCTAGAATCCCCCTCAACCCACTTAACATTATTCTTCTAATTTTTAATTCCCCCACTCATTCTCTCTCCTAGTCAAATCCTCCTACAAATCCTATCCCACCTAATTCTTCCTCTAATCCCCTCCTAATGCGTTTCTAGTGCCTAATCATCATGATTAGCCACAAAGTCAACCCCTTGTCCCTTGCATCCAACCACCAGCTTTTAATGCTCTTTTCCTAGGTGAATGTGAGATTTTCAAAATCTCAGAATCCTCTAGGGATCTCCTCTCCCAAGGAATTTTTAATTCCTTCTTATTCCTCTAATCCCCATGATCATCCCTTTTTGGAGAATTTTTAATTCCTCCTCTCCATTCTTCAAGGAATGTCACATCCCTTGCTCCTCTCAAGGCACATTGGGATGTCTTCCCAATGCACCTTGTTCTTCTCAAGGTACCTTGGGAAGTCCTCCCAATGCACCTTGAGGAGTGTGGAGACAAGAAATGCCTTTAAGACATATCTCTTGGTTCCCACACCCTCTGTTGGACCTTGTGTGAGCTCACAAGCAATCCTATCCCTTCATCTTGGATCCATCCCAACCATCCATTCTTCCTATCCTCTTCCTATAAATTGAGGACTCCATCCCTTCATTTATCATCTCCAAGTTTAGTAATCTTATGCTGCCCTTTTGAGCCTAGGAAATCATCTTTGCAACCTTATCTTGTCCAAATCATATCTCATCCACACTTAACCATTTTGTCCATATCATCCTCCTGAAATCCCTTTCATATTTTGCACAACATTGGAGAGCCATTCACATCAAGCAAGCAAGAGGAGCACATCAAGTGGAGCATCATCCAAGGGTGCCTTCACTTCATCAAGCTCCATCTGAAGGAGAAGGTATTGGTTTGTGAGGTATATGCATTTCATTCTTGTTTTGAGCATTTCAAATTATGTCTTTGGATTTCATGTGATTATATGTTTGATTTGCATATTTGTTATCTAATCCACCTCACTGGTCTTTTGTCCTCTTCATTTTGGCACACTTGGTGGGACCCACATCCCTAAGAACTAATGTTTTTTATGAGTTTTTGTGAGTTGTTAGATGTAGGTTCCGGAATAGCGCGAGTGATTGCAAAACAACATGAGTGACTTGGGTTCAGCGCTAGTGATTGCAAAACAACATGAGTGACTCGGGTTCAGCGCGAGAAAAAACCTACTTCAGCGCGAGCGATAGCGCTTCAATGCAGCTAACTTCACATATTTCAATTTTTCTTTGTCGCCTGCTATTTGAAATTTAAAATTTTACTATTTGTTTGTTTGTTTTCTGCGAGCACAGGTGTATTAGCGCTAGCATTAGCGTTTCAGCACGGGTGCTTTAAATCAACATGAGCGTTTTTATGTTAGTCCCGCCTAACTATTTATATTTAAATTTTAAAAATTTTACCCGCTAACTCCCACAGATCCCTGTTTCCAGGTTCAACATGAGCACAGGTGACCAGTGCAATGGACAAGTATAAAGTTCTTTCTATTTTGTATGTTCTGTCATTTTTTGTCTACTGTTTTATTTAGCTCAGCGCATCCGATGTCTGTGACTGCACTTTTAGGCGCGTCCACTATCTGTGCAGTGCAGTTAGGACTAATTTCCATCTTTTTAGTTTTGTAGCTTAATCCGACCGTCCAAGAAAAAAAAATTGATTATGTTTTTTAGTCATATCCTCTGCATCTTCACTCTTCTTTCTTCCAAACTCTACTAGATCCCCCATATTTCCATTTTGCACATTTGCTTCCTTGGGGACCTTATCCCAAAATCCACTTTTTGAAGCCCAAAATCTCACATTCCTCTATTTTTAGGGTTTTCCATAACTCCTTCCACTTTTATCCAATCACCTCCAAATTTTCCCACATTGTCTATCTACAACTTTTTCTTCTTTGTCCCTCTTGGACAATTGTTTCCATTCCTTCACCTCTCCTCCAAAATCATCATTTTATGCTTGCCTATCCCTTGGAAAGTGGCAAAAACCTACTCAAACCCCATTTAACCATCAAAGCTTCCTCCAAAGCCACATTTGTCATTAGTAGAAAAATTTTTATTCATGTTTTTCTACTCATTTCCAAAAAATAAAAAAAAATTATATTTTTGTCATTTTGTTGTCTTTTGCAGGAGGCTTGTTGAAGACTTCATTTTTCAAACTACAAATCAAATTGTTTTGCAGGTTGCCTAAGAAATCCGACCAAACGTTGTGTTTTCTTAATCTTTTATTCTAGGCATCTAGATCTTAATTAGGGGTAAAAGAACTCTTTCTTTTTGTGTTTGAGGAAAGTCTAGAGGTAGGAGAGTATGCTCTTGTCTACATAAACAATCAGAAATCCCGCTCCTTGAACCTTTTTGTTTGATTGCATGCTTACCCTTAGCGGGCCTACCCTCCCAACTTTCTCTTTGAGAAGGTAAGAGGGGAACGAACCAAATTGAGTACACCCGGACCTGGGGTTCCCAACTCACTATAATAAATAGGCCATTGACTATGAAAGGGTTAATGGTTGGGGCTATATGAGAGTTCACTCTCACATTAGGTGCTTAGTAGGATCCTAGAGATCTCAATCATGCTTGTGTTACTAAGTTCTTGGTGCTTTGTTGGGCTATAGGCCTCAATTGCGCTTGCGCAACTTCGAAGGGTAGCTCCTAATGAGAAGACTTACTAAACACCTTGTTCATAGTGGCCAAAAACTTTCTAGTCATTGGTGTAGGAGGTCAGACCTCCGAAGCCGCCCATATTTTTACAGCCCTTAGTAGAGACACAAAGTTTGCCATGAGGAGTTTTCAGGGGAATTGATGTTTGGCTGCCCCGAGGGAGCCAGTGGGGTCAAGCATCTAAGTGTTCGCTCTGGGTAAGTGTAGCTGGGAAACCAATTGGGATCCAATGACTAATGTCCTTGCCAGCCTTAAGAATATTGTATATGAGCATGAGTGTCTTTGAGTTAATATGCATTTGATCATTGTGTTTGCTTTGGTTGATACATACTTGCCAAGAGTAGGCTAAAAACACGTCATTATCCTCAAAAATTTTGCAAAACATTTGTCCAAACACAAACAATTATCCAAGTCATTACCCACATAAAATCCAAAATTGCGTCAAAACTCCATTCATCCTATGTCCCGTGAGCTCAAAGTGAGAAACTAAGAGTCCATGCTCTCCATTAAGGTTTAGATTCATTCTTTGAAACACTAACTATCGTCAAAATCTGGGTGGTCGTGTCCCTTCATACAACTTGCCATTCGAATCAATCCTCTTTTGAGTCATGTTCATGCCAAGAGCAACCTCGTCATCAAATTTCTTCCAAGTCATCACTATCACACCCCCTCAATCAATCATCCTCAAAATTCCTAAGGACTTAGCACATCAAATCAATCTCTCACCATTATCAAATCAATCATCAAAAATCCAAATCCAAGCATCATGCAATCCAATTTAACCTCACTTCAAGGTTGCATACCTTGTGAAGTTCAATTTAGACCTCATCATTGATCAATTGGCCTTTGTGCTTGAAGAAGAATCCTCTCCAAGTATCATTTGCCTAAATCCTTTTTAGTCATTAGTCAACCCTTAATGTAAGAGAGGCTTTCTAATCATCATTCCCAGGTCTAACTTCTACCCAACTTGGTCACTACCTTGCTTGGGGTTTAATCCACCACCTAAAATCCTCATTCAAGGACTAAGGTGTCAAATCCTAATCAAATCCGAGGCTCTAATCCAAGAACCCCACCAATCAACAAAATCCTTTGTCATCAAAGACAAAATCCAAAATTCCATAAACATCTTGCTAAGTCCTTTCATCAAAAGATTTCCTCCTCCAAGCTTTTTCTAACTCTCATCGTGCATGGTCACAACTCAATCCCAAAAGAAAAAGATGGCTGAACAACAATATGGCATGTTGGACATTACTGTCTTATACGAAGATCCCACACAAGAACCTACACAAGGTGGGCAACCTAGAAACCCAGATCAAAGCCAAAATCCTAACATGGTTAGCCAAGATGAGCTCTCCCCGGAAGTGCAAACCTTTCTAGCAGACTCTTATAACCAAGAGATGATTGAAAAGTTCTTCCAACACAATCCTACTGCACTTCTAAAGACCCTCCTTGAAAATGGAGCTCAATTTCCACCCGAATTGGATAAATCCACCATCGGTCAACAACCACAAGGAGACCTTGCTCCCTTACAAAGTGCTACACCTATTATCCAAAATCAACCAGTTGCAGCCCCACAAATCATCCAAGCTCATTCAATGCCACCCGCAACGCCTCCCACAGTGGTCTCCATCCCACCTCCTTCCTCTTTACCATCTATACCATTATCAAATCTGATCTCATCTATTCTCCAACATTCTTCTGTGCCACCTCCTTCCATTCAACTACATATTTGCATTCCACAAACTTCCATTCCTACCAACAATGTCGCAAATTTTATCCAGGCCGTACTCAATCCTGTCACAACAGTTTGTGGATCACAACCAACTATCACTCAAATCCCTACACCATCGGTCATCACATCTCACATCCCCTCCTCATCATCATATCAATACATGGGTGGTGGTGCACCTTCCTTGACTCATCCGATTATTGGGGCAAATACAATACATCATTATCAAAATCCACAACAAGATCTCATCAAGGAAATTCAAGACATGAAAATATCATCAGGGACATGAAAGAAGGGACTAATAAAAGGAAACCTTACTCGTTTGAGGAATTTTGCCCTTGTCCTTATGACCCATCTATATCAATTGCATCATACCCTCTAGGATTTGAGATCCCTAAATTCACCAAGTATGAGGGCAAAGGAGACCCCCGCGACCATGTCTGGGAATTCCACATCTTATGTCAAGAAGTCTCCTATAGTGACCTTTATCTTCATAGACTCTTTCCCAAGAGTCTCACGGGAGATGCCCTGGCATGGTTCTCATCTCTACCACGAGGTTCCATTGTCTCTTTTCCAGACTTGGCAGAGAAATTTGTGGCCCACTATGCTTACAACATGGCTAATGATGTTTCTATGATGGACCTATGTAATACAAAACAAAGGCCTAGAGAAACTTTCACCAATTTCCTACAAAGATGGTGACATCTTATCAAGAAATTCCAGTGGGACATGCCAGAACAACATCAAATTGAGCTATTTCAAAAGAACTTGGTCCCCAAACTTTCAAGACCGTTGACATCCCAATGTATCAAATCCTTCCAAAAATTGACTGATAAGGGCCTTGCTCTTGAATGTGTTTTGTTGGAGGAAGGTACCTTGAAAAATTACCAGAAATCGATACAAAATTCTTCCTCTTACCATAACAACAAGCCAAAATTTTGGTCTAAAAACAAAAACATGGTCAATGATGGTATAACTGATGCAAAACGGGTCCAAACAATGGCTGCTCCCCCAAAATCCACCACCAATAATTAGCAATATAACAATCAAAACAATCAAAATCAATCCCAAAAACCTCACAACAATGTCTCAGTCCAGGGATGACCACCCCGATGAAATAATAGAGCTCCAAGAGACTTTACTTCTCTTGTTGAGCCTATCGAAATGGTGTTTCAAAAACTTGTCCAAGCAGGTGCAGTGGTGTTTCCAATCACTCACCCATTTGATCCTAATCAACCTAAACCAAGATGGTACAATGAAAATGAGTATTGCGAGTATCATCGTATCAAGGGACATGACACACGAACGTGCATGAAGCTCAAATCCTACATACAAGATCTCATTGATAGGGGTGAGATTGAAATAGCAAACGCAAAACCTGGTAATAACAATGACAAACTTAAAATGTACCAAGAGCCATTCCTAAAGAATGATAAAGGAAAAGGCTCACCATCTAATGCTATGAGTTATGACTATACCAATCACATAATGGGCTTTGACTCTTTAGTAGGTTGCATCGAGCTAGTAGACAACCATGTTAACATCATAACTATCCAAGGAGTTAACTCTCCCCCTCCCCAAAGCAGACCAAATCCAGCTAGGATAATCATCCAAGGCACCATGCCTTCCACCTCCCAAAATGATTGCAATGTAACCACATGTCAAGGAAAAGTCACCATCCAGGGAATTCACCCCTCACCAAACCCCCCACCTATGTCCTCCACCCACCGATATAACCTCCTGGACCAACTTGGAAAGACTCCTACGCAGATTTCCATTCTAGAACTTCTCAAGATGTCCCCTGCACATAAGGAGATTTTGGAACAAGCCCTCCTTGAGTCCCGCTTTCCTGATAACATCAATGCTACTCAATTCCAAGCCCTCATTGGAAACCTTGCCGCCCAACAGCACCTTGTATTCACCTCCAATGATGCACCCATAGATGGAGACCATAATAAGCCTTTGCACATCGAAGCCCTTATCCAAAAACACAATCTCAAACGTATTTTGATAGATGGTGGATCTAGACTTAATCTGTGTACATACAAATTAATAAAACAATTGGGACTTTCTGAGGACTTGGTAGACACAATAGGAAGGATCACCATAAAACCATACGATGATGCAGAAAGAGTTTCGAAGGGCATGATCACCTTACCTCTTCAAGTGGGCCCTATTACAATTGAAACCCCTTGCCAAGTACTAGATCTTGATCTCCCCTACAACATTCTCCTCAGTCGGCCCTGGATTCATTCCTTGCAGGTCGTACCATCCACCTATCACCAATGCATCAAATTCCCCTTTAATGGAAGGGAAATCACTATCAAAGGTGATCCCCAACCTTTTCAATATTGTAAACTCCTAGAGGGGAAGCATCCATATCATTTCCCACTAAATAGACCCTCACCAACACCTCCACCTGACTCGTCAAATGTTGCCTCCACTTCATCCCAACCAGATACTCAAATCAAGATCTTGGACAATGGTTGTGGAGAGTACAAATTGGAGGGCGTCTTCTTAATAGGCAACCTCCCCCTATCTCCTAAGTCATTTGGCAAACCTAAAGAACTCAAAAAAGACCCAAAACCAATCATGAAATGCCAAAATACCACCTTCCAATAATGGGGCCCACTTGATGAGGAGAGCCTCGAAGCAAATGTCTCTTCATGGCTGTACCAAGACGAAGATGAAGATCTAGCAAAAATATCCAAAAAGATGTACCTAAAAGCATCAGTCATAGTCAAAAAAATGGGTTACAAAGGACATGGCCTGGGACCAAAAGAGAAAGGAAGAAAAGCACCCATCAATCCTATCTCCTACAAATACAATAGAGGCTTGGGGTACACCCTAGTGCCCAACATTACTATCATTGGTGCCCCTTCAATTCCTTCTTCGGATGTCAAAAGTATTGATGAAGAGGAGTTCCACGAAATGCCTTATGAATACGAAAACGATATCTTCTTTGACACTCACGTCAATACCATTACCCCCGTAACCCCTTCTACTTCACATGAGTTACATCTTATCCATATTGAACTCATAGACTAGTACCAATGAGACAAACCCATGTTAGATATCTGCGCTGATAACAATGCTCTCATTACCCTCCTAATAGTGCAAAATCTAGAAGATTGTAACAGAGTAGAGGGTATTCAACTTCATAAAAAGGGATACTTTGGTAGTCAGGTCAATGCCCTTAGTCACAAAAAGGAAAATCAAAACAAAGAACATGATTCCTTAGGTGAAAACCTCCCCAAGGCGCCTTTGGATGAGCAAAAAATAAAAACAAAGGGCATATCTGAAAGTGAAAACCTGGAAAAGGCACTTGACAATGAGGGACTTGACCTCCCTACCACTGGTTACCTTCCACAAGATAGATCAAATTTGTTGATAGAGGAAACGGATAGTATCAACATGGGCATCGAAGCCATCCCACAAAATGTTCTCATTGCCAAGTCCCTCACAGAAAAGGAGAAACAAGATTTCATCAACTTCCTTATAGAGGTAAAAATAAATTTTGCATGGTCCTATGCCGATATGCCAGGATTGGATCCTGCCTTGGTAGTTCACAATCTTGCTGTCCGCCTAGATGCAAAACCTGTAAAACAAAAACTACACAAAATGCACCTGCATATTGCTCTCCTGGTCAAGGCGGAACTCCAAAAGATGTTAGATGCAGAATTCATCAAACCCATAAACTACGTTGAATGGGTCTCCAACATTATACTTGTAGGCAAACCTACCAGGGGCATCTGTATCTGCACAGATTTTTGAGATCTAAATAGAGATTGTCCTAAAGATGATTTCCCAATCCCCAACATAGACATGATTGTGGACCTTACAGCAGGACATGAAATGCTATCGCTTATGGATGGGTTTTCTAGATACAACCAAATCAAGATAGCAGATGAGGATCAACATAAAACCGCATTCACGACACCATGGGGTACTTTCTGTTACCGAGTCATGCCTTTTGGACTTAAAAATGTTGGAGCTACATATCAACGTGCCATGAAAACCATTTTTCATGACCTCTTGCACAAAATTATGGAGGACTATGTGGATGATCTGCTAGGAAAATCCAAGAGAAGACAAGAACACATTCCCATTTTAAAATAGATCTTCGAAAGATTGGAAAAATACAAACTGCGCCTAAATCCCAAAAGTTGTGTGTTTGGCGTCACATCGGGAAAACTACTAGGATTCATTGTTTCCCGCAGAGGGATTGAGGTCAATCCCGCAAAGTAAAATCTATTATGGAAATGCCTCCACCAAAGACTCTCAGACAACTATGCAGTCTCTAGGGAAAACTCCAATCTGTCAGACATTTCATTTCATAGCTAGCAGACAAGTGTCATCCATTTGCACACCTACTGCGTAAAGACACAAGATTCAAATGGGATTGCTTATGTCAAAAGGCCTTTGAGAAACTAAAAGAATATCTAGCATCACCTCTAGTTTTGATGCCACCTACTCCTGGAAAACCCCTCATTTTGTACATATGTGCTATTGTAGTAGCATTGGGGGCATTACTGGCAAAAACAGATGATCAAGGGAAGGAACACGCAATTTACTACATCAGTCGAACACTGGTAGGATATGAACTCAAGTATACCCCCATTGAAAGAGCATGTTTGGCATTGGTGTTTAGCACATAGAAACTCTAACACTATATGCTAAACAATAAGACAAAACTAATTGCTAAAATTGATCCACTTAAATATCTCCTGTCAAAAGCAGCTCTCACTGGCAAAACCGCCAAATGGGTCATGCTCCTAAGTGAGTTTGACATCAAATATGTGGACAGAAAGGCAATCAAGGGACAAGTCATTGTAGATCAGTTGGCGGAAGCTCCACTTCCAGGTGACCATCCCCTTCTCACAAAATTACCAGATGAGTTCATTATGACTGTTACGACATCCTCCACATGGCGATTGTACTTTGATGGCTCCTGCACCCAAAACAGATCGGGGGAAGGAATATTATTGGTTACACTTCAAGGAGATGGCATCCCCAAATCATACAAAATAGCCTTTGCATGTACCAATAACATAGCAGAATATGAGGCACTGATCACAGGTTTGCATCTGGTTATCCACTAGAAAATAAAGGAGTTACAAGTTTATGGTGATTCTCAGCTCGTTATAAAACAAGTCAATGATGAGTACCAAACAAAAGATGATAAAATCCTTCCTTACCGTACCATGGTTGAAGATCTTAAGTAACATTTCACAGCAATCACATTTAATCAAATCCCATGAACAAACAACAGGGCTGCAGATGCAATGGCCACCATTGGCTCCCTCCTTCAAATGCCAGCACATAGTTAGAAGTGCAAGTTCTTGGTTGAGCAATTATTTATACTAGCATATGACCTGCCAGAGTCTGAAATGGTGTGTGTTCTCATTGGTCTTGAGTCCCCTTGGTACCAAGAAACCTTCACTTTCCTCAAAGACAACACCATTCCCGCACATCTCACAAAAACCCAACAACAAACCTCCATCCGCTGATGTGCTCGTTACACCATCCTCGGAGACACCCTATTCAAAAGGCATTTCGATGGTTCCCTCCTAAGGTGTTTAGATAAGCAAGAGGCACAATGGGCATTGCGCGAAGTACATGAGGGTATCTATGGGGCACACTCAAGTGGGCTCATATTGGCTTAAAATCTTTTGAGAACAGGATACTATTGGCCTAAAATGGAGGTAGATGCATATAATTATGTGAAGAAATGCATGCCTTGCCAACAACATGGCGACAAAATTCATGCACCGTCACAAGAATTGTAGCCATTTATAACACCATGGCCCTTCTCACAGTGGGGGCTCGATCTCATTGGGAAAATCCACCCTTCTTCCAATGGACATAAATTCATTATCACCACCACCAAATACTTCACCAAGTGGGTAGAGGCTATCCCTCTTACTTTCACCACTGGCAAGCAAATATCCAAATTCATCCTGAACTACCCAATCTGTCGATATGGCATCCCAAAAGTTATCATCATAGATAATCGCAGACAATTTAAAAACCAGGATGTCAAAGAACTCTGCCAAAAATTCAACATCCAACACCACTTCTCCACTCCATATTACCCCCAAGGCAATGGCCAAGATGAGGCTTCTAATAAAACCCCAATTAAAATCCTCAAAAAGATAGTCAATGAAGTGGGCCGTGATTGGCACCTCCAACTCCATCCTGCGTTGTGGGCCTACCGCACCTCCATCCGCACCCCCATAGGCGCCACTCCTTATTCCCTAGTATTTGGTTCCGAAGCCATCCTTCCCCTTAAGATTGAGATCCCCTCTCTATGGGTATTGCTGCAAAATATCTTACTACATGAGGAATACAGAATTGCCTGCTTACAAGAGCTAGAATTGTTAGATGAAAGGTGCCTCAAGGCCTTGAATCATCTCCGAGTATATCAAAACCGTCTACGCATGAGTTATCATAAAAAAGTCAAAACCCAAGAATTCTAGATTGGTGATCTTGTCCTCATGGAGAATCAGAAAATTCTACAAGAAAGAGAAAAGAAAGGCAAGTTCGAGCCTAATTGGCTTGGACCATATGTAATCACAGCAAAGTGTGGATCAGGAGCTTATCAGTTGGCTACTCCTGAAGGCGATCCTTTGGATGAACCAATGAATATCGTGTACCTCAAAAGATTTTATGCCTAATCCCCAGAAAGTCTTAAATTGTCAAAAAACCAAAAAAAAAATAAAATCAAGAAAAATACAAAAAAATAAGAAAAAGATCTTGAAAAAAGCGTCACTTTGGTGAAAACCTAGCAAACAGGCACCATGTGACACAAAAAAAAAAAAAAAAAAAAAATCTACAAGAAAAAGAAAGAAAAACAATTCGTCCACCAGTGAAAACCACTTTGTGGCACTATGGACAAGTATCTTGGTGAAAACCTCCATGTAGGCGTAACCAGATCCACTGTCTATCAGGTCGACACTACCAATCACCTGCCATCCAGTCCACCCATTCGCAACATTCCTTCTTTTCCACCTCCCAATAAAACATGTGTATGATGATGAGTCTTTGCCTGAGTCATGAACAAGGAGTATTCGATTAAACTCGGCTTTTATGCCTCTATGTGAGCTTCAAGAAGTCTTGAGAACAATCCCAAATCTACTATCACTCTCCAAAACCATAGAATCACTTGCCTAAAATCTACAAGACCACGTTGCCCTAGGGATGATTCCTTCCCTTGGCAAGAGGTATTAGTTGGTTATATTTGACTTGTTAAATGTTGTTGGATCTTTTCATTTAGACTTGCATCTTTTTCCCTATGATTGCAACTATTTATGACTGCCTAGTTTTTTTTTCCATATCCAGGTATGTTACAATAGGCGTAGACTGGGGAATATTTTCATATCATGGCATGTTTTGGATCTCTCTTGTACAAACTGGCGACCTGGTATTAGTGTTCATAAACACTTACCTTCTCATGTACAAGAGTTATTAGTGTGTTTGTGCACATACCCACAACTATGTATCAGTGTTTCTTAACACTTGCATACTTGTGTGTAAGGAATTCCCATTTATCAGAGAGTCAGTCCATGCCTTGGGTTTCTCATGGCATCCTGATTTCTATAATCAGTGGTGCAAGTCACCCAGGGCAATATCAAACTAGGTTGGCTCTCCACATTTATTGTGCACAAAATCTCATCATCATTCCATCAAATCCTAAACTCAATAAACCCATGGAGTTCTCAAAAATTTCCCCCACTTCCCATCTATTCCATATTTTTCTATCTAAGATCATTGTGTTATTATTGGCATATTCCCTCTTTTTATTAATTCATTCACATCATATAGAGTGTGTTTCTTAGACAATCATATTTTCCACAAAACATTTACCATATAAGATTGCATCACATAAATAAAATATACACTCATACATATAGTATTACATTTACACTACATCATAAATCATTCACATGTGTATTTATACATAAAGCATAAAAATCACTCATCCTGCATCCAAAAACTATGTCAACAACACATCATAAACATACATATATAAGCATCCACTCTGCATCACAAAATAGGACATCATAAGAAAAAAAAAATCCATCACAATAAATGCTACACATCATCTGCCACCAATCAAATCATGTATATCTATAAAGAGGTAAATGTTTCTGTCATGATACAATGATCACCCTGAAGGGTCATAATATAATACAAAAGTAATGCAGGGAGCTAACTCATCCCTCCTGTGTCACCACCCCCCTCTGCTATACCCCCCCCCCCCCTCCCCCCGTGAGGGCCCATTTTCCTCTGTGGTTTCCTATCTCCTATTCTTCCTTCCAAATCCTTCTCGATTACTTCATATTTCTTCCTCACTTATTCTCCTCCCTCTATTTTCAAGAATTTTTCATCTTTTCTTTCTGAAAAAATTCTTGAGGGGGCATACACCTCCCATGCTTTACATTGGGGCATCCTTTCCTACTTCTATCTTCTACACATCGCCAAATTTTCCGCTGCGTAAAAGAGGAGCAAAATGTAGACACTTAAAAATAATTATTTTAATTATTTTTAATTCCCTCACATAATTAATTAATTATGTCAATTCAAATTCTCCTCAATATTAATTAATTAAAATTAATACTGTCACTATAGTATGTGACTGATTTATTTAATAAATCAATCACTTTCTTTATTCTTCTAAAAGTTGAATCCTCACAAATCTTCCTCTTAGCTAATTAATTCCAATTAATTAGTTATCCCACGTAACTCCTCTAAATCACCTTTCTAATTTATCATTAGCCTAATAAAGTCTTCTAAAATCCCCCTAAACCCACTTAACATTATTCTTCTAATTTTTAATTCCCCCACTCATTCTATCTCATAGTCAAATCCTCCTACAAATCCTATCCCACCTAATTCTTCCTCTAATCCCCTCCTAATGAGTTGCTAGTGGCTAATCATCATGATTAGCCACAAAGTCAACCCCTTGTCCCTTCCATCCAACCACTAGCTTTTAATGCTCTTTTCCTAGGTGAATGTGAGATTTTCAAAATCTCACAATCCTCTAGGGATCTCCTCTCCCAAGGAATTTTTAATTCCTCCTTATTCCTCTAATCCCCATGATCATCCCTTTTTGGAGAATTTTTAATTCCTCCTCTCCATTCTTCAAGGAATGTCACGTCCCTTGCTCCTCTCAAGGCACATTGGGATGTCTTCCCAATGCACCTTGCTCTTCTCAAAGTACCTTGGGAAGTCTTCCCAATGCACCTTGAGGAGTGTGGAGACAAGAAATTCCTTTAAGACATATCTCTTGGTCTCCACACCCTCTCTTGGACCTTGTGTGAGCTCACAAGCAATCCTATCCCTTCATCTTGGATCCATCCCAACCATCTATTCTTCTTATCCTCTTCCTATAAATTGAGGACTCCGTCCCTTCATTGATCATCTCCAATTCCAGTAATCTTATGTTGCCCTTTTGAGCCTAGGAAATCATTTTAGCAACCTTATCATGTCCAAATTATATCTCATCCACACTTAACCATTTTGTCCATATCATCCTCTTAAAATCCCTTTCATATTGTGCACAACAGTGGAGAGTCATCCACATCAAGCAAGCAAGAGGAGCACATCAAGTGGAGCATCATCCAAGGGCGCCTTCACTTCATCAAGCTCCATCCGAAGGAGAAGGTATTGGTTTGTGAGGTATATGCATTTCATTCTTGTTTTGAGCATTTCAAATTATGTCTTTGGATTTCATGTCATTATATGTTTGATTTGCATATTTGTTATCTAATCCACCTCACTGGTCTTTTATCCTCTTTAGTGTTGTTTTTTAAACAACAAATATTTTTTTGTGTTCAACTATTGTTCCTTTTGAGTTAGATATTAAAGTTAGAGATAACAAACATTTATGACTTCTAATAGGTATTTGATCTATTTAAGTTTTAAATATGTCATATTTTACATAGAAATACAATATTCTACTAATAACAAATTATGTTTTTTTATTCAACTACGAAGGTTTTTAACATTAAGTTTTAGTTCAATCTTTTAAGTCATTTTTTTGGATAATCCATACGAGACATGTTATTTTAACAAGGTGCATGATGATTCATCCCTTCAAACCATGGTTGTAGATAGTTAAGTATCCATTTTAAATTTCCAAAAGAAATAGAGGTCTTACGATATTCCATGTACTAGCTACAAGTTGACAATGTTAGCTCGTATTATTATTGGTCCCTCTACCCTACATCAGGTCATGGAGAATGATTTGATGGAAAAAATGGATGATGAAATATATGTGGTTTATGAGGGATCTTATTGTTAGTCATTTTTATTTAATCAAAGCTACCTTAATGACACCCAAATCTTCAGGTCTCACTTAATGACGTCGGGATCGCACACTTCCCATTGTCTTTTCTCGGCTTGCTTCTCAAAGGGTTTTTGCAATTTTCTATGCAAAATATTTTTCATGTCTAAATAAGTTCTGATGGTGGAGCATATGGGGGGTGAAAGATTTTGTTACGAACCAGAAAAAACTAGATGATTTCAAGAATGACCCCCTGGTCTGGAATTTCTGCATTGAAGGAGGGGTTGTCGACTTTTTGGAATCTCTGTTGGGCCACAATGAGCAGCTCTTAGCTGCTTTTACCTCCTCCAAGCCTCAGAGGCATGTTTTGGTGGGCCACATTTCTTTCGATGTCTCTAAGGAAACAATTGCCCAGGCCACGAAGGTGGCCCTTGATGGATGACGCTGGAAGCACACCAACCATGTTACCAACACTGAAGGTCTGAAACGCTTCTTCTGCAATCACGAGGAACCTGTCAAACTCCAAGGAGTGTTTTCTCAAGAAGGGCTCAAACACCTATGGAATATGACCTACCTTGTGATCATGAATTACTTCACTCTTGAGGGCAAGCACAAGGTACTTTGCTACTATCATTTGCCCCTTTTGAATCATTTTTGCAACAATGATTTGCTATGTCTTCCCTTTTATTTACTGCATTCCATTTAAAGCTCTTTTAAAGACACCATGGACCCCAATCATGGGGATAAGCCACCCGACCACCTTCACCAGGGCCTCATTTATAGGTTGTACAAATTTCATGAGTCCCTTTACCCCCGCAGAACCTCTCTCTCTCTCTTAGCCCCCCATGCCTACTCCTCAACAGCTTGTCACCCTGTCTATGGCCTTCCCCAAATTTTCCCAATATCCACATGAAATCTTTGCTACGGTCAACTTCTCCAAGTCTATTCCTTCTTATGCCTTAATTGTTTCTTTATCTGCGATCTCTCCCATCTTGACTTTGTCTGCCTCTCCCAACGTTTCCTCCTCCCTGTCCAAGGGTAAAGGCGAAACCCCTGTTAAACACAAACGTATTGTCTTTGATGACAGTTCATCCTCTGAGGATGCTGAGAATGATAACCCTTCCCCTGATTCTGAGGTTAAAAGGAAATCCTCAAGATTGCACAAAAAGAAGACCCGTGTGATTGAAAATATTGACTCGGAGGAGGACCCCATTGAGGACAAGGAGGGAGAGGACCCTAAAACCACTATGGGGGCCCCCAGTGAGGATGTTTCTAAAGCGGATATGACTAGGGACCCCATGGATTTGAGCATTGTTGGTACTCTTGGCACGAGCAATTCTGAGATGTAATCCCAAGACTATTGATGTTAAGGATAGGGCCCCTATGAATATGGGCACTATGGGTGTCATGGGTGACAAAAAATATGATACCAAAGCCTTGGACTCTGGTGACTTGGTCTCAGATTTAAAGATGGAGGAATAGGTGATGCACTCTATTCCTTAGATGGTCCTAGGCAATGATATTGACTACTCCCCTCCTGAAGATGTGACCAAGGTGATGGATAAGACTATGGATGAGATGGCTACTATGAACCCCTAGGGTATCCCTACTCTAGAGCAAATAGAAACACTGCACACAGATGTGTTGGACATCACTTAGAGGATTGAGAACCTGGGCCTTGTGCTTGAATTGCAGGCTATCATGCATGATGTCAATAGGCTCAAGAGCAAGGTGGAAGCCTGGGATGCCCAAATTGCGGGCCTTAACATATTTCATCTACAGATTTTACATAGCTCGGTGCTCACCCTCTCTCTGCTAAGGGAACATACCACGGACATAGATTTAGGATAAGAAGGAGACTAAGGACCTGTATAGGTTCCTGTTTAATGAATGGAAAATTGTCATTGATGACACTGGGGTGTGAAAGGCATCCCTGTAGTTTGTTTTTGTGTTTTATGCTTGCTATTTTTTTATTTTCTAAGACTTGGTCTCATTTTGCTGATAGTTTTGTTACTGCTAATGCTATTATAGTGTTGTTTTTTGCAGTGTGGTCTCCTTAATATTCTTCTATGTAAAGGGTCAGTGCCTTTGTTCTCACTGCTTTTTTAATAAAAGCCACCCAAATCTTGATTATTTTTTTCTAGGAAATGATAGAGGATACATTTATTCTAAACCTAATTGTTTAATCGCATCATAGACTGGAATATATTCTCATTTATTCTTGAGATAATACCCTAAGAAAATTCCCCTAACATATCCTTTTCCATTAAATAAGTCATATTTTTTTACTCCATTATATAAATCTTGGTCAGCGACATATTCATCTTGAAAAAACTCAATAGAAATATGAATCAACTAAGTATAGGATTGAGTTAGATCTAGACAATTTTACAAGAAGTTTGAAAGAACGTAGGATGGATAAAACAATGTTGGTGCTTCTAAATCAAGAATAGCATGAACAATGACTTTATGAATGACCTCTTCTACTTTGAGATAGATGAGGGAAAACATCTTGCAAAGTTGTTCATGATGAAATAATCCACAAATTAGGTATTCCCAGACATGGAATGGAAGCACTACTCAGTAATTCATTAGATAATAACCCATAGTGGAGCAAAAAATTCAATAGAAAGAACAAGGTAGAGTAACTAAATGAGATGGGGTAAATGAATTTGCTTATTGAAAAGTTACTTATTTGAAATCGTAGAAGTGTCTAGTCTAAGAATACATTTTATAGATTGATTTAAAATTAATAATATTACCCTTGAGATGCTCAGCCAAATACTTAGATGTGCATGCAAAGATATTCAACACCAAGTAATGATCAATTGGCAGTCTTATTTAAGGGAAAGTTAATGATGTGCTAAATCATAAAATATCTTTATAAATTTTATGTACCTACAAAATCAATCACATGTTACACAAAATAATCCTTTTCTTTCTCAACTCAATTGATATGATTATTTGTAGTTGTTCAAAAACATTTTTCTCTATTCATTTGAAATGATTGTTACAATTGTTGGATATTGTACAATATAGAATTACTAGAGAACACTTGCTAGCCATCATTTCTCTTGCAACCCATATTTTCTAACCAGCCTACCAATTTATTAGCCTCCCTATAGTAGTGTGTTAGCTTGTACCTTTCTATATTATCTAGCATTCCCATAGATGTTATAAAATATAAAGTGATTTCTAATTTTTTGAATTTTTATTTTTGTACGAATTTTTTTTTACATGGGAATCTTCTTCAATTTGAAGGAAATTGATGTGCAATTTTTTTTGTAAGCAGTAAACAATGTATAAGTGCATGTGCCTTAGTTAATTCATTTGTACCATTAGATAATTTTATTTCCATTACACTAGCTATCTTTCTTGAGTGAACCCCACAAAACACAACCTTCATTAGGTAAACTTGGTTCCCCATGGAAGCTCCATCGAAGTTTATATTGATTATGTCTTAAGGAGGAGAAATAAATGGAAAAAATAATCTATCCACCATTGTTTTAATTCAATGAAATAGGATCCCTTGAAATGGTAATAAAATTCGCTTCCATTTAATTACTATATAATAATATCAATATATGAATATAAATGCTATTTTTTTAATTTTACAACATAAGCTTTGACCACTTGTATGATAGATTTTTCAATGTGAGCACAAATTGGATTTTTTGTTGAAATTTCTTGTCTAAATATTCTTCTACTATGTTCCCACCAAATGTTCCAAATTATCAAGGGTGGCGCCATTCTCCAATTGCTACCAAATAGAGCTTTATTATGAAGAGTTGGACAACTAGAAAATAAATCCCATAAATTTTTTGGTAGAGGACCAAAGTATTGCAACTTGTTTTTGACACTACTCCAACAAGTTTGCGAAATTTACACTGCATGAGAAACTAATCAACATCTTCTTATGCTTCTCCACAAATAACACATCTCAAATGAGTTGAGATACCCAATTTGACTAATATTGAACCAGTTGAAATTTTCTTTCTTAGAGATAACCAAGTGAAACAACCTACTTTTGGTAGAACCATATCATTCCAATAGAATGAAGAGGATCTTTGGGATTGGGTGTGTTCTCCATGATGCAAAAGAAACTTATATCCTTTCTTAATATAATAGATACCTAAATTTTTGCATTCCAAATTATTTTATCGAGGTCATTCTTAAAGAGAATATATTTTTCTTTGAGAAGATTGGTCAAAAAATATTTTTGAACTTGTGTAAAAGGGATATCTTCAAAGGATTTTGAGGATACAATGTTTAAATTTCATTTAGAGTGATAGAAATAATGTTTAACTTTGAAACTCTCTTTCTATTATTTATCTAACACAACCTTTATACATTGCATATAGAGGTAGCAGACTCGAGTGGTGGTACAATGGTATAATGATTCAAGCACATGAATCCATTACTTCTTTTATTGATGAGTTTTGATTATAAGAATCTTAAAGTTTTTTTAAAGATTCAATTCATATCAAATGAGTTGTTCAATGGAGAACTATGTAACATAATTTTATAAATTATCAATTTGATTGTACTAATCATCATAGAAAGAAGATTGACCATGATCTTTATTGATGGATTAATTGAATCCCTCAAGGGGCTAGTAAGAACTTTTAAACCACATATCGTAGAAGAGGCCATTGAGTGGGATTTGAAAATTTAACCTTCGTAGTGAAAAATAATTTTTAGATGAATTTTCATTCCAAAAAATCCATTTCACAAAATATGTATAGTATACCATGATTTACATTAGAACTAGAAATTGAGGTGAGGAATAAATTAAAAAGGAATACAATTACGCGAAGCCATGGTTTTCTAGACATAAATTTATGGAGAAAATATATTTCATTCCATTTTTGTACATTTTAATGATGAGTTAGGATCTAAGGAACTAAAAGTGCAAATGAAGAAGATCATCTAAAATAGGAAGAGGCAATCTTAAGGGATACTCGTTTGATGTTATCTAGTATATTTGAGGAACAAACCCTTTTACATCTACTGTTTCTTGTAAGTTCAAAGGATAACTTTATGCATTGGCATTGGTTTCACTTATAACATCACTAATGAGGGATTATTAGCTAAGTGAGGCCTCAAGATAGTGGATTTGAAGGGCTTATTATTATAGTGGTTGACTATTTTACCATCCAATGTAGTAATATGATCTCCCAAAAAAATCTTAATATGGGAGGATATAATATAAAGAATTAATCTTATACTTTTAGCATTGTATACATGCATATGAACCTAGGTATCAAGTGTTTTCACTCATTAGGAGAGATTCTATCAACTATTGATCCAATAACTAAAATAGCCAATAGAGATATGCTAGAATGGTATTTTCTTCTATATAGGATTACAAAGACAAATTCAATTTATTAGATCATTATAGTAGAATTTTATTGTTCCTTACACTAAATTTATTATTATTTATATGAAGTTATCATTCTTGGCCAGAATAATAATAATTATTAGATACATTATTATTATCATTTTAGGAATAACATTGTAAGTATTATTACTTGTAGATGACTACTTAAGTTAAATAGATGGATCCATAGATGATTATACTATATTTGTTCTACCCAAACTACTTCTGAGGTGCTTAAAATAATATTTTTTAAATTGGATTATTTAACATGTCTACAAAATTAAAATAACTTACATGAAATGTCTTGAAAATGAGGTATATTTAAGGAATTTGTCTTGAAACAGAGATGAGTGGGAGAAGAGTGAGAGAGAGACAGCTAGGGTTTCGAGGGGAAAGGGAGATGTAGGGGAGGACGCAAAGGATGATGGTGATGTGGATATGGATGAGGGGGTGTTGTCTTCACAATTCCCTTCCCCTTCTTGGACTATTTTTTTGGGCTTCCTAGTGTTTGGATCTTCATTTAGGTATTGTTTATTGGCCCATGAATTTTTAACTCTCCAACATCAAGTATTTTTATCCTTTACATGATGGTTGTCTTCATGGGTGTCTATTGATCCTCTTGAAGTTATCATTGTGTCCTTTCATAACTTCGATAATACTTACGCACCTTACTTTCTATTTGTATGATGTCATTGGGGATTTCATTTGTTGCTTGTGGTTACCACTGTCTATGGTGGTTTGGGGTTTCAGGTTCCCTTTCCTTGTGGGGTCTTTTAATGGTGATGGATGGGGTGAAGGCTCCTTGGTTCATTTGGCTATTGGTTACCTCTCTAGTAGGGGTTGATTGGAATCTCTACCCTATGGGAGTTTTCTTATTTTTGGCTTCAGATGCTAGGGCCTTGGGCTTGGGCTTTTTTGTTGGTGATGGGTATTTTTGGGCTTTGTCTTTGTAGATTTATGAGGAAGTCAACATTCTTATTAGAGTTGGTTCTTCACTGGTAGCTATTGGTTTTCTTTGGAGGATTATTGTGAGATGGGTACCCTACGAGATATTAACTATAGTGGGATTTTCCTCCCTTGTGCCTATAAGTGTGCTGAAAGTTGGTCTTCTCTGGTGGATGTTGCTTCTTTCGTGGGTCTCTTCTTTTGGTCCCTTCTTTAATCATTTGGTGGGATTTTCTAGGGTGGGCTCTAAGAGTGTCATTTTCTCTACTCCTTCTAGTGGCCCTATAGAGGAGGATCATATTGGCAATATCCTAGATTTGGTTAAGTGTTGTCATTGATGTCAATGTTATATCTTAGTTGGACCTATCCTGGTTAGTCTTGGTTATCATCTTGGTTTTGCCTGTGATTCTGATCAGGTATGATCAGATCTCTGGAATCAGTTTTGGATGCTTATTTTGGATGGTTATATGCTTGCCATATTCTATTGGTTCATGATTTGGTGCTCCAGTTGCTATCGCTTTTGTTCCTCGTTGATATTTCTTGGTACCAGTTAGCTTTACCGGTAAGTATTATTTATCGATTTGGTCAGTTGATTTTGATCTGGCTCATGGAAACGGTTTCTATCGTGCTAAAGGTGTTTCTTAATTGTGTCCTAACTATTTGGTGGCATTAATTTGGTTGGCATGCTATTATGGCAGTCCTATTTGGATCTGGTTAAACTCTCTATTATTTCATTGAGGGTTTCTACTAGTTGGTGAAGCGTGTTGGATTTTGATCCTAGAAGAATTTCTGGCGGATGGAATTATTTGGTAACTTGAATTAGGTTAATTCTATGTAATTTAAATCATAATATTGGTCTTGTGGTATCATGTGATGTGATTTTTGTAATCATGGGTTTATGGCTTTAGAGTTTAGTCGACCTTGTCAATAAGGTTGATGATCTGTATTTATAGGTGATATATTCATGTAATTGGTATGGATGGTTACAGGATGGTTATGTTTGCATTATCAAAGACTGTTTTATGTGCGAACAAGGTTAAATCATTCAACAAAGGTTTGAGGAAGGTTATGTATTACAGGACAGACATTTGTTCTTAACTAAAACTGTATCAAGCATTAGTAGATGTTACTTTCACATTTCATTCTTTTCGAGAATGTTGTCTGATGTTTTGTAAGTCAGTGAGACTTCCCTTTGTGATGAGCAGTGAGCTCTAGGTGGTTGGCTCGATTGCAGGTGCAATCCATATTATTATTATTTCACATACTACTGTAGAAGTAATATTTGATTGTGGGTAGAGTTTCCCACCGGGGCTTTTCCCTTTATTGGGTTTTCCATGTAAAAAATATTAGTGTTGTGTGTACTGTTCTTTCATTTTTTATCATTTATTGTGTTGGTTACTTTGTGCTCTGGTCCAAAGGTTTTGATATGCAATACTTCTGATTTCTGATAGTAAACTAATTGACCCCCCCCTCTCAATTTACTCCGAGTATCAAATCTGTCTAACAATTGGCATCAGAGCAAGGTCCTGTTTGCAAAAGCTTACCCGCTTGAGGAGATCCGATGGGATTAGCATCAAGTTCTACCTTTAATCCCTATCGGATGGAGAGTCCCAAATTTGATGGTACAAATTAAAAAATATGGAAGGAGAAAATGAAGATTCATCTTAGATGTCTTGGAGCAGAAGTTTGGGAAATAGTGGAGAAAGGGTATATACCTTATGATCCTAATTCTAGAACACCGACACCTGCTAATGACCATAAGAAAGATAAAAATGATGTTAGAGAAAAAGAATCATTGCTAAGTGCCCTATTTGATGAAAAATTATTGAATGTCATAGAGTTGGAGAATGCTAAGTAGATCTGGTTGAATCTTGAGACTCTTTATGAAGGTGACCAAGTAGTAAAGTTTGCAAAACTTAAAGGTTTCTGGGTAAGATATGAAACTTTGAAGATGGAAGAAGATGAGAAGATTAGTTATTTTATGGATAGAGTGAATGAGATTGCCATGGGTATCAAATATTATGGCAGATTAGTTAGTGAGGATGAGATTGTGTCAAAGATTCTAAGAGTTCTACCTCCTACTTACAAGATGAAGGCTACTGCAATCAATGAACTCCGGAAGATGTCAAGTACCCTTGTTACCCGAGATACATTTCTTGGGAAATTAACTACTTTTGAACATGAAGAAATTAGAGATCAGAGTGACTGAGATTGCATTTAAAGCATCTACCTCCAGTAAGAAGAAGATAGATTGGAAGGAGTTGTATGCTAAATATTTGGAGGATATTGAGAGAGAAGAAAGAGAACTTGAAGAGCTCGAAGCCCTAATTGCTAGAAGAATTCCTAAAGGACCAGCTGGAAGTAAGTATGAAGGAAAAGTCCCTTTTAAATGGTTTTCATGCAATAAGATTGGTCATTTTGCTTCTAGATGTTCCCGAAAGAGCTGCTATGAATCATGAAAGATTTCTAAGGAATTATAAGAATAATCTAGAATATCATAGCAGACCTAGATTTAGAAGGAATAAGGATAAATCATGCTATTATGCTGGTGATGATGCTTTTGGTATTACTGGTGATGATGATGATGATGATGATGATGATGATGATGATGATGATGAAATTGTGAGTAGATCCGATAAAGACTGGGTCTTTATTGCTATCAAGGATGATTCTCTGGAATCTATCATTGAAGCAACTCATACTGAGGAGAAAGATTTAGCTACTAAAATTGAAGAAAAGGATGAATGGGTTATAGACAATGGATGTTCACATCACATGATAAAATTTCTAACACTGCAAGAATTTGATGGCGGACTAGTCATATTTGGAGACAATAAGGCATGCTAGATCAAAGGCAAAGCAACAATATCATTGGATGGCAGGACTAATACTGAGCATAATCTTTTAAGTGTAGGTTAGATGGTGGATAGAGGATTTCATTTGCAATTCAAGGATAGAAAATGTAGGATCATCAATAGATCTGGATTAGAAATTGCTTTTGGGACTCAAACCAAAGGAAACATCTTTCATTAGAACTCCGGTGAGAAGGCTTTCTTGATTGCTTAGATTGATGAAAGTTGGTTATGGCATAAGAGGATGTGTCATGTAAATTTTGATTGCATAGTGAAGATCAATTCAACTCAGGTTGTCAGAGATTTTCCCAAGATTGTTAAACCTCATAATCCAGTATATAGAGAATGTCAAATGGGTAAGCAAGTTAGAACTTCTTCCAGAAGTATACATGCTAAATATAATGAAATTATTGATCTTATTCATAATGATTTGTGTGGAACGGGAAGGACTAAAAGATTTCAAGGTGATAGATACTTTATGTTACTTATTGATGATTATTCTAGAATGATGTGGGTAGCATTTTTGAAAGAAATATTTGAAGCTCTTGAGAAATTTAAAATCTTTAAAGCTATGGTTGAGACTGAGATAGGACTTAAGATAGAATTTTTAATATCAAATCAAGGTGGTGAGTTTATATTTAGTGAGTTCAACAACTTTTGTGAAAGGAATGGAATCAGAAGACAACTTTCTACACCTAGGACTCCACAACATAATGGATTAGTGGAAAGAAAGAACAGAATCATATTAGATGCAGCAAGGACAATGATGGCTGAAGCTAGATTGCCTGATATCTATTGGAGAGAAGTTGTCAATACGACTATATACACTTTCAACAAAGTACACATTAAAGTTGATACCGATAAGACTCCTTATGAATAATGGTTTTGTGATACCCCTACTGTTAGATATTTCATAATTTTTGGAAGTAAATATTACATTGGATGACATGATGCAATAGGAAAGTTTGATCCTAGAAGTGATGAAGGAATATTTTTGGGTTATTCTACTAAGAGAAAAGCATATAAATGTTATAACACAAGATTGAATAGGATAATTGAAAGCATAAATGTCAAGGTGGATGAACATGGCAAAAATCAAATCAGATCATATGACTATGGACCAAAAGATGAATTTATCAGACCTGAACCGGTAATGCAAGAATCAATTCAGAATAGTGAACCAGTGACACCAGTAACATAAGAAAATTCAACTGTGACAAATGAAGAGCAGGAAAAGTCAGAAAATCAAGAAAATTCAAAGACTCCTAGGTATGTGAAACTAAATCATTCTGAAGATCAGATCATTGGAGATAAAAGGAAACGTGTGATGACTAGAAGAAGACTAGCTACTGAAGAAGTATGTTTAATTTCTCAAATTGAACCAAAATCATTTATTGAAGCAAGTAAGGATGAAAAATGGATAAAAGAAATGGAAGAAGAATTAGATTAGATAGAAAAGAATAAGACATGGGAACTAGCTCCTAGACCTAAAGACGAGAATATTATTGGAACTAAATAGGTTCTTAGGAATAAATTTAATGAGGAAGGTCAGGTTCTGAGCAATAAGGCTAGATTGGTTTGCAAAGGATATTCACAGGAAGAAGGAATTGATTGTGGAGAGACTTATGCTTCAGTTGCACGAATTGAAGTGGTAAGACTATTTCTTGCCTATGCTACACACAAGAACTACAAAGTATATCAAATGGATGCCAAATGTGCATTTCTGAATGGAGATCTTGAGGAGGAACTCTACATTGAGCAACCTAGTGGATTTTCTTTATCAAAAGACAAAGACATGGTTTGCAAACTGAAGAAAGATTTATATGGACTTAAAGTGGCCCGTAGACATTGGTATGCTAGATTAGACATATATCTTTCTAAGCTTGGTTTTAGCAAAGGTAATGCTAATAGTAACTTATATTAAAAAATTGAGCATGATGACATATTGATCATTGAAGTCTTTGTGGATGATATCATTTTTGGAGGAGAAGAAAGCCTATGCATGAAATTTGCTGATGATATGAAGAATGAATTTGAAATGTCCATGATTGGTGAGATGAAATTTTTCTTAGGTTTGCAGATTACTCAGACTGATAAAGGTATTTTCATTTGTCAAACTAAGTATGTGAAGGAGTTACTTAAGAAATTTGGATTTGAGAATTCTAAACCTGTCGGTACTCCTATGATAACTGGTTGCAAATTGTCAAAGGATGATGAATCTCCTAAAGTGAATCCAAGCAGATACAAATCAGTGATTGGTGGATTGTTGTACCTAACTTAGACTAGACCTGATATAATGAATGTTGTTTGTATTGCTTCTATATTTCATTCAGATCCTAGAGAAACTCATGATATTGTTGTTAAGAGGATATTCAGATATTTGGTAGGTACAACAAACTTTGGGTTATGGTATCTAAAGAATGATGACTTCACATTATGTGCCTATACAAATTATGATTGGGCGGGAGATGTGGATGATAGGAAGAGAACTACTGGCGATGCATTCTTTCTTGGGAATAAGTTAGTTTCATGTCTTAGCAAGAAACAATCATGCACTTCATTGTCTATTGCTGAAAATAGCTCCAAATTGATATATATATATATATATATAAAATAATTCATAAAATTATTTTCTCAACTCTCAAAGATTATATGAATTAAATATGGATATCATTTGCTTGAACTGAAAGAATAATAAATAACTATTTATCTTACAGTTGACTTTTTTAATATGCAAGAATCTTTATTCTTATATGAAATTTAGTTAGTAGTCAATTGCCTTTTGTATAATTCATTTGATTTGATTAAATGTACATTTTTATGACTATCTTGTTCAATATATATATATATATATATATATATATATATTATATTTAAAATACTATGAAACACTTATCCATAAAAATAAATATAAATAATATATTTATAATAATATTATCAAATATCACACGTCATTCAACTAAACCAAATCCAAATAAAACGATTCCATCGGATGACAACAATGCATATATAAGAATTGTTCATTTTAAAACTAATGATTGCGACTCATCAATTATACATATACAACCAGGAAAAGCTTCAAACTGATTTCGCTGTGGAACTCAGACTTTTTTAATTGTAGTGAAATTTTCGAGTATAGTTAATAATATGTGGTAGATTGATTTGCTGAATGAAATCTGGAGACTTTTCCAAATATTTGAGTGTAATAGTGTATTGGGTCTATGGTCTTAGTTGTTTTTCTTTATTTCAAATACAATAAATAATACCGTTGTTCTATTGGTTAGAATTGATGTCTCACCTGCAATTTAAGAGTCTATATAATAGAGCTCCTTTCTCTCTTCTATCAAAACAAATCAAAGTTATTATTTCAAGATAAACAAATTTAAGTGTCTCTCCGATGTCAATTGGAAAAAATTTCATCTATGACTATCGTCTAAGCTTAGTCACATTCCAGTTAGAATTCATTTGAGCACTTGTGTTTAGGCATTAGAATTTTAAGATGAAAAACTTGTGTTTTTTTTGGAGAATGATCTTATATAGAGTTTGTGTTTAAATTTTGTTCAATGAAAATTATAGTTCAATTATTTTGATATAGTCTATTGTCATTGTTGCTATGAATTTTTTTTATATTTAATGTTAGTGTAGAATATATTTTACTTATTAGTTCATAAGTAATTAGCTCGTGTATTTTTACACATGGCTTTAAGCCACCTTAGGTGGGTTATGTAGCAACTTGGAGAAATTGTCAAAATAAACCAAAGCACGTGTAGACACTTCTTCGCTACTCGGTAGATCTTACTAGTTGCATATGGACACTAAAAGTTGATTAGGAAAGTTCAAAGTAGAGACTCCACTATCAATAAAGCATCCAATTGAAGTGGTTATTATTAGAAATAGGGGTTTGTTTTTCTTTGCCTCCATAGGCAATAGATATATCAATGTTTTTTACTAAGTAGAAAACCTTATTGGTATTTTACTAAGTCTAATGTGAAAAGAGGAAGAAATGGGATGATTTTTGGAGCCACAAACCAAGGGCGGGCCAAGGAACGCTCAAGTTTCCAGGATATAGTTCTTTTATAGTTGGTGTAGACACCTAAAAATGGTCAACGCTTGCGGAATCGTACTTTAACATTTACGCATTGCCTTATTTTAGGGTTTTTGCGTCGCATTAACATTTCTCCTATGTCACGCATTTGGTCTTTATCATTTGCGAGCATCGAGTCCTTCTTCTGCATTCTTCAGTTGTCTCACTTTCGAATTTGGTCTTGTCGACAACAATCTTCAGTCATGATTTTGGTCAATCTTATCCTGTTGCATCAATGTGCGTGCTAATTTGTCATCATTTTGGACATCGTCAATCCTAATTAGGGTTTTGTCCTCTTGTCAATCTTGTCATTTTGCGATCGATTGGTCATCGATCGTTATCATTTTCAATTTTGTCATTTTGCGTTATCATTTTTAATCTTGTCATTTTGCGATCAATTTGTCATCAATTGTCGTCCTTCTCAATCGTGTCAATTTGGATCAATTTGTCATTATTCCTCGTAAATTGGCGCATTTATCAATCAAATCATTTATTAATTCAAAATCATGATCGAATCAACATCAAATCAATTTTATATCAAGACCTAATTGTCGTCCTTGCATTTCTAATTTATCTTCTAGGGTTTTATGATTTATTCATTTAACCTTGTTTGTCATTTTCTCTCCATTCTCCTTCTAGGTTAAATAATTTATTTATTTATCCTAAGTCTTCTTGTCACAATTAAATGTTTATTTAATTGGCTAATTAATTCCTCCTATTTTTGTAAATTAATTAATGAATGAGAAATTATTAATTAATTTATCTAATTTGCATCAATTTTCTAATTTCATCATTTCTAATTTCCTAATTTTCTAATTTTCCTAATTCCTAATTTCCACCTATTTTCTAATTTGTCAAAATTAATTTCCACCTAATTAATTTTTCTCTAGTTCTCCCTATTTTTGTGCTTCGGTGGAAGTATGAATTTCTCATGCGTCATACTATTGGCATAGCAAGATGTCATAGGCTTTTAGTCCTCTAACCTTTGCATTGGCAATATGTCATAATTCATGACATAGAAGGTGTCATAACCTTCTTCTTTCCACTCAATTTTGCCATTTTGAAATCAATTGCCTCTAATGTCAATTTCATGCTAATCTTGTCTTTTCTCCAATTTATCTATAAATTGGATGAATTTCTTCAATCAAGACTAATCACTTTGTCGAATCAATCACGCTTCGAGTATTCTTGCGCTACTATCTTGTCTACTTGCTTTCATCTCATGTGTATGCACTAGTAGGTGAGATCCACAACAAAGCTATTTGAAGAAGAAAGAAGGACAATGGAGCCACATGAAGGAGACATTCAAGTCTGCATTTGGTTTGCTTAAGTTTTCGATCTTGAATATCTTGTTTTCATATCTCTATTGGATGTAATTAGGATTGATCATTGCATTTGAGCTTTTGTGATTGAGCTATGACTAATATTGAATTGCTTGTGATGATTTCTGATTTCCTATGCTACAGTTGGAACATTTCCTAAGGATCTACTTCTAATGTTTCTTTGACAAGGAGTGACATTAAGGATCATAAATATTGAGTCCTCTCATGACCTCTACAACAAATTATCAAAATTTAAAGACAGTCTCAACCAAAACTCTAATGTTGAACCTACATTTGGAGCAATGAATAGGTAAAAATCATTTATTCTTGAAATTCCCCAAATCTACTACTAATGTTGAATCTATGAGCCAAAAGAGGAACAAGAGTATTATTGTTTCCCAACATAATTTCCACACATCCAAATTATCTCCTAAAGTCATCATCTAAGACTTGGTCTCCATCATTAAAAGCTTTTCTTGCATGTCAAATACATAGCTCTTTATTTCATATAGTAGTTTCTTAATTATTGCTAACATATTTAATTATCTCATCTTCAAAAAGGAAAATTTAATGTGTTAAGTGTAAAAGTATATAAGTGGAAAAATACAAAATATTATAATTTTTTATTAGATGCTCGAATCAAATATTATTGTTTTAGCAATAAATATTTTTTTCCTAAATTATTGGAAACAAAATTGTGCTCTTATTAAATTTAATTTTTCCTTCCATTAAAAATTTCTATGTTATAAAACTCATAAAGTGTCCAAACTAGGGGGTCACCTAGTATTGCATCATAGGGGTTTCCTAATATTTCAATTTTTATTTTCTAAAAGAATTAACCTATTCTTAATGATGAGATATTATAATCACTCTTAGGTTATGAACCTAAACAGGGTAATCATAAGACCTACTGTGAAGGCATGTTGAAACATATTAGGTAAGATAATCTCATGCCTTATCTGTGTGGAATTTTTCTTCAAATATTTAAAAAATCTAAGAAGAGTAAGTGGATTAATAATCATGATCATATTATTTGTATAGTTACATTACATATAACATATGTCACTTTGTATGTCATCATTGATATTGAATCTCTGCATGAATTATGGATCAAAATTTGGGAGATTAATGAAGAGTCAAATCTTTCTTCATTCCAACATGATCTTGCTATGATCAAAAAATGAAATTCCTACATCTTGATACTGATATAGAATGTCTTATTGGTATAAAGTAATCATCATTTTCCCATCATCACATGTTGATATCTTCATGGTTTCTTGTTATTTATAACTTCACCAAGATATCATCTTTCCATATCTAGCTCATGTGAATGCATATCTACTTGACATTTCATTCCTTTTCATAATTCTACCTTATTGATCTAGGAGACAACATAGAGGATTTTTTTCTCTATTTAACACTGGCTTCAATGAATTTGCATCATCATTTTCATCTTCAATATTACTGCTTTTCTCTTGTCTACACTAACTACTATCATGATATATTTGGTATCTATTTATTAGTATACATATTAGACTCAACAATTATTTATTTTGACACCTTTCTATAGTAATAGATCAAAATATTAATGTTCTAGTTTACAACATATTACTTTGTATATGGATACCTCATGAAGCCCGCTAATCAAGATCCATAACTACCCATTTAAGCTACTATTAAGGAGGGAAGTGACTCTATAATTTATTTTACTTAATATTTGAAAGTAAATTCTCTTATTTATTTCTACACATAGATTTAAGCCACCTTAGGTAGGTTATATGGAAACATGGAGAGTTGGTCAAACTCACCAAGACACATTTTCTCACCTGTTTGCCACTTGGTGGAGCCTACTTTGTACCATTTAATGATTGTTAGGAATATGTTTTATCTAAATGAACCACTTGACCTATATGTACACACATTTTTATTATGAATTTGGTTTTTACTTGATTCTAGTAATACTCTTTGACAATCCGGCTAATAATTACCAATGTCATATAACAATTTGAATATGAGTATTTACACCTATTATTTTCTATTCAATATAATAATTACCAATGACTATTATTGTAATAAGAAAGATATCTCAAATTTACACCTACTATTTTCTATTCAATATAATAATCATATTGAGACTTATTATTTTAAAATAAAATGATATGATTGATTCATAAACTATAATTTTAATCTAATTCATTTAAATTTTGAGTGAATGTTACGATTGATAGTGTTCTTATTCAAATAATAAGTTCTTTGGGAAAGTTAATAATTATACTTACATTAGTTTTTGTCCTAAGACATTATAGTCCTACGGAAGCTAATTCTTGCTAGCTTGTGTTTTTTTTAATAATTTAATTAGGGAAGGGCCCCAACCCATACAATTTTGCACTTAAAACATATAATAAAAAAATGGACTTGGAGAACAAGCTCCCATAACTAAATAGTTTTAACCAAAGTAGCACAACAACAAATAATAAGTCTAACAATCTAGTGAACTCTGAAATAGTGATAACAAAGCTCTTCCTCCCGATTGGCCACATCTCTCATTGCCACAAGCATCGAAAGTAACAGTGTTCCTAGTTGTGGGGAAATAGCGATAATCATCTACCAAATGACAACAACTTATAACTCCTACTAGCATCATGCATCACTGTGTTGCATGAAAATTCAACTCTTCTTTACTTCTAGGTCACCTAAAGACTTGTAAAATATGGGGTATGGTTGTTGCGCCTTGCACCATGTCGACCCCACCCTTTCTTTATTGGTTAATCACTCTCTGATGGAAATGTACCCACTAGTTTTTGTAGTCATCAAGTCTCATTCAACCCAATCCCCAATCTCTAATAGTGTCGTGTCAAAGGGGTCCTCACAAGTCCCATATTGGTTGATCACACTTTTAGGGTTTTTGCACACACATGTTTTGTTGTACCATGTTTTTTAGGGTTGCCTGGTAGCCTGACTCTCCAGTGGAAGAAATCCCATAGTAGATAACTTGTATGGTAAAGAAGAAACAAGTGGACCCCACCTAAGTCAAGATGGTGACTATTAGTGGTATGGAAGATGGCTTTCGTAACTTTGTAGTCAATGTTCAAAGGAACACCATGTCACACGCGAAACTATAGTGCACATAACATGATGTGTTAGCACGACTGCTAGAAGCACAGGGGGGTTCACATAACAAATAGAGAATATTCAAGAGTATGATGACGTCGACAAAAAAATTGCCCAAATGGATGTTGACAAGTGAGACCCGATGATAAAGGTGAATTTGAAAACATAGCTTGCACGAAGAAAATTCAATTTCTATGTTCAATAAGGAAATTTAAATTGTAGGTGTGGAAAGGTGGTATCGACACAGCGTAAGTGGTGATTTGCAATCTAATCAGATCAGATAGTAGAGATGAAGAAGAGAGGTGATCACATTTAATGAAGACCAATTGAGTGGATTGAGAAGATCAACTATCTTCTATTGACAAGATATTAGATTGATGAGTAGGTGAAGCTTACAAAAGATAGTAATCTGAACAAAGAACAATTTTGATGATAGATGGATGCATTTAATTATGGTAGCCACCAAGAGATCAAATCAGCCTATACATCATTCAAATTAAGCTTCTACTGGGAATCTTTTTTGGTTTTTTGCTATTATCATACTCAATATAGAGATAAGAGTGTATATGGAAAAGTGAGTGGTGAAGTGTTGAAAGATGGTAGCGGGTGAGGTGAAGAAAGTGCTAGAAAATTGAAATAACTAGAAGACAACTCAAAAGGGGGGGGGAATCAGTTGTCACCATATTACTGGAACCTTAAGCAATTAAAACTTTATTACCAGAACCCAAAAGATCAATATCGGAATGCATAAACCAGTTACCGAAATAGCAGATATACCAATTAAGCACAACCAATAATCAAAGAATAAATACCATCCACATGAAACCAAGATTTGTATGTGGAAAACCCGATAAAGGAAAAAACCACAGTGGGAAGCCTACCCATAGTCAGATAATACTTATGCAGTAAGTATATGATTACAAATAGAGGGGCCTGGACTTCCAAGAAGGCCAATAGCCTAGAGCACACTGCTCATTAAAAAAGGAGTCTCACTGACTACATAAAAGTCCAGACTACAATCTTGAAGAAGGAATGAACTGTAATGATAATATCTCCTATGCCTAAGTATAATTCTGGTTAAGATCAATACCGGAGGACTAAATCCGCTTACATAAAACCAACTCGATATCAAATGATCAACCAAATCCTTTACATGAATGATTATTACATTACTCTCTACTTACATATCCATATCCCTTACCTCATGATCTACAATGAGATCTTACATCACATATATACAAACCCTTGACCACAAACAATAAAGTCAGCCACTAGACAATAAAACATATTACATAACTACAAAACATGTCAGCCAGAGACCAAACAAATAATATCCAACCCATAAGACATCCCGAAAACACATCGAGAAGTTCAATCAACACGTTACATTAAGTCGGTCCATAACCTAGATAATATGGGACCCAATTTAAGTCCACACACGCTAAACAAATAATCCCAATCAACAAATTCTTGAACCCAATCACCATTAGCATCCTGAATCTCCACTCAAAGTCGCACCAACACCACTTATAAATAACATCAAAGATCTTCAATAATGCTCTGCCAGTGAAACCCTCATCAGAACAACAAACATGGCTTATTAGTATATAGGATAGTATTCGATCACCAAATCAAAACCAATTGACTAAACATAAATTTGAGTAGCATGAATAAGCCAATTCCAAGAACCAAAACATTCCAGAGCATACCAAATCAGCATGATCTAATCCAACCCAAAACCAAACAACCTACTGAGATGAGAAGGATACTAGTAAAGTAGACAAAATAGCTACTGTTGACATTAATGACAAAACATCAATGCAACACATAATCAATTCCTCCAAATGGCATACAATCTCCCCCTTTGGTATTGATGGAAACACTAGATATGAAAAAATCTTACCGGCACTGAGTTTTAAGTTGGAATAATTTGTTTTGGGTTATAATTTATCGACAACTGATTCACCCCGCCCCCCTAAGTTGATTTGAGTAATCAAGTTGATTTGAAGGTTAGTGAAGATTGAACTAGTGTGCACTTGAGTAATTAACTGGTAAACGAGGCAGCGCATGTAAAATAAGCTATTTCTTTGAATAATCCTTCTTCTAATCTAGTCTATTTGAAATAGAACCATCTTCTAAACCAGTAGAGAAATTTATGATCACATCTGAACCTATGGAGGTTATGAAGTCAGGATGAATTATGTCTTATAATGCTTTATCTCAAGTTCCTAACGGTGCCATAGTGAAAGGCGATTTGTCTAGCTACATTGATTACAAAATTGAGGATTTAGGATCATTGTCAATATATTCTGAGTTGAAATCCCTTTACGATGAAAACAGAAAGTTTCAACTCGAGTATATTAGGGTTTATGACAAAGGTTTTCATAATGCAGCATATTTTCTTGAAGATTTTAAAGAGGAACATATCTGAATTATTCTAATTCTTGTTCATGGGGAAAACATGTATTTGGAAAAGACTCACACTATAACCAAGGAGGCTATTCAAGTTGTAACTAGTTTTTTCTCAACCGGTGAAGTATCTAAGCTGAGGCAAATTTCAAAAGAGATAGTAAACACTTTAACCTTGTCAACCTCTGATGGGCATGCTTTTTCTGTCAATAACATCAAGGACCTAGCGGTTAAGTTGCTAGCTATGGTTATAGGCTACTAGATATTCTATTCCAACAGAATGAACAATGTACCATCTGTAACAGTTCATACTGCTTATAAAATGATAGTCGAAAAATGCTAATTATGACCTATGTGAGGCCATCAGGAACCAATTAATATTGAATCTTTAGTCTATCAAGAAGGACACTAGTCAAAAGTTTAAATTTTGTTAGTTGTTGATTGGTCTATTCTTTTAATTGCAGAATTTCCTATTGGGGATTGGTGATCTTGAATGGTCTAAGGATATACCGGTAACTGCCCAAATTAAGAACAACATTTAGGTTGTGAGGAACACCTTCTCTGCTGCGATGAATAAATATTTCAATTAATTTCAAAAGAAAATGAGTATGAGGGTAAGGCTACGTGTGGATGTGGTGAAAAACTTTGCTAAGGACATCATTTTCATAGTCACCACTAATTTTTGTCTGATGGACTTCATAGCTCATATAGCCTCAATAGCCTCCATCAGACAAAAAGAAGGTAGGATTGGATATAGTCAAAGTTCAAACTGCAAAAGCTGAAACCAGTAGTGTTCTAACCATAAGTGGTAAAGGTAAGAGGAAGAAGGTTGAGCAAGCACCTTTGGTAATAAAAAGCACTAGAGTGACACGAAGTGTCCAAACTAAAAAGGAACTGAAACATAAAGTATATGTAAAGAAGGAGACTGCATCAAAGAAAAGAGGTTAGAAATTGATTCTCCAAGCAGAATCTGAAAGTACAAATACTGAGGAGGAACCCAAGAAAGTGAAAGCAATTGGTAAATCAGCCAAACCAGTGAAAGAATTGCCAAAGGCAACTATGCCTATTAATGTCTTAACTTTCAAGCTTTAGACTAATTTTAAGAGAACGATGAAGACATTAGGAAGAAGCAGATTTGATAATGTCAAAGATCATTTTGATTCATTCAATGAAGATCACAAGGATAAAATTGTTCAACGGGTAATCATTTATTTGTGCCATTACAATAGATTACCTCATGATCTTGAAAAGGATATTTCTAATTCCTTACATACTATTCTTTTGAATAAATGGGAGGAAGCTATGAAGAAATAAAAATAAATTATAGATGATGTATTTGTGCAATATTTTTTAGATTTGTCAAAGGATGAGTAAATGAATTGCTTGATAAGTACAAAGTCCATTTTGCTTTCAAGACAAGAAGGTTGCAACTACTTAGTGGAAAGGTGCAAACTGTTGAAACTAAAACTCATTAGATTGCTCGTAATATCCAATGGATGCAAGAGGTTATACATTCTTCTAAGGATGAGAAAGATACTATTGATGTACCTAAAATGGATGAGGAAGAAATTGGGCAAGCTGATATTGTCTATCCTGTGAAGATGAAGGATGACACTATTTCCCAATGAGTCATACTTCTTGATGATATTCAGGAAGCAATAGATCTATCTAGAAACATTACTGCAGCAGAGATGCAACCACCGACAATTTCAGACTCACAAGTTACTTCATTTGAGATACCGGCAACTCAACCAGGAGTGGATATTCCACCAGCCAAGGAACAACCAGTTAAACCCCAACTCCCACTGGTTTCACAGGCCACTCAGAAGGAATTTGATGAAAAAGTTGATACACAAATTGTTGAACAAGAACTAGAGAAAGAACAAGAGAAAGAAAAGATTAATAAGGTAACATTTGTTGAACCAGTAAAATCATTAGTCATACAATAGACTGATGAAGATGATGATGACTCATTACACATTTCAAGGCCTATAATTGTTGTAATATGAGTGCATCAGAAATGATGAAGATTGCAACTATCATGCAATCTAGGGAACACAAGAAGAGACTTAAAGAAAAGAGAATGGAAATAGAAACCATTCAGAATGTTGTGGATATTCTAACAAGACTACTATCAGGAACTACTACAGGGCATTTGACAACTCCTATTTGCAAACTTGGTCAATTGGTTGCTGATGCATCTGACCAACTTAAGTCCCGAGAAGAAGCAACACAAACTTATGCTGATAAGAGTTATAGGAAGAAGCATGGAGAGCATCTTATGAAAGAGATTGATATAGGAAAAATTTCTCTATTTCTTAATAAATATTTATTAAGAAAAGATATTGAAACAGGAGGGAAAATTCTTGCATCTACTTCTAATGTTTCATTCTTTTATTTTGATATCAATAATAGGTGAATTGAAACAGAGCAAGAGCTAGAGAAGATATGCAATGCATATGTACTGCTACAAGATTCTATTTTTTCTTTTGGAAAATCTTAGGATGATTTACAAAACAGGTTAGATACCTATGATTTTGAAAAGGCAAAATAACTCCAATCTGTGAAGGAATTCAAGAATCTACTCAGACCCCAAGTGGACATATTGCAAAGAGCCTACAAGAATGCAGAAGCAATTTTGTCTACTCTAGAAACATGTACACTTGATTCAATGTAAGAGTTCTATACTCAAATTATGACCATAATTGAGATCACTGAGAACTTGCTGGAGACATGGGAACATTCTTTTTCTCAATTGAAGAGAAACTTTGGTGATATTTTTCTGAGGATTGCACTGCATACATCTTGATTCAGATTTTCAAGTTTTTGTATATATGTAAAACATTTTGCTACAAATTTATATATATATATATGTATTTTTCTTTTCAATTTGGCATTGTTGTCAATGGGGGAGTAGAAATATGTGTGTGTGTTGTGAAAATTTTGTATGTTGTATGTAGTAATGGGGAGTATATATATATGTGTGTACAATTTTTTTTTGAAAGTACACTTAGCGGTATTGCTGTAAAATTTTCTCTGTGTTACCATCAATGCCAAAGGGGGAGATTGTTGGCTTGATGATGATTGTAATGAATAACTTCATATGTTGTCATTGATGAAACACTTACACACACATATGTTCACATTGTCTACCAGTGTGACTTCAAAGTTGTTTATATTACAACTGGTATACTAGAAGTTTATATCTAACTGGTATATACATGGAGATAACTAGTGTGTATTTATATATGGATATACATAACTCGAAGCTAATGTGAAGATCCAATGGAATTATCAAAGGAGCATCAAAGGACAAACTATTTATATGTTTAACTCCAACTGATATTGTTGTTCCAACTAGTATTCATTGATTATGTGATGAGTTATCACTAGTCATGATGAGATATCCTTACTGACAATTTTTTTGTTGCATTTTTGTGATGAGTCATGATTGTTTGACAAGATACACTGCACCTAGGAAATTGTGATATGATTTCTAGATTCTGACATGAAATCTAAATGTCTATATATTGATATCACAATGAACTATTTTGTATGAGCGAAGAAGATATGTTATGAGATGATTTGATGTGAAGGCAGAAGTGTTAAGTTGCAAATTATGTTGGTAATAAAGTTTTGAGTGCACAGAAGAGGATCTATTCAAGCAAGTTGTGATACTACTAGATCACACCACCTGTTGTTTTCTAATCACTGCAACAATCAAATCCCCTAACCAGGTAAGCTCTAACAAGCTTCATTGTACAAATCTTCTAACCAAGTGATCCATTAGTTTGGATTTCAAAATCCTCTACCGAGGTTACTCCTTATAGGGTACTACCTTTTACAAGGTATAACTTTTAACTAAGCTTTGGGATCTTTAATAGGATTCGCTCCTAGCAGAGCAACTTTTTGTAGACCTTAACCGGTCAGTTATCTATTACTACACATAGGTAACTTGTGAGTCCCATCTCACCGTGGTTTTTCCAATTTGGGTTTCCCACGTATAAACACTTGTGTTATGGTGGATGTTTTAATTATTGTGGATTATGTTATATCATTTTGGATTGCATGTATATTTTTTTAAAAACTCGTTAAGTATATCTACCGGTTAGTGTTTAAAGTAGTATTAATTTTGGTGTCATTGATTCACCCCTCCTCTCATTGCTTTACAAGTCCATCACTTTCCCCACAAAGAGGAATACTTCTAGTTTTGATGCCTATGGTGATGAGCGATGTGGCCAGTGGAGAGGAAGATATTTGTAATTGCTATTTTGCACTAGACAAGAGAATTTCTATTTCACAACAAACTGGAACATTCTTAGGAGCACAATGAGTGGTGACAAACATAATATGTAGTCCATAAAAAAAATCTTGTGCATTAATGCCAAATCTGCATCTATCCTTGTTGACATCAATGACAACTCAATGCAACAATCTCCCCCTTTGGAATTCATGTCCAGATCGTGCATCTTCTCTCCCTTTGAAAACAATGGCAAAGGGACTACCAACCTTTCTCATTTTCTTTCTTTTCTCAGCTCAACACTCCCCCTATGACAACTGCATTATACATATGGTTGTAATCACAATGGGTTTATCATATAAAGTTATGTTGTACCTATGCATCTAAAACACCATTTAACATTTTGTTGACCCTATTTGGCAATGATAGTCTCCCCCTGAGAACCAAAATCAATATGCTCCATCACATTAGGAGCAGAAACAAGTTTAAGGATATAGAAAGTGAATCTATGAACTCCCCTTGAACCATGGACCTCTATATCCATTTAAGGTCTAAAGGATGAAGGGACAACACCCAATCTTAGCTACAAATATTCAAAAGTGTCCTTACATACAAGTTTTGTAAAAGTATCAGCCAATTTCTCTCTAGTACTTACATATTCAACCATGACTTATTTTTCAGATACCTTCTCCCTCAAGAAATGATACTTAATTTCTCTATGTTTTGATTTGGAGTGTATGATAGGGTTCTTGAAAATGTTAATAGCACTTGAATTATCATATTTGGTAGAGATGGGATTCGCATACTCTACCTAAATGTCCTTGAGTATTTTCTTCATCCACAAAATTTGTGAACATGTAGCGGTAGTTATATACTTTGCTTCAGTGGTAGATAAAGAAATGGATTCTTATTTCTTGTTGTACCATGAGACCAATCTATCACCAAGGGAGGAAGCTCCACCACTAGTTCTCTTCCTATCATCCACACAACCTACCCAATATGCATCTATGTAGGTTTGCAAAGTAAAGTCATCATTCTTTGGATACCACAAACCATAATCAAGTGTACCCTACAAATACCTGAAGATTCTTCTGACAACATTCATATGAGATTTCTTTGGAGTACATTGAAATCTAGCCACCATACACACTGCTTGTACTATATCAGGTCTGGAAGTAGTTAGATACAAAAAGAATCCCAATCATATATCTATACAAGGTTTGATCAATATCAGGTGACTCATCATCTTTACTCAACTTGCATCCAATCACCATGGGAATACTAACTATCTTGCAATCTTCTATTTGGAACTTTTTCAATGTGTCTTTTGTATGCTTGGTTTGGAAGAAAAATATACTTTTATTCTGTGGTGATATTTTCAGTCCAAGAAAGTAAGACAACTCTCCTAACAATAACATTTCAACCTTTGATTGCATTTGATCAACAAATTCATTACACAAGACATCCTTCTTTTCATTAAAGACAATATCATCAACATATACAACTATAATCATGAGATTACAATTAGTTTTAATATATAAGTTGATGTCAACACATCCCTTTTTGAAGCCTTGTTGATGTAGATATTTTTCCATCCTGGAGTACCATGCTCTGTAGGTCCCAGATACAACTGAGAGGGGGGGGTGAATCAGTTGTCTAATAAATTCAAACCGAAAACTTATTAACCAACTTAATGCTTAATATCGGTAAGACAGTTAAGTATGCCAGTAAATAGTGTTAACAAAAAATTGTTGTACCGGTAAGAATTAATGCATGAAACATAAGCACAAAGTCATCCACAACACATGACACCAATATTTGTATGTGGAAACCCTGTAAGGGGAAAAACCATGGTGGGAAACCTTACCCACACTCAGATGATACTACTACAGATAGTAAGTGTACAAAGAGGGGTCTGCACATGCAGAAAGGCCAACAGCCTAGAGCTCACTGCTCAATCACAAATGGGAGTCACACTGACTACAGTTGGATGGTTAAATCCAATGAGAATGTACTGCACAAAATAGCATCTTCATATGCTGGATTCAGTACCGGTGTAATGCTTATATGCTTTTGCAAAAACCTAACTTCATCTTCGAATGATGTCTTCATATACACCTCTGCTTGATCTCGCATATACCTTCACACAATTCTTTTTTACATTCCACACTTGATCTTACAAATAAGATCTTACATTTCTACCATACCCTAAGACCAATTTTAGTAGGTCGCCTCTACAAGATATTACAATAAAAACATTTTACAAATATTACAATATCCAATGCAATAACCGATTGAACATGTCGGCTTAATGCATTTGCAATAATAATAAATCATCTCCAGAGCGTGCCATGTTGATCTGGAAAAGATAAGCCTGCCAGTGAAACCCTAGATAACCTAGACCTATTTGTCAGTAAAAGCAAATATGCAAATAAGAGTAAACCAATGATTATTACTTGAAAATAAAGTGTCCACATGATGTCTTTGATATTACCAAGTGTCTTCCATGTCATTGCAGGTACCGGTGAACATTATATCTTGTCAGTGAACATTATACTGGTAACTGTTGCACAGTTTACCGTTTGCCGGTGAATGTTGCTGGATCTCCAAAGTAGGTGTATTTAGTAGGTGTTGACATCAATGAAAAAACCATACCAAAATACCAACAATCTCCCCCTTTGGCATTGATGGCAACACAAGATGGAAAAACCATCAAAGTGCCAAAACAGAAATGCCAAGTACAAAAACCAACAATCTCCATTTCTCCCCCTGGGAGTAACATGTGTTTATCAAAGATTTATTTTCAATACCAATCTCTCCTCAAAAAGATTATGTGTTTTTCATATATCTCTCCCTAATGTTTTTCCATATATATCTCCCCAATGTTTTTCCATATATCTGTCCCCCTTTGACATCAAATGCCAAAGTCACAAAAAGTCAAGTTCATACAAAATACCAACCAATTCAATATACCAACTACTCCCCCTGAGAAGTAGCTTCCTCATCAAATACCGGAATAAAAGATTTGTCCATTTAATTTTGTTGGTTGATGACAATCATCAACTGTCTAAGTCTCTACTGGTGGAGGTATGACTCCAAGTTGAGCTCTGAGATACTCAAAAGTTTCCTTAGGCAAAGGTTTTGTGAAAATATCTGCAAGTTGTTCTTTAGTATTCAGATAAACAAGTTTTATCTCCTTTTCTTCAACTTTTTGCCTTAGAAAATTCAGTTTGATAGAAACATGTTTTGTTTTAGAATGTAATACTGGATTCTTAGATATATCAATTGTTGTAGTGTTATCACAATATATAGAAATAGGTTCCTTGCATTTTACCTTTATGTCTTTCAACATTTGCTTAAGACAAAGTACCTATGTACAGTTTGTTGCTACTGCAACATACTCTGATTCTGTTGTTGATAAAGATGTACAACTCTGTTTCTTACTTAACCAAGAAACTAATCTCTTTCCAAGAAAGAATGCTCCTCTGGTGGTGCTTTTTCTATCATCCACATCTCCTACCCAATTTGCATCTCTGTATGCATATAGATCAAAATCTTCATCTTTAGGATACCATAATCCAAGATTTGTTGTGCCTTGTAAGTACCAGAAAATCTTTTTTACTGCTGATTCATGATTTTCCTTAGGATTACTTTGAAATCTAGAAACTATACATACTACATTCATAATGTCAAGTCTGGTTTGAGTCAAATATAGTAAACCTCCTATCATAGATTTGTATCTAGTTGGATTAACAAGTGTAGATTCATCCTTTTGAGATAATTTGTCATTTGTAGTCATAGGTGTGCTTACCAATTTAGAGTTCTCCATCCCAAATTTCTTAAGTAGTTCTTTCAAGTACTTAGATTGACTCAAAAATATGCCTTTATCAATATGTAAAATCTGCAATCCTAAAAAGAATTTTATTTCTCCTATCATAGACATTTCAAATTCATGCTGCATTTCAAGAGAAAATTCTTTGCATAATTCATCTTCTCCTCCAAAGATTATATCATCAACAAATACTTCAATAATCAAGATGTCATCATTAGTTACTTTGTAATATAAATTGCTATCTGCATTTCCTTTAGTAAAACCAATCTTTAAAAGATACTTATCCAATCTTTCATACCAAGCTCTTGGAGCTTGTTTTAATCCATACAAAGCTTTTCTTAATCTGCAAACCATGTCATTGTCATCTGTCAAGGAAAATCCATCAAGTTGTTCAATATAGACTTCCTCTTCAAGAACTCCATTCAAAAATGCACATTGAATATCCATTTGATAAACTTTGTAATCCTTGTGAGCTGCAGAGGCCAAGAATAATCTAACTGCCTCAATTCTGGCTACCGGTGCAAAGGTTTCATTGTAATCAACTCCTTCTTTCTGACAATATCTCTTACACACTAGTCTTGCTTTATTTCTGACAACCTTACCATCTTCATTGAGTTTGTTTCTAAATACCCATTTGGTTCCAATTACATTTTTATTTTTAGGTCGGGGAACTAATGTCCAAGTATTATTTTTCTCAATTTGTCCTAATTCTTCTTCCATAGCTTTAATCCAAAATTTATCTTCACATGCCTCATTGATAGATAATGGTTCAATTTGAGAAATAATACATACCTCTTCATTTGCCAATCTTCCTCTTGTCATGACTCCTTTAAATTTGCTTCCAATTATCTGATCTTTAGAATGATTCAGTCTTACAAACCGGGGTGTCTTAGTCTGGTGTTGTTCTTCATTTACTGTGGAATCCTTTGATGATACCGGAGTAACTGGATCATCATTCTATACCAGTGGATTTATTGTCGGTTCATTTGTCATAATTTCTGTTACCGGTTCAGAGTCTATATACCTTGAAGTTCCTCTGAATTGCTCATCAATCTTTACATTTGTACTCTCAACAATTTTCTATAATCTTTTATTAAAACATCTATATGTTTTACTCTTAGATGAATAACCAATAAATATTCCTTCATCACTTCTAGGATCAAACTTGCCAATACACTCATCTCTTCTAATATAACATTTACTTCCAAAATTCTAAAATACTTAAGAGTAGGAGTATTACCAAACCATAGTTCATGAGGGGTCTTACCGGTTTCACCTTTGATGTGAACTTTGTTGAATGTATAGATAGTAGTGCTTACTGCCTCTCTCCAATACACATGTGGTAGATTTGCTTCTAATAACATACTTCTTGTTGCATCCAAAATAGTTCTGTTTTTCCTTTCAACAACTCCATTCTGTTGTGGTGTCTAGGGTGCTGATAACTGTCTTTTGATTCCATTTACTTCACAGAGTTTATTAAAATCTCTATATGTGAATTCTCCTCCTTGATCTAATCTTAAACATTTAATTTTCTTACCGGTTTCATTTTCAACCATTGCCTTGAATAGTTTGAACTTCCCAAGTGCTTCTGATTTTTCTCTGAGAAAAGTAACCCAACACATTCTAGAATAATCATCAATAATTAGCATGAAATATCTATCACCTTGTAAGCTTTTAGTTCTAGTTGGACCACATAAATCAGTGTGAATTAAATCAAGAGCATTATTTGATTTTTCTGGAATACTTTTGAAACTAGCTCTAACTTGTTTTCCAAATTGACATTCCTTGCAAATTGTATTATGAGGTTTCACAATTTTAGGTAGATCTCTAACTACCTTAGAAGTACTGATTTTTACCATGCAATCAAAATTTACATGACATAGTCTTTTATACCATAGACAACTTTCATCTATAAGTGCAATTAAGCATGCCTTTTCACTGTTATTCAAATGAAAGATATTACCTCTGGTCTGATTACCGATTGCAATTTCCAAACCAGTTCTATTCATGATTTTGCATTTTCCATTTTTAAATTGTAACTGAAAGCCTTTCTCAACTAATTGACCAACACTTATAAGATTATGTTTTAATCCTTCAACATAGTAGACATTGTCAGTGTTATGTTTACCATCAAGAGATATTGAACCCTTACCTTTGATTTAACAGGCTTTGTCATCTCTGAATCTTACTAAACCTCCATTGTATTCTTGAAAGTTCAAGAATTTACCTTTGTCTCCAGTCATGTGATGTGAGCATCCTAAGTCAATAATCCATTCATCCTTTGATTCAACTTTAGCTGTTAGGGCTTGTTCTACTGGTTGAGCAATAGTTACCGGTTGATCTTCTATTATAGCAACAAAGACCCATCCATTGTCTACTGGATCCTCATCAGAATCATCAGTCACACCTTCATCAACAATGTAAGAAGATTTATCTTTGTTTTTCTTAAATCTGTATCTCTGATATTCAGGATTAGGTTTGTATGTTCTTCTAGCTTCTTCTCTTAGTCTAGCATGTCTATCAGGGCATCTTGAAGCCATATGACCAATCTTATTGCAGTTAAAACATTTAAACGGTGCTTTACCTTCATACTTACTTCCAATTGGACCTTTTGGAATTTTTCTTGAAAATAGTGCTTCAAGTTCTTCAAGCTCTTCATTTTCCTTCTTGGTTTCTTCAAGTTCTCTTGCATAAAAGGCTCTCCAATCTGATTTGTCAAAGGATGGAGCAGATGATGTTGATGCTTTGAAGGCCAAATCAGTTTTTATAGTAGTAATAGGACCAAATTCCTCAATTTCAAAAGCTAAAAGTTTTCCAATTAATGTATCCCTAGTTATTGATGTATTAGGCATTGTTCTTAACTCATTTATAGCAGTAACCTTCATTTTATATGCCAGTGGAAAACCTCTTAATATTTTTGAAACAATCTCGTCTTCACTCAAGGTTCCTCCACAACATTTGATACCCAAAACAATTTCATTTACTCTTTCCATAAAAGCATAAATCCTTTCATCTTCTTCCATTTTCAGATGTTCATACCTGACTCGGAAGCTTTCAAGTTTTGCAATTTTAACTGTGGAATCCCTTTCATTCAGTGTTTCCAAATGTTCCCAAATAGCTTTTGCAGTGGATCTATCTAATAATCCCATGATTTGTTGATCTGATAATGCGCTCAAGAGTGCTTCTCTAGCTTTGCAATCATTTTCTTCATCTTTGGCTAAAGTAGTAGGAGCAGTCTGACCAGCTACAACAGCAGTATAACCATTCTTAGTAACTTCCCAGATGTCTTTACCAATGCAATTCAAATGTGTCTCCATTCTGATTTTCCATATCCCATAGTTGGTTCCATCAAGTTTAGGACTGTCCTTTTTGAAATAATTAGTAGACATTGGATCTCCTTAAGTTGTTAAACTTCTACAAAAAGAGGACTAAGCTTTGATACCAATTGTAGGTCCTAGAGACAACTGAGAGGGGGGGGTGAATCAGTTGTCTAATAAATTCAAACCAAAAACTTATTAACCAACTTAATGCTTAATACCGGTAAGACAGTTAAGTATACTGGTAAACAGTGTTAACAAAAAATTGTTGTACCGGTAAGAATTAATGCATGAAACATAAGCACAAAGTCATCCACAACACATGACACCAATATTTGTACGTGGAAACCCTGTAAGGGGAAAAACCATGGTGGGAAACCTTACCCACAATCAGATGATACTACTGCAGATAGTAAGTGTACAAAGAGAGGTCTGCACATGCAGAAAGGCCAACAGCCTAGAGCTCACTGCTCAATCACAAAATGGGAGTCACACTGACTACAGTTGGATGGTTAAATCCAATGAGAATGTACTACACAAAATAGCATCTTCATATGTTGGATTCAGTACTGGTGTAATGCTGATATGCTTCTGCAAAAACCTAACTTCACCTTCGAATGATGTCTTCGTGTATACCTCAGCTTAATCTCACATATACCTTCACACAATTCTTTTTCGCATTCCACACTTGATCTTACAAGTAAGATCTTACATTTATACCATACCCTAAGACCAATTTTAGTAGGTCGGCTCTATAAGATATTACAATAAAAACATTTTACAAATAATACAATATCCGATGCAATAACCGATTGGACATGTTGGCTTAATGCATTTACAACAATAATAAATCATCTCCATAGCGTGCCATGCTGATCTGGAAAAGATAAGCTTGCTGGTGAAACCCTAGATAACCTGGACCTATTTGCCAGTAAAAGCAAATATGCAAATAAGAGTATACCAATGATTATTACTTCAAAATAAAGTGTCCACATGATGTCTTCGATATTACCAAGTGTCTTCCATGTCATTGCAGATACCGGTGAACATTATATCCCACCGGTGAACATTATACTAGTAACTGTTGCACAGTTTAGTGTTTGTCGGTGAATGTTGCTGGATCTCCAAAGTAGGTGTATTTAGTAGGTGTTGACATCAATGACAAAACCATACCAAAATACCAACATGCTCTAGGTGCCTATTTTAGACCATACAATGCTTTTCTTAATCTACATACAAAATCTTTATTTTGAAGCAATTGAAATCCTTCAGGCTACTCAATGTACACCTCTTCTTCAAGATTGTCATTTAGGAATGTAGATTTTACATCCATTTGATATACTTTATAACCTTTGTATGCTAAAAATGCTAAAAACATTCTAATGGCCTCAAGTCTGGCAACAGGGGAAAAAGTTTCTTCAAAGTCTATACCCTCTACTGGTGCATATCCCTTGCATACTAATCTTTCTTTAATTCTAACTAATTTCCCATCTTCATTTACCTTGTTCCTGTAGACCCATTTTATGCAAATTACATTTTTATCAGCAGGCCTTGGTACCAAATCTCATGTTTTGTTTTTTTCTATCCATTGAAGCTCTTCTTCTATTACCTTCACCCATTTCTCACTCTTTCTAGCTTCGTTGTAGTTCTTTGTTTCCATTTATGCCAAGAGAAAAAAATTGACTTGTTCATTGTGTGTAGCGTGCTTCCTCCTTGTTTATACACCTCCATCTTTGCTACCTATAATTTGATTTTTAGGATGATACTTCTACACTTACTTATTGGGTGGATTATTTTTAGTTTCCTCTTCTCCACTTTCATATTGCCCTTCATCTGCATGAAATGGTTCCTCAATCTGATTTATGACTTATTGCTTTCCTTTTTGCAAGTCTTCATCAACTCTTACATTTACACTTTCAACAACTTTCTTGAGCTATTTTTTGCAATATTTGTATGCCTTGTTGTGAGTTGAGTAACCTAAAAATATGCCTTTATCACACCTTGCTTCAAGACTTCCTATTCCATCCTCATCTCTTTTGAAAAAACATTTTCTTCGAAAGACTTTAAAGTATTTGACAAAGGGTTTCTTGTCATACCAAATCTCATAAGGTGTCATTTTGTTGTTCACTCTCAATCATTCCTTGTTTAAGGTGTATATAGCTATATGGACAGTCTCCTTCCAATAAACATTAGACACATTTGAGTCATTCAACATTTTTATTACCATTTCCTTGATTGTTCTATTATTTCTTTCAACAACACTATTTTGTTGTGTTCTAGCAGCAGATTATTATCTTTTAATTCCATGTAGTTCATAGTAATCTTCAAATTTATTTGATGTAAACTCATCTTCTTAGTCTGATCTCAAACATTTCACCTTTAATCCACTTTCTTTCTCAACCATTTTTCTAAAAAAATTGAACCTTTCAAATGCTTGTGACTTATTCTGGAAGAAGGTAACCCATGTCATCCTTGAAAAGTCCTCTATGAGCAACATGAAATACTTTTCACCATTTATATATCTTGTCCTAGTAGGGCCACATAAACCAATATGCACCATTTCCAGTAGAATTGAGGTTGAATATTCCTTTGTCTTGAAGCTCACCCTAGTATACTTCCCCTTTTGACACTCATCACAGATGGTGTTGGTTGGTATAGTAATCTTAGGTATGTGTCTTACATATCCCTTTCATCTTACTTTGACAAGATGATCATAATTTATATGGCCTAATCTTTTGTGCCCTAACCAAATCTCATCTACTTGTCCTATCATACATTATGACTCATCGAATTCCTTTAATCTATACACATTTCCATAATTTCTCTTATCTTCTGCAACTAATTTCCCATTACTTTCTTTCCTTATTTCACATCCCTAGGAGTCAACTGTAAACTTGTAGCCTTTGTCACACATCTAACTTACACTGAGTAAGTTGTGTTTTAATCCTTCAACATAATATACATTATGTGATTTCAAATTACCATCAATACTTTATGTTCCTTTGTGATGCAGGAGCATCCTTGATTCTTGGCAATCTTGCATCAACCAAAAACATTTATTTTTCAATTTATTCTTGTTTTGCAGTTTTAGCATTTCTTTTTGCATTTTCTTTCACTTGCTCACCGGATCTTGCGGAGATGTATTTTTCTTGCGAACATGATCATGTTCCTTATTCTTATGTCGCGGGATGTTTAGGTCATTTTTAGGCAAGTTATCACTTATGGATTCCAAGATAGTTTTCTACCTTAGAACACCGAAACCACTTGGACCTATTTGCTATTGGTGAATCTTGTGGATCCTTTTTGAAGCTTACAAAGCTTCAGTTCATTGATTCCAATGTTCCTTGTTGCATGGTTAATCTTCTCTCTAATCTACACTTCATCCTTTGGATTTTTTGGAGAGTTCTCTTTGGTTGAGGCTGACTTGATGGTTTTTGCATGTTTCATCATGTTCATCATTGTTTGATTATTCTTGGGCCAATTAGATCCCTCTAGACCATATAAATAAATGTAACTAAACACCATAATTTATCATAGAGAATATAGAAGATAAATCCTAAGATTCAGAGGTCCGGAGTTGAGTGGTTCTATAATTATACATGTATGAAGCAGGCTAGTGAGTTGAATCTTATAGGCCGGATGTTAATGGTTGTTTGTAATCAGTTTTCATGATCTAATTCACTCAATTTTGCATTTCCTCCATCATCTTATTCTTCTTTTGTTGTGTTTTCTCTTGTTGGATGGTCTGGATAGATCTCATTGAGGTCCCTCCTAATCATGACTACACCAAGTGGTATCAGAGAAAAATTTCATTCTGGAGATTACGTTATTCTTAAGATTTTGTTGTAGGGTGGTGGACTATGGATTTGACCTACAGCTGTAGAGGACTGGCAAAAGATGGTGCAAAGAGCAAATAGTTTTGGTAGAGAACATGGGAATGCATACCCTACTATGATGGAAATGTTGAGAGGAATTCCAGCCTGATTAGAAGTCATTGAGACAACCGAGAGAAGAGGCTGACATATTGAGATGTGAGCGAAGATGAGGAAGATGAAGAAGTGGAAGATCAAGTGGCAAACCCACTAGCAATTGATCCAAAGGAAGAGAGTTTCTTGAGGGTTTTGAGTAGGGTGAACACTAAACCACATTTTACCCCACTGGAGTATGACGGAAAGCTGGACTCAGATGAATTAATGGATTGGATCTCAAAGATGGAGAAGTATTTTGATTTTGAGAACACTACAGAAGAAAAAAAGGTTAAATATGCCTATACTCGATTGAAAGGTCATGCATCTCTTTGGTAAGAACATTTGCAGGTGGAAAAATAGAGAAGAGGTAAAGATAAGATCAAAACATGGAAGTGAATGGTTGCTAAGTTAAAATCAAAGTTTATGCTTGCTGATTACCAAGTAAATCTATTCCAGAAGTTGCAAAACTTGAAGCAAAAGGAATCAAGAGTGAAGGAGTATACCGAAGCATTCTACAAGATGAATATCAAATCCAGACATGTCGATGATGAGATTGAACAAGCTGCAAGATATTTGAATGGATTGTGACTGTCTATATAAGATGAACTAAGTTTGAACAAGTTACAGAGTGTTGAAAAATCTTACCAATATGCCTTGAAAGTAGAAGAGAAGTTGAGAAAAATACATGAGTAGAGACAGAGAGGTAGAAGTGGTAGGTTTTCCGGAGGAAGATTTCAAGGAGGAAGAGGATATTTTGGAGGAATGGGAACCCGTATAGATTAGAACAAGGAAAAGGAAGTAAGCAAAGATGTTACTTCATACCAGAAGGATGACACAAATTTCTACCAAATAAGAGAGCTTGATGGCTACTAGAATGAAAATTTTGGAAAAGATGACAGAAGACAAGATAAGAGAGTGTTTAGAGGAACTCTCTTTAAGTGTGAAGGAGAAGGACATCAAAATTTTGAATGTAAGAAGACATAGACCACTGGGAGAACAACAACGGTAGAAGAAAGCCCCATCAGATCAGCTAACAAACTAGAAGATGGAGAATTGTTGAGGATGAGGAGAGCTTTGTGTTATACCAAAGAGGATGAATAACCCTTGCAAAGGAGAAATTTGTTCAAGACCAAATGTAACGTATCCGTTAAGTGTTGTAAATTAGTTATTGATAGTGGTAGTTCAGATAATCTTATTTCAGAAGAAATGGTGAATAAATTGAAGTTGGAAAGATTGAAACATCCTAAGCCTTATCAGATAGCATGGATTCAGGATGATCATAAGTTGTTAGTAAGTGAGAAATGCTTGGTGAAACTAAAAAATTGGAAATTATCATGATGAAGTTTTGTGTGATATTATGCCTATGGATATTTGGCACCTTTTGTTGGGTACACCTTGGCAGTTTGATAGGCAAGCAATACATGATGGAAGGAAGAACATATACAACAGTGTAGCAAATGGGATGAAGCAAACCTTGTTACCCTTGGAGGAACCCCTGAAAAGTGAAGTCTGTACGAATGCTAGAATGTGTTTTGTGGATGGAAGGAAATTCCTAGAAGGAATGAGACATGAGAATGTGTTCTTTGCCATAGTTCCTAAGAGGAATAAGAGCTTGGAGCCTGAAGAAGAACAACCAGAGGAGATAAAAGAGTTACTAATAGAATACAAAGACATCATTTCAGATAATGTACCTAATGTATTACCATTTGTGAGGAGCATTAGTCATTGCATGGACCTGATTCTCGGAGATAGTTTACCCAACAAAGTTGCACACCGAATGAAACTGACAGAGAATGAAGAATTGAATAGACAAGTGCAAGAATTATTGAAGAAAGGTTTGATTGGAGAAAGTTTGAGTCCTTGTGCAGTGCCAACAATGTTAGCACCTAACAAGAATTGAGAATGGAGGATGTGTACCGATTCCAAAGAAATAAACAAGATCATAATGAAATATCAGTTTCCTTTACCTAGGATGGATGACATAATGGATTGCCTAAGTGAAGCCAAATACTACACAAACATAGACTTGAAGAGTGGATCTCATCATATCAAAATCCGATAAGGGGATGAGTGGAAGACAACATTCAAGACAAATGAAGGATTGTATAAATGGTTGGTGATGCCTTTTGGGTTGACTAATGCACCAAGTACTTTAACGAGATTGATGAATGAGGTATTGACAACATTATTAGGTAAGTTTGTTCTTGTATATGTGGATGACATTTTGATTTTCAGTAATACAAAAGAGGAACATCTGTTTCATTTAAGACAAGTTTTGCAGAGGTTGAGAGAGGAGAAGTTGTTGATAAATCTTAAGAAGTGTACTTTCATGAAGGAAGAGTTAGTCTATTTGGGATTTGTAATATCTATGGATGGATTAAATATGGACCCTAAGAAGGTGAAAGAAATTGTTGAATGGCCTACACTAGAAAGCATTGGAAAGGTAAGATCATTTCATTGACTAGCAAGTTTCTAGTGAGACGATGAGAGGAGATAGGAAAGAATTCAAGTGGACAACCATAGCAAATTAAAGTTTTAAATTATTGAAGCAGAGGGTCACTGAGCAACTTGTGTTAGCTTTACTAGATTTCAAGAAAGTATTTCAAGTGGATTGTGATGCAAGCGAGGATGCAATTGGAGTCGTGTTAAGTTAGGAAAGGAGAGAAATTAACTTATTTTAGTGAAAAGTTGAATGATGCAAGATAGAGATATTTAGTGTATGACCAGGAATTTTATGCTATAGTTCAAGCCTTGGAAAAGTGCAAACATTACTTGTTGCCTAAGGAATTTGTGTTGCATATTGATCATCAAGCCTTGTAGTATTTGAATAGTGAGAGTAAGTTGAATCAGACAGATGTGAGATGGGTAGAGTTTTTGTTGGTATTATGGATGACTTTGTCATGTGTTGTATTAGTTTAGTCATTGATGTCAACACTTATCTTTCTGGAGGTCTACATTGTTGATTTGGCACTCTGGTTATATTGATTTATTGTTGAACCGGCACATTGTGGTCTCGGTATGGATATTGGCTTATGCACAGTCACCGGTATATGGTTCACCAGTAGTGATGTTGACTTGTTATGATCTGGAGATCATTTGGTTATGTAGAAGACATGGATTGGATGTTTGGATTTGGTGTTTTGCTTATTGGTCTGACCGGGTTCACATATTTGCCTTAACCGGCAGATAGGTCCAGGTTATGCACCGATACAAGATATCATGTTCCAAATCAGCACGACATGTTTTGGAAATGGCTTATTGATTGAATAATGTGTAAATGTATTGAGCTGACATATTGTATCACATCAAGACTTATTTTATAAATGTAATATCTTTAGGGAGCCAACCTAATCATTAGGTCTTAGGTTTTGTATAAATAATTATAAAATCTTATTTAAGATCATTATGAGTGTGTGCAAATATTAAAGATCATTGTATAAGCAGATCCTTGTGTGAATCACATAGATATTAGAGGTTGAAGCAAAGGTTATGAAGGTGTTTCGCACTCATGTTCAGAGCTCAAACCAGTACTGAATCGAGAATTGCATATGCTATTATCAAGCAATACATTGTTTATTGGATTTAACCATCCAAATATAGTCATTGTGACTCCTATTTTGTGATTCAACAATGAGCTCTAGGCGGTTGGCCTTTCTGCATGTGCAGACCCCATCATTGTACACACTTACTATCTGCAGTAGTATCATCTGATTGTGGGTAAGATTTCCCACCATGGTTTTTCCCCTTACAGGGTTCCCACGTCAAAATATTTGTGTCATGTGTTGTGGATGTTGTTTTCCTTTCTATTTCATGCATTAAGTTATATCAGTCCTGCTATAACTATTAATCTGTTTTACTAGCACTAAGTTTTAAGTTAGATTAATTAGTTTTGGGTTGTAATTTATTGACAATTGATTCACCCCCCCCCCCCTCTTAGTTGTCCTTCCTATTCCTAACAATTGGTATCAAAGCTTAGTCCTCTTTTCGTGGAAGCCCAACAGCTTGAGGAGATCCTATGGCAGCAAATATTTTTAGGAAGGATAGTCTGAAACTTGATGGAACTAACTATGGTATATGGAAGATCAGAATGGAAACACATCTAAACTACATTGGAAGAGATATATGGGATTTTACAAAGAATGACTATGTTGGTCCTACTCCGAATAACCCTAATCCACCGACATTGGCTAAAGACTTGGAGAATGATTGCAAAGCAAGAGAAGCACTTCTAAGTGCATTATCAAATCAACAAATCATAGGATTATCAAATAGATCTACTACAAAAGCTATTTGGGATAAAATGGAAACATTGAATGAAGGAGATACCACTATAAAGATTGCAAAATTGGAATGTTACCGGGTCAAGTATGAAAATATAAAAATGGAAGAAGATGAAAGAATTTTTGCATTTATGGAAAGAGTTAATGAAATTGTTCTAGGAATACAATGTTGTGGAGGATCCCTAAGTGAAGATGAAATTGTTTCTAAAGTTTTAGGATATTTGCCACCTGCTTACAAAATGAAAGTAACTACTATTAATGAGTTGATAACAGTGCCTAATACATCAGTATCTAGAGATATTGGCTGGAAAACTTTCAGCATTTGAGCTTGAAGAATTTGGTCTTGTTGCTACAGTCAAAACTAGTATAGCTTTCAAACTATCATCATCATCATCATCTGACAAATCTGATTGGAAAGCACTTTATGCAAAATAACTTCACATTATCAGGAGAGAAAATGAAGAGATTGAAGCACTATTTGCAAGGAAGATTCCTAAAGGTCCAGTAGGAAGTAAGTATGAAGGTAAAGTGCCTTTCAAATGTTTTAATTGCAATAAAGTTTATCATATGGCATCTAGTGTTAGGGTTTCAAGCAGATTCGAAGAAAATATGGACTAACAATTATATGCAGATTTAAATATAAAAGATAAAGAAATAAAACAGGACACATATAACACAGAGATTTAACGTGGTTCACCCAAAATGGGTTACGTCCACCATACACAACCATCCAATCTTTCTTTTTATCCAACAAAAATAGTACATCAACCTTACAATGCCTTAAGCATTCCAGCCGCTTATAACATGCATTTTTAGGGCAACAAAAAAAGTCGGCCTTTTTAGGGTTTTATTACAATGTCGGTTTTCATCAACAAAAAAATAGCAAAAAAAAATTTCTCGGGGGCTACCGCCCTCGAAGCCCCATAGTGGCCTTCGCCCGCTTTGGGGGCTGTCGTCCCCAAACCCTCATAGTGGGCTTCGCCCGCTTTCTCGGGGCCCAGCCAGGCCCCAGATCCCAACGAGAATACATGCTGAGTGTATAGTACTTTTGTTGATCAGTCACCACATATCAACAATCTCCCACTTGGAGACTGATCAGGCTCCACACCAAACAATCTCCCACTTGAAGACTAATACTAGATGACACCACTCTACTTGCAACATCCGCTGGATAAAACACTGGGACTTGAAAGGTATAAATTTCACAATTATCAATCAAAAAGACCAACAAAAACTGATGAAGAAATCAGCTTCTCCTGTGGAACTGCCTTCATGAACACATTGACAGGATTCTCACTTGTGTGAATCTTCTCAAGCTGTAACTGACCCTCATCCAAAATAGTCCAGATGAAGTGGTACCTAAGCTGAATGTGCTTTGTCCTTGAATGAAAAGCAGAGTTCTTCGTAAGATGAATGGTACTCTGGCTATTAGTATACAATGGGCTATCCTCTTGTGTCTGACCCGATTCCTCCAGAAAACATTGCAACCAAATCATCTCCTTGCTGGCTTCTATAGTAGCAATATACTCAACTTCAGTGGTTGAAAGTGCAACAACCTTTTGCAGCCTAGAAATCCAACTGACTGTAGTTCCCCCTATAGTAAAAACATACCCTGTAGTACTCCTCTGTGAATCAATATCACCCGCCAGATCAGAGTCCACAAATCCACTCAGAGCAGCATTAGATCCTTTGAAACATAAGGCCTTCGTAGTAGTTCCTTTCAAATACTAAATAATCCATTTCACAACATTCCAATGTTCCATACACGGATTACTCATAAACCTGCTCACAACTCCCACAACATGTGCAATGTCTGGCCTTCTGCATACCATTGCATACATCAGACTACCAACAACTCATGAATACGGGATGTTAGACATTTTATTTACCTCTTCTTGTGCCTTTGGACACATCTCCTTAGTCAATTTGAAATGACTAGCCAAAGGTGTACTAACTACTTTTGCATCCTACATGTTAAATCTTTTCAACACCTTCTTTATATACTCACTTTGGGAAAAATTCAAGGTTCTATTTTTCCTGTCCCGTGTAATCCTCATATCGAGATTTTGCTTAGCTCCACCCAAATCCTTCATAGCAAATGACCTGGCTAATTTCTATTTAAGATCACTTATATGTTGCATGTTAGACCCAGCAACAAGCATGTCATCAACATAAAGCAATAGGATAATATAACTGCCATTATCAAATCTCTTAAAATATACACAATGATCAGAATGACATCTATGATAACCGTGTTCAGCCATGAAACTATTAAATTTTGAATACCATTATTGGGGTTCTTGCTTTAGGCCATACAAACTTTTGTTCAACCTACACACCAAGTTCTCCTTACCTTTGACCTCATATCCCTGTGGTTGCAACATGTAAATTTCCTCGTCCAAATCTCCATGGAGGAAAGTTGTTTTGACATCTAATTGTTCAAGATGTAAATCATCTGCAGCCACAAGACTAAGTACAGTTCTAATTGAAGTCATTTTTACAACTAGAGAAAATATGTCATCATAATCTATACCTTTTTTCTGTGCAAAACCTTTTACCACAAGTCTGGCCTTATATCTTTTCTGACCTCCTTCCTCCTCCTTCAGCCGATAAACCCATTTGTTAGGCAAGGCTCTTTTTTCTAGAGGTAAAGGGACTAAGTCCCAAGTCTTATTTTTCATCAAGGAGTCCATCTCCTCTTTCATGCCTAGCTCCCACTATTGTTTGGCATCCACCTGCATTGCTTCTTCATAGTCTTCTGGTTCACCAGAATCAGTTAATAAAACAAAATACAAAGAAGGAGAAAATATTTCAAGGGTTCTACTTGACCTCGTAGAACATCTAACACTTGCAGGAGTTTGTGGGACAATCTATTGTTGCTGAACATCAGGTACCTGTGGCATTTCATTTTCAGGAATCTCATCCAACACCACATATTCTTGTTTGTCCTGTTCATGCTTCTTTTCCTACATCTGTTCTTTATACATAACCTTCTCATTAAATATAACATCTCTACTTCTAATTATTTTCTTATTTTCAAAATCTCATAACCGATAGCCATATTCATCTATCCCATATCCAATGAAGGTACATTTCTGAGATTTAGCATCAAGCTTGGTTTTGTTTTCTTTATCAACATGGACAAAAGCTTCACAACCAAAGGTTTTCAGAAAAGAATAATTTACCTTTTTACCAGTCCATGCCTCCTATGGAATACCACCATCCAAAGGGGTTGAAGGTCCTCTATTTATCAAATAGACATCAGTATATACAGCATCTGCCCAAAAATGTAAGGGCAATCCAACATGCATTCTCATGCTCCTCGTGCGTTCCATGATAGTCCTATTCATTCTCTCTGACACACCATTTTCCTGTGGAATTCTTGGAACTGTCTTCTACTTTCAAATCCCATTTAAGAAGCAGTAATATTCAAATGCTTTGCTGCAATACTCACCTCCATTATCCGATCTGAGACACTTCAACTTTTTTCCTATCTCATTCTCAACCAAAGCTTTCCATTTCTTAAAAGTTTCAAAAACATCTTATTTTTGTTTTAGGAAATATACCCATGTTTCTCTGGTTGAGTCATCAATAAAAATAACATAATAACAAGAGCCACCAAGAGATGATACTTGAGTCGGTCCCCATACATTTGAATGTACAAGCTCTAACTTCTCACTCTTCTTCTCTTTCCCAACCTTGAGAAATCTGACTCTTTTCTGTTTACCATAAACACAATTTTCACAGAACTCTAAATCAATTTTCTTTAGTCCTGGCAATAGATTTTTGGAGTGAAGGGTTTTCATCCCTTTCTCACTCATGTGCCCAAGCCTATGGTGCCACATTATCAAATATGTTCTTGCAACATCTATTGTTGTTGTCCCTATAGTAACTTTATCTATAGCAGCTAGGGTAGAGTAAGTGTTACCAGTACATAGATATAATGTGCCTACCTTCACACCTTTAGCTACTACTAATGATCCTTTAGTGACCTTCCACATACTGTATGAGAAGGTAACTATGCAACATTCACTACCTAGTTTTCCTACAGAAATTAAATTTCTTCTTAAATTAGGAACATTTCTTACCTCCTACAAAAACCAGTCGTTTCCATTCTGCAACTTGATCTTTATCTTTCCTTTTCCAACAATTTGACAGAGCTCATCATCACCCAAATATACCTGTCCAAAATCACCTTGAACATAATCTAGAAATATTTTCTATGGGGTGTAGCATGAAATGAAGCCTCAGAATCTATTTCCTAGGAATCATTAACATTATCCAGACATAAGATTAAAGCATCTTGTAAAGTATTACTTGCAATATTAGCTTCCTTATTGTCATTTTCATTTTTGTCTCCTTCTTTATTTTTCCAAGACCAATAGTCTTTCTTTAGATGACCAGGCTTTCAACAATACCAGCAATCTTTCTTTCCTCTAGATTAAGAGCATCCTTTCTTTGACTTCCCTCATGACTTCTCATTCCCAGGGCCTTTTCCTCTTTCCTTTGATCTTCCTCTGTTCTCCATATTCAAAACACTACCCGATGATTTTGGAGTCTCACCTGTGCTTTTCCTTCACATTTCCTTGCTTAGGATAACACCAACAATATCATCAAATACCAAAGTATTTTTACCAGAGACAGAGTTACTTATAGCCATAACCAAGCTATTCCAGCTTTCTAGCAAAGAACATAAAATCAAGAAAGCATTAACCTCTTCTGCAAAAGTAATTTTTACTGAAGACAATTGACTGGTAATTGTATTAAATTTATTTAAGTGCTCCGCTACAGATCCTCCCTCACTCATTTTCAAATTAAACAGACGCTTCATAAGAAATACCTTATTCGAAGCCGAGGGTTTCTCATACAACTTAGCCAATGTCGCCATCAAATCTACGGTCATTTTTGCTTCTATTATATTGAATGCTATAGACGGTGCAAGGCAGAATTGAATGGATCCTAGTGCCTTTCTATCTAAAATGTCCCACTCTTCATCTGACATTGTGGTTGCTTTCTTTGCCTTTCCTTCCAATGGCTGCCACAAATCCTTTTGATACATGTAATCCTCTATCTTCATTTTCCATAACTGATAATTCTGGCCATTAAAATTTTTAACCTTGAATTTGGAATCCTCCATTGCTCCCACTCAAATCTGAAAGTCCTACCAATTTACAGAAAACCTTGCTCTGATACCAATTGTTAGGGTTTCAAGCAAATCTGAAGAAAATATGAACTAACAATTATATGCAGATTTAAATATAAAAGATAAAGAAATAAAACAGGACACAGATAACAAAGAGATTTAACGTGGTTCACCCAGAATGGGTTACGTCCGCAATTCACAGCCGTTCAATCTTTCTTATTATCTAGCAAAAATAGTACATCAACCTTACAATGCCTTAAGCATCCTAGCCATTTATAACATGCGTTTTTAGGGCAACAAACAAAGTCGGCCTTTTTAGGGTTTTATTACAATGTCAGTTTTCATCAACAAAAAAATGGCAAAAAATTTATAGGCTGAGTGTACAGTAGTTTTGCTGATCAGTCGCCACATATCAACATCTAGGTATCCTGATAGACATGAAAGACTAAGAGATGAAGCTAAGAGAACATATAAACCTAACCCTGAATATCAGAGATACAGATTTGAGAAAAACAAAGATAAGTCATGTTACTATACAGATGAAGGTGTTACAGATGATTCAGATGATGATCAAATGCTGAAAGTTTTCTAGCCAGAGTATCTCTAGATATTGATGTATTAAGCATTGTTCTCAACTCATTAATAGTTGTCACTTTCATTTTGTAAGACAGTGGCAAAGCTCTTAAAACTTTAGAAACCATTTCATCCTCACTTAAAAATCCTCCACAACATTGAATTCCTAAAACAATTTCGTTAACTCTTTCCATAAATGCAGAAATTCTTTCATCCTCTTCTATTTTTAAATTTTCATATCAGACCCGGTAACATTCCAACTTTGCAATTTTGACAGTGGAACCTCCTTCATTCAGTGTTTTCAGTCTATCCCAAATAGATTTTGCTATAGATCTGTCTGGTAATCCCATGATTTATTGATCTGATAGTGTGCTCATAAGTGCTTCTCTTGCTTTGCAATCATTCTCCAACTCTTTAGCTAAGGCTAGTGGATTAGGGTTATTCTGATTAGGATCCACATATCCATTCTTTGTAAAATCCCATATATCTCTTCCAATGCAATTTAGATGTGTCTCCATTTTGATCTTCCATATACCATAGATAGTTCCAACAAGTTTGGGATTGTACTTCCTAAAGATATTTGCTGCCATATAATCTCGTCAAGCTATTAGGCTTCTGCAAAAAGAGGACTAGGCTCTGATACCAACTATTAGGAACCAGGAAGGACAACTGAGAGGGGAGTAGAATTAGTTATCAATAAATTATAACCCAAAACAAATTATTCCAACTTAAAACTCAGTGTCAGTAAAATAGATTAGCAATTATAGTATTACCGGTACAACTTAATGCATGAAACAGAAAGAGAAACAACATCCACAACACATGACATAGATATTTTAACATGGAAATTCTTGAAGAGGAAAAACCACGGTGGGAAACCTTACTCACAATCAGATGATACTACTATAGATAGTAAGACAATACAATAATGAGGTCTGTACATGCAGAAAGGCCAACCGCCTAGACCTCACTGCTCAATTATAATATAGGAGCCACACTGACTACATAGTTGGATGGTTAAATCCAATAACAATGTACTGCATATATTTACCATCTTCAATGTTGGATTCCGTACCAGTTTAAGCTCTATGCATGAGGACCAAATACCTTCATGACCTTTAACAACCTTCCTTCAACCTTCAGATGATATCTACATGATTTGCACAAGGATCTACTTATTTTCTCTCTTCACAATGATCTGATGGATTTGAAAAGCACTAAGAGGGGGGGGTGAATCAGTGACACTAAAACAAACACAACTTCAAACACTAACCGATAGATGAGATTAACCAAGCATTTAAACAAAATTCATGCTATCCAAAATGAAATAACAACATCCACATAAAGTAGAACATCCACCATAACACAAGTGTTTATACATGGAAAACCCAAATAGGTAAAAACCACGGTGAGATGGAACTCACAAGTTAACTATCTGCAGTAATAGATAACTGACTGGTTAAGGCCTTACAAAGTACTCTTCTAGGAGCAAATCTTGTTAGATATCCCAAGCTTGATTAGAAGCTTATGCCCTGTTAAGAGTAACCTCGCTGGAGAATTTGAGAATCCAAACTAATAGACCACCTTGTTAGAGGATTTGTACAATGAATCTTGTTAGAGGTTACCTAGTTAGGGTATTTGATTCTGTTGTAATGATTAGAAAACAACAAGAATGGATTGATCTGTTCTAAGTAGCACAATATTTGCTTGATCATATCCTTCTAAGTACATTCAACACTGCTCTTCATCTTAACATTTATCACTCTTCAACAAAAGATTTCACTCTAGATGCATATTAGTATTTGCATACCATCATTCTCTATTAGTTTCAAATGATTCACCAAGATGTCTTTAAATAGACATTCAAATCTTATGTCCGCCATAGGAAATCAAAACACAATTTCCTAGGTGCAGTGTATCTAGACAAGTAGACATAACTCATCACAAAAATGACCATCAAGAAGTCGGTGCTAGTAACTCATCACAAAATCAGATACCGGTTAGAACACTCAATACTGGTTGGAACAAAACATGTGAACCATTGTCCTGGAATCTTCCACTTGATCTCCATCTTCATCTTTATCTTCATTTTGATGTCGACTTAATGTAACCATAGGTTATCTCTTAAGAACATATCGGTTCATATAGAGTACCAGTTAGAGATAAACCTTAAACATATCGGTTAACAATGAAAACCAATGAAGTTACACTAGTAGTCATTGTAATCATATGTGTGTGTGAGAGTGTTTCATAAGAAGGAAGTCAGAAAGGATGTAGAGAATGTATTTGAAGTCAAAACAATCAATGGATTTGAAGCTTTACAGATTCAAGAGGAAGAAAATGTAATTATAGAAGAAATTCTTGAAGAAGGTGAGATTGGCGACATAAATGAATCACAATATGAGTCTCCAAAAGATACAAAATAGGAGAGTAATAAAGTGTGCTCAAAGGACTCAGAAGGTCCAAATGTCATCATTGGAAAAAAGACCCAGTTCAGTTTGCACTAGGTTAACCTTAACCCTCTATTCCAAAAATTTTGAACTAATTCGCCCACCTCTTCTTAGAGAAAAGGAGAACCTTGGAATAATAAGCAGTCTGCATCTAAAGATGAAGAAGATGAAGAGATAATAGGAGTGGGAAAAAAGAAAAAACAAGAAAACAAGTTGTTCTAATGGTGTTAAAACTAGAACCAAGTCTAAGGCGGATATTGGTCTTTCCAAATCCCCTCAGGGATGTAAAACTATGAACTAGCATAGGGACTAGCAGAGTAAACAAAATATAGCTAATGGAAGGCAACGAACCATTCAGGAATCCTACTCCTAGGTTTCCAAATTAAGGTAATTTCCTGGAACATACGAGGCCTAAATGGTCTCCATAATCAGGATGTGCTCAATAATTTTATTAGAGATCATAAGCTGGACATTATCCTGGTTCAAGAAACTAAAATGAGTAAGGAAAAATTGAAAAATTAAAATTCTTTAAATAGGGGGGTGTTTGTGGTAGTAGTTCTAATGGAGCATCTAGAGGGGTTGCCATATTTTGGAATAAGAAAACTATTGATGGAGATCTGATTGATGGAGATGGTAATATCATTTCTATGACAGTGAAATGCATTGTTGAAGGACAGGAATGGGTGGTCACCAATATTTATGCTCCAAACTCTAAAGCTTGGAGGAGTAAGTTTTGGGACAAAATCTAGCAGAAAAGAGGGATTTTTTCCCAAGATAGTTGGCTTTTGATGGGAGATTTCAATATTCCTCTGGAGGAGATTGACAAATTTGGAGGAACCCAAGCTCAACTAGATAGCAGGATTGATGTTATGGACTTCATCAATGTCAATGCCCTCATTGATGTTGACCTTTCTAGAGCCTCTTACACTTGGTCTAATCGAAGGGATGGATGAGATCTTATTCAGGTAAGGATAGATAGATCCCTTATCACTCTTGATTGGGTCTTTAAGTATAGATGTTATTTGTCTATTATTAACAAAATAGGATCACACCATTATCCCATTTCTTTTGTTGCTGATCCTATTAAGGGTAAACGTTGCTTTCCATTCCGGTTTGAAAAAATGTGGATTTCACACCCTTCTTTAGAAGCTTCCATTGCCAAATGGTGGAATATAACTGTGGATGGTTTTGCTATGTTCAAAGTTATTAAAAAATTAAGAAATATCAAAGACAACATTAAGATTTGGAATAAAAAGGTTTCTGGAGATATTTTTGAATCCAAGATGAAACTTAAGGAGGAATTAGAACAGATCCAAAACTTTATTCAGGAATATGGTTATAAGAAGTTCCGCAAGGCTAAAGAAGATGAGGTTCTAGCCAAATTACACTAAATTCTAGTTTGGTTAGAAGCTGGTGATGGAAATACTAAATTCTTTCATATGAAATCAATCAAGCATAAAGAAACAAGCAAAATTTCTAGATTAATTGTTGATGATAAAATTCTTGTGAAAGATGATGACATAGGTGATGAAGTTGTAAGGTTCTTCTCTATCCTCCTGATAGGTACCAAGGAAATTGACATTGTTAAGTAGCAAGATCTATTTGATAATATTCCTAAGATTATTTGAGCTAATCAAAACAAGATATTATCTACCATCCCCTCAGTTGATGAAATCAAAAGAGTTGTTTTCTCCTTTCAAGGGGATAAGGCATTGGGCCCAAATGGCTTCCCCAAGTTTTTCTTTCAGAAATATTGGCACATTATTGGGGTTGATATGGCCAATATTGTCAAAGAATTCTTTGGATCTAGAAGAATTCTTAAAGAAATGAACTCTACTTCCATTGCTCCAATTCCTAAGGTGGGTGGAGCTGATTCTATGGGTAAGTTTAGGCAAACAAGTCTATCTAATTCTTTTTACAAGATAATTTCAAAAGTCTTGACTTCTAGATCGTTGGCCATTCTTCCCCTTGTTATCTCTGAGGAGCAAAAATGATTTGTCCCAGTCAAGCAGATTTTGAAATCTATAATTCTTGTGCATGAGAATATCCACTCTCTTAGTGCTACAAACAAAGACGGATTTCTCATTAAGAAGGATTTGGCAAAAGCCTATGATAGGGTTGAATGGTAGGTTCTTTTTAGGATCATGGAGGCCTTTGGATTTTATGAGAAGGTTATCAAAATCACTAGAGAGCTGATATCTACACCAAATTTTTCTATTCTTATTAATGATCTCCATCTAGATTTTTTAGAATCTTCAAGGGGTCTCGGAAAAGGAGATCCTATCTCACCTATTCTTTTCACTATTTTGGCGGAAAGTTTGAGTAGATTGATTCAAAAGTTGAAAGAGAATAGGACCATCAAAGGGTTGCAACCCTCTTCTGCTAATTTCTTCTACACTCATCAACAGTCTGTTGATGATACAATATTGTTGGGTTATTCTTCTATTAGTGAAGCTTCTGCCTTCAAAGGTGCTCTCAGATCTTACTCCCTTAGTACTGGTCAGTAGATTAATTGGGATAAATCTGCTATTTACTTCATCAACACCCCCTTGTTGAGGTAGTAGAGGATTGCTAACATAATTGGTTGTAAGGTTGAGCTGCTGCCCTCTACTTAGTTGGGTCTCCCTCTTGGTTTGGCTCCTCCAAACTCTTTCTGGAATTCTTTAATTGATAAGTTCAACAAAAAATTGGCTGGTTAGAAAGGCTCTATCTTATCGTAGGCTAGTAAGCTTCAGCTTCTTCAAGCCACTCTTCAGAATTTGCCTATTTATGCTCTTAGTTTGTTTAGTATACCGGTCAAATTTGTAGAAGCTTTAGAAAGAATTCAAAAAAAAATTCTTTGGTGTGGTGTGGAAGATAAGAAAAGGATTTCTCTGGCTTCTTGGGATAAAGTTTGTTGTCATAAAATAAATGGGTGGTTAGGTATTAAATCTCTTAAACCTTTCAACAAAGCTTTGTTAGCCAAATAGATTTGGAGGGCATATGGTATTAAGAGAGATTGAAGTAGGGTGTGGTTTGATAAATACATACATAATCAGCCCATTCACTCCCTTCTCTATTCTGAAGATATCCCTGTTGGATATTTTATATGGAATAGTATGATCAAATCAAGTAAAGTTTATAAAGTTGGAGTTGGATGGGTCCTTGGAAAAGGTAACAAAATCAGATTCTGGGAGGATGCCTGGATCAAAGATGAGCCTCTTTTTAATCAGGATTGCAGCAATTTCATTGAAGACTATAAAAGGAGGTTTGGTAATATGGTCTATAATTATTGGGAGGAGAATAAATGGGTTAGAATTGATACAGTTTATGCTGAATTTTCTTTTCTCCAGCATGATTTGCTATCCTTTTCTGTCAGCAAAGATTTTGATGATGTCTTCTTATGGAAGAGTAATCCTAGGGGTAATTTTACTGATGCCTCTTCTTATTAAAAAATAGCTACTAAAGCCTACAACCCTATTTGGACTAAGGTTTGGAATAGAGTCCTCATTCCTAAAGTTAATATGTGCTTTTGGCTTGCAACTCACAACAAGATACTTACCATTGATAACCTGGTTTGAAGAGGATTCATGATTCCTAATAGGTGTGAGTTATGTTAGAAAGAGGCTGAGTCTGTGGATCATCTATTCATTAACTATTCTCTTACCTGGGAGATCTGGGGTAAAGTTTGGACACAATGGAAAGTTGATTGGGTTATACAGAATAGTTTCAAGGCAGTCCTTTGGCACTGGATTTTCCCTACCAAACTTCCCATGATTAAGACCCTCTAGTTCTTTGTCCTTCCAATGACTTGGTTGCACATTTGGAAGGAGAGAAACAATAGAATTTTTTAGGAGACTAAGTGTTCTTCTCAGGTGGTTTTTGAAAATATTTGTAGGGCTATTAAAGAAAACATCAATACCATTCACAAAAGTAACAAGCAGTGTAGTTATATTGACATGACTGATAATGAGAAAAGCATTCTAACTCAATGGAATTTGATACACAAGGTCTGGAAGTCTGATATGAAGAGTAAAAGAGATAATGTTGTGTGGAGGTTCCCTCCTCATGATTGGGTTAAGGTGAACTTTGATGGTGCAGCTAAAAGAAATCTAGGGAATGCTGGAGGGGGAGGGGTCATCAGAAAATCTTATGGATTTTGTGTTGCTGTGATTTCCTCTCCCTTTGGAGTTCAAAACAACCATGTGGCATAAGCACTGGCAATGTTACAATTTCTTCATCTTTCTCAGAGATTTAATTTTAAAAGAATATGGATGGAGTTGGATTCCCTTAATATAATTCAGGCTATTAAAGGTATCAGTCCCCCTTCTTCGAATATCCAAAATATCATTAAAATTGGGCTAACACATTGATAATGCAAAATATTTGTTAGACGCCTATGATAGTGTGATTATTACCCATACCTTTAGGGAAGGTAAGAGGGTAGCTGATTTGTTAGCCAATGAGGGGGTCATTTTAGTGGAGGATGCTAATTATATCAGAGAGTCATCACGTATGAACAAAGTTCAAGAGCAATTATTTTATGATAGAATCCATGGTACATATTAATTTCATTATTACCTTTCTGGGTTCGGACTTCAATGATAGATTTTGGAGTGAGGTGGATTGTTAGTTGATTACTTGTCTAAGGCATTGTGAAAATGAGTATCGATGTGAAGGGCCTTATCATATTAAGTACTGGGTTAATTTGCATGATTTAAAAGACTACTTGAAAAACAAGAAAATCACCTTGTTTTTCGATTCCAGTGTCTCTGATCTTCAGTACTTGTTCAGTTTGCGCTCCTTTGAGGGTTTTGACTTCAATAGCTATCACATTATGGGAGGAAATATCAACCGTAATGAGCCTACTAGCTATGATAGCTGGAAGGGTGAAAGGAAAATTTGGAGGTTGCACAGATATGGCTTCACCAATTATATGGAGAAATTGCATGGGAGCAAGAAGTCCATTTCCCATGGTTTTTGCAAGGGTTAGAAAAATAACAAAGTTACTCTATTCGGTCAGACCTAGAAAGTGGATGAAGACTTGGTGGTTGAGGTTACTGGTTTACAAAAGGATGGCTTCAAGTTTTACAGAGACCGCAATTTTTTGGTGGAAGCCATCATCTCTGCTCCCTCTCCCTCACACCATCCCTCTCCCTAACCACCCTATAATACTCTTCCTGCAAGACCCCCTCTGCCTGTATTGGCACCTATCCATGTACATGTATGTTTCCAATATCCATGGGATTAGGACCCCCCTCTCCTCCCTCCTATGTGCCCACCTCATTGATCTATGTTGTTGGTGGTTGTACCTATAATGGGACCTCTACCTGAGGCACCCACTATCCTCCCCTCCCTCCTCTCCTCTATCTTTTGGCTCCTTCTTGCCTCTACCTCTGTCTCCCTCCTCCCCTGCTGCTGCTCTATCCACTAACCCATCCTCCTCTCCCTCTACTACTTCATCTACTAAGGGTCGTAGTTCATCCTCCTCCAACACACTTGGTGTAGTCAACCTACCTAGCTTATGGGCCTCCCACCAATAAATATATGCATTTGTGCAACACAGATCCTCTCCTGCCTATAGTCTCTCATCCCAAGTAACCATCTTTGTTGTCTCCTAGTTGATGAGGACCTCCAACGATCCCATTGGTTACCCCCATACCCCTACCTCTTGTGTAATCCATGGATATAGCCTCTCATGGTCAACTATATCATGTACCTACCCAAGTTGCCTCATCACCCTATGTGGCACATAGTGCTCAATCACATATACAAATTTTCCAAATAACCAACACTCTGTCTATGCCTAGGACAACTGCCAGTCGCCTCACCACCACTCGCTATCCATGTACAGGCATCAGCATAAAAACATCATCTCATAAAAAATGTGTCTCCAATACCATAGAGCCCCCTGTACCTATCCACATAGGTAAATTGTCGTCTCCTATCCTACCTCCCTTTCGGTCGTGTGACCATGATATGCTCCCACACCCAAATATGCAACAATGTAACCCCTGTGCCAAGGTTCCCCAGTCGGCAGGTGGAAGGTGCATATCCTGCTATCTCAACGCTCTACTAATGTTGGCATCATGGCAGTATGAGCCCCAATCTTGGGTCATCTCCCAAAAATGCAAATGATAAAATAAAAACTTTGGATGATAGATTCAAAGATAATATGAAAAATACAATGAAGTATATACAAGAAAACATTTGGCGGGAAATAATGCAGAGGAGTGAGAAGTTGTGTGAATGGTTTCAATTGACTGAAAGTATGAGACAAATTTTTATAAAAATCAAACAGCACTATGAGAAGAGCACACATGTTTAGTCAAAAGAGGAAATGGCAAAAAAGATTATGAAAGTAGTCTACAGTTCTAGTGATAGCTACTTGGCATCTAAGGGAATTAAGAGTCGCATTGATGTCATAGTTAAGACATCATCTATCATTCAAAAATGCCAGAAGCTAAGGGAAACATCAGAAGTTATGGACAGTTGTGGACAAAAGATAATGAAGCTGCAAGAAAAGAAAAATAATTTGATTAAACTTGGTTTGCCTAAGCCTGTTGACACAGAAAATAAATTCATTGGAGAAGAAGCTTACAAAGAAATCATGGAGAAAAAAATGAAGTCTGATTTAGACTTGCTTCCAAAGGACACAACTCCCAAAAGCTTTCTGGAATTCATCCAACCATTTACAACTCTAAATTCGCTATTGGATGAAACAGTGATGTCAAGTAAATCTTCTAAATATGGAATGTTGACGAAGTTGGAGTTGACTTTCCATAGTTTACAGAATATTGACCTTCCATTAGACGAAGAGTGGAGCACCCTACAAAAACTGGCACAGAATTCTTAAGAATCATAGTATGTATTGCACAATTTTCTTCTTTTATTCTTAATTTCAAGGTTTTTTTTTTTTCCTGTTTGCTATTTTGCTAATCTAGCCTATGAATCTAATTTATGAATAGGAAAAAAACAGCACTCGCTATTGCTATTTTGCTAATCCAACCTATGTATCTATGATGCATACTGCAAAACTTCAGCCAGTAAATTTGTATTCTCAAATTATCCCTTGCTTTAACATTTATGCATTTCTCTATTTCTGATTAGTAGGTTTTAGGCACTCCTATAGCTAGTATCTATGTTTAATTTGTCATGACTCATGGCATGAATTAATATTTAATTTTGAACTCTGTTGTTTGAATAGGAGACATCAAACATGTAGCAGATGTTAAATTGCTAATATGGCCTGTGATGGCCATATAAATATGTGCTGAGTTTGTGATTTTGATGTTCAGTGTTCACATGTTGCAAACTTGCAATTCGACCTGAAGTTGTTGTTGCTCCCTTGTTTCTATAAAAGGGAATTCAGGGTCATTTGCAATTTTGCAAAGGGTTCTAAAACTTTGTATTCACTTTTGCATGGACATTGGAGAATCACACAGGAGTTGTTGTTGCTCTCTTGCTTCTATAAAAGGGAATTCAAGGTCATTTGCAAAGGGTTCTGAAACTTTGTATTCACTTTTGCAATTGGCATGTAGAATCACACAGATTGGTGTATTACTATTGAATGAAATGTATCATATGGCTATATTTTGAAAGAATTAATGAAAATCTAAGTTCTCGACATGTGTATTACTATTGAATGAAATTTATCATATGAAATATATCACACAGATTTGAGACTCAAACATGTATAAATAAACAATAAACATCTCTGTATCAATAAACACATTATGGTTTTTTATTATTATGCTATTTTAAATCTGGAAATAGAAAGTTGAAAAATAAAATTACAAATCAATATTAAATTCTAATTGCAAAAAGTAATGTGCTTTTGTAATATGAATGATGAGATACAGTAATAAGATTAATAAATACCAATCTCTTACAGTTGCCATTCATCCTCATCAAATTCAGTGCTTTCTTGATTCTCGTCTGTGGTTTCTTTACTCTGAGACTGAGTCTGCATATCTTCGCCGAACAACATCTCAATGCTACTAGTAGGTCCACTAGTCCCACTGGCACTTTGGTTTGAAGTGTTGCCCAAACCTCTTCTTTCACATTTGGACCTCCAGATTTGCAGTGCCCTATCGTAAGGAAAAGTGTGGACATCATACCTAGATGTATAGAGCCTCAAGCAATTTTCCAAATTTTTGTCTAGTTTGTTTCTTAGCTTTGATTTTAGGAACCCCAAAGCACTGAAAACTCTCTCATCTTCCACCGAACCCAATATCATGGTAAGACATAAATCAGCAAGCTTCACATATTCTGGCATTGAATCACGCAAGGATGCGTTCTCAGCTATATATTTCCAAACCCTTGTTACTAATCCCTCTTCGCGGGGGTTCTCCATTTTGGCATATTGTTGTTTCATAGTGTATGCAAAATGAGATGATTGCTCTCGAAGATGAGTTTTGTCTAATATTCCATTTATAGTTACTCCATTCAATTCTCTGGATGTGCAAAATTGTTTTATCAAAATCAGTAGCTTAATTTGAAAATCAGATGCACTGTTGAGGCTCCAATAATGAGGAAACACAATAGACATGGCTTCGAGTAGGTTGTCAGGAGGGAATCTGCTTCTAATTTCTGAGGAAAGATCATATGCAATTTTCTTCACAGAAGAAGTTACAGTCTCAACAATCTTGTCAAAATCTTCCTTTGTAACTCTTGCTAGTTTCTTCTTGGGGCACTTTCCTGGTTCCTCGGGGTCAACCGTGGCATAGAAGTGCATTAGTATCTCAACTCCCCGTCTGCACCGATTTGTAAAAATTTATCAGGATTGTTCAAATCTGTGAGTGTCCGCCACTTAACAAATTTTTCATCAGGATAGTGTTGGTTCATTTCGATAGAGATTGTCGAGGGTCATGCATGTCATCTTACGCAGCGTAGCATATTCTGCAATATACAGAGCTCTTTTTTGGGCAGCCTTCATAATATTCCTCATTTCCTCTAGCATGGGCAAAAGAGCTGCTAAAGTTAAGAGTGTCTCTAAATTACTTAACTTACCAAGAAGTTCAGGAAATTTTGGTTGATCTGATTCGTCGCGAGTTGTGTGAAATAGTCCAATCAAGGATGGATATTCTAAAAACACTCAATGCGCTAGACCATCCAAAGAGATCCATTTGGTATCATTATCCTTGAGAAGCTTGTTCCCATCAGTTAATCCATCAACAAAGTGTTGAAATTCCATAAATCGCTTGGGACTTCGACAAAAGTGTGAGTAGAGCTCTCTTATTAAAATTTCAATTTTTTAAACCGAAGCAAACTTGCTCACAATTCCAAAAGCTAGATTCATTTTGTGAGCCATGCAGTGAATTGCAGTAATGTACGGTGCAAATGAAGTTTCAATCTTTGTACAAAGACTATTCTTGTGACCTTGCATTACTGAAGCTCCATCTACTCCAACACAAACCAATTTTTTGGCTACCGTCATGTCATACATACCTCCATATTCAATTAAACTTCTCTTTACTAGTTGAAATAAATTTTCCACTGTCACACTCTCCTTCATTTAGCAACAAATAGTAGATGAGGTTGGTGGGTATGATTCTCTATAGTATAAACATGCATGCATACCCATGAATTATTGTCTACTGCCGTAACTTCGTCTAAAGAAAATGCAATGAAGTTTGACTCTCTTATTTTTTCCTGTACATCTTCTATTTCAACCTCAACAAGACAACTTGCCCATTCCCATCCACTGTTTACTGTCCAGTGTCTATTAGGATAGTTAGGAACTTTCAAAAAGTGTAATAAACCACTAGTTGATGGGAAATCTGTCATAGCATGCCCTCTGCTCAAAATATGAAAAACAACGCTTAACTGAACAACTTTTCCCAGTTGTTCTATTTGCATTGCTTTTCCAAAAACAGCTTCAATAGAACCTTTAACTTCAACAGGCTTCATCTTTAATTTCTCATGAAAATAATACTCTTCGGCATTCCTCACATGCTTACATTCATTCTTTGTTTTCCATCTTATCACTGATTTTTCAACCCCATCTATCATTTGTTTTTCATAAACTTTACCCATATGCTTTTCTATGGTGTCAAATTTTAGCTGCAACCTAATTTCCTTCTTATTTTTCCAAGTGCAAATCTTACACCTGCATTCTATTGGAGGCTCGCCTTCAATTGGATTCTCCACTGGTTCAATGAAAGGATACTTCGATGCCCAATTAATTTGAAAATTCCTAACTGACATATCCCACTCCCGATCCTTTTTTGATTATGGTTCACCATTTTTTGATATGGCTTTTCTTTTCCCCTTCCATGCATTATCATCAATGGAATTATCACCCAAGTTGATTATATCATTCTGGCTAACTTGGGTATCTACCAGATAATCTTCTTCAAGATCATCCTGATCTGAGATATCAGCTTCGCTGCCATCTTCAACATGCAGTGCAGGTGGCGAATTTTGTACTTGTACTTGTGATGATGTACCTTCCTGATTTTCACCAGTGCCATAATCTTTTCCAATGCCAAAGTATGAAGACAACATTTTGCTTTTTGTTGGCCTCTCCTGGCCTTCCCCACATTCAGGTTTCCTACCCCTCTTCCCGTTCGACATCTCCAACGAAATAAAGGCTGCCAAAAAAATATCAATTTGCTGAACAAGCAATAATAGACTATAATGTATAATATACCAGTTCAAAAATATGATCACTCACCTTTAGGCTTTAGGTAATAGGAAGTCGCCAATATAGTCAACAACAATGATTTTCCTTGGTCTGAAACTTCGCTATTGGTTAGAATTCAAAGCCTAGAACCCACCAGATTGTGTTGAGATAGATCTGATCTTTGCATGTATTTATACCAATCCTTATATGGCGAATTCCATAGGAATTTACCAGTATACAAATATTTGGTGAATCCCATGTAATTATAACACAACTTATGTAATTTTTGAGGTGATTATAGGTCGTCCAAATAATAGGCGAATAGCGAATACAATATAGTTGGCGAAAGTTGGGGTGACTGGAGACACGCGTCGGCAAGATGTCGGGCGAATTGGGTCCCCCCGGATAACAAATCTTCACATGCCTATAGGCGAATTAAGGTCATCTATTAAGGCAACCTCAGAGAGTGTAGGCCAAATAATTAAATTTATCGTGTGTCCACCATATATTGTATTGGTGAAATCATCACATAGAAACATTTAATTGCATAAAACATATGGCGATCGGGCTGTGATGTTGACGGAAATTGATAATGTTTTGGCGACATGGCCACCTCCATACGGTACAAAATATTCGCCATTTTCGACAGGGCCGACGTGAAAAATTCGCCATTGGTGAATATTCACCACTAAAGTAATCGCTGGGTTGTAGTAGTGCTTCAAAGAGACTTTATGTGTGCTTCTTTGGCAGAGGTTGTAATAGTTAGTGTGTTGTAGTTCCATAGTTCATTTTCAGATTTGTTTGTTGGTAATAAGAACATATACTGCTATTATTGTCTATTGTTAGACATTTATTTCCATGCATCTTGCTATTCTATAAAGTGTGAGCAGTTTGGAGAGTATTTTGGATTTTAGAGTGGATTTGTCAAACTTTGAGCTCCATTCTTGGAGTTTATTTTGTAATGCTTCATGGCAAATTTGTAGACTATCATAAACATATTTTGCATATTTTTATAATGCCAAAATTTCTACAAAATCTTCATCTTATGTTTTTTTATGAGGGCTTTAAGTGTTTATAAATTCATCGGTGTAATTTTTGGAATACCTAATTTCACCATTTGGTTGCAAATTGAAAATTTGAGTTGGGTTATTATAATTTTGTAAATCTGATCTAAATTGTCTCAAGGGTTATTACAGTGGTATCAGAGTTGTGATCTTGCCAGCCTGAGGATTTGCATGATTGATGCTTCTTAGTGATAGAGATATCATATATCTAAGGCAAGAGAAAAATAAATCTTTAGTAGGAAGCTCTACTTTGAAAGAAACAAGTATGGCCGATGAAAATAGGGGAAAGTCAAAGGAGGATAAAGAAAAGGATAAACTTTCCACAACAATGGATAAGTTGGCATTGGTAGTGGAGCAAATGTGGTCACAATAGAATAAGAAGAGTATTGAAGAAAATGGATCTGTGGGAAGTATCTCTAAACCAAGGAGATCGGCTCTTAACTCAAAAACAACCAAAGACGTCTTCTTACCTAATAATGATGGAGAGGGAGTCACCCTTAATATTGCACCAAAAATATCTCTTGTTGAGTTAGTTGCTAAATGGTATGAGGATTATGTCAAGCAATCTAATGCATTTAAAACAACTAGTCCATTTAAGAAATTTGTGGAGATTCATGAAAGGAATTAGAGGAGGAGAGAAGAATATCGGAGTGGGAAAGAGCTCAGGAACAAGTTGAAAAAACTTTCAGCTCCAACCTTTGGTGGAACTAATACAATCTGTGTTAGAGCTTGGTTATAAAAATTGCAAACTTTTTTAACCCTTAGTCCCATGAAAGAGAAGGAAGCCATACAATATGTCACATTGCATCTTGAATGAGCTACTTATTATTGGTGGTACCATGGTATGACCACTCAGGGTCACAACAAGGTAAATTCCTTTGATGATTTTAGTCATAGATTAATAGACAGATTTGAGCTCAAGTAAGAAGAGGAATACTTTAAATAACTATCTAGTTTGAAAGAACACGAACTCTATCATGAGTGTGTTGAATTTTTTTAGAAGATTGTTGTTATGGAACTTGACATGTCAGAAAAAAGGATTATATATCTCTTTCTTAGGGGTCTTGAAGAACTTGTAAGGGGTCTTGTTAAAGCTTTTTCACCCACTACGTTGTAGGGGGCAATAAAAAGAAGTTTGCAGCTAGAGGTCTCTATGCCAAAAAAATATGTTATCCATCAATCTAAGTCACCAAACCTTTGGGCAAAATAAAGGAAATCTTCAAAAAAAGGTCCCTACAATCCCTCTGCCAAAGAGTGCCAAACACCACCAACAAAAAGGTGGATGAACTGACAAAATTTGAACTTCGAAGGAAAAAGATTTGTTTCACATGTAGAGAACCATGGGCTCCAGGGCACAGATGCTTGGGTAAAGGACAAGTACATTTTATTGAATTTGTTTTAGGCCCCAATATAGATGATAATGAATACATTCATGATATCAAAGAAGAAGTGGAAGTGGAAGAAGAAAAATAAATTAGTAGAGGAGGCACTATAGAAGCTTTATCTGGAGCACCTAGATATCATCCATTTAGAGTTCGGGGAGTTGTAGCTGGTCAAAGAACTATCGTCCTCATTGATAGTGGTGCAACCCACAACTTCATAGATGAGGGCTACATTCTTAAAAGATAACTGAAGACTGAAGAATTTGAAGGCTTCAACACTACTATTATTGATGGTTTCACCATGTACCTTGCACTCGAGTAGTCCACAACTCAAGATGACTTTTGGTGATTATGAGTTATGTGATGATTTTTATGTGGTAGGTATTGGATAAATCGATATTGTCTTCATTTTTCAATGGTTGCATTCTATTAGAGGTTACTATACAAACCACCAAACCATGGAATTCAAATCTCATTCCAATGAGAAAGAGATTTTGCTAAACATTTTATCAAATGGAGCTCCTAGAGTGGTTTCAACCAAAAGGATGGGAAGGACTTTCCGAAGGGTACAAGTAGCATGGCCAACAACAGTCTTAATCCACACTACAAGTTCTTCTAAGAAGCAAGGTAAAAATAATTTTGAAATTCAATCAATTCTTGATAAGCATAGTTTAGTTTTTAATGATTTCCCTCTAAGATTACCCCTGATAAGGGATTTGAGCATGTAATTGAACTAGAACAGGGTGCCAAACCTATTATCACAACTACTTACCATCATCCAAGGGGTTATAAGGAGGAAATAGAGAAGACTATTAAAGAGTTGCTTGACATGGGTTTCATTAGCCCAAGCTCTAGCGCATTTGCTTCATCTGTAGTTCTTGTTAAGAAAAAAGATGGCACAATGAGAATGTGCATAGTGTAGACACCTAAAATTGTCCTGTCTAATTAAATAAATATCTTTATTTATTTAATTATTTTAATCCTAATTATTTTATTAATTAAATGAATCTTTATTTATTTAATTAATTCATTTATCCTTTTATAGCCTTATTTCTCATTTAAATAAATACATTTATTTATTTAAATTATCCTTTTCCTAAATTAAATAAATATTTTTATTTATTTAATTGATCCCACTTCTTCTATTAATTAAATAAATCTTTATTTATTTAATTAATTCATTAACCTTTTCTACTCATGACACATGTCATTGTTGGTGTAAATAAATATTCATTTTGGATATTATTACACTTACTTAAGTTAACTTAGGATAATGCATCTCTTCGTAGTTTGGATTTGAGACACTTAGGGAAGTGTGCACTTAGGGATAGAGCTTGTAGGAGAAATTCCACCTTTTGTGGTTTTATTTTGTTGTTACACTCCACATTCGGTGGGTCCTCCACCTCTTGTGGAATATTATATTATTTCTCCTACCTACCCTTAGTATTTCTTACCTACCCTTCTTTCTCATTGAGCCACATGTCATATTTGTGTGCTCATACATCCATATGGCCTTGCCTATATAAGCAGGCCTCTATTCATTGTATTGGTTAATCCAGTTGATCATTTGTATATTGATGAGAATACAGTTTGTTCTTATCATTCTATTGTCTCTTTTATGCTTTTCATTGTGCCCTTGATCTTGGCAAAATCCAACATGGTATCAGAGCTATTGGGGCTTCGTTGATCAGTTTTTGGAGACATCGTGGAAGGCTTCTACTTTCGGATTTGGGGATCTTCATTTTTTGGGGGCATCATACGGCGATTTGGACATCACCGTTGAATCCGGGAGGCCATTTCCATAAATTTTGACTATAAAGTCGACCTATTTTGGTGAGAAAATTTTTTCCCCCCATTTTAGCTATTTTCGTACGGATTTCGAAATTTTTTTACCAAAAAAAAAATTTATTTTTCAAAAAAATTTTGAAACATTTCGAAAAAAAAAAAAACCTTTTGTTTGGGGGTCCGCAGACCCCCCCCGTAATTTCTCCCTATGTGTCGCAGGTTTTGCAGCGCCGAATGCAAGTGTACCCGCCGCAGGCCGCCCATACCTGTAGGTTCCGCCGCCACCACCCAAGCCTGTCGTGTTCCTCGCGCCACCATCGCCGATGCCACTGGCCGCTCCAACCACACCGACTTGACGCCAGCCTCCGTCCCCCATTGGCAGCTCTGCATCCAATGCCGGCTGCCACCACTCCACGGCTCCGGCCATCTCCACCGCCCTGGCGACGCACAGACTCCCGCCACCGGCCAAAATACTTCCGGCAGCGACACGCTGACGTCCAGTCAGCAACTCGAACCCGCCATGTGGCCTGAAACAGCCCTCTATACGCCACGTACAGTGCCATGCTGACAGTATGGCCTGCCCAATCACCGTGCCACACAGCCAGTCCGTACAGTGCCATGTCATCTGTACGGCCTGCACAGTCAGCAGTCCGTATAGTACGAACGCCCAGTCAGTAGAGAGGCGAAGTTTTGCGATGGTCATACGGTTGTCAAATTTAACATAGTGACTTGCTGACATCAGCACCACATCAGCATTTTTTGAAATTTTTTTGACCCCTCTCTATTGGGTTTTTCAGTTTTGCAGTCCAACTTTGGAAGGCCATATCTTGCTCATTTTTGCTCCTTTTTTGGTGCAATTTTTTTTGAAATGGGCTAAAATTTCATGATCTTCACAATGGTGTAGTTATTTTTTTATTTTGGTGCATAGTTTTTTTGAAATTTTTGGATTCTCTCAGCTGTACCTGTCTAATCCTCAATTTTGCAACTTCAAAGGCCTCGTTTGAGCTCATACGACCTCCTTTTCAGGTGCCATTTTTTTTGAAAGTGTTTATTTTTTCATCTACTTTTATAATCTATGATCAGATTTTAGAGATTTTGAGTGAAAATTGTACTTTCAGATATTGGTCTTATTTGGCCTATTAGGTACTTGTAAATTGCTTGGATCTTAGTTAGATCTCTTGCATTATCAGTTTGAGAATCTTTTGGCCTTATTGAGGTAGTTGTAAAATTGTAAATCAGAATTCCACTTTGCCATCTTTTGCAAGTGGCCCACTGTATACACACTACTTATAAAGTGCCAAATCATCACATTTGGGGGGGGTTCTTTGATTGAGTGAATTTGGGGGGGTGTTTTGTGTGATTGTGCCTCTCTTTGTGCTCTTTCCATTCTTGTTGCAATGAGTCCTAATAAGTTTCCACCATTAACTCCACATAATTGTGCATCATGAAAAATTAAAGTATGGAGTAAACTAATGGAAAAGGGTCTCACACACTACATAGATGGAACAATAACAGCACCACCTGATCCTAAGGCTGATCCAAATGCTCAATTAGAATGGCTCACAAAGAATTGCATGGCTCTTGGCACCTTACGCAAGTATGTATCAGATGACCTCATTTTCCACATTGAGAACTGTAAAACAATTAAAGAGGCTTGGGATATGTTTCAGAAATTGTATGGACAAGTTGATGAAATCAGAGGCTATCAGATTGATGATGACCATTTGGCTTCAGCAGATTCTCACAGAGTTTGGTTTCACCACTCCACGGTCGATAGTTCTACATTGCGACAATCAGAGTGCCATTGCGATCTCGAAGAACCTAGTCCAGCACCAGTGGACCAAACACATCGAGATTCATATGCACTATATCCGAGAGCTCATCCAGGAGCAGGTCATTGATTTGCAATATTGTCCTACAGTAGAGCAGGTTGCTGATATATTCACCAAACCTTTCACCCAGAGTAAGTTCCAGCAGTTGCGAGCTCTCTTGGGGGTGCGGGATGTGTCATTAGGGGGGGTCAGCTGACTTCTCCTTCCTCTCTTATGGGGGGGACTTTTTCCTCTTTGAGGTTTTGTCCTTCTTCTTTGAGAGTCTTTTGTACATTCATCTCTCTTTTGGGGGGGAGTTTTTTCCCACTGGATTTTCTCCCTTTCTCTGGTTGTGAGAGATTGCATTGCATAGTTTTGCTTGCATTTGCATATTGTACATGGGTACCTATCATGGCCTAGTAGCCGGGACCCATCTTGCATTGTTGACTTGAGTCTTCATTCCCCTAAGTTGCACTTAAGGGGGGGTGTTGGTGTAAATAAATATTCATTTTGGATATTATTACACTTACTTAAGTTAACTTAGGATAATGCATCTCTTCGTAGTTTGGATTTGAGACACTTAGGGAAGTGTGCACTTAGGGATAGAGCTTGTAGGAGAAATTCCACCTTTTGTGGTTTTATTTTGCTGTTACACTCCACATTCGGTGGGTCATCCACCTCTTGTGGAATATTATATTATTTCTCCTACCTACCCTTAGTATTTCTTACCTACCCTTCTTTCTCATTGAGCCACATGTCATATTTGTGTGCTCATACATCCATATGGCCTTGCCTATATAAGCAGGCCTCTTTTCATTGTATTGGTTATTCCAGTTGATCATTTGTATATTGATGAGAATACAATTTGTTCTTGTCATTCTATTGTCTCTTTTATGCTTTTCATTGTGCCCTTGATCTTGGTAAAATCCAACAGTCATTCATCTCTTAATTCCTACACTACCTACCCTCTTATTATTTTCTTATTTCTTTTACCTACCCCTAATCCTAGCCGACCATTTATCTTTTACACCTCTTAATCTTATCCCTCCATTTCTTACTGTTGGTGTAAATAAATATTCATTTTGGATATTATTACACTTACTTAAATTAACTTAGGATAATGCATCTCTTCGTAGTTTGGATTTGAGACACTTAGGGAAGTGTGCACATAGGGATAGAGCTTGTAGGAGAAATTCCACCTTTTGTGGTCTTATTTTGCTGATACACTCCACATTCGGTCGGTCATCCACCTCTTGTGGAATAATATATTATTTCTCCTACCTACCCCTAGTATTTCTTACCTACCCTTGTTTCTCATTGAGCCACATGTCATATTTGTGTGCTCATACATCCATATGGCCTTGCCTATATAAGCAGGCCTATATTCATTGTATTGGTTAATCCAGTTGATCATTTTGCATATTGATGAGAATACAGTTTGTTCTTGTCATTCTATTGTCTCTTTTATGCTTTTCATTGTGCCCTTGATCTTGGCAAAATCCTACATGGTATCAGAGCTATTGGGGCTTCATTGATTGGTTTTTGGAGACATCATGGAAGGCTTCTATTTTCGGATTTGGGGATCTTCATTTTTTGGGGGCGTCATACAACAATTTGGAGATCACCGTTGAATCCGGGAGGCCGTTTCCATAAATTTTGACTATAAAGTCAACCTATTTTGGTGAGAAATTTTTTTTTCCCCATTTTGGCTATTATCGTACGGATTTCGAAATGGTCCGCAGACCCCCCATACTCTGCAGTACCCTACAAGTTGTAGGTCCTGCCGCTGACACATACCTGCCGGCCCATACTCGATGTCGTCACCGCCGACCACTCCGCACGTTGCGTAATCTCGCCGCCGCAGGCAGCCCAAACCCCCGCTGGCCCCCTCAGCCTCCGGTGACCTCGGCTCCCAACCTACCGCCCCTGTCTACCCAGCACTGATGTCGGCCAAAGATCTCCGGCGTCGCCTAGTCATCGTCGGCCGCCACGCGGAGCCTAGTCAGCTGTCGGGACCCCGCCATGTGGCACACGCACAGACCTCCGTATGCCATTCTACCTGCACCACGTGGTTCATCTATATGCCACTGCACAGTGCCACGTCAGCATCCGTACTGCACAGTCACCTGCACAGTCATCTGCCCAGTCAGCAATCTGTACAGTACAGATGTCCAGTCAGCAAGGAGGCGAAGTTTTCGCGATGGTCATACGGTCATCAAATTTAACACAGTGAATTGCTGACGTCAGTTCCACATCAGCAGTTTTTTGAAAATTTTTTAACCCCTCTCCATTGAGCTTTTCAGTTTTGCAGTCCAACTTTGAAAGGCCATATCTTGCTCATTTTTGCTCCTTTTTTGGTGCATTTTTTTTTGAAATGGGTTAAAATTTCATGATCTTTGTAGTGGTGTGGTTATTTTCTGATTTTGGTGCATAAGTTTTTTAGAATTTTTGGATTCTCTCAGCTGTACCTGTCCAATCCTCAATTCTGCAAATTCAAAGGCCTCGTTTGAGCTCATACGACCTCCTTTTCAGGTGCCATTTTTTTTGAAAGTGCATATTTTTTTGTCTACTTTCATAATCTATGATCAGATTTTAGAGATATTGAGTAGAAATTGTACTTTCAGATATTGGTCTTATTTGGCCTATTAGGTACTTGTAAATTGCTTGGATCTTAGTTAGATCTCTTGCATTATCAGTTTGAGTCTCTTTTGGCCTTATTGAGGCAGTTGTAAAATTGTAATCAGAAGTCCACTTTGCCATCCTTTGCAAGTGGCCCATTATATATGCACTAATTATAAACTACCAAAATCATCACTTTTGGGGGGGTTCTTTGATTGACTGAATTTGGGGGGGTGTCTAGTGTGATTGTGCTTCTCTTTGTGCTCTTTCCATTTTTGTTGCAATGAGTCCTAATAAATTTCCACCTTTAACTCCACATAATTATGCATCATGGAAAATTAAAGTATGGAGTAAATTAATGGAAAAGGGTCTCACACATTACATAGATGGAACAATAACAGGACCACCTGATCCTAATGCTGATCCAAATGCTCAATTAGAATGGCTCACAAAGAATTGCATGGCTCTTGGAACCTTGTGCAAGTATGTATCAGATGACCTCATTTTTCACATTGAGAAGTGTAAAACAATCAAAGAGGCTTGGGATATGTTTCACAAATTGTATGGTCAAGTTGATGAAATCAGAGGCTATCAGATTGACAATGAGCTCAAGGGAATCAAGGAAGTCAAGGCAAAGATTCCAACAAGAAGAAGAAGCACTCTAAGTCTAAGCCACACCAGGAAAAAGGACAATCATCCTCTCCATCACAAGGCGATTTTTCATCCTCTTCCAAGAAAGGGACACCACCTAAGAAGGATAAACCAACTTGTGCATATTGCAAGAAGTATGGTCATGATGAGCATCGATGCCACGCAAAGCAAGTTGATGAGTTAACCAATCTTCTCAAGAAAAACAACATCAACTTGCCATCCGCCTACACAAAGAAGGATTCATCTCCTTCCTCTTCCTCACAGTCTAAGGGAAAAGGGAAAGCATTTGTGGCTACAACAGGTTCTTCACAGCAATGGATACTTGACTCAGGTGCCTCATATCACATGGGTTCTACAAAGGAGCAGTTTTCTTCATTGGAGCCATCTAAGGTACCTCACATTTACATAAGTGATGATACTCAAGTAGAGGTTGAAGGGAAAGGTTTAGTTGACATGGATGATGGAACATTTGAGAATGTTCTCTATGTTCCTAACTTGTCTACCAACCTTCTCTCCATCTGCCAAATCACTCACTATGGGAATGGGAAAAAGGTTGAGTGTACACCAGATTCAGTTGTGGTAAAGGAACTTGATGATGATGCCTTGGTAGCAGTGGGACAAGTCAATGACAACTCAAGGCTTTATTCATTCTCCCACTTTGTGCCAAGTTCACCTTCTAGGGCCTTGCTTACTCATTCAAATTCAGAAAGTAAGCTATGGCATGAGCAGTTTGGTCACCTCAACTACCGCTATCTTCAGCAGCTAAGCACTAAAGACATGGTCATAGGTCTACCTTGAATCAGTTTTTCAGAGGGTGTATGTTCAAGTTGTTCCATGGGCAAGCATCTCGAAGAGAAGTTTGATAAAGGGAAAACTTGGAGAGCTTTGGAAGTTCTTCAACTTGTTCACAGCGATGTAGCAGGTCCATTTCCAGCACCTTCATTTAGTAAGGCCCACTATGTTCTTACCTTCATTGATGACTACTCCCGCTTCACTTGGATCTACTTTCTCAATCATAAGAATGAAGTATTTGACAGATTTCAAGACTTCAAGACTCGTGTGGAGAAGCAATCCGGGAAAGTGGTCAAGATTCTTCGCATAGATAATGGAAGGGAATATGTGAACAAAAGACTTGAGGATTTTTGTACATTTGAGGGGATTGATCTTCAACATTCTGTCGCATACACTCCACAACAGAATGGGGTTGCAGAATGCAAGAATAGAACTCTCAAAGATATGGCTAGTTGTATGATACATGCATCTTCTCTTGATCCCACCTTTTGGGCAGAGGCTATCAGTTGTGCCACACACATCCAGAATCGGGTTCCTCACAAAGCTTTGCAAGGTATTACTCCTTTTGAGGCTTGGGCCGGTAGGAAACCGATTGTGAGACATTTCAGAGTCTTTGGGTGTCCAGCATGGGCTCGCATACCTCCACAGAAACACAAGGCATTGGAACCTCAGAGTCGGCCTTGCATATTTGTTGGATATCCTGAGGGTGTTAAGGCATACAAATTGATGGATCTAGAGACACATGAGGTGTTCACTAAGAGGAGTGTTCACTTTGAGGAAAGCTCTCCTAGCTTAGCCTCTCTACCTCCTCCACCTTCCTCCATTGTGGATAGTGATGTTAGTGATTCTGATGATGAGACTCTCTCAACTCCGACTCGCAGGGTTACACCTCCGCAGGGTCCACTTGCAGTTGAGGAGCCTTGTTCTCCACCTCCACCTAGACCTCATTGGGCTCAACGGACACTTGAGTCCGTAGGTTCTCTTGTTGGGGATCCTTCGGATACACGGAGAACTCGATCACAACATCAGGATCTACCACATGCATTCATTGCTACCGCTTCCAATCCACAGACATTTAGGGAAGCATCAGGGGTTCCTGAGTGGGACCAAGCTATGGAGGAAGAATATAGTTCCTTGATGAGGAACAACACATGGGATCTAGTCCATCTCCCTAAGGGGAGAAAGATGGTTCAATGTAAGTGGATCTATCGGACTAAGTTTGCAGCGGATGCTAGTGTGGATAAGTATAAGGCTCGGCTTGTTGCGAAAGGTTTTTCTCAGGTTGCAGGTGTTGACTATACTGAGACCTTTGCACCCGTAGCCAAGATGAACTCCATTCGTTTGACACTTGCTATTGTTGCAGCTCATGGTTGGGCTATACATCAGATGGATGTGAAGAGTGCTTTTCTTCATGGTGATCTTGATGAGTAGATTTATATGTAGCAGCCACAGGGTTTCATCCAGGATACTTCCTTGGTTTATAGACTAAGGAAATCTCCCTATGGCCTTAAGCAGGCCCCCAGGGCTTGGTACGCCAAGATGGATTTCTTTCTTCTCTCTGCAGGGTTCACCAGGTGTCATTCTGATCCGAATGTCTACATTTTGTGATAGGATGACTCTCACTTGATACTTGTGCTCTATGTTGATGACTTGATCATTACAGGGAGTACTTCATCCATCATTAGCAGGGTCAAATCTGCTTTGCATGATAGATTTGCTATGACTGACTTGGGTCTTTTGCACTACTTTCTTGGGATAGAGATTTCACAATCACCTTCCAGGATTACACTATCACAGCCCAAGTATGCTCTTGATCTACTTGCACGCTTTCATATGGTTGATTGTGAGCCTGCCCCGACTCCCTTTCTTTCAGGAGTCAAGCTTGAGGCTCAGTGTTCTTCTCCACCAGTTGATGCCACTTTATATCATCAGCTTGTGGGTAGTCTCATCTACTTGACTCATACACGCCCTAATATTTCATTTGCAGTTGGCATGGTTTCCTGCTTCATGCAGGAACCACATGAGCTTCATTGGAAAGCCGCCAAACACATCCTTCATTACATCCAGGGTACACATCACTATGGGATTCACTATGCAGCAGGCACAGGACTTCGCTTGGTTGGTTACACAGACTCCAATTGGGCTGGCAATCTAGTTGATCGTAAGTCTACTTCTGGTTACAGTTTTCACCTTGGTTCGGGCCCCATTTGTTGGCAAAGCAAGAAGCAACATGCTATTGCTCTCTCTTCGACTGAGGCTGAGTATCGAGGCATTGTTAATGCAACGACTGAGACCGTTTGGCTCCAGTAGATTCTCACAGAGTTTGGATTCACCACTCCACGATCGATAGTTCTGCATTGCGACAATCAGAGTGCTATTGCAATCTCAAAGAACTCGGTCCAGCACCAGCAGACCAAACACATCGAGATTCATATGCACTATATCCGAGAGCTCATCCAGGAGCAGGTCATTGATTTGCAGTATTGTCCTACAGTAGAGCAGGTTGCTGACATATTCACCAAACCTTTCACCCAGAGTAAGTTCCAGTAGTTGTGAGCTCTCTTGGGGGTGTGGGATGTGTCATTAGGGGGGGTCAGCTGACTTCTCCTTCCTCTCTTATGGGGGGGACTTTTTCCTCTTTGAGGTTTTGTCCTTCTTCTTTGAGAGTCTTTTGTACATTCATCTCTCTTTTGGGGGGGAGTTTTTTCCCACTGGGTTTTCTCCCTTTCTCCATTTGTGAGAGATTGCATTGCATAGTTTTGCTTGCATTTGCATATTGTACATGGGTACCTATCATGGCCTAGTAGCCGGGACCCATCTTGTATTGTTGACTTGAGTCTTCATTCCCCTAAGTTGCACTTAAGGGGGGGTGTTGGTGTAAATAAATATTCATTTTGGATATTATTACACTTACTTAAGTTAACTTAGGATAATGCATCTCTTCGTAGTTTGGATTTGAGACACTTAGGGAAGTGTGCACATAGGGATAGAGCTTGTAGGAGAAATTCCACCTTTTGTGGTCTTATTTTGCTGTTACACTCCACATTCTATGGGTCATCCACCTCTTGTGGAATATTATATTATTTCTCCTACCTACCCCTAGTATTTCTTACCTACCCTTCTTTCTCATTGAGCCACATGTCATATTTGTGTGCTCATACATCCATATGGCCTTGCCTATATAAGCAGGCCTATATTCATTGTATTGGTTAATCTAGTTGATCATTTTGCATATTGATGAGAATACAGTTTGTTCTTGTCATTATATTGTCTCTTTTATGCTTTTCATTGTGCCCTTGATCTTGGAAAAATCCTACACTTATAGTGTCTTCTATATAAGGAGATTCTTACTTCAGTATCAACCCTAATTGATCTTTGAAGCCTCCTAGCATTCGAACTTTCATATGCGATCTAGCTATCAACCACATTTTCGTTCTTTGTTGAGCTCTTGTGCCCACGTAAAATCTGAGAGCAAATATATCAAGCAAGATCAATGGAGATAGGAAGAATGGAGATCCAAACCCTATTGGACATGTGATGGTATAATCTTTGTGATTCTATTTGATTTGCATTGTCTTAGGTAATCTTCATATGTTATGGTGGATCTTTGTTGTTGTTAGGCTAGGGTTTTGTGGTTAAATTCATTTAGTCTCTCAATATTGTTGTTCCACTTTTCACCATAAATATTTTGGCACACCCCATGGGACATGGATTTTTGTTAGATCTGTGTTTTTTCAGGTTTTTCTAACCCTGTATTACTATTTTGTAAAACAATTTGGAGAATAACCTTTTGCAGCTAGGGTTTTGGACACAAAATCAAGATCTTGGAGAGATTTGATTTGATCTCACAAATGGATTGGAATTTTTGCATAAAATTTTTTTGGCAGGTTTAAGACAATATCAAGAGCTCTCAATCTAAAATTCAGAATTTTTGGAGCACATTTGCATTTTCCATGAATATTTTATGAATTTTCATAAAAAATTAATTTTGAGAGCAAATGAGATAATTCTTAAATTTGTGGAATTATACACAAGATCTATTCTTTGTGATTTTAATTTTGATGCGAAATATTTCCTTAAAAATCGGATCTTTAAAAATTAGGGTTTTTCATTATTTTGATCAAATCTCATAAACAACTTTGACTTTTATCATTAAATTTGTTTTGCAAGTCAAAAATATTATTATAGATGCTCAGTAAAAAAATCATAATTTTTGGAGCATATTTGAATTTTCTATGAATTTTTTATGTATTTTCATAAAAAAATAATTTTGAGAGCAAATGAGCAAATTTTTCAGATTTTATTACATTTTTGGAAATCTCATAATTATACACAGGATCTATTCTTTGTGACTTTAAATTTCATGCAAAATCATTCCTAGAAAATCAAATCTTTGAAAATTAGGGTTTTGCATTATTTTGCTCATATCTCACAAACTGCTTCGAATGTTTGCAGAAATTTTTTTATGCAGGTTTGGAAGGCTATCAAGAGTGTCTAGTAAAAACTTCAGATTTTTTTGATCAATTGTGAATTTTATATGAATTTTTTATGAGTTTTCATAAAAAAATAATTTTTGGAGCAAATTAACAATTTTTTTGGATATTCTTACATTTCTGGAAATGTCTTGAAATTTTACAAGTGGTATATTTTTTATGATGCAAAATAATGCATGGAAAATAAGATCTTTGAATCTATCAAAAAAACGTCTTGTCGAAGGCCCCTATTTCACAAAGTCTTTTTGGATCTAAAATTTACCTAACTTGTGTGCTTGTAGGAAGGGGTAATCATTTGAAACAACCCAAACTACTAAAAAATCTTTGTTGCAAGACCTTGGCAAGGGTTTTTTGATCTTCATTTGTGTGTCTTGTTTTCATAGATTACCAAACACTTCAATTGGTGCACTAAATTTGAACCAGTGTCTTTTGTGTCTTGAGCAATAGACTCTTTTTGTTTAATCTCTAGAGGGCTTGTCTCCCTGTGTGGTCATTAAGACTACTAGTGAGGAGGGAATGACCCAAGTGGTAGCAAGGAAAACCCACATCTTCCGAACCACTATAAATAACTGTATCCATGGTGAAAGCCATGGGTAACGTGTGTTGATTAGTTCATACCGACATTATGTCTCCCCATAAACCCGTTTGATCAAATTTATTTGATCAGTTGTAGGGCATAACCACTACCGGCTGGGAGCCTTCTGTATTTACATAGCTGAAAATGTCGCATGTATGGCCACATGAGCAAATGCCCTTACTAGCACCTTATTGTTTTAGCAAGCCAAAATCCTTCTAGTTGTTGGGGCAGGAGGTCAGACCTCTGGAGCAGCCCACACACATACGGTTCTTAATAGAGATATAGAGTTCGCCATGGGGATTTTTTGTGGGGACTGATGCTTGGCTGCCCTAAAGAAGTGAGTGTCAAGGGTGGATCTAGTGGGGTCAAGCATTTAAGTATCCGCTCTGAATAGCGTAGCCTCAAGGGAAACCCCATGTGGGATCAACAACTATTGTCCTGGCCAACCATAAGAATTGTGCTTGTCTTCTTTTGAACATTCAAATATTCAAGATCAAACATCATAACATTGTGTCTTTTGTGTCTTCAAGTGTATGCAAAACATTTTTACATCAAACAACAGAGTTTTCTTTTAGTCATTTTGAGTCCAAACACTTGCAAACATTGAGTCCTCTTGTCACAAAAAACAGTCAAAAAATTATGATTTGGTCGCAACAAACAACTTCAAAAATTAGAAAAATTTACAGTCCAACAAACAAGAGCAATTAGTTTCAGAATTCTTGAGCTTCCTAAGTTATTTCTCTAGATTTTCATCTAGCATTCAACTTACTTTTGGGTCTCACAAAGTTCATCATTGCTTTACACTTTGCATTACATTCACATTTTTCTAAACTTGAGTCAAAAAGTCACTTACTTGTCCTAATCTTGCTTTGTCAACACACTACATACAACAACATTTTGCTAAGTGGTCCCTCATCAAGGTCTATCACCTTTTAGTCTCATTTGGTCTTACTTAGAGTCAAGGTCAACTTACCTCATCAAGAGAAACTATCATCTCTTTGGAAGCCACACCTACTCTACTATATACATACTTGGTCTTACACTTTGGCCATTGCAAGTAAACCTCGGATTCATTTACATTCCATCCAACTCTTGGTCTTCCATACTCTTTCCATTTTCATCTATTCTCACACATCTTGGTCAATACCTAGTTCATGGGTGAAACCCGTTCTCAAAAATCTAGGAGAGAAGCTAAAGAGGCTCAAGAGTCTGCAAACATGAGTGCCTATGAGTATGACAATGATGTCTTTTTCAATTTTGATCATACCACATTACCTGACATGGATGCCTATAGAAACATTCCAAATGTTGAGAACATGGACACTACAAACAATAATGATACACACAACGACAATACAGACAACTTTTCCGTACATTCAGCAGAAGTGGAAGACTCCATTATGGATCCCAATTTTAATCGATTAGTTGAGGAAATCATGAGAAGAGATAGATAGTATTTCTTACAAGTAATGGCGCAAAGTGGAGCCAAGATTCCTCATGATTAAGACATGTCTCAAATAATAGAACATCGACCTTTGCAAGAACCTCAACTCAATATGGATCAAAGGAGGCCTAATAGTGGAGGCAATAGAGGATCACACTTTGTGCTTGAATCACCATCATCTTTATTTCAAAAACCTGAGGTCCCACATAGACATGGTCAAGCTTATGATACTCACCTTCGCAGACCATTATAGAAATCTTATGCAGAAAAATATACTCAATCACATACCAATGCTAAGGACCAACCACCAAAGCAATTGGATATCCACAGGCATGTTCAAAATTTGGACACAAGGAAACTCCATGTCAAATTTGGGGGCAACACACTAGAACAAACTCATGACATACCTGTAGAGTATGGTATACATGGACAAAACAAATATTCCATTCCTCATCATGACTATATGCCAAGTGGTCCATATACACAGCATCATTATAGACCTCCTCGATATGAACATGTATATGATCAATATCATCCATATATGCAGTATGTTTCACCCCCACCCAGTGGCTCGGGCATGGGGTATGATCCAAGAAGTCGATCTCCACCTAAGAACAATTTGGAGCAGCAAATTAAGGACTTACAAAAGAAAATAGAGGACATAAATACACCGAAGCCAACTTATACAATAAGAGACATATGTCCCTATCCATTTGACAAAATCATTCCAATGCCTCCATTTCCTACACACTTTGTGACACCTAAGTTCAATAAGTACACAAGCAAAGGAGACCCTAAGGCACATATAAGACAATTTTTCACAGCTTGCATTGAGGTAGCATCAAAATAGACACATTTGATGAGATTATTCCCACAAATCTTGGGTGATCAAGCTATGGAATGGTTCTCCCAACTTCCACTTGGAATTAAGTCATGGGGTGATTTAGCAGAGGCTTGTATCCAACATTTCTCACACAACATAGAGACAGACATATCAGTCGCCACTTTGTGCAATACCAAGCAAAAGGATGGGGAGTCTTTTTCATCATTTTTATAAAGATGGAGGAATCTAGCCAATAGATGCTCTTGTTAAATTCCACAAAAACAAATGGTAGAGATGTTCACCCAAAATGTTAACAAAGACATTGGTTATGACTTGAGAAAAGCTTGTTTGTCCACCTTCAAGGATGTCATTTAAAAAGGCTTAGCAACAAAGAATGTCCTAATTGAGTAAGGCATCGCTAAAATATTCAAAGAAAACAAAGAGGACTTTAAAGGAAAAGACAAGCCAATATTTTGGAATAAAAACAAGAACACAGTCAATGATGGTGTTGTTGATGCCAATACAGTATGACCCAAAATCATTTTTTTTTCAGATCAAGCTCTATAAACAATCAAGTGAATACTCAAACAACTTCAAAATCATGAAGGAAGTACACCCCATTGGGAGAACCACTTGAGTCATCTTTCAAGAAGCTAGTAGAAAACAAGATAATCACAATTCTAGATTTGCCTCCATATGAGCCAAATGTCAAACCAAATTGGTGGAATGATGATGAATACTGTGGATATCACAAGAGCAAGGGCCATAAAATAGGAAATTGTCATCAGCTGAAGAACATCATACAAGATCTTACTAATAGAGGAGACATTGAGATCGAAGGACACTCATCCAATCAAGAACATGAGATGTTTAAAGAACCATTCCCAAAGCATGACAAGGGAAAAGCTAAAGCCACAGATGAGCAAGCCAACTATACCAAGGCATCCTATAACTATGATTCAACTGTTAATCACATTTTGATGGACAATTATGTCTCTACCATTATCATAAAGGACAAAATGTCTGAAAATTCTACCCAAAGACCTAGGGTTGTCCTAAAAAGAATTGGACCTTCTTCGGAACCTACCTCTGAATGTAATGTTACAACTCGTCGAGGTAAATTCACTTTGCAAGGTGCTCCAACTAAAAAACATCGCTTCCTCATCAGCCAAACTTGAGTATGATCTGGTAGAATAGTTAGGGAAGACACCCACGCTTATCTCAATCCTTGAACTTTTACGCATATCCCCTGCACATAAAGCCATTCTTGACAAAACTATAAGAGACACTTCCATCCCCACTGATCTGAACGTGGACCATTTTCAAGCCATGGTGGGATACCTTTCTATTCCACACTCCCTTACATCCACAGAAGCTGACGATGCCTCTATGAGCCAACCACATAATGCACCTTTACACATTGAAGCCTTCCTACACAAACATTGAATAAAATGAGTCCTGATAGATGGAGGAGCTGGTCTCAATATATGTACTTTGAACACAATAATACAATTGGGATATTCAGACAAAGCTATGAATTCTACAAACAAAATTACCATCAAGGCATATGATGATGATGAACAGTGTTCATCCAAGGGCACAGTCACCTTACCTCTTAGAGTTGGGCCAGTTACAAAGGATGTCTCTTGTCAAGTCCTTGATCTAGATCTCACATACAACATACTCTTGGGATGCCCATGGATCCATGAAATGAGAGTTGTTCCCTCAACATATCATCGATGTATCAAGTTCCCACATAATGGAGTTGAAGTGACCATCAAAGCTGATCCAAATCCATTCATATATTGCAACAATCTGCGACCTAGATCAGAAATAACAATCCCAATCAATCACGAGGCTACTCCTTCATCAACATATGTTGATCCAGAATCCTTGAAAGCTTCTACATCAAAACAATCGGATATCTAAGAAAAGTTCAAGGTCAAGGACATGGGATGTGGTGAGTATATCTTTCATGTTGATCAACTCCCACTATCTCCTAAGGTATTTTGTCAATAGGAACAACCTACAAACAACTTGCAATATCAAGGAATTGGGTGTGAACCACCTAGCGTTGTGGCTAGTAAGTCTGAATGCAAATCTCCTCTAGTCATGCAAGCAACTCTTGATAACACTAGTCCTAAGAGTGGTTCCAACGAAGAATCTATTGAGTGTATCACCAGCCCTCTTGAGAACTCATATAGCCCTACCATATTATCCACTTATTCCATTTCCACTCCACTCCTAGACTCAGATCAACAAGAATTAGAAAAACCCTTACTAATTGGGGATAAAAAATCAAGCCTTGAAAAGAAAAATCTAAAAGTCAAAAATAAAGAAAAGTCCTTCAGTCTAAATCAAAATCAAAATCTATTGGACTTTGCAAAAATTAAGGTCAAGGATAAAACTCCTATGAAAGAAAAAGAGCAAGAGATGATCTCCCCTAATATCAAAATAACTGGGGGCAAAAGTTCTAAAATTTCAAGTCAAAAAGAATACGTGTTGATCCTAAGTCTCCATCATGCCATGCTACTTTTGCTTCTTTTCTCAATCATAAGCTTTCATTACTCATCCACTTGTTCCGCACATCCATTCCCTTTTGGAAATACATCACATCAATGGACCTTTAATGGAGCTTCCTCGAAGGACTTTGTTGTCAGGGATGCCCAAACTTCTTTAGGTGACACGCATACATGCCTGTGTAGTTCACACACTAGTAATTCTATCTCAATTCCTTTATCAAGGAAAACAGTCACTCGAGCCATACATCATTCATTCAAGGAACAATGCAACTACAATCACAAGGTAAATCCTTGCACGTTTGAGGTGGGTGACTTAATTCTCAAAGAAAATCCTAAAAATCATCAAGACAAAGAGAAGAAGGGCCAGTTCGAACCAAATTGGCTTGGTCCTTACATCATTACATCAGCCTATGGATCCGGTGCATATCAACTCTCAACCATAGAGGGAAAACCTTTGGAGTATCCTATCAACAACATGCACCTTCACAAGTTTTACACATAGCTCTTCAGAGTATCCTAATTCAAAAATACAAAAAAATAAAAAAACTCAAAAATACAAAAAAAATCATAAAACATAAAAAATAGTTACTTGGTGAAAACCTGGCAAACAAGCGCCTTGTGACACAAAAAAATTGAAAAATAAAAAAGTAAAGAGAAATAAATTTGTCCAACGGTGAAAACCACTTCGATGGCGCCCTGGGCAAGTACCGTGGTGAAAACTGAGTTACTGATGCCATGTGTAGAGACATTGCTCCTCCCTCCTTCAAGATTCACTTTCATACTTTCACTTTGCACACACTCACAGCCTATTCATCCATAATAAACTTACCCATTGCCATCATGGCTTGTTATTGATCTACTTAAGATTGGTTAGCCATTCATAATAAACATCCCTTTTCACCCATTTCCATTCAGAATAAATCAGCTCCTATCTGTGGCTAAGGAAAATACTACGTCTAGTGATTGGTGTGGAACTAAGAGCATCACATGTTTTGAGGAGTACAGTTTCTTCCAGTTTTCTTTAGTCTATCTGCGCACAATCCACAATAAAGCAACATTTGCACCGCCAATCCACAATAAAGTTTTGTCTTCTTTGCAATAAAGTATCAGTTTCATGGATTCAGTCAGTTTCAGATGAGACACGACATCAACAATGGGCTTCAACAAATAAAATCTTTCAACAGACTTACACAACATTTTGGTTTAGTGTTATCTATCCTTTTGTGAAAGTAAATATTGTGACCACAATCAAAAAGACTTATACAAGTGACAAGAGACACTAAACTTGAGGACTACAGTGGATGTTGGTGTCGAGTCTGGGTTTTCTTTTGATTTTATCATTTTGGTGACATGTCTTTTAGCTTTTCTGAGATGTCTCTGACTAGAGATTTTATCTCCAGGATATCTTTGACTAGAAAGGCGAGGATGGGGTATCGTCACCTATTTTTCTTTGTTGTATGTAGATTGTCTCTTATTAATGCTATGACTTGTCGAAGGATATGAGGACACTGTGAGTCTAGTATGAATTGGGGCATTCCTTGTTTGCGACTGTCTGATCTCCATGCAAATAGGTACAATGACTTTTCGGGTTGAACATATATCTGGATTGCCATAACCTATTTGCCATAATAAATCTCAATGATGATAATGCACAAGAAGCTCTTTCACTTCCATATCTTCTATCTTTCATCCCCCTTTCTTGATTGACCTCCATCATCCTTCTTGAGTTCGCATAGCCTACTATCACATGACTGAGTATAATGACACACCAAAAACATTTGCATTTCATGTAGTATGCACTTGCATTACCACATATTAGCATTTCATACATACATATAGATATCACAATTGCACCATATCCTACACACGACACATGTTAGCACATTTTACATTTTCATCATGTAAATAGTTATTTGCATTATCATATTCATTTACACATCATATATTCACATTTGCATATGCATAACATTTAAAAACATAAAAGAACAAAAATATTGCATTTTAGCATGTACATATTTGCATCCATATCATAAGCATCACATAGAAACATGCATTACATAGAAGCAACATCACATAGGCACACATGCATATAGCTGCCACAAGGATGAATTATCTCATATATATGTATCAAAACCATAAGTGTCATGATACAATAATGTCAAGAATCATATTGCTACAATCCCCCGAAGGTGTCTACATCATCATACAAAATGGTAGAAAATTGATACATAGGGAGCCCTCTAAGGCTATGATGAACTCCCTCCCTTGAAGCCAGCTGGCCTTGATGGAGTCTAAGCCCTGGAAGGACCCACCCCAGGATCATCTCTCCTACCTCTTCTATCTGGTGGTGGTGGAGAACCCATAACCCCACCGCTAGATGCCTGTCTCCTATCTCTCCCTCCAGAGGTCATCATCATCCATGATGGTCTCCGGAAGCTCCTAGCCCGCTGATCTAGTGGCACTGCTCCTTAAAATAGGTCTCTCCAGCAGGCTATCACCTCCCCTACCCGCAAAACATAGGCGTATCCTGCCCCTATGTCCTCTGTTGCCTGCCTCCTTGACCTCAGTGATGTCTCAACCTCTGTATAGCACTGAATAGTTTGATCCCTCTCCCACTCTGTGTCCCTCAGCTATCTCCTGAGTCTAGTTGTCTCCCTCTCCAGATCCTGGATCTCATCTATATGTCCCTACTAGATCTCACTCAAGGATAGTAGCTCATCCTCCTCTCCCCCCTCACCCTATCCCTATGGCTTCTCCTATCCCTATACTTGTCTGGGAGCCTATGTTGTCAGCACCTATAATGGCAATCCACCTCTACCCCTCACTACATGAGTCTGTCTCTCCTCTCCGCCCTCTCTCCTCAAAGCCACTCTCCTCTCTACCACTATGCCCCGCCTCTATCGTCGACCTCTACCTCCACCATCCCCACTATCATATCCATCACTTCCATCATCTCCCTCTATCAGATCCCCTGGATCCGTGAACCATGGAAATGGATGATCTCCCCAAAATGTAGTGTACTCTGCATCCAAGCCTGCATCCTCTATATCTGCCCATATATCCCAAGGCAGGGGAACCATCTCTACCATCTGTGTCATAGCCTTATCATAAGAAAGAAATGGCCCCAATTGTACCTGATCCTTCACTGTCCATGCATACATCCTTGAACCCCGTGGCATTCGTTGTATCCTTCCAAACAACCTGCACACCCCATCTATCAATTGTCTCTCAATCACATATGGTGTCCTCCCTATCAAATACCTGCTCTTGAATATATACAATAGCTCCACTATGTCATCCTCCCACTTCTCACAGTCTAAGTAAGGCCTCCATACAACACTGTCTACCTCATCAATCACCCTATGCCAATAATCTAGCCTCCCAATCAGTGGCTAAGAAGTAATCATATCATACAGATGTACATAGTTGCGCCCATATCCTCTACCTCTAAAATGTATTGGTCATGTAACCGACGGATGCTCATATGCCCATACCTACAACAATGTCACTCCGCACACGAATCCTATTGATCTGTGATACACAAAATGATGCAGCTCATAATACAAGTGTGCCAGCACACACGGTCCCCATGCAAACCTAGTGTGCTTAGTCACCAATGTCTCCAGAGTCCTCCCCCATCCTACAGCCAACCCTCGTGTTGCCCTGTTCGGATAGAGGAACCCACTAATCACTCCTGCCAACACCTCCAGTAGCGCCAATCCCATCTATGTCATGTTATCCCAAGCCACATGTCCCACCCTCTTCTCTAGTCCTGGATCCTAGAACACTGGTCTCAGTGCATCCATGTCTCTGTCTCGATCATAAGGATCCAACTCCCCATTGATTGGTATCCTCAGTATCCTGTATACATCCTCCAAGGTGACTGTCATCTCACCCATTAGCAAATGAAATGTACAAGTCTCTGAGTGGCATCTCTCAGCTAATCTAGTCAGCAATCCCATGTTCACTCAAAACTCAAGCACATACATAATATGTTGCAGGCCCATGGCCTCAACCGCTGCTCTATCCTCAAATGTCAACTCTACTCATAAACTCTGAGTAGATGGGAATCTCTCTCGTGACTCCAGCATAGGTAGGTCCTCCTGCAATCAAGCAAATCAACTGTGTCAATCCTAGTGGCATTCCCTATTCATCACAAAGTGTTGCTTCTTATCCTAGTGGTATTTCCTGTTCATCACGAAGTATTGCTTTCCATCCTAGTGGTACTCCCTATTCATCACAAAGTACTGCTTTCTATCCTAGTGGCATTCCTTGTTTATCACAAAGTGTTTCTCTTTTTTAGTACTCACTGTTCATCACAAAGTACTACTTCTTATCCTAGTGGCATTCCCTATTCATCACAAAGTGATGCTCTTTGTAGTACTCCCTGTTCATCACAAAGTGTTGCTTTTTATCCTAGTGGTATTCCATGTTCATTGCAAAGTGCTACTTTGATCCTATCTTTTAGGGCACCTACTTGAGTGTATCCTCTTGAGTATCTTATCCAATTGACAACATATGTTCTATCACAAAATTGTCAATTTTAGCCTAATCCAATTGACAATGTATGTTCTATCACAAAATTGTCAATTTCTTTGGCACTCCCTGGTTATCACAAAGTGCCTTGCTCTATCCTATCCTAAGGCCTCTGCTTGAGTGTATCCTCTTGAGTAGTTTTCTGATTGGCAACATATGTTCTATCACATAATTGTTAGTCCTAGCCCTATCTGCTATCCTAGTCTTCCCTAGAGGACCTGTTTGAGTGTATCCTCTCAGTAGCTTATCTAATCGACATTGTATGTTTATCACATAACTGTCGATTCAACCTTGAAGACATAAATACACATTCATGACATAAATGCACTTACATACTGTACATACGTGCCTGCTCTGCACATATGCACCTGAATCATATAGATGTGCCTCTACTATGCATAAACACACATGTCCTGCATAAACGTGCCTACAAGACACAGATGCGCTCGCATTAAACATAGACTCTACTGCATTCATAGATGCGCCTTAAATACACAGACATGCTCGCATCTAACACAGACGCTACTGAAATCGTAGACGTGCCTAGCACAAACATAGACATGCCTAACCTACCCAGATGCGCCTGGCACCAACACAGGCGCGCCTTAGCATTTTTCCCCCCGCTTGACATTTTTCTAAACCTATCTAATGTGCATTTTTTACCCTACCTAGCATGCATTTATGACAATAATTAATGCAACAAAGTACAAGGAGGTTTTGTGGTACTTACCGGCTCTCCTGCATCTGTTGGCCTCTGAAATTGGCGAACGTGATCAAATCTATGCACCAATGCCATTGTCGTTGACTGTTGACTGCTCTCTACTCTCTCTGCACTCTAATCTCTTGGATGTGTGGATGACAATGAGGATGTTTTCCCTCATAGTCTATCTTATAGACTACCCTAGCCCTCGTTTCCCAAGTCAGTCTTCTTCATTCCGTGACTCTATCACTCTATCTTGTCAGTCTTTTCTCACCTTTCTTTCTTATCAAGAAATTGTCTGGGATCTTTTCACACATTTTCATCCAATCTCTCGAGGGGGCATATCATTCCCATCTTGGGGCAACTTTGTATCAATTCATCTTATCTTCTTTGAAACAACGCAACAAGTTGCATTGTCTCAAAGAGGGGCAAAACGTAGACCCCTAAAATTGTCCTATCTAATTAAATAAATATCTTTATTTATTTAATTATTTTAAGCCTAATTCTTCTATTAATTAAATGAATCTTTGTTTATTTAATTAATTCATTTATCCTCTTCTAGCCTTATTTCTCATTTAAATAAATACATTTATTTATTTAAATTATCCTTTTCCTAAATTAAATAAATACTTTTATTTATTTAAATGATCCCACTTCTTCTATTAATTAAATAAATCTTTATTTATTTAATTAATTCATTAACCTTTTCTACTCATGACACATGTCATTCATCTCTTAATTCCTACACTACCTACCCTCTTATTATTTTCTTATTTATTTTACCTACCCTCTAATCCTAGCCGACCATTTATCTTTTACACCTCTTAATCTTATCCCTCCATTTCTTACAATGTCTTCTATATAAGGAGATTCTTACTTAATTATCAACCCTAATTGATCTTTGAAGCCTTCTAGCATTCAAACTTTCATATGTGATCTAGCTATCAACCACATTTCCATTCTTTGTTGAGCTCTTGTGCCCACATAAAATCTGAGAGCAAATATATCAAGCAAGATCAATGGAGATAGGAAGAATGGAGATCCAAACCTTATTGGACATGTGATGGTATAATATTTGTGATTTTATTTGATTTTCATTGTCTTAGGTAATCTTCATATGTTATGGTGGATATTTGTTGTTGTTAGGCTAAGGTTTTATGGTTGAATTCATTTAGTCTTTCAATATTGTTGTTTCCATTTTTACCATAAACACATAGATTATAGAGCATTAAACAAGAAAACCATCAAGAATAGATATCTCATTCCAAGGATAGATGAACTCATTGAGAGTTACATGGAGCAATATTTTTTCAAAGATTGATCTAAGATCAGGGTATCACCACACTAGTACATTTGGGCCTAATTTCTGACGGCTAATTGTCAGATTTGCGATGACCACATGTCAGACTTTCGACCATCTTTACCATTGAAAACTCATCGTCAGGATTCCCAACGATGCCATTTGCATTGGTCATCCGATGATGTAATGAACTCATCCGACGACGGCTATATTTGCACCCCTCACCACAAATATCGGCGGATTTCCGTCGGATTTCTGACGGATGTTATGATTACTCCTTGACGACCATCTGACATGGAAGTGACGTCAAATATACAACATCCTTCTCAGACGTTTCATTAGTTGTCGTTGGAATTCCGACGGCGAGAGATGATGTGGGTCAAACAGCTTTGCCGTCGGTGAATGAAAGCATTGTACGAGTTCTATTTTTAAAAATTGCATTAAACATTTATTATTTATTTGATTCAGTGTTATTTGCAAAAAATGATTATCAATGATGTTTCCTTTCTCCAAGAATTGTCTAGGTTCTTTCCATCAGATAATATGTAACATCGAATGACTAAATCTTTTCTTTACAAATGCTTATTTTATTTAATTATTATCTGAGCGTGAATTAAAATTTATATCTGTATGGAAGCAGAACATACAAGCTTTAGAGTCATGCACAAGCAAATTTCCTAAAAGAAAGAAAGCAGGAATTATCTTGAATGACATGGAAACAAGCTCATCAGCTGCCTAGAAGAGAGCAATTGGAGAAAAGCAGAGGAAAGTATTAAAGGGTGATAAATAGATAGAGAGTATGCAATACAAACAAACAATGTCTGGAGTGTCTGATGTGACGTCTCTAATTTATGTCTGGAGGGACTGACTAGTTTTGGAGTTCCTGCGAAACCTATTGGGCCACGCTTTGGAGGAAATCAATGTGTCATGCAAGGAGCACCTTTTTTCTATTATGAGAATGATGCTTTTGCACCGAAGGATATTTGGAAGTCAATATCCAAAAATTTCTATAGTGTGGAACTAGAGTTGGTGAACTTGAAGCAATTTTCAGCTTTCAGAAGACCAAGAGGTTATGTACATAATCTCCCAATAGAAGGGCGATTTCAAGAATTACCTCTCCCCCCCATGACTATTCAGGAAGCACTTCCTCAAAAAAAGGACTATTGGCCTCCATGGGATCAAAGAAAAAAATTGAAGCATGGACTCTAGACGATGTGGTGGTGTCCTTCGTGAAGAACTCTGCACTATAATTGAAAATTCATGAGGGAAACTACAAGATAGTGAAGAGAAATACAATCTCGAAAAGTGGGAAGAATGGATCTTGGTTTGGGTGGGTCCAAGTCAGGTGGCTCCTCTAGAGGTTGACGAGATAGAAATCATATGATTTGAAAAAGATCACACTTGTGGAACTTCGTGTGCGAGTGATCTATTGCGGTGTTTGGGTAATGCATTCCAAATAGATATAGTTGCATGCCATCAAGACATTACCCATTTGGAACTTCGTGTGCAAGTGATCGTCTAGAGTCTATGCTTCAATTTATTTTTTTGATCCCATGGAGGCCAATAGTCCTTTGTCTGAGGAAGTGCTTCCTGAATAGTCATGGGGGGGAGAGGTAATGTTTGAAATCGCCCTTCTATTGGGAGATTGTGTACGTAACCTCTTGGTCTTCTAAAAGCTGAAAATTACTTCGAGTCCGCCAACTCTAGTTCTACACTATAGAAATTTTTGGATATTGACTTCCAAATATCCCTCAGTGCAAAAGCATCATTCTCATAATAGAAAAAAGATGCTCCTTGCATGAACACATTGATTTCCTCCAAGCGTGGCCCAATAGATTTCGTAGGAACTCCAAAACCAGTTAGTCCCTCCAGACATAAATTAGAGATGTCACATCACACACTCCAGACATTGTTTGTTTGTATTGCATACTCTCTATCTATTTATCACCCTTAAACACTTTCCGCTCCAATTGCTCTCTTCTAGGCAGCTGATGAGCTTGTTTCCATGTCATTCAAGATAATGTTTGCTTGCTTTCTTTTAGGAAATTTGCTTGCACATGACTCTTCAGCTTGTATGTTCTGCTTCCGTACAAATACAAATTTTAATTCATGCTCAGATAATAATGAAATAAAATAAGCATTTGTAATGAAAAGATTTAGTCATTCGATGTTACATATTATCTGACGGAAAGATCCTAGACAATTCTTGGAGAAAGGAAACATCATTGATAATCATTTTTTGCAAATAACACTTAATCAAATAAATTAAAAATGTTTCATCTAATTTTTAAAAGTAGAACACGTTCAATGCTTTCATGCACTGACGACAAAGCTGTCTGACCCACACCATTATCCATAATAGAACAAATCAATATAATAGGCTATTATAAAGAATATATACACAAATATGAAAGAACATTAAATTACCATTACAAACCCATAAACCATTAAATAGTGAAAATATATATAAATTTGTAAATGTCTCCCTATAAACACCACAACCATAACCAAAACAAAAAAAATTCTTACCCGCAAAAACTAAGTAACTGGTGAGTTGCGATTCTACAACATCTCTTAGATGATCAAACTATTTCTTAATTTTGTTCTTCTGATTAGTCAATGGATTTAGTTGCATGTACAAGTTTTCTATTTGAAGCCTTTTGTTTCCCTATATTTGAGACTTAATAAAAATTTTGTGAGTAGGAAATTGATTCAGGAGTTACGTGTGAAGAATTTGGCAAAGTAAATGATGACAATCAAACTCAAATTTTATCTATCTTGAAAGCCTTTTATCCTGATGGCATTAAATTAAAGTTTTTTCTCTATTTTCTGGTGATCTCTGGAGTAGAGGTTGCTTTGCATCGACCTAGGATACATTTAACTTGTGTTGTATCTACGGAAATATGTATCCTAGGATGATGCAATGCAACCTCTACTCCACCAATACCAGATAGAAGAGAAAGTACTTTAATTTAAAGCCATCAGGATAAAATGCTTTCAAGACATATATTAGGTATAAAAGGAAGCCTACCCTGTCATTTGAAGGGGTTTACCTACAATTCAAGTGATCTCTTAATTATAAAATCAATTCAATTCCAAGTGAATAGGCAATCAAGCATTCATCAAGAATTGAAGGAGAAATCAAGTTAATAAAGATATTTAATAGAGGAGATATTTAATAAAGATATCATCTTTTAATTTAAGAAATGGGCAGGAGATTAAGAATACAAACCTTCCATATTGCACACTTCAAGGTATATTAAAATCAGTTTAAAGTGTATTCATTTAGGGACCTTTCATAAAATATTCTCAACTTACACATCATAAAAGGATCTTAAAATATTCATTGTTTATAATGATAAGAATTTGGTTGTTCCATACACCTTCCTTTACTATTTTAAAAATATCATCGACCAAAATATTGTGCAGCAGTAGTATGGAGTGCATTTCATCTATTTTATGCCTAAATATTTCATCATACCGTGCTTTCTTTTCAAAGGTGACTGATCAATTGCGGTGTTTGGGTAATGCATTCCAAATAGATCCAGTTGCATACCATTTATCTATCTTGATTAAAGACTTTTATCCTAATGGTATTAAATTAAAGTTCTTTCTCTATTTTCTGGTGATCTCTGGAGCAGAGGTTGCTTTGCATCAACCTGGGATATATTTAACTTGTGTTGTATCTATGGAAATATGTATCCTAGGACGATGCAATGCAACCTCTACTCCACCAATACCAGATAGAAGAGAAAGTACTTTAATTTAAAGCCATCAGGATAAAATGCTTTCAAGACATATAGTAGGTATAAAAGGAAGCCTACCCTGTCATTTGAAGGGGTCTACCTACAATTCAAGTGATCTCTTAATTATAAAATCAATTCATTTCCAAGTTAACAGGAAATCAAGCATTGAAAGAGAATTCAAGTTGGTGCAGGTGCATTTGGAAGACCGAAGGACTCAATGAAGCCATTAAAGACTTTTGAAGGTCTTAGGAGTGAAGAGCGAATCAATTATGATGTCTTAAGGGGGCAGCCTTAAACAACACACACTAAGCTTTGACTGCTTAGGTGTGTTGTGGGCCCATTCCTTCCCTTGACGTCCCTTCCCGTCCATTTCCGTTAAAAAGACAATCACTGTTAGCATTTGAATTCAAACAGTGTTCCCGCGTTTGACTGCATAGAACAAAGCAAATGGCATAAGAAAATCTCATCTACCTCGCAGTTGTCATAGAATACCTCCCCGAGGAGATATTCTCATGTCCTTTCCTGCTTTATGTTGTTGATGAAATACATAAGCTTCCTCACAATGCAATCAATGCAACACATAGATTTCCATTTCGATCAGTTTTATTTGCCAACGTACTCTCTATCTATGCCAAAATGGGAGCTTTGGAACAAAGTATGGGCTTCCATCAAAGCAGAAGGTAAGGGCAATTAATATCAGATGCTTATGGTTGGAAATGCTTTGTTTGACATGTTTGGAAAATGTGGAAGTATAGACATGAAACCGCATGAATTGTTTGGTGAGATGCATCAAAGAAACATGATCTAATGGAATGCTATGATTGCAGGATATGCACAAAATGTGTTTGAAATGGATTTAGAAACTTCCAATCAAATGTGATTAGTGAGTATAGATGTTGTAGTGCAACTGCCTAGGTACACATGCATGCAAAATGTGTAAGCTTAGATAAGGCACATGAACTGTTTGACATAATGCCTCAAAGATCACCCAATATCCAATGACGGTTGGGAGAAAGAATACATCAAATTTTTGAGAATCTTAAATATTTCTTTATTCATCACTATAAATCTATTATGAATTTAGTCTCAATATAGCAGAAATTTATTCTATTATGAATGCAATATTTAGGGATGTAATCTTTATATTTTTTTTTTAATTAGGAAAAGGTCCTAATAGAATCCCCAACTATTTAATCTAGAGAAAGATACCACTAAAGAAATAAATTCAATCCTCACCTCTAGTCTTGAAGGCTTTTAAGACACTTGGATTCCTATTTTGGCCCGCTTTTCCTTGACCCTATGTTAAGATAGTAAACTAGTTTGAGAGAATCTGTTGGGTGGGAAATTGTGTATGGTTTAATTATTTTCATGCATGGAAAGTGATTTAAAGTTTGGACCAATAGAGGATAAGTATTTCTTGAACCTTCGAGGACATGTGTATAGCACCGCATGGATGTTTCACCATTATTGAACTCTTTGAATATGTAAGTAAATTATTTTTGGTTGATGACACAGTAAGTGTGGTATTTGTCTTTTCAATATGTTGTGGATAATATTAATCAAATATGGAATTTTTTTGATGCTATATACACTATGTTTTGGATTGAATTTAGGTAAGCAAAGAGGTAATTGAAGAATAAAAGAGGTACACAAAGGAAGAAGAGTGAAATAGGTGGTTTGGGATGGAGGTTACAAGTATATATGATAATTTGTATGGATAATTTGTTGTCTATAAAGAGGCAAATAAGCTATCACAACGTCAACATGAATGAATGCCTCATCTACAGAAGCAAAAGGTACCTCTAATGGTTTCAAAATTTGTCAAAATAGTTATGATATACCAAATAATCAAGTGGAATATCCTTCAGGTAACCAATATTATCTTCAAACTATTTATTTTGATTTTCATCATATATGGACCTAATTGCCCCACCTTTAGGAGATAATTTATTACATTTAAAGGTCCATCATAAATAAATTAATTATGCATGCTATGTTAATGTTTACTATCACAAATTGATTTTAATTCATTTATCTACATGAATACACTCTTTATTTATTAGTTCTAGGAATGGAGCACTCACATGGGCAAACAAAATGCTAGGTTTGAGAAAAATAGTTAATAGATTGGATATATTTTTTTATATTTTCCAAATGGCTTGAGTATAATGATAATATAATTTTTAAAATAGGTTTATATCACTTTCCTTTGACTTGGTCATGGAAGATCATCTAAACCCCGAATGCACCTTCATCTTTAAAAACATGTAGTTTAAGGTCAATCATTCATATCTATCTTATCAAACATTAGAGGAGTGAGCTTCTAAAAGTAAGAAGTACCAAGATGCGTGGTCTAGTAAAAATTGTGTAGTCCTAAATATCCACAAAATTTGGAACAATAATACAATTTTTTAATAATATTTAATTATAAAAGAAAGGATTAAAATGGAACTAAACACTCTAAATAAATTAATCAGGGTTAAAGGGATAAACTAGGATCAATTCATGAAGGCAACATCTGTTATCTCAAAATTAATAGATTCATGCAAGAAAAGAAATATTAAATCTAGAGATAAAATTCTTGAAAAATTTAGCTAGCTAAAAGTGAAAGAATGTTGTCAAGCTTTCATTTTCACATAGATTGGAAGAATGCTAGAAAAGGTTGTAGAGGGTAAAGGCTATTGGCCATTGTAGGGTCCGACTTTATACCCACCGATCAGATTTCGTTGGAATTTTGTAAATCCATTTCAACAAATATTGTTGGTGCATATCCTGCAATCATAGCATTTCATTACACCACATTTCATTGAGGCATCTGACCAAATAGTTCATTTCTGAATTATAAAATCAATTCAATTCCAACTGAACATGCAATGAAGCATTCATCAAGAATTGAAGGAGAAATCACTATTGAACTACCCCTGTCTTATATAACCCTATGTTGGCTAGGCCCCACAATAATTAGAAGATCCTAATTACTACTATCCTAAACCTTGCATTGAGCGTCACAATTTCACAATGAGTTGAGTTAATTAGTCCATTAGCAAGATTGGGAAAGAGTTTGGTATTGAGTTAGGTGTTGGTGGAAGGTTTAAGGAGGTACACTATCATCATAATTAATGTTAGAGAGTGTTGTGTGAAGAAGAATGGCCATGAAAGGAGTGACTATCCTAAGTTCTTGAGACTGTCACAAAAAGTGAGTGTTGCAGCAGTGAATCTTCCTTTGACCTTTGTGTGTTTGGGAGGGTAAAGACCCATGATGGTATATGTTGAGTGGTTGGGAGGGTAAAGACCCACATATCAACTATCTACTTTGACATCCTAGGATGGTGTCCACCTACTCTAAAACCTTGTGGGCACTATCTGATACTAACATATACATAACATGTGCCTCTCATATAATCCTATGTTGGCTAGGCCCCACCATAATTAGAAGATCCTAATTACTAAAAACACTAGATTCTCCCCTAAAAGATTGTTGAGTCATAGAAGGCCTAGCTTGATAGCCCTATAGTCTCTCATACCTATGAGAGACTTTGCCATAGCTGGTTACAAACTTCTCTCATGCCTCTTGTGTCCTCCCATGTACCTCCTTTTCCATAAGAGACTTTGCCATAGCAACCCTAAAGTCATTTGGATTGGCCATGTGTAGGAAAACTGAAATTTTGGGCTTTCCACCCCTAATGAAATAATTGACAAGTAACTTGTCTTGAATGTAATATACAAACTACAAGAACTCCAAAAACTAACTCTCATGTTGAGCCACTATGAAACCTTATTATGTAAATTGTTAAACTCATCTATGCATCTCTATCAAAAATATTTTGAAATAGAACACACTTTGAAGCACTCCAAAATGGTATCTGGAGAGGGTTTCCAATGTGAGTTCGTGCATTTTATCCTCCCAGTGCCACAAGGTGGAATCAAGTCCTCTCAAAAATTGCATTGAAAATTATGCCTTTAAGTTTCTCACATATAGATGCAACCCAAAGCATAAGTCCAAGATAAGTAACCAAGACTTAACCTCAACCCCATTTGTGGATCTTAAAAACGTAGAGGATTGGAGATGAAGCAAATATCGAATATGATCCTTTGGCTCATGATATGTGCTTGCTATAGTCTATACCTCTTGTATTTATGCATGGTGAGGCTAGGTAATGTGTATTGATCAATATTTTATCTCCTCTATGTGTATTTCCCAAATTCAAGGCAAACTCCTAATAAGCTCCCAAGATGCAAGTATATGCTCCTCTACTACAAGTGGATCCTCATGGCTTGTAAGATTTGAGGTCCATACTCGGGCTACTCATCTTGGTGAAAACTCTCAAAGTGATATGACCCTTCCTTCCATTTCCTACACCCTATTTTCTAACCCACACCTCATAACCTTCCTCACTTCCTATCCTTATTACCTTCCATCTACCTTTCATATCCCCTATCTTAACCTCCTCCACTTTCCTACATCCTATCCTAAACCTTAACCTCATACACACTTACTTTTACTTCACCTACCTAACCCCATTCCATCCTTCACATCCTTAATTTATCTCCCCCCATTCACTTTCCTACCTTCCAAACCCCTAACATATCCTAACTTACTCTTTCACCATTACATCCTTCATCACTTACCTCCCTACCTTACCTCCCTATCTTATCATCTTTCACCATTTTATGCCACCTTCCTAACGGTACACTTATGCTCCCTTCCAAAACACCGACCAAAAATAGCACTCGATCACTACACTCACAGTTCTGCAACAGGGATATCACCTCAAATTGTACATATTCACCTCAATTTGAGTAGTAGTAGATATCAGAGCATAGAGAAGTGAAGGAAAACTATAGTAGTAGTTTCCCATAGGATCAGGAGATGGATCTATCACCGAGGCTGCTTTCTTTGTTGCCTCTGTCAGACGAAGGGAAGCAGTGAGGAACAATTAACACCTCTCCTTGCAGGGGTTCCCCGTTCCAAATGGAGGCTCACCTTTACCAGCTTCAGATTTTGGGATAACCTTCATTCAATGTGTGGTGCAGGTTAGGCTCATTGATTTCGGTCACTTCACCAGTCATGTCTGCAAGAAAAATGATCAATTAATCGATGGTTTATTAGCTAAATGGATGTTGGTCTCATCTACAGTCATGTCTGCGAGAACAATGATAAATGGAGAGAGGGGTTATGTCGGGGCCCCTACTATTGTATGCCCCTACTATTCTATGGTGGAAGAAGATCTATTCCATCTATTTTTTTTCTAGTCGAAGGATCGATCCACAGTTGTTACGCTCCATCCCGGGGAAGAGGGATTGAAGCCGGTCCAAAGGATGGAGGTAGTTCACCCCCAGTTGAGGAAGTTACGTTCTCAACAATTCAGTTGAAGGGAGGGAGGCTCTTAGGGAACCCCACTTAATTCTATTTTGTTACCCCACTGGATTGTTCTCCCTCGTTATCGGTTTAAATCCTAAACCCATACACCCCTAACAAAATGCCAAATGGCTTACAAATGGGCCCAAAACATGCCCTTATTACATTAAATAATGCCCAGACTTGAAAATTCCTAACAAAACACAAAAACAAAAACATAACAAAATTCCTACCATGAAGCTGGAAAGTTTCCCGTCGCCTGGTTTCTTGGTATAGCTGCTCCTGCAGCACCACTTCATTCCACGGCTGGTTCCCTATAGAGGTAGGATTTTGTAATGGTAGAGGTAGGATGAAGTAATGGCAGAGGTCGACGGGACGAAGACGCGAGATTTATGAAATGACTTGGTCTTTTTTTCTTTTTTGAAGCAATGCACACGGTCATCGGAATTTCGACGAATGCGGGCACTTTTTCTAAAAAAACCAAAATGCCATTGCCAATTCCTTCTCTGTCAAAACCAAATGTTGCATTATCATTAGAATTCCGACGAAATTGGGCATTTTTTCAAAAAAAAAAATCAAATTTGATCACAATATACCTTCTCCGTCGGAAACCTCCGTCGGAATTTTAGGCCAAATGTATTAGTGCCAAATCCACATGAGAAAGGAGGATGTGGAGAAGACTACCTTTCGATGTCACTATGGACATTTTGAATTTCTTGTCATGCCATTTGGCCTCACAAATCCTTCAACAACATTCCAATCTTGCATGGTCTATTAAGGGGTAGATCTGAGTGCATTCAAGAAGAGATTCTCAGAAGGATGTGAAATGGAAAAAACCAAGGGAGGGATGGTATAAAGATAATTTTGACGAGGCTTCTAAAGGGAACCTAGGACCCTCGAGTATTGGGTGTGTGGTGAGGGACTATGAGGGGAACATAGTAGCAATTGGAGGGAAAAGAATTCAAGATGGAATGAACAATGTGGCGGAGGCAGAAGCGACCCTTTTCAAGATTAATATGGGGAAGAAATTAGGATTGCATACCATTCACCTGGAAGGGGATTCTCTAATAATCATTAATGTGATTATTGGAGGATAAATTTAGGCTCGGCATTTACAAAAATACATTGTGTCAATTAAGGTTGAGTTGGATACCTTACAAAATTATGAGGTGACCCACGTAAGGCATTTAGGAAATCATGAGGTCGATGTACTCTCAAAATTGGCATCATCTTTTGATGAAGTGGGAGAAGTACGCCTTGAGGATTTTAGGAAATCGCTGGCCAAATGATTAGTAATGTGGTCCTTTGATGTGTGTGAACATTTATGACATGGTAGGGGAGTAGGAGTGATTGGATAGGAGCTGTGCAAGGTGACATTATAAGCAAGCTAAAGGGAGTTTTGGTGGCAGCATTTACAAAAGGATGTGACAGAGTTTTCTAAGGTGGGGTGCAAGATGGAGGCGAACTTCACACTTATCACCTCTTGAATGTAGGTTGCCTTTCATGACAAGGTATCTACTAGGTGGTTGAAGTAACTCTTTCTATTTGGGGATGCGGAGTTCATTTAGGTGGTTGAAACCCTGGTTGGCAAAACCTTTATGCAATTATAGAATAGGTATAAGACCAATATGGACATAATTTGCATGGTTATCACCTTTGGTATGGATTTAGGTGAACCCACAAACACAATGAAGTGGGTGATGAATTCTATCTTTAATGAGGAGTGGCTTGATGGTTTGGATTCTATTTTGGAATGGGCAATGTCGAGGGTAGGGTTTGATGTGAGGGAAGGTATAGAGGACCCGTAGGCAAAGGAAATTTATGAGCTCATCCCATTCATGAGGTGGCCACTGGATTGTGGTAAGAACAAGCGGATGTCAAAGACCTTAATAGGGTGGGATACAATTAAGGCATTTACTAGGAACAATGAGGCACAAAGGGAGTTTGTAGTGGTGCTAATGGATAATGAGCTCAATTCTGGAGGTCAAAGACATTCACTGCGTGTGCGGAGGACTAGGGTTGGTGGTGCGGCAAAGGCAAGTGGGGTGGCAAGGCAAAAAACTTTAAAAAGGTGGTCGACACCCATGTTTGAAATAGGTCAGTTTTTTGAAATGACATGTTTTGGTTTTGAAGGCATAATGGCTATGGCCTACAATGCATGGGAGGTTTTTTGTAGTGTTGATTATGGTCTAGGGTAGGCTTGGTTTAGTGGATGATGTAAATCTATGTGATAATGTATTATTGTCTGCAATCTAGAAGGAGGTTTAGATTTTGTTGTATAGATGGTTTGTCATGTGGAGCTTCGACTCTCTATTTTCGGTGTTGATAGGAAGGGTAGCTTTTCCGAGCAACATGCAGATGGTGGTGTAGGGTGGGGCTAGGGTTTTCGATTATCGTTGGTCCAATTTTGGTTGGTTTAATTTTGTAATCTTCTTTACTAATTTATTAATAAAATATATCACTATTACATATTAAAAAAACATTCCAATATTGCATGAATAAGGTATTCAGTAAACATCACAGGAAATTTTTCTTGGTGTTATTTGATGATATTTTAATATAAAGTAAGACATGGAACGAGCACTTAGATCATCTAGATATTGTTTTGGAAATTTTGGAGCAGAAATATTTCTATCCTAAGTTGTAAAAATGTGAGTTTGGTTTGACTAATATTCTGTATTTGGGATATTTCATAAGTTCTAAGGGAGTGAAAGTTGACCAATAGAAGATTCATGTGATATTGAATTGGCCACCACCAACCAATCTTACTCAATTGAGAGGGTTCTTTGGGTTGTGTAGTTATTAGAGAAGGTTTATCAAGTTTTTTCTCAACTTGCTGCCCCTTTGATTGATTTAACAGAGAATGGAGCTTTTGTTTGGACAGAAGAAGAGCAAATTATTTTTTGACAAGTTCAAAGCGGTAATGAGCTCATGCCCAGTGCTTGCAAATCCTATTTTTTCTCTACCTTTTGTTGTTGAATGCGATGCATATAGAGAAGGTTTAGGGTTTGTCCTAACTCAAAAGGGGAAACCAATTTCTTTTGTGAGCACAAAATTGAGTAGACAAGAGAAAGCATACTCCATTTATGACAAAGAAATATTAGCAATCATGCATGCACTTGACAAGTTCAGGCAATATTTGGTATGCAGAAAGTTTGTGGTTAAAATGGATCATAATAGTCTCAAGTTTGTTTTGAACCAAAGAGATTTGAATGATTGCCAACAAAAGTGGGTAAGTAAACTACAAGCTTATGATTTTGAGATCGAGCATATGAAAGGGAAGAAAAATATAGTTGTTGATGCTCTTTCTAGGAAGCCTAATCTATGTTCTCTATCCTTTATTTTCTGTTGATTGGAAGGTCTCTATCATTACAAAATATGCTAAGGATTCTTTTGCTTCTAATATATTGGATGAGATGGTAGAGGATGAAAGGTATAGAGTTTTAGATGGGCTGATTTGTTACAAGAACATAGTATTTTTGGTACCAGGTTCCAAGGTCAAAGAGATGATATTGAGGGCTTTCCATGATACCCCCTTGGCTGATCATCAACGGTATTTCAAAACTTATAGGAAGATCCAACTGAGATTTGTTTGGAAAGGGATGAAAGAGGATGTCCTCAAACATATCATAAATGTATGGATTGCCAACAAAACAAGAATGAGCATATTTTTCCAATGAGATTGCTACAACCTCTTCCCATTCTTGAACAAAAGTGGGAGAGCATATTCATGGATTTTATCATTGGGTTTCCTAAGGCTCAAGGTAAATATTGTATATATGTTGTGATAGATAGACTAACTAAGTATACACATTTCTTTCTTATCACACCTAATTATAAGGCGTCCCATGTAGTAGAATTGTTCTTCATAGAGATTTTTAGATTGCATGGGTTACCCAAGAACATTATTAGTGATAGAGATAGCAGGTTTCTTAGTTATTATTGGAAAGAACTATTTCACTTGACAAGTACTTAACTCACACCTAGCATGAGCTATCATCCTCAAACTGATGGACAAACATAAATAGTTAACAAATGTATAGAGGGATATTGGAGGAACTATGTTTCAAATCAACAAAGTGCTTGGGTTAAGTGGTTGCATCTTGGAGAGTATTGTTACAATACCTCCCATCATATGTCTATTGGTATGCCTCCTTTTTTAGCTCTTTATGGATATGATGCACTTTCCTTTGTTAATCTATTATTTCCAGATAGAAAAGTACCTGCAGCAAGTGACTTTGTCAAACAAAGTCAAGAAGTATTAAGGTCACTCAAAGATAATTTGCATCATACTCAAAATCAACAAAAGATTTATGTTGACAAGAAGAGAACAGAGAGATTTTTTGAGGTTGGGGACTTGGTTTTTGTCCGATTGCAACCATATAAGCAAAGACCCTTGAAGAGAAATAGGGCAAAAAAACTCAAGCCAAGGTATTATGGGCCTTATAGAATTACCAAGAAGGTGGGGAAGGTAGCCTACAAATTGAAGCTTCCACCAAACAACAAAATACATAATGTTTTCCATGTTTCTTGTCTTAAGAAGGTTGTGGGATAACAACTAGTAGTTTCATCAGATCTACCACCTTTAGATGACGAAGGGAAGTTGATTATGGTTCCAAAAGAGGTGCTAGAGATAAGGGAAAAGAAGTTAAGAAACAAAGTCATTATAGAGTTTTTGGTCAAATGGAAAGGTTTGCCCATTGAAGATGCAACTTGGGAAGGGCCAAAGATTCTTTACCATTCAAATATCCATTGCTTGAGAACAAGAAATCTTTGGGAGGGAGGACTTGTCATGTCCCCTTTTCAAAAATAAAGCTTACTACTTATAATAGGCCAGTTTGTCCAAATTAGTAAGTCAAGTCCTATAAACAATTTGGGAAATAATGTTCTAAATAAAGAAAAAATCAAATCAGATTTCAATGTCAAATTATTAAATGGCATTTTAAATAATTGGAGCCAAAAAATGGTAAGGGGGTTTGGAGAATCTCAAAATTAGCAATTATTAGTCTTCTTGAGTTCAAATGAAGAAGTTGGATAAAATGGCAATTTCTATTCAAGTGGTGGAAGTGGAGACGCATTTTTGGAAAGGTGGCTACAAATTTTGAAATGAAAGATTCCCTCCTCTTTGGAATGGGGATTTTGGCACCCAAAAGTGCTTTTTGAATATTGTGCCCTTTATAGTGATTTTGACTTGTTTTGCATTAATTATCTTATGATTTTAACAGAATTTTGTTGTTCTTCTTCAAAGGCTGAGAAACCATTGAAGAAGTAATTTTTCAGGCTAATAAACCAGGGAGATAAAGGCTTGCACATAGTGTGTTTACAAGTCTCCAGTGGGAATCACATTTAGGGGTTGCAGTAGTGCTTCAAAGGGACTTTATGTGTGTTGCTTTGGCAGAGGTTGTAATAGTTAGTGTCTTGTAGTTGCATAGTTCATTTTTAGATTTTCTTGTTGGTAATAACAACATATATATTGTTCTTGTCTATTGTTAGACATTTATTTCCATACATATTTTTATTTTGTAAAGTGTGAGGAGTTTGGAGAACTTATTTTGGATTTTAGAGTGGATTTGTGGAACTTTGAACTCCATTCTTGGAGTGTTTTGTAATGCTTCATGATAGATTTGTAGACTGTCATAAACATATTTTGCATGCTATTATAATGCTAATTTTTTTGCTTTATCTTCATCTTATGTTTTTTAATGAGGGTTTTAAGTGTTCATAAGTTCATTGGTGACATTTTTGGAATGCCCAATTTCACTATTTGGTTGCAAATTGAAAATCTAAGTTAGGTTATTAGAATTTTGTAAATCTAATATAAATTGTCGCAAGGATTATTACAAAGATTGACCTTAATATTGGATATCATCCTACTAGAATCCAAAATAGTGATGAATGCAAGTCTACATCCAAGATTAATGAAGGGCTATATGAGTGGCCACTCATGTCTTTTGGTTTCACTAACACACCAAGTAGATTCATGTGATTGATGAACAAAGTGTTGAAGGAATTCCTAGATAAGTTCTTCATTATTTATGTAGATGACATTATGATTTTCATTAGGACAAGAGAATAACATATCTAGCACATCAAACAAGTGTTCCAAGAGTTGAGGAAAGAGAAGTTGTTAATAAACATCAAGAAGTGCAGTCTCATGAAGACAAAATTGGTTTATTTGAAGTTTTTTATCTCTACGAAAGGATTGAAGATGGATCTAAAGTAGGTGAGAGAAATTTCAAAATGGCCATCACCAATGGACATTGGGGACGTAATTTTTTTTCATGATCTGACAAGTTTTTATTAGAATTTTATAAGGAATTTTAGCACCGTCTTCACACCAATGATGAAGACCATTAGAGGAGACTGAAAGGAATTTAAGTGGACATCCAAAGCACATAAGAGATTCTAGTTGTTGAAGAAAGAGGTGATGGAGCAACTAGTACTAGCCATACCAGATTTAAACAAAGTCTTTGAAGTGGATTGTGATGATAGTGCTAGTGCTATCTAGGAGTAGTCTTAAGCTAGGAAGAGAGGCCATTTACTTATTTTATTGATAATTTGAATGATTCTTGAAGAAGATATTCAATGTATGATTAGTAATTATATCCCATAATTCAATGTTTGAAGAAATGGAGACACTACTTGCTACCAAAGGAGTTCGTGTTGTATACTAGCCATCAAGCACTCCAATACCTGAATAGTCAATACAAGTTACACTAGATACATATGTAATGGGTGGAATTCATGTAGAGTTACACATTTTTCCTAAGTCACTAAAGTGGGAAGTCAAATTGAGTTGTGGATGCACGAAGTAGAAGATGAAACCAAATGATGCAGATTAGGGTTGCAATGACGAGATTTGATGAGTTAAAGAACATGTATGAAGTTGACCCTAATTTTTGGGAGGGCCTAAAAGGTAAATAGATATCTAGTGGTAATTGACAAAAACAAGTGGTCAGATTACTTCATTCAACAAGATATGTTATTTATAGGTAATTAATTATGTATTTCTAAGAGTTCAATGCGGGAGAATCTAATCAAAGAGAAACATTTCAAAGGATTAGTAGGATATTTTGGCATTGACAAAACTATAGCCTTGGTGAATAAGATTTACTTTTCGCCTCAAATCTACAAGGATGTTTAGAAGTATGTTCACGAGTATAGGACCTATCAAATGTTTAAGGGACGTAGGTTGAATACTAGTGTGGACATCGATATGGATTTTGTGTTAGGATTGCCAAGGATTGAGAGAGGACGTGACTCCATATCTATGGGGTAGATTGATTCTCTAAGATAGTGCATTTCATTCCCTGAAAGAAGACTCATGATGTGGTACATATTGCTAACCTATTCTTTCAGGAAGTAATAAGACTACATGGACTATGACAAAGCATTATTTTAGGTCAGGATACCAAATTTATTAGATACTTGTGGAAGAAGATGTAGACAAACCTAAAGTTCAACTCTACATTCCATCCCTAGGACAATGGACAAACAAAGCTTGCAAATAGAAGCTTGGGGAACCTACTTAGATGTTGGTAGGAGACAAAACTAGGAACTAGAATTTAATCATACTGCAGGTAGAATATGCATACAACAATTTGGTAAATTGGAGTACTAGAAAGACATCATTTGAGATTGTTACCATAATGCAATATTCTTTGCAAATTTGATTCCAAAAATTCTTATGAGTTAGAGTTATTGGAAGGCATTGACATATCACCAATATTCAACATCACAAATCTCTACTAGTATCACGGAGCACAAACCAATGAGGACATATGCTTTTGGATAGCCAAACTAAGTATAATACTTTTAATAGGGAATATAAGGAATATTTGGCCAAGTAGAAGGGAAAGCCCATAGAAGATGCATCATGGATCTCAAATACTAAATTGTATCAGTCTGGAGCATATCCAAAGATAGAAACATATGGAGCGCACTTCTCAAATAACCTCAGGGGTTTGATTTAGGAGCATCTTAGAGAGATGGACTGTATCATCCACACTCAACTAATTTTATTTATGGAATGGAATGGAGAAAAGACAAAAATTCTACTACATCATGTCAAGGTGGCAGTAGTCAAGGACACACCAAGTGGAAGATTTCTTTACCATAAGTTTTCCCTTTTAGATAACCTAGAATCAGACCTAAAGGAGATAATGTGTGGAACTTCTTCAAACCCTATAAAGCCTACATAACTTACCATACTATAGATATGAGGAAAGGTAATCTTCAAATGGGTCTACATCCATTTTTATCGATTTTTGTGTCTTTTTCAATTATCTAGAGCTAACCATCATGTTTCAGTAGAGATAGAGCTTGGGTCATGTGGGGGCGGGAAAGAGAGATCAGGTGACTAGGACCTAATCCTACTTTTGCCAACACATTGGGAATACGAAAGAGCCTAGGGAGATAGATCATTTTGGCTACTTCTTGTGAGAAAGAGAGAGCCAAGGATCACCTCTTAGGGTTTCTATTCCTCTCGTTGCAAATCATGAGAAAAACTAGGGTTTGAATGATCAATAAGAAATTCTTATAGAAGACACTACTTCACAAAGGGGAAATTTTAATCCTAAGAAGAAGAGATGTTTGAAATCACTCTTGCCCTCTTATATATATGGAGAAGAGATGAGATAGAAATAGGCTATTATGTTGCTTCCAAAAGTATTATTGCATGTGAAATTGTACCATCATGAATGACAATGAGCCCCCAGTAAATGAGATACCAATGTCACATAATGATGAGCAACATAATAGTTATTAATATTATTTAAAGACATGATAGATTAAATGAGGTATTTGAATATGACATGTTAAATTCTCTACTATAAGTGAGCTTAACAACATGTATAAGATGATGAATGTTAAAAGTCTTTAAGAAGAGAGAAGTTTATAGGAGAAGAATAGGCCACTAAGTCATACTTCTCTTGCACAGAAGAAATATTAAGAGATGGATAAGTATAATTCATTAGAGCCTTATTCCTAGAAGAAGGGTTTTTAAAATGAGTGTAAGATAAAGTCACCTAAGTGGGATTATAAATCTCTTGAGGAGATTCATAAAGAGATGTATTCATCACCAAGATATCCTTGTGAGGGGGATGAGTTTTGAAAGAAGTAGAAGATGATTTAATTGAGGTGAGGTTATCATCACTACTAAATATAGCATTCACATTGAGAGATGGTCTTTTAGATGCTTTGGTGGGCTTAGAAGGATTATATCCAAGTCCAAATGAAAATTCATGTGTATTATGTTCGAAGGGAACTTTAATTCCTTGTTCATTGCACCACAACCATTGCCATCATAGCCACTCTTAGCTAAAATGTGAAAACTAGGACCATAAAGGGATGTCAAATCGGAAGGAGATGGTGATGCCTCATAGGTTTCAGTGCTATATGAATTAGAGGAAGGATTTCAAGACTCATTTGAATTAGAAGAAGCCAAAAAGTGGTTACTTAGTTGTTTAGACAAGGTAGGTTGCTCTTTAGGTTCCTCCTTATATCTCTCCTTCTCAGTCTTAAATCTATTACAAGGTACCCTATATTCTCCTATAAAAGTAGGGGTAAAGTCTAGAGATCCCTAATAATCATTTGTGAGCACTTCTTCGGGAGAAAAGAGATCCTTGGGAGGAGATTCCAATTGAGTAGACGAATCAAGAGTACTAGAAGGAACAAGATCATTAAAGGAAGTAGAAGTGTTTGAAGAAGTAGAAGGATTAGGAGAAGAATGGGAAGCAGTTGAACAAGAAGATCCAGATTTTAATGGCTCTTGAGGTTTGGTATCAGCTAATAAGGCGTATGTCATATTGTTATAAAATAATTTGACTCGCCTATACAAAGTTGAGGGGACAACTTGCATACTATGAATCCAAGGTTTCCCTAATAGAATGTTATATGTCAAATTACCAGGCATAAAATGAATAGGTGTGGGTAACACAACATGACCTACCCTGACAGGCAAGATTATGACACCTAGACACTGTTTAGCAACATTATCAAAGCCTCGAATAGTAAGAGAAGAAGATTCGATGAGCGAACGATCCACTTTAATCTTATCTAATAATTCCACACAACAAACATTAAGGCCAGATCCATTGTCCACGAGGGTTCGTCTTATAGTATTATCATAGATAATAACCACAATCATAAGAGGATCATATTGATTTCCGATTTCAGGAGAAGGTAACTCATCTTGTATGAATACAATTTGAGCTTTGGATTTGTTTGTAGGATCAATCAAAGAAGACATGTTATTAGGTGTCACTACGGGTGGGACATCTAAGATTTTCAAAGCATCTTGTAACATCCCATGATAAGAAGGTGAAGTTTGAACCAAATCCCAAATAGAAATCTTAGCAAGAGTGGCCTTAATTTGTTCAATAAGATCATACTCCTTGCTAAGATTTGATATATGAGGTTCTTGTGGAAGAATAGGTTGAGACGAAGGAAGTGAAGTTGGAGGAGAACTAGGTTGTCTATTATTTCTTGTGTTGTAGGTATGATCAATTGTATGATAACTCTCTCTAGTGATTTTCTTATCATATTCATAAGGGTTCTTAGTAGGATAACCCCCTTGCACAGTAATAATAGGTTTGTTAGGAGTGAAAAAAGAATCATTAGCATAACCACCTTGAACCACTAAGATAGGCTTACGTGGGTAATTTTGAGAAGGACAAGCACCTTGAACTATGAAGAGGGGTTTATTAGGTGTTTCATTCACATGTATCAAATTGATTAGAGATGGTTTAGGATTATCAAAGGTGTCCTTAGAAGAAGCATGAACAAGATTGTTGGAAGAATTGTTGATAGTCTCTCCTTGCACTAAAATACTATCACAAATAAGATAAATTTTAGGAGAGAGACTAGGGGTAGGCATTGATGTTTTAGGAGGAAGAGTAGGAAAGATCATATCATCCTCTATCACCAAAGGATCTACATGGGGAATAAACTCTATAGGAGAAGGATCAACATTACTCTTTAAAGTCTCACCTATGAGAGGGAGATCTTTGAAAGAGATGTCAACAATTTTACCATGAACTAGGGTATCGTTATGAGTAGAACCAAGTTGAGGAGAGGGAGATGATTTATTTTTAGAGGGAGAATGATTGAGATTCATGGAAAGTGAGATTCTCTCAAGAGAGTTATCAATCATGATTTTATCCCCTTTGGCTAGGGTTCTCTCATGGGGGAGAGAATAATCAACACCTTCTTCTAATGGTTCATCCCAAATAGTGAGGTCATTAGGAAAAGTATTAGAAACATCTTGCACAAAGATATCCTTATTGCTATTGCCAATTTTGGGAGAAGGGATAACATTGTTCATTAATTCTTCATCCTTAGGAAGGAGAGAATCACTACATGTATTTAAATCATCCTCTTTCCTCAACATGTCTTCAATAGGATCTTTAGGGGAGAGAGAATTAAGGAATTTGATTATGATTTCATCTTTTTTCTCTAAGGCATCTTCAAGGGTAAGAAAAACTTTAGGAGAAGGGAAAGCATTTCTCATTAATGCATCATCTCTAGTGGGAATTTTGTTGGAATCAAAAGAGGAAATGCCATCACTAGGAAAAGTAAGGACAATACCATCTTCTTTCCCAAAATGAACCTAATAAGGGGAGTATTCTTTAGGAGGGAGATGAACATATTTCTCCAAAGATTCATGCTTAGGAAGGAGATCTTTGGAAGAAGTGTTCAGAACCTCTTGTTGTACTAACATGCCCCCATTGTTAAGCCCAAGTTTAGGAGAAGATAAGTCAATGGCCATTAATACCTTTTCACTTAGAGAGGCATCATGTAACGAAGGTAAAGTAACATTAAGAAAAGTGTTTATGATACCATCCTCTTCCTCTAAGATAGCTAAACGAGAAGGGCACATTTTAGGAGAATTGTCAAGATCACTCTTCAAATCTTCATCCTCAAAGCATGGAAGAGTTTTGAAGGGATTGGTAACAATTCTTTTAGGCACTAAAATATTTTCATAGATAGGAGGAGGTTTATTAGGAGAAGGAAAAATTGAAACAAGGGAAGCTAACCCATTATCACATTTACGAAATGAATGCATCATGACAAAAACTTTCCTCTTTCAAATGATAACATATGCAAAATAAAAGGAAATCTTCAATTTTAACCAATGCAAGAACTCTAAATGTTGACTTAGAAAATAAAATTTATGAGTGAAATGAGTTCCAAAATCAAATCTGAAATTAATTATCCAATCTAAGCTATCCAAAAGTTCAATTTTGAATTGAAAAATTAGGGTTTCAACAAAATTAACCTCTAAATTTTGAAATTTGCACGAAATTGGAACTTGTAAATGTAAATTTGAATTTGAAATAGCAAATACACTTAGATCTGAGAACATAAACCAGAATTAAAGAAGGTTGGATTCACATCGGGTTCACCAAAATGTGGGGACGGGAAAGCGAGATCGGGTGACTAGGACCTAATCCTACTTTTCCCAACACATTGGGAATACGAAAGAGCCTAGGGAGATAGATCACTTTGGCTACTTCTTGTGAGAAAGAGAGAGCCAAGGATTACCTCTTAGGGTTTCTTTTCCTCTTGTTGCAAATGATGAGAAAAAATAGGGTTTGAATGATCAACTATATTAGGAGATAGAGAATGAAGCACAAATGAACTTGAAATTGAACAAACTTGCAGATCTGAAACTGAGATACTGAAAGCATGAAAGGGGGAGGATTCTGGATGTGCACCTGATGCTACAAATTGGACAAAAATGACCTGGACTAGGGTTCCACGCCACTGTCTTGGACCAATGTGCCACGCCACTGTCTTGGACCAATGTGCCACGCCACTATCTTGGACTAGGGTGTCATGCCACTATCCAGGACCAGGGTGCCACGCCATTGTCTTGTTTCTGTAGATAAGAGGCTGCAACTGAGACACTGCAAATTTGAGATCCTGAAGCTACAACCTGCAGAAAATCACTAAAAAGTAGAGGGACCATGGCACCAAGCCACTGTCCTGGGCAGGACCAGGGCGCCACGTCTTTATCAAGCAGATTAGGCCATATCTGATGATTCTGGTTGGTTCTTGTGCCTTTTGGTGAGCTGAAAGTGCCTCCGAGTACCTGTTTTTGCACCTACAATTAAAAAGTGAAGTTTTGGGTGGCTATATGGGGTTTTACCTTAGTCAATCCCCTATGTTGGTTATTTTTACCTCCACAAATAGTCGATAATATACTGACAATGTGTGCGCTAGAACCTTGTGTGTATGCAAGATCCTAAACGATAAGAAACTAGAGCTACCCTACGCATGAGAGTAAACCCTAAACGTAAATGTGAATGCAAATGACAATGCTTCAAACCAAATATGCTAAATGATCTAAAGCATGAATGTAAATATGCAAATTGATGTAAAGAAGCTCATACAAAGACATGGAAATAACATGAAATCATATCAATCCCCAAGGGAGAGATATTGCCACAAAATCTCCTATTACTCTTCAATGTCTTCGAGGCTCCTAATTGATGATGAATGCTTGATGAAATGTTTTTGAATGTTGTTGAAGACTCCACATAGGCTTCTCTTTCACTACATAGAAGGCTCCTTATGCTCCAAAAACCTACTCTTAGATTCTTAGAAAGATCCATCCATCTAGTCCTTAGTTCCCTTCAAATGAAGAAAGAGAGCTCTTATGTATGAAACCCTAGATCTTAATTTCAACTTAATTCCGCCTGTAGGCTGAGCTAGGAATTGAATTTCCTGCCAATCTTTTGGGGTTAAGCATTATAATATCATAGAATTGTGCTCCCGAAATTTCAGGAAAAAAGTCGAGGACCGTGGTGGAAACGCACATGGTCCGACCAACTTTTCACCAAATTTTCAGGGTCGTTAGATATGATGATATTAGAGAGAATCCCAAAGTTACAACTGATTTTGAGGTGTTTTGATATGCGAAATTGGGCCTTAAAGGTTGAAATAGGACATAATTAGGGTTTATGATTAAATGATTTATTGGAGGAATAAATTAAAAAAGGGGCACACTTAGGGTAAAGGGCCCAACTTTATGATGTAAGAAGTGATGAAATATGACTTTAGATTAAATTAAATTAATTAATTAAATACTTAAAGGAAAATAATAATTTAAGATGCAAACACACTAAGGCGAGTGCTAACCTAAGTGTGAAATTGTACCACCCTGGCAAGGGTGTACAATTTACGACACTACAGGTCCTTACAAAGGTTGAAGTGGATCACTCCTAGTGCTTGGAGCTAGTATATAAACACCTTCAATGATATTTGGAAAATTACTTTCATTGTTAGAGAGTTAGAAAACTAGAATCCAAAACACTTTTCTACATTTTCATTATAATAAGTCCATGTTGGCATGTGCAGCTGCATGTGGGGCCAATGGGCCTAATTTATTTGGCATATGAGACGTTTTCGGGCATGTATGGATGCAATCTAGATCAATAAATTTGTATGTTTCTTTTGTTAGGTTCTATGTTGAAATTTGCTACAAGGTTGCTTCGTCCATTTTAGATTCTCCATCCTTGACTGCATCAATTTCAATGTGGCACTTAGTGTTATACACCATGATATAAGGGATCATGATGATAATCTGTCATATGCATATAAATCAACACATAAACAAAGAAGTTTCAAATACATATAAATGGATGAAGCTATTTTTAAATTATATTGTATTTCATAATGTTGTAATAGATGGGTGGAAGAAGGATTCTTAGAAAAGTTTCAAATAGATTTTACCAACTTCCTCCATTCATACTTATAATATCTTAATGGATGGAGCTATTTTTAAATTATATTGTATTTCATAATGTTGTAATATATTACCAAACCAAATATTATTCATAGCAATGCATTGTAGTGCTTCCATTTTGAATGTTGTTCATAATGCTTCAATATATGGAATCTACAAATGATATTATTATAACATCAATTGCATATTATTAGCCAAGTCAATATGAGTGAGTTGGCCACCAACTTAAAGCATAATGTCATTGAATCTTTTAAAATAAAATAGGTCAAACCAATATGTATTACAAAAATAATGAAACAACTCATACCAAATGGCCACAAGAAGGAAAGTAGGCTACATAAACATTTAATTTTTATAATGTAGGCATGCTAAGAAAGGAAGGATTGATAGCTATGTTGGGAAGAATATCATTTTAAGAAGGAAGTCAATATCTTTTAGGGGTTGTAACTCATTACTTTGTTAGAAAACAAATTGTATTTGCATGAAGAGTTTTTCTGAACACGTAAGAATAACATATTGGCATGCCCATTACTGCATAGTCCAGTTTACAATTTCATCACTTAATTAGCAATATTTTTGAGTTCAAGAAGGGTGGAAAGAACACAATAGGGGAATTGAATTCTCAAGGTGTCCAAGTTGAGAATAGCAGGCTGTTGATATTCAATCAACTCCTCTTCAATTATTCAAATAGGTGCAACAATTCTTTTCTATTTTTGTATAATGAATCTCAATGTGATTTAGAAATGCATATGAAAGTCATATAAACAATCTCATTGATAATGCATTGAAAAACCATATATATTGACAAATTAATAAAAATGCATGTATATGGTTGCATCTCAATGAATTGAATAGACATGTACCTAGTAATTATATAATTGAACGTATGTTAAATATAGGAGCTGCATTAATGGTCATGTAGAATGTAAATTTGTCTAAGATGCAAACAAAAAGCCATGTAGGAGAAATGAGAAGTAACTTAATAGGAAAATGCATGATCATAGGATCATTATTGTTTCATGCAACATGCATCGGATAACCTATGTTTCTAGGAAGGGGTGTCGAATGTGGAACAACAAAGAATGATGATCCTCTTTTTGGGAGAATGTGTATTTATAAAGTGCTTTGGTCAAAGCATAGTTCATTGAAATAGATGAATTGCATAGAAAATTTTACATGATATGTTTCTCTGTCACATGTTGATAATATGCCATTGCATACTCATTTAGTAGATGTGCATGTAAATGTATCACGTTGAACCATGGTCTCCATCTTGTCATTGTTTCTAGGTAGCTAGGCTCTGTGTGCATGGTCAGTGGTTCTTCATGTGACAAAGAACTCTAGGGAAACATAATTGCTTTGTGGTTGGGTAGAAAAGCGTTTGGGCCGTGTTCTCGTCCTCATCTAGCAAGTGACCTTATGGTTGGTGGTGAGCATGGATGATTGTATTTCTTATTATTTATATCTTGTCATTTGTGATTTACTTATTTTTTTATCATCGTGGCAAGAGGGTCAACATATTGTGTGTATAATATTATATATGTGCTTTCCTAGAATAAACACTTGAACTTCATTAGAAATTGTAATTGTAATATATATTTATATCTATTTATGGAGCATTTGAGAATATTTCATATTTTGATGATGTGTTAAATGAATTAGTTAAATATTTTAATAGTTTCTATTTCCAAGGACTTTACAACAATACCTTGATATCCATCATATTTATACACTAATAATGGTTCTAGAATGCCTTGCTCATAAAGGTCTGATTCTTTACCATTACAACCCATGCTTTGATCAAGTTTGTTTGCCATGGGATATTTGTCAGTTTTGGAGTAGGACACAAACCTATAATTAGACAACCATGACTTAGTAGAGAGGTTTATTTTCTCTTCTACAAGAAGGCCAAATTGTATTAAGTTGGTCAAACCCAACTTATAGGATTATTGTTCTTTCTTCTTTTTTGCAATTATGGTATCTTGATCAATAATATGCTTAATGTGATCCATTGTATCTTATGAAACCTCATGCATGGTGGGATCCATATCATTACTTACCATCTATGTTTCCAAGGGAAGCAAGTGTCTTATCTTAGGAAATGAAAGTTTTAGGAGTATGAATATGATCACCTTTGATTTCATGATCATTGGGGTGATATATGTGGATTAAGGGATCATCTTAAATTTATTGATTAATAGGATGATCTTGATAAAAAAAATGTATTTTAGATGTCATGATCATAGATAGGATCTTGATAAAAGATTGGGTTGTCATTGCTATCAAAATCGCCCACTGGATATTCATCAAATATTGGGTTCACATGAATATCATGATCATCTATGAGCATTTTCATAATAACTTGATCTTGATTTATGTTGAAGCTTATTGTGTCATGCTTTAGAGCAATCTCTTGACATAACTTTCATTATTTATATTAGACAATATGGATACACTTCGTTTTACTTGGATGTTCCCTATATCAATTAGGCCCTTGATATATTTCCCCATTTTCATCTTTAATAGTATGTTAGGCTAGAGCTTGGATATCTTTGGACTTTATGACGTTTATGGATTTTAGATTTTGTGGGTTTTATAAGCTTCATGAAATGTTTTAAGGTTGAACTTCCCATGTGGGTAGGAATTATAATTTAAATATTTATTGGAAGGATTGGACCAATCAATCTTCCATGAATGAGTAGATTCTATATGAGGCCGGTTGGAGGACTTAGATGATGGTGATGTGGAATCTATGGAGGAGTGAAAGAGATCAAAGGACTTGGGTGACAATGATATGGAGGAGGCCGACGCAAATTATTTGGAAGATGTAGAGGTAGATTTACAAATTTGGGTTAAGATTATTCAAATGACATGGATTGAGGAGATGGGGAACATGTTTCTAGGATGGTGTTTCCCTTGCTAAAGGAATGGGAAGGAAAAGTAATAAGAGATGAATTGGAATTTGATGGAGGTGAGGATGATAAAAGTTTGGCACCAAGACTTATGGGGTGTATAATCATGGCTTCTTTGTCATTGTTAAAGAAGTAGGCAAGGGAAAAAAAATAAGGGCTTGGCGACTAAAATCTATGGCAAGGTGGTCCATAAGGATCTCGCTGAGGGTATCTTGTTCAATGTTATTATCATCATTGTAAGGGTCTACTAACCCCATTTTAAAAATGTCAAATGTTAGAGTTTTTCATCCAAACCATCTTATTGACTACCTCTTAGTTAAATAGGTCTATAATCATCCTCATCCTCTAAGTCTCTTAGCATTTTGAAGCAAAACCTCTGTCGTTTCAATCAAAACACTTAGGAGCATCAATGCAACTCACCGACAATCATAAAGATAATTAAATTTGAAAAGCTCTCAAATCTAGTGAAAAAACCTTTTATGGGGATGTTATTGGTAGTGTTTTGCACAATATTGCCGTTTTGCAAGTTAAAATGCTTTCAAATTGATGAGATATTAAAAGTAATTTTTAGTCAATTGATTTACATGAATAATTAAAAGTGCAATTTTGCAACAATTAGAGAAAAAAGGCTTTGTAGGAAGATTTTTGGTATAATTATTGATAACATGGCGAGGTTTCATGAGAAAATATTAATCCAATCAAAAGTTTTGCATTTTTTCTCCTTCGCCAGGTTTAGAGGTTTGATAGAAAAGTTTTATAAAGTCATTGCAAGGTTATGAAATGAGGTTCTGATTTTTCACAAGTTGTAATTTCGACTTCTGCATGCAAACGGTTAGTTACATGTATAGTGATCTTCCAAGTCTTAATGGTTGCCGCATGTATGAAACGTGGTTATATAAAAGGGGGGTAGTCGGAGATGTGTCGACTCCCTCCATTACTTCACTTGCCACATTAACTTGCCAACTATCGTAAAGTTTTACTGGTTGCACGTGGTAGGTGATTAAGATAGCATTACCCATCGTGGTTTATGCTTTAAATAAAAGGGAGGAGTGGTCGGTGGTAATACCGAACCCTCCCTATGAATATGGGGAGTGGTCGGTATTACTATCAACCTCCCTCATTAACCTTTACTTGCATTAATAAACCACCCCTATCAGTCACTAGGTTTCAATTTAAGTTTCTTTCCAATGGTTATTTATATATATAAAACGTTAACATAACATGTTTTTTAATAAACCGCTCCCCATGATTATATATATGAAATATGGATTTTCATAAAATAATTTAATTCCACCAATCTATTTGCATATTCAATAATTACATACGTATTTATAAGTCCATGATCGAACTATTATTAGAACTCAGAAACATATATATATATATATATATATAATCTCAAATGATTACATATAGATATAAACAAGATTCATAATGTAATTAAATTTCATGATCATATATAATAACTATATATATATATGATTGAATCAATATCTCATATACATATATATATGTTATACTATTAACAAATTACCAAAGTAAATTCATAAGTATAATTTTCATACATTTATACATATCTGAACAAAAAGAACATATAAACATAGGGTCAATATTCATTTTTAAATCATTTATACATTTCATCTCTTTTAACAATAAAGCATAATATTTCACAAACACTCATACAACTTAGATTTAATTCAATCACCACTCAAATAATGCAATCAGTGCACATGTATAAATATTTAAATCTATCTACTACTCATTCCAAATTCATCATTTCAATTTGAACAAACACTCAAATAAGGTCATTTAAATCATCCATCTTTTCAAGATGCAAATTATAAATCCTAATGTGGTGTGTGAGAGATTTCATCTGTTCTAACTAATTACAAGAGCTAACACAACTCTACCTGAACCATGTTCTCGCCTTCATCTACGTTCACCAGTTCCTACATTCACTTGCACTCAGTTGCTCATTAGCAATGACGATCCCAATTTTGCAATAAAAATTATTATTGATCATTCTATTGTATATAAATCATTCCAGTGCATTCGATCTCCTATCTTATTTCATTGATAATTCCAGTTTCATTTCATTTCCATTTCATTTGCGAAAAATAAACATTATTTTCCTAATTAAATAATTATGGAAAAATAGGGTTCGTGACATATATTCTCATTATAACCTACAAAGATGCATTTCTAAGCTTTTGGGTCCAATTTAGATCTCTTCTCTTAAGGCACATGAACAAAAATCTCACAACCAAAGACCCTTAAATGTGAAACTGAAGGCTTTCTACCTAACCACACTTCATAAGGTCTTCTATCAACAAAAGTTGAACAATGGAATATATTAATTAAATAACAAACATTATCAACAACTTATGTCCTAAAGCATTTTACCTAGCTTAGAACTACTTAACCTGCTCCTAGCTCTTTCCATTAAGGTTAAGTTCATTCTTTCTGCTACCCCATTTGTTGGGCAATATAAGGTGTAGTATTTTTCCTAATAATTCCTACATACTTACAAATTTCATCAAATTCTTTAAAGCAATATTCACCCACATTATTAGATCTCAACACTTTTATCTTATAATCTAATTGATTTTCAATCAAAGCCTTAAATTTCTTAAAATTAGTGAAAACTTCAAATTTTCAATGCATAAAATAAATCAAAGCATATATTGAGACATCATCAATGAAGGAAACATAATATTGAGATTTATTCAAATAATCAACATCTACTAGACCACATACATTTGAATCAATAATTTCTAAATAGCTATTTTACTTATTAACTCCTTTAGGAAATGATGACATGTTTGGTTTAAGAAATATATAATGCTTACAAAAAACATTTTTTCCAACATAATAATTATATATATATATAGTATGGTTCTTAAGACCATACTAGATAAGGATTTGGTTGATGATATATATATATATATCATCAACCAAATCCTTATCTAGTATGGTCTTAAGAACCCTTTCACCAATGCAACCCAATCTATGGTGACACAACATACATGCATTTTAAACACTACTTTACATAGGAAGAGTTACAAAAAGTGGAGACATCCAGCTTAAACAAAGTCCAAATATGAGATATATTAGCAATCACCAAACTCCCCCTTACCAACCTGTAATCGGACTTGTCAAATGTCACATGTATTCTAGAATCATTCAACTTGGATATTGAAAGTAAATTTCTCACAAGTCCTAGAATATGTAAAACATTGTCAATGGTTTTAACCCTCTCATAATTGAAACACAACTTACCTTTCTCTTACCGACAATCTTCTTTGTGTTTTTATCACCAAGGAAAATATATCTCCCATCATATGTTGATTATGTAGAAAACCACTCCTTTTGAAGATTTAAATAGAAGGAGGCACCTAAATCAATAAGCTAAGCATCATTAGTAATAGAGGTAGCTGAAATAAACAAAGCATCAAAATAACTATCATTAGAGGACTTATCCTTGGAGGGTTTAGTACTCTTTTTCTTGTTCCTACATTCTTCACATGCCCTCTTTTATCACAATTCTAACACTTTACTTTTCTCTTTGTGGGGGTTTTAGATTATCCTTTTGATTTGTCCTTCTTTATATCCCCTTTAGGCCCTTTCTTTTGGACCTTCTTCGCACATGCAAGGCTTGTTGAGAGCCAACATTTATGGTCTTTCTCTACATTTTTTCAAAAAGAAGAATAGGAATAACATTATCCATCTTTGGTTCGATACCACCAATACTTATGACAACGATCACATTTTCCCAAGAATTAGGCAAAGAGAAAATCAATAAAATACACTTATATTCATCTTCTATCTTAACATATATTGATGCAAGTTGACTTATAATAAAAAATTAAAAGCATTCAAATGTTCAACAATAAAATCACCAACCTTCATATATGAGAATACAAATCTTTTGAGATATAACTTATTAGAAAAACTTCTAGTTTGGCATATTTCACCTATCTTCCTCCACAACTTATACATGGTGCCTTTCGTGGACACATTCAAGTAGAAAGAATTTGTAAGACACAATTGAATGGTTTCCCATGCTTCCTTGTCTAACTTCTGTCAATCTCCATCCACCATGGTAGTGGTAATTAGTTTCTTTTCTTTTGAAAAAGGAAACCATTGATCTCTATCTTCAATGACATCTTCCACTTTGAACTTTCACATCTCGTAACTAGTATCATTGAACTTTATAACATCCCAATGAGATGTAAAGTCCATGGTATACAATCATTTACAAATTTGCAAAAAATCCACAAAACAAAATCTCCCACTACAGTAAAAAAAACCTTCAACACTTATAAGAAAGGCATCCCTCTCTCAATAGAACCATTAGCTTTGATACCAAATTTTGATTATCAAGGTGAACAAAGCTTGCAAGTAGTGTTTGCAAATATGAAACTTAGAGATTAACTCTTTAAGAAATGTGATTGCAAAATTAAAGCAAGAAAGAAAGAATCATAACACGGTTAACACCACATTTACATGGAGAAACCCCTAAGGGAAAAAATCCACCACCAAAAAGAGAGGCAAGTGTATTACTAATAAAGAAAGATTATTCAAAAATACACTTCTATGAAGAACTTTGTAGAATTTGATAGCACCTAGATGCCCTGCATAGTTGAACAAAATCTAATATTACCACTAGTTGAAGAATCCAATTTATATCTAGGATTGTGGAAGATAAACAACTATGGTATCCAAAAATAACAAACAACAAAACTACTAGGAATCATGAACGTAGCCCAAAATAGACACTCATAGATTATCTTATAGTTGTCATAAGTAATCTTACAAAACCCGACATCAACGAACCTGATAGTAATATTCTATTTTAAATGTTTTCATAGTATCTTATGACATCTATTACAACTGTCATTGATGCTCTTACAAAATTATACATGTTTCCTACAAACCAAAATCATAAGATTCCAAAGGGGATGCCTAGCTATTTTGTAGTTTTTTCCAAATTCCAAGTGGTAGAAGTCTCTATCTTCACATGAGCATTTTTACCATCGTTGCTAAAATAGTTTTGTCCCTTATAGGTAAATTACAAATAACATTAGGGAAAAAAATAATACAAGGATTTACAAGGCTGATGGCACCTAAATCCTAACAACATAGATGGTCAATGAATATGAAATCAAGCACAAAAAGTCAATACATTACCACCCACAATCAATTGCATAGGTTGAGTTTACAAATATGAAACTTGAAGCAACCTTGACAAACACAATTTAGCTAGATAGAAAGGATTGGCAAGAAGTAGCTTGGGCATTCAAGACAACATGTAAAACAATTACAAGTTTTATGCCATATGAGTTAGTTTACGGGAAAAAGGTTGTCCTTCCCATTGAATTTGAATATAAGACACTGAATACAATAGTACAATTAGAAATGGATCTTAGTGAAGCTCAAAAGGACATACTGCATCAATTCAATGCTTTAGATGAATTAAGGTTAGAAGTAATCCACTACATAGATCGTAAAACATAGAAAATTTAATAGCATGACCAGTTCATGAAAACTAAAGAATTTCATGAAGAAGACTAGGCATTGTTATATGATTCTAGGTATAAGGATAATAAGGATAAACTAAAAACAAGGTAGTTAGGTCCTTATGAAATAAAATATTTTTTATCAATTTGAATGGAGTTGAAAAACTTACAATCAGTGATCTAGTTTGATTCTTGTTGATTGTCAGTGGATACTATTTGACACTCTATAGGAAGACACTAAGTAAGGACAAGTTCTTATAGAACCTACAATAATTGTTCACTTCACCATCTATATCAAATACATCCTCATTACACACCACGTTTGAAAAAATCATTTTATCATCTCACTCATCCATCTCATCATCTATAGAGTAGCCTAATGGCTCACCTACTACTATTTCATAGTATGATTACCTCATCAAAAATAACATGAGTACTCATTGCACTTTCACTACTATCATCCATTTGCATACTTCCATTGAAGGCACCTACAACATTGTCAATAGAGGGGACATGTCTAACTTTATCTCACCCTTGTTTGATATCTTTATTGATAAAAACAAGTATAAACATTCAGTTTCCAAATTTATCCTAGGAAGGCTTCTATGCATGTAATAACATTCAACATACCCTTAAGGCCTAATCTAAATTTGGAAATAGTGCACGAGAAGTTAATGAGACATATAAAGTTAATGAGCCACCACCGAAGGTAGAGATGGGGGAAATTGTACCTTCCTCTCCACCAATCACCTCACCTACCCATAGTCATCATGAGTATCTAGGGACATAATTGAAGAAAAAACAAAATACAACCTTTGGAGAGCATTGGGGCCTAAAAACCCTTGTTTCCTCAGAGATACCCTCTATTTATAAACCATGCAAAAGGAACCATGCACCTTTTTCCTCCTCAACTAAAAATAAATCAAGAAGGCATAACTAGCTGAGGAAAAGCTCACACCACTTAATTACAAAAGGAACTATGAGAGGACAGGTGCCTTCTAAACAAAAAGATGTTTTTAATTTTGAAACTAATTTAGAGAGGGCTAACATATTTACGGATAAGGAGTAGGAAATGAATGAACAAACAAATAATGAATAGATAAAAAAGGTTGTAACAATAGTATATAGAATCAAGCCCAAAACCAGAGTCTGAGTAAGACTTGTACCTAGCAAAGAAAAAGGTAAAGTCTTCTGATAGTCCAAGATAGCAAAAGAAACTAGTTTCTTTTGTGGAGTCTAATAAAGGCGTGTGTTTGAAGGGTGAGAAAGATTTATTTACAGAAGAAAAATAAATCAATGAATTACAAGAAGCTCTTCAAAAGCTTAAGGAATTGAAAGATAAATTGAAATAATATTAGCAGAAAGAGCTAAGGTTGGAGGATAAAGTTATAAATTTGGATAACCAACTACAAGTTTACCAATTTCAAGGAACATGGTTGTACAAGTTGGCTCAAATGGACATTATAGAAATAAAGAGAACAACTCCTATCTAGAACACTAGTCCTTCAAAAGAACTTGTATCTCCTACATTGGTAACTTGGGATAGAACTATGGAACAAGATAGAAGAATTTTCTCAAAAGAAACAAGAATGAGATAAGAATAAAAGATATATCACATAAAATCATGAGAGTGAAATTGAAGAGAAGAACTCAAAAATCAAGAATTGATGGTTAGAATTGAAAAGATAGTTGATATGTCAGTTTAGGTCACAAGTTGTAGACCACTTGCTAGGGTCTATGCTTTATTCCTATAGGAGCAATTTTTGAGTTTCCAATTTAATCAACTAATTAGTTATCTTCCTATTTAATTAAATACACACAAGTCATTCCTCTTTATTTACTTAAGGCTCACCCTTGATATGCAAGATCATTCCATACAATACTACTGGGAACCGGTAATGTGCAAGCTAATGAGTCACAAATTCGTGGAAGTCTGTGCGTTGGAAAACACGCTCCGCAAAACGGGCCCCCGTTTTTAAAAAATGGGGGCCCGTTAATGGTTCGGCCTCCAGAGCCGAAAGGTCACGGGGTGCCGAAGCCAAATAAAATGGGCCCTCGTTTATAAACAAAACGGGGGCCCGTTTTTAAATTCTATTTTTACCATTTTTTTTCACCATTTTTCATTTTCACCGTTACAGTGAGTTGACAAGAAGAGATCAAAAATGGGCCCCTGTGCTGTGGTTTCCACTTCAAGCCTCCACCACTATCCCAGGTACACATTCAATCATCTATTTTCACATTTCGTAATTTTCTTGTATATTTTTCTTTTTTGTGTGTGTATTATTTAGTTTTTTTTTTTATTATTTTAGTTTTTTTTAATAGTAGCATATAAATAAATTATTTTTTATATTTGTAAATTCTTGATTTTGATCTAAAATATTTTTGAACAGTTAACCCTAAACCGTAATCAACAAATTTAGAAACCAAAACCAAACCTAGATAATTAACAAAATGAAATCGACACAAACAAAAAACCAAAAATGAAATGGAAACAAAAACAAAAACGTTCGAAAATAAAATTGAAATAAAACCGAACATATGTACCTAAATTGTTCTTAATCCTCATTAGGCAATACAAAAGTTACCACTAAATTAGTATAACCTTAAAAGTAATTAACATTACTCTTCAAATTTTAGATATGAAAGTTTAGGCTTAGGTTTATGCCATGTCATGGCATAAAGGTCCTATTATGGTCCTATTATGTCATGTGATGGTATAAAAGGATCAATTATGGACACAATTTTAGAGCAAAGCTAGATAAGTTACTAAAATTGGAGTTTGGTTTACATAGGTTCATAAAGGAAGCTAATATGCCAAATATATAATTCATTAATACAAAATAAAAAATATTCTTGATTTATAATGTTGATTGATAATGAGTTTTCTAAATGGGGTGCTAATTATATATACATCTGAAAGATTTGAAAAATATAATTCCCAAGAAGTATTTTGAATATCTTTAGAAGTATATTGGTATATCTAGAATGTGAGATAGTCCTAATGAACACACGAATTAAATTAATGAACCTAGGACAATCACAATGAACATATGATAGTCCCAATGAGCCTCAAATGATCCTAATGAATGTAGGGCAATCTTAATGAACCTAAGAAAGTCCTCATGAGCCTAAGAAAGCCATAATGAACTTGGGACAATCTTAATGAACCTAGGATAGTCCTAATGAACCTACGATAGTGTAAACAAGCCTAGGATAGTGTAAGAAAAAATCACTACAAAAAAGACCTCAAATGCGTTAAATGAATTCCCAATAACGCACTCGTGTTTATCTTTTTTTGGTCATTTGGCTACCTTTTTTTACAACATCTTGGTGTATACGCCCCTAAGAAGACCTTTTCCTCATAAATTTCTTGGATCATGAACTCCTCATGTGCACCAAACATAAGTTGCCACTTGGAAGCTTCTAATGCACACAATCCTTTCAATCAATCTACTCCATTGATCTCTCAAAAAAATCTTAGTATTTAATCCTCTATCCTTCATGACTATAAATAAATCATTATATGAGCTATTTTCAAGAACTCTTGTAATGCAATGTTATGTTGCCAATTTAAGCACCTTACATCCTATCTTGCCAATTTAAGCACCTTACATCCTATTTTTTATGCTTGCTTGCATACACATATATTGCTAGAATTTAGCAATTCTTTATAGCTTCTATTTTAGTTTATTTATGAAAGAGTATAAATGAAGCTATATTTAAAGTCAAAATTGTAAGATCCCCTCAATCATTGAGGTAGAATTCAAAATTGATTTCACCTCTAATTATATGAAAAATTTAATTTGTCTATACATATCAAAATCTTTCAAAATTTTGCATATTAAACAATAAAATATTGTGATGAACAAGTCTCTAGAGTCTAAAAACCTTTATTTTCATAAAGTGCCAACACTGCATTTTTTCCCTAAAATATTCTCTTTGATTAATACGAAATTTGAAAATGGTTGCCACTAAAAGTATTAGGTCAATGAAAGGAATTGGGATATTTAAAAATAGGCTTGCATCACTTTTTTAGCTTCATTGAGTTGTAGTTTGTTCATTGACTTAATAATTAAGTGCTTGCAAGTATGATAGTGGACCCCTTTGTGCGTGAGCACATTCCTAAAGCTTTCAATTATTAAAATAAAAAGCATTACGATGTGATGATTTGAAGGAGATGTATCCGTTAAAGAAATATTATGGATGAGTATTAATGAGGATCATATAGTATGTTAGGAATTTTATTTGGAATGTTAGTCAAAATAATATTCTAGTTGATAATTATAAATGCATGTGTAAAATATTGTTGAAATTGATTATTTTAAAAGTAAATATTGCAAGGTTAATTTTGTTTTTAATTGTTGGCATGTTGTGTTGATTTTTATGTAAGAGTTTCATTTCTTATTCAACTTTGTAAGAGAATTTGTGTATGGATTGATATCTTAAATTTTATAGAAAGATTATATATGAAAACAAATGATTGCGGAGTTTTATAATAAATGATTTATAGGAAATAATAGTTTTTGAAGGTTTTGTAAATTATAATCTTGTGTAGATTTGATTATGGGAGAAATTTAATGGTGAAATATGCTTAACTCTTCAAAAGTTTTGATGTTTTGTCTTTACATGACAACCACTTAGAATATAATATGTTTTAAGTATGTCATTTATAGTCATGGGAGATTAGTTTTTTTTTAAGATTGTCTGAAGACTAATCAATGTAATATGAATTGATGGCAATTATCTCAAAACTATGTAATTGAATTCTAATAAATTATCATGTGTACACTAAAACACTAGAAATATGGAGCATCCAAACACACACGTGCATTTTTCAAAATAACTTTAAGTTAAACTTAACAAAATATTATGTTGTCTTAGTAATATTGTTTCCATGCTATATATTCTTACACTAGAAGGAGGATCATCTTATTTCTCACTTCTTTATTGATCTTATGTATGAAATATTTTATATTGATTTTAATAGTTAATGCATTTTACAAGAAATGAATTTATTAAATTGAATATATAATAGATTTATGATGTTTCATTGAAAGTTTTTATTAAGTTTTGTGCGCAAATTTTATATTTCAAGATTCAATAGTATGTACATGTATATTTTTTTAAGTTCAATATTATATTATATATTTCATGTGTATCTCATTCAACAACATAGAAATGTTACTATTTATAAATGTTTTTTTTTAATTTAGTAAAATAGATTCTTCTTTGACATAGAGTTCTATATAATTCATGTATATCTTTATATATGCAGGAGTTCTTTGCTATCATGGATGTCTTTGACATAGATGAACTATTAGGTGAAAATCCCCCACCACAACCCCCTCCTCCTCCTCCACCTCCACCACCACCACCACCACCACCACCACCACAACCCCCTAGATTGGATGAAATTCGTTTAAGAGAACGAATTAATGAAAACCTACAAGTGATTGAACAAAACATTGCTGCTATCCAAAATGAGCAAGTCACGCCACCCCATCTTGTAGAGTTTGCAAAATCAATGCAAACTGTTGTCGAGTCAGTTAGATCTATTGATTCTCAATTAGATCAATTTCATAGATGACGACAAGAGTTGCGTGATTTTTATGCCGATGGTTTAACTTATAGACAAATCACTGATTTGAAAATAACCAAAGCTCATTTATGTCCATATTTTACCAACCCAAAAACAAGAGAACCAATGCAACCTAACTAGAAAAGAATTTCAATTAGGTGGTGTGTGCATCCAGAAATGGCTAGATACTTTTGGGATAGATGGTGGATGGTTTTTGATTATCCACCACATCGTAATTATGAGGTCCCTTTTTATTTTTTGAAGAAATTATACTGTGAGTTTGTAATGAACCAAAAACCAAATTATTTTGATATTAAGTCATTCCAGGGTGTTGGTCGTGGAATGCCACAGCATAGATTAGGGGCACGGAGTAATAATCCCCTACCGGATCCACCCATAGTTCCACTTGTTGCTCCATCGATTCCTGCAGATGTCCAAAATACATCATTCATTTCGACATTAGATGCTTTGACTTCCCTCACAGGTAACCTGAGTGAGAAAGCTGCTCACATGGCATCTGCTCCTCAATGGATGCCACATATGTGTTCGAGTTGTCATGAGACGTGTGTAGGTCCTACTACTGCTGCAGGATCTACTTCAGTTCCAGATGAGCATGATGCAGCAGATGATAGTATGATGACATCTTATATGGATTGTCGTTGTTGTGATCTTCGATCTCTTTGGCGTTTTGCCTCCTTCTCTCTTTGTGCTTGAATTTCATCCACTGTCATTGTCCTCTTTTTTTTCTTTTGACGTTGCTTAGAACCCATTTTTACAAACTCATCTTCAAAAAATAATATTTTTTATTGAGTTCTTCAAAAAATCGTGTAAAAAATATTAAAAAGTACTGCCAAATGATGTAAAAAATCTGTGTCAGTACGGATTTCAATGATAGTGTGGTAAATCGATGCAATCTATTTTTTTTTTTACAGTAATGGTTATTTAGAAACGGGCCCCCGTTATTTAAATAACGGGTCCCCGTTTTAATAATGGGGGCCCGTTGTTAAATCCAACGGGCAAAAAATGAAACGGGCCCCCGTTATGCAAAATTTGAATTCACAACCCGCCACTTGACTCGGGATTAGGCCCGGGATAGGCCTGGGATGTCCACACCTGAGACATGAACCTGCAAATTCAAAGCTCCATGAATGAAAGCACAAATATGATGAAATGAAATAGTTTACGTGCCTCTAATCGAAGAATTTTTATACGGAATTGAAACCCATTTCAGATTATACTGTCTAGATTCTAAATATGTAAATTAATTTAAAAATTGATTATTTTAACTATTTTTCATTTAATTTATACTAAATCAGGTTCATAAATTTGAAATATTAACTAATTTTCTTAATTTAATAACTTATTTATTTTAATGAATTTTGAATAAAAAATTATATGTCATCAATCTACACAAAATTATTTTCAATTTTAAAAAAAAAAATTCAAAAAATGCTAAGTTTACGTCAAATTATGTGGGTCGTACACGTCAAATTTTTAAAAAGATAATTACGGCCATTAAAAAATTAATTTAAAAAAAAATATTTGAAAAAAAAATACAGAAAAATATGCTCATCAATATTTAGTGTGTTACAAACCATTTCCCAAAACAGTTTGAGAAAATAATTTTAGTGTCAAAAAGTGTGGGTCGTACACATGCATGGTATGGTCCTGAAACAGGCATTTTTAAAACATAGTTTTTAGAACTCCATTCAAAAAGTTATTTTTTATTATGTGGGTATTAAAATAAATTACATATTTGAAAAGTACACCCAGAGAGCTATCTTTTATATTATTGACTTTTTCCAAGATTCAATCTCTAAGTGTTTCAAAATTTAAACTCAAGTGAGACAAAATCTGAAAAACAGGGAAAACACTTCCACTTTTTGGCCAAAAAGTGGACTCATCTTCTTGCATTGACCCAACCCACTAATGTTTGTAGGATATGTTCAAATTAAAGCACTTGTGTCATTTATTAGAAATGAACATCAATGAGGTCTACTGCTACAAACCTACCATGAAAGGGAGAAGTCAATTCTTTTTAAAATCAAGGCAAAGGTAAGGGATCCAAATAGGGTGGGGGGTGAATGGATTGAGATAATAAACAATTCAGGGGTACAAATAAAATTCTAGATTGTAGAGAAAAAGATTACAACAAAGTCAAGAGATTGGATTCACGGCCAAGCTAACAAGCACTGGGATTCTCTCAAAATGGGTAACATGAGCTCACAAAGGAAATGAAAAGAAAGGATCCTCACTCTAGGGAAAATAGGTACATTAGGGCATCTCTTAAGCTTGTCTACCACTTACATTCCATCCTCCTCTTCTCTTATATCCCATTCCACACCAGTATGAAAGAGGGGGAAATGAGCAATGACAGAACATGACATTACTAGTTACAAGGGTAAAGATATTTCTTCTAAGGGTTGAGCAAACAATTACCAACTAGCTAATACAATACTATTGTTATCTTTTTACTAAATCAATAAAAAATTAAGCATTTCTTCCCAATCTTTTCAAAAACTCCATAAGAATATGTGTCAAACATGCTAATACATAAGCATTGCTTCTAAATCAAATTTAACTAGTATCATTCTACATATTAAAGATAAACACCTATTGCATGACAAATTTATACACTTGATAATATTTACCAATATTATTTCCATGTAAGTTTAGCATAGATATTTGGCTTTAGCCAAAACCTAAGTATTTTAACCTATTCTAAAGTAGATAGTAAAAAAAAATAGAATCTATAGAATGTTTCTCTTCATCATCTATAATGTATGACAAGACAATATACAATTTTACATTTTTCTCCCTATTAATATAAATATTGTAAGGCTCCAATGCATCGTTCAAATTAGAGGCTCCCTTACTATAACCATCACTAAAAAGTAAAACATCATCCACAATCAAAGATAAAGAAGTATTCATTTTTATCCCTTTGACAATCCCAATCCACTTATCATTCTTGATAGCTCTACTTAGATCCTCTTTAACCCAAAGAAATTGTATGAGAGAGAAAGGAAACCCATATCAAGGCCCTCTAATAATCTTGAAGAATTTGGACATCAAGTCATTGATAAGGACAAGACAAGGCATTAAAGAAACACAACCCACTATCCAAGTTACTACTTACAAATTAAAATCAATTTGGAAAAGCATGTCTAAGATACGACATGTTGGTTCCCAAAACCGTAGGTTGCCACACCCTAAAAGTATGTCAAGCTTTATGATTAGGTAAGTAACACTGATTTTGGACAGCAAATGAGGATCAACCTTGAAGAGGGTTGATTTCTCTTGCACTTTTGGTTTTGCTATACCAAGGCAGGGATACCTTTAATATGTTCAAGCAGATTATGACTTCATATAAGTTTTTTAATTATATCACCCTCTACCTCAAACTGGCATGAATGTTTGAAATAAATAAATTTAACCTCTACTTCTATCTCTATAATTGAAAATAAAAGATAAAATGTATTGTTTAATGTGTTTCGAAATGAAGTTTGATCAATGCCTTATCCTGAGCCACAGAGTATCACAAAAACCGTACTTACTGATCCAATTTTATCCCTTTGAATCACAGTATTCTTTCAACAAGATTTAACTCTTCCTTGAAAAGACCCGTTAAACGAAACACACAAGAGCATTAAGGTGCAATGACAAATCAAGTATATTAGGTTGATATATTGATTCATAATATGATTGATAAGAACAAAATTTGGAGACGACACTAGTGATATTTTTGTATTTAAATCAATAAGTAGTTGAAAACATTTTAGAACAAAATTATTTTTGCACATTCTCTTTTGGAAGCCCTAGGAAAATATAAGACAATGTTCTATAAGAAATATATTACAATGTTCGTCTTGTTTTTTGTTTTATAATATTAAGGGAGGGTTTCACTAGTAAATAATTTTATGTTTTCTTCTTTCTTTTGTGGAATATTTTTCATAAAAATAAGGTGTCCAGTAAGTTATTTTAATAAACAAAATAATTCTCGTCTTCATTCCATAAGACACTCCTCATGAACATTTGCTTATTCACATTTACCCTTTTGAAAGCTTCTTTGTAAAAATATTTTCATCATTAAATGAAATATTTCACCCAGTAAAAAATAAACCATTTTTTCGAAACATATGCCATTTCTCATGAGACTTCACCACTATCTTGAATCTCTCTATTACCATGTGGATATTTCACTTCCTCATGGAAACAATTTACCCCTTATGTCCCCTCATTCACCTATCTATTCTGCATACTTTAGTCTCCTCAGTGAACAAATTTTACCTCTCTGCAAAGGAGACATCTCCAATCGCCCTTTTCACCTCTTCACAATGTACCTTCACTTTTAGCCAATTTTATTCCCCATCTCAATTTATGTATTAACATTGCACACTTTGTATTATCTCCATTCAAATGAAAATAATCATCTGCAATGATCCTCTACAAATCTGCACCCTTATTTCATTGTTTGTAATTGAAAATGTTACTTGAAGTAATTTTTAAGTTATGCAATTTTACCTCCACAAATACATCATTTCTCCATTTCCTATTTTGTGTTACTCGTTCTGCCTCATCTTAATCTTCTTGTTTGCATGTAATAATAATAAAAAATATAATTCACGCTGTTTGTCTTTGATTCCATATTTTGCATGCATGCCGGTAAGGGCACTGACAACAATAGCATTTGACATAAAAAGTCTAAATTCTTAACTATACATCTGCGAACGTCCATACCCTCCTCCAATTCTTCCACTTTGCCATAGGTTGGTAAGATGCTGGCAAACGTTATAGAATTCAGCTTTGCTTCTGCGAGTTGTGTTTACTTAAAAGTCTCCAAAGCCGTTTCAATGAATTTTTTCGGTGCATATTCTTAGATCATTACACTCCATGAGATCACAATTGTTGGAGATATCTGTTTTAACAATTTACAAGTATATTGTCCGTGATTTCTACGATTTGTATATATGTTTTCAAGCATGTATTTCTCTGAGAATTGTTTCAAATTGATTGTGTGATCTCACATCAAAATGACTTAAATCAAACACACTAACATTTTTTAGATTTAATATGTTAGTGCGTAGAATTTAAGACCAGCCCCTCATATCTTGGTATTTGCCTTTGCTTGCAATCATGACATTCCATGAGACTTGTATATATGTCTTAAGAATTGTATTTTTTGAGAATTGTATCGAATTGATTGCGTAATCTCACATCAGAACAACTTAAATCAAACACACTAATATTTTCTAGACTTAATACATTGCTTAATGTATAAAATTTAAGATTGGCCCCTCACACCTTGCCATTTGCCTTTGCTTGCAATCATGACATCCAGTGAGACTAGTATCTGCTTGAGGCATTCCATCGAAATTTCTCTCACCTGGTTCATCCTCCATGGGCCAGGACTTAAAAAATTAAGGACCTTCTCTGCAAATATCTGACATGTACACATTCTACAGTCATTTTATTTCGTTCTTTAAAATGACATTTCTTTGATGCACTCTGCAAATTATTCATGTGCCTTGTTGCTTCCACATTCTGGGTGTGTATTTACCAAAGCATTTCCAACTATAATTTCTGACAAATCATGTACTATGTCTATATCCTTGCCGTAGGCTTCTTTATCTTGCGCAGAGGAGGATATGGTTTCAATCTTATATATATATGACCTCCTTTTTAATGTTGTCAATTGTATCAACAATAATTAATTTTTATCATTTTAAAATGATTTCAATGACCTTTCATCTAACCTCAAATATCACCTCTTCTCGACTCTTGGAAAATATGGAGTCATGGTATCTCTAACTAGTTATCACTTAAATCAAAGTGATTTAATTAATAAAGCTTTGGAATTGAATTTAAGTTAGTTCTTAAGTGCTTAAATATAACCTTTTATTATAGCTTCTCCTTTCTTCGTGCATGGCCCCCACCAAATACATGTAAGTTGTGATATGATTTATAAGATTTTGAAAATCACTTTTGATCTTCTCCTAAAACAATAAACCACATAACCACTTAAATCATATGATGATTTAAACAAAGTATTAGAATCAAGCTCAAGAATGATACTATAATGGCCATGAGAACAATCGGGTTGGACCTTGTGAACCTGGTTAAAAAAAAATCGTTTTTAGATAACTGGCTATCAAACCTCCTCAAACTAGTACTAAGAATGACCCCAAGTGAATTTGAAGCAGAAGTACAAAACTAAGGATCATCAAATAGTGCATTTTCAAACTTCTGCAAAAGTGACTAAACTATACTTTTTGCATCTGGAATCGGCCTGGAAAACTGGTCAAACCTTATCCACAAATTACAACAACTGACAAGCTAATAGACATTTAACCTAAGAATTCATGGCAGCAATAAGTTCTGAAAAATTCATCTAGGGGTGCAAGATCTTCTCTGTCAAAGTTGGTCACCAAAGTTGTTTTGACAAAGTTCACTATTCTGAAAACAGTTCAAACCAAGAAAACGTGGAGCTCTGAAAAAATATCAAAAGATGTCCAATGTCCATGAAAATTGTGAAGCATGTATATGAAGGTGACATAAGCATCTTTACAAAGTGGTTTCTCATGATGATCAACAGGAAATCGAGAAATTAATTCTCAAACTTGGCATTCTGAAAATTTGTGTGCAGTGTAGTTTGCAAATCTCAATAAATTGCGTACGGTTTGGATTTTGAAAAACTATCAAACAAAATGTTGGGGATCTAAAAACTTGCATAGGAGTTCATTGTGATATAGAAAATTATAGGGACCGAATGGTTTGGCATAAAAGACATTTGGGTGTGAAATTTTAATTTCCACATAAGGCTACTTTGACAGATATTGTAAACAATAGAGGTAAAACCTAACAAAGTTGCATTTGCTTCGGGCATTGAAAAGATATTAAATCTGATCACGAGGATCTGAAAAGGAGCAAAGCAGTACATTGTCATAGGGACAATTGAGAGACATAATTGGTTTGACCTGAAAGACACAAAGCACCAAGATATTGAGATTTGAAAATGGCTATTTGAAAGATGTGTTATATGCAGCTTGTAAAATTGTTTCAAAATCCTAAAACTTACCACTTTGGAAACTTATCAAATTTGACTATGGGGGGCTGAAAATGGATAAATGGACTCATTGCTATGAGGCTTAACTTTCACATTGATCTATAAAATAAAGGACAAATGATCTTAGCAATGAATGTATACAAAAAAATACATAACGAGATACACCTAAAATTATAAAATGTTTTCAAGATCATTTTTATGTATCAAAGCAATAATAAACGAATTGTTGTTCTAAAGGATTCTCCTTGAGTATTTTGTCTTCTCAAACACGCATAACAAGTATTCCCTAACCAAATAATAACTAACCAACAAAAAAACTCCACTATCCACCCATCTAACCCAGGACTTTTTTTCTTTTGAAAAAGTAGCTATGACTTTATTAGCTCTTACTTGGTTACCTTCACTAAAAGAATCAAATTTATTTTAGGGAAAAAGGTAGCATATAGTTGCTATATTTACCCTCTTTAACCCCTTACACAAGTTCTTGAAATGGGAAACCCTCATATTAGTAAGCTTAGTGTTCCATTAACAAGTAGTGGAATAAGAGGTATTATTAATTATGTTTCCATGGGCCATCTCTTTAGTGTGTGTGTGTGTGTGTGTGTGTGTACAGAGAGAGAGAGAGAGAGAGAGAGAGAGAGAGGTGGGATTACTTAGATATACTTGGCAACTAGAATTGTGTCTTTGTTCAACAGATGGAAATAGCCATGCATAGAATAGCTCTGTACATAGATGTGAAAATTGCTCACTCCATATCAATACCACCTCAATTATGGGATCAAGGATTGCGTCTAAACCACCTCTTTTCCAAATAGGAAAGGCCATACCCTTTATTTTGACTCAAAAACTCTATTCTACCAGACTGACCCCACTACAATAATAGTTGGGGTGGTTGGGCGAGAATAGAGAGGAGCAGCAAAGCATTTCGACAATCTCAAAACCTGACTCATGGTACCTTCGAATGATATATATATGTGTGTGTGTGTGTGTGTGTGTGTGTGTGTGTGTGTGTGACAATTTGTAGCTTATAGCTACATAATTAATTAGCTACAGTGTGAAAAAAGAAGACGCAAAATTGACACAATAACGAGTTGACATTATAATTTATAAATGGCCCTATCCTACTACCGTTTCAAACATCATTTTCCCACTTAATGGCTCATGTCTCCTTCGTGTGAACTCATTGTAGATCTTAAGGCTCCTGTCATTGTTGGTACTCAATCCTTTTGGCTTGTACAAGGTGTTCATTGCCTTCCTATGAGTGATACTTCCGGGTTTCCAATGCCTATTGGTGTCTCCCCTTGTTCTCCTACTAGAATATATAATTTCACTAAGGCTTGTCATTGTGTGTGTGGGGCCTTTTGTCATGGTGGTGTCAAGGTAGTGATTTCCCTCATTTCTCATGGTTCTCTCACCAGCAAACATGGTTTTCTTTAGTCTTTCTTCAAATTTTGTTGTGCCCTTAGTTGGGACTGTTATAGGGGTTTCCCCTCCCCCTTCTCCTAGGTCATCGAATTTAGAAGACTACTTTGGTTGGATAGTTGTTCAAAGGCAAAAGACAAGTCAAGGTGTTTAAGATTGTCTCAATTGTTGTTCAATCCTTTTTTGGTTACCTCTTTGGTTAACCTTGTTGGTTTTTTGTAAACTCGTCAACAACCCAATTCATCTTAATCAAGAACATGAGTTGACATTACAACTACTTGATTCTATTAACTCATTCACCATCAATGTCAACCCATAAATTGACAACCTACATGATAATTTTGTTTGACTATTTTATTTTACAAAAGATCAAAGTCTTTTCTTTTCAAGTCGGTATAAATTGTCCTTGAAATGACCTAAAATATAATTTTTATGTCAAAGCCAAAGAGAATAAAAAATCGAATTAATAGATTTTGATTTCTCATCATTTTTTCTTATGTATATATTTGGAACCAACTATCCATTATCTAATTGTATTTGGAAACAACTATCCATTATTTAATTGTTTGGATTAATTTTTTTGTTTTTATCGATACATACCATTAACAGTTAATCTCATCACTTATTAAATTTGCTCTTTTACAATCTAGAATTAACTTTCCTCAACAATGAATCATTCATCCACTGAAAGTCAAAGATGCTACACAAAAACCTACATAGAGATCAATGACACTTGAAAATAACTACCTTCAATAAAATAAATTATAATTTGCACACAAATATATTATTTAAGAGATCTTGATGTCATGTTAACACGCAAATAATCTCATAGGTTTTGCAATGCTGCCTATTGTTGCAATGTCGCCTGTTGTTGTCCTAAGGCCGACTGATGTTGCCATCCAGCCTCCTATTCGACCGGCTGCTGCTGTCGTCCAGCCTCCTCTTCGCCCGACTGCTGCATCCCCTAGCATGGCTGTTGTGTGTGCTATGAATGGGGCCTCTGCGGAGGTTTACGTTCATGCCTTGGTGGGGGGTTTTTCGCCTCTCACCTCAGTTGCTCGAATACAATCTTCCATGCGGGCATTACCCTCTTAGGGGTGAGTGTTGGGTATGCTTTGCCTCCTGGGAGTACCCTTGCTGGTGTGAAGTTGAAGGTTGCTCCTGTGGTTGTTCCTTGCAGGCCCAAGATCGATCATGTACCTGTTGATAATATGGAGGACGACGATCCAATGCATCTGGTGCCCTCTGATACAGATCAGGTTGCCCGTGGCTTGGGGCCCAAGGCTGTTACTGTGTGCAAACCCTTGGCTTTCAGGGTGTCTATTGATACTGAAAAGGAGATCATCCACAACTCATCTGTGTTTGAATCTCATGGTCTGATTTGCAGGTTTCGGGGCTTTTGGCCAAGCCTTCCTCAGCTGCACACTTGGATTTCCCAAAGCTAGGAACCGATCTTAAAAGGTTCAATTAACATTTTTCCTTCAACCAAGGGTTTTTTCATTGCTAAATTTGAACATGCAGAGGATAGATCAAAAATTTTATGTATTAATCCTTTCAGTTGGGAGGACAAATTTGTTTTGATGGTTAAACCCTAGTTCTCGAGTTTTAACCCATCTACTGATTCATTTAATGAGATTCCTATTTGGGTTAAGATCCCTAATCTTCCCCTTCATCTATGGACGGACTCTCTACTAGAGGAAGTGGGGGAGGCTTTAGGCGAATTCCTAATGATTGATAAGGATTCTTACCAAATTTATCATTCTACTTATGCTCGAATTTTGGTTAATATTGATGTTTCTAAAGGGCTTCCAGCTGACATAGAGATTGAATCTTCCTTGGGATCTTGGGTCCAACCACTCGACTTTGAGGGTATCTCCTTTAGATGTCGAAAGTGCTTCCAGACTGGACATGTTGCTGCACGGTGTGAAACAGATAAAAAGAAAAAATGATCTGCTTCTTGGTGTAAGGGTGCCTCCTCTAAACACTATTTTGTTAAAAAGAAAAGCTTCTCCCTGGTGGTTGCGCAGGTTCCTTAGGTCGATGGTATTGCGCCTCTGGTTGCTGCCTCTGTTTCTAGTGTAGCTTTGCCTAAGGAATGTGTGGATGCTTGTGGTGGCATCTCGACTGATCATTTGAAAAATGTTGGATCTTCTTCTTCGATGGATGGCCTTCCCGCTTCCCAAATTGCTACTAGATCTTTGTCTGATTCTCCAATTTCTGTTGTCCCTGCCTCTCTGGATGTTGGCTCTGTTCCTCCTGGTGATGGTAGGTCCTCTATTCTGGACCCATCCTCTTGACAAAATGTTGCTGCTAGGGTTGAGGAGGGATGGATTACTGTTAAAAGTAAAAAAACCTAATTTGTCCCAATCCTCTTTTGATATGACCCTTCAATCCCACAAGGGTAGGTCAAATTCTTGATCCATCCTAGTTGGGTTGGGGCTGCTAGTCTTTTGTAGCCCGCTGGTTTTTGTTGGGGGTCCTTGTGTTGTTTCTCATCTTTTGTTTGGTTGTGTTGAGTCTCATTTGTGTTCTGTTTCTTTGAGTGGACTTTCAAGTTTATCTTTCGGTTTGGGTTGCAGGTCTTTCTAAAACCTATCTTGTATAGGGTTTCTGGTCCCTTAAAAACATGTTTTCCTTAATCAAAAAAAAAAAAAAATCTCATAGACCTTCATCACAAAGAACAAATCTTATCATACTACTTATTGCCCATTTTGTCACATACTTCTATTCTGAAAAATCTTTAATGGTAGAAGTGCCAATGTATTTTATGCCAGGATAATTATACAAGATTTACCCACATCTTATCGTACTACTTATTACCCATATTGTCACATACTTCTATTCTGAAAAAATTTTAATGGTAGAAGTGCCAATGTATTTTATGCCAGGACAATTATACAAGATTTACCCACATGTAAAGGGCCTCACTTGCATGCACATCGCACATTCATTCTTAAAAGATATGGCTTGTATTAAAAACAATAATACATTATAATTACATCATAAAATTCCAAAGATCTTGGCTTGTATATAAAAAATAATACATTATAATCACATCATAAAATTCCAAAGATCTTGGCTTGTATATAAAAAATTATACATTATAATTACATCATAAAATTCCAAAGATCTTAAACCCGCAAGGATAGGTGATTGGCTTGGACAATGAATTTGCTCCCCATCAATCTAAGATTTGACTCCCTCTTCAGTCTAGGATTTGACTCCCTCTTGGATTTAAAAAAAACAGACTGCTTGCAGACTGCAGCTGCAGATTCACCCACGGGGCCGCGGGGATTAGGGATACCCTGGGTAACTTTAAAAAAAAACATACAAAGATCTTTAATGGCTCAAAGAAAGCAAAGGTAGACGGGTACATATTTCATCTGATCTCCCCATGATAAGATTAAAATTAAAACATATATAATTAGACTCTTTCACCTTTGCGAACATTAAGCAACAGCAGAATATTTGAAGTCGTTATTCCGACAAATTAACCTGCAATACACATTGATGTGAATACAGCAACAAAATATTTGAAGTCATTACTCCGACAAATTAACCTGCAATACACATCGATATTTATTGGCTATATTTATTGAATTTGATATCCTACAGGTTGACGTGACAATATAATCAATAGGTAAACGGCCTTTCAAAATTACATTTGAATTCTCCGCACAACGTCGTAATTATTTTGTTTGAAATGAATCTTATCAATATATTTTTTTGGTATTGATAACTATTAACAAATGCTTTGTTATTAATTTGATGATTCTCTTGATTGATGTGAAGGTTTTGATTAAATCTTTTTATGAATTAAAAAAAATTGTAAGTTCACTTTAATGAAAATAAAAATTTACTTCGGGTGGAAAAATTATAGTACAATTACAGAAACTAATAATCAATTAAAAGACTGGTAACTTTGATATAACCAATTGACCCATTATAAAACCATAAATTAGCTGCCACATAATCTCATTCATACAATACCATGATCCTTGGTGTATGAGATTTTGCAACCAATTTGAGCACTTTTCACCTCCAAAACACAAGCTGACAAATTGACCCATTACAAAACTACTCGTTAGGGCCAAACAAACCGAACCCAAGCTCTGCGCATCCCACATAAACTACTACAAAATCTCATATGGTTCACGATACCATGTCCTTAGAACTATATGTCTACCTTAACATTTTGGTGTCATCTTCGCACCAAAGGAATGAGAAAGTAACAGATCAATTAGTAAGACATTCAGAAATATTGTGACACTAATATCGTGCTTGATAACCCCTTTAATCATTGTATAATCTTGATGAAAGATGATGCCAGGATTTCTCTACACTATTCTTACTCCGAATTATCCTTAAAAATGATGCAATGCTTACCCATCATCAACTTCCCAAATTCTAAATTTAAAATAAACATCGAACATCAAATCTCAAACCTAACCAAGACTTGGTCATAAATTAAATACCAAGAATTTAACAATGATTAAGTTCGATAATAAATAAGCAACACAACAAAGTGTGATGCCAAAGCAATATAATGTTCACCTATAAATGATGTCAGCATTATATCTGTGATAGTAAGTAGGGGGCAAAGGATGTGTCGAATATGCATCCACAATGCCTAGGTGATAACCTTTTAAAAATGTATGGGTTTAATCTTTAATGTTCTCGAATTGCATGCTTATTTATGCATACAGACAAGAACTCAAACATCTAAACTTTATATTAGTGCATCCACATTTATACGTGGCTTTGTTTCCATTCGTTCGAAAATCATTAACGCGATAACTTTGAATTTTGCAATCACGTAGCATTATCAACAAGTGTGAGAATATGAAAATATGTTTGAATTATGCCAAAGTTGATATCCTAAAGGTTAATATCCTCAACTACAACCAGGCACTTCGTACAACCCATTGTTACCAGATTTTCTTCTCTAAAATCCCGAGCAGATGACGGAGAAAAGCAAATAGTTAATAAAATTGAATGAAGAAACAAACCTCACTTTGAACTTCAAAAGATAAAAAAATAACTCTCCTAGAACGGGAGACTAGGGGAAAACCAAAATGCATCATTAACCTAATTCGCATCATTGAGTGTCCTCTAAAACTTTGTTCAAAGACGTTCGTAGAGGTCATGCTTTAGAATTACCTGCAGGAAATGCAGAATTAATACCATGACATCTTGGTAAAAGCGAGAAAGAGAAAAAAAAAAGGCCAATTATTCTTTGAAATTTTCTCTCATTAGAATCTTATCAAATTTAGTAGACTGAAAAACCCGTCAACTCAGATAGCATATCAATTCATCCAATCTCCTCCTTCGGAAAAGAGGCTGCAGACATACCCCAAACTGGTCATATAGTACTTAACCCTAGGACAAGCCTTGCATTGCCTTTTACGTGTGTTAAAGCTGACCTCATAATTATAGTAACAGCAATACAAATGCAGGGCCATTCACTCCAATGGTTCAGCATACACGAGCATACATACTCTATAGTAGAACAACAATTTGACAACAAACAAAGATGTATGCAATCCAATGCAATAGCTAGTCCAATTTTCTTCAAAAGATAAAGGTCCCTGTTACAATTTTCTTCAGAAGTTGAAGGAATCTCCAATTTGCCTTACTTATACCTGCAAAATATGATAGCATGATGAATTTGTTAGGCTCGCTTTGACAGTGTCCAAACAAAAGCTTCCTTTCAGATTCAAAGCACAATTCAAATTCTTGAAGAGAAAAGAACTTTTTACAAGGAATAGCACAGAGAACCAGACATTCATTTTGTATTGATATTTCAACAGAATTTTTATCAATGATCAATGAAAATTGAACATCAATCTGAATAGATCTCAGTAAATTAGCACAAACACACCTACCTTAAACATGATGCAGTAGTATACTAAAGGGAACTTCAAATCCCATCCATACAATCTAAACTTCAAAGAAAACTTATCACATTTTGAAATCATTAAGTGAGAATTTCTGCATAAGTTGTTAACTTAATGTGAAGGTTGTGCTGATCAGAAGTAGCAATGGCTGATAGGAAAACATGATACACTAGATATATTTACAGATTTAATACTTAAGAATATTTTTAGTCTGCCAAAAATCTCTCTATACATTTGAGTTTTCCAAAAGAAATCATTGTATTTTAGGGCAGAAGTGCATAAATACAACAGCCATCAAGTTTAAACATATCTATACACAAAACAAGTTGAAATAATTTTCCCCTCATCATTAGGTTCATTACTAGGCATCCTTTGTTTGAGTATCAAACTGTCTCCCATCCCCTAGGTGAATCAATGGAATCAGTTCGTTGCAAGGTACAGAATGCCCACACACGCTATGCAATTAAGCCAAGATCTTGCTTAAGGATTTGATGCCATCTGAACCTGACTGTCCATGCTTTCCTTCGGTCATTTTCATTATCATAGACCACGGATTTGACAGTGGCTGTGACTTCGGTACTAGTCAGCATATCTATACACAATAATTTTTGGCATCCGTCTCCATGCACATTCATCCGTGTGTGAAGCGTAAGACACACAGATGTGCATATAGCCACAATCACACCAACATGTATTTACGCCCCTGTGCATCAGCTATGCACGGGCTTTAATTTGAGCAGCACTAAAACCTATCAAATGAAGAGTGAATTTTGGCATACTATAAATTCTAAAAAATTATAATAAATATGTATTTAGTCTTTAATGCTACTTATTACGAATTCTCTCCCCCTCTTTTTCTCTGTATATACACATATATACATATTGTTAAGCACGCAGACCCTTCCATGAATACTTAGCATCAAATTATCGAAATTATTAAAAGAGAGAACAGCCATCCATGCAGGTTAAGCTATATTTAATTAGATTATGTTAATCTTTAACAATTATCTTTAAATTGATATATTTCAGCATACTTTACGTAAATTATACATATATAAGTGTATATGTATGTATGTGTGTATATATGTGTATGTATGTGTGTATATATGTATATCTATGTATAGATATATATATGCACACATATATACCAATTACCAGGCAATATATAGGATTATAGGATGTATATTCATTCTAGACAGCTTGGGGTGTATGTATAGGTATACATGCATACATATTACACCTGTGTTGCACCAATCACAGGTAATATAAGATGTAAATTCATTCTAGATAGCTTGGAGTGCATGGACACCTTCTAGACAACTTTTTCAGATGTCATTGCGACTGCCCTAGTAGACCATGTATGCAAAATAGGGAAGCATAGACGAGGAACATGAACCGTGACAGAATGCCTCAAAAGAGATGTCATCTCATGGAATGCGATGATTGCATTTCAATTTTGTTGGCAAGGCTTTAGGAGCTTTCAAGCAAATTCAATTGGCAGGTGTAAATTCAAATTCCACAGCCTTTCCCAGCATCCTCCTGCCTGTGTCAGGATGAGAGATTTGGAACGGGTCATGGGCATCCATCAAAAGCATAAAGGATGCAAGTGCCCTGGTAGGCACGTATGCAAAATGTGGAAGCATAGACAAGGCATATGAACTATTTGGTAAAATGCCTCGAAGAAATGTGGTCTCATGAAATGCCATCATTGCAGGATATATTCATTTGAATTTTCTTCGAAGTTAAAGGAATATCCAAAATACGACGGTGGAAGGCTCAACCCACCATGTGAGCAATCCAATACAGAAATTGGACCCACTTTCTTCATATCGTACCTAGGCTAATTTGCCTAACACAACCTACAAAATATGATAGCATGATTAGGGTGTTAGACTTGCTTTAGAGGTGGTGTACCTAGAGGAATGCCCCTTCAGGAGACCCATTTCCCTCATGGCTGGAAACACTCAGAAAATATGAAGAAATAAAGTAAGACACGATATGAAGAAATAAAGTAAGACACAATTAGCTGCAGAAAGTTATCAAATCAGACTGGTATCTATTAGAGTATGTATATTCAATTATGACAGCAGTATATTAATAATAACAAATAGGCAGAAATATAAATACACAGTCACGGTGCCCGATATGTATGCATAGAGAACTCAAACCACACTGTTTTAGTTAATTTCTCTGCTGTATACTTAATGCCTTATCCAATATATCCAAGGTCAATTCGATTGAATTAATTCCTTTGATTGTACGAATTGAGGTATTGGTGAGTGATAATGTAATGACGTGCTGGTTTGATATATTGTAGAATGGTGATTGAATGAGCGCTGATCTGATAGAATGATTTGTAATGATTTCTTTTATACTTCATTGGTGAAAGGGTCACCACCTTTCATAAGACTAGTCACCGCCCTTTTTTAGAATTGAGTCACCACCCTTCATTGCTACTTTTGAGAATAATAAATCATCCCCCAAGTCGATCTACCTTGGATGTCCTCCTCAAATGAAACCTTTTCTCCTTTATAACTTCCAATGTGCGAGAGAGTCACACCTTTTGATCATGTCTTCCCTTTGCAAGGGTCACAATCTTTCATAATTATCACTCTTGAAAAGAGTGACAACCTTTCATATTTATCACCCTTCGAAAGAGTCATAACCCTTCATCATTTCTACCCTTTGAGAAAGTCATTTCCTCATGTCCTTCCGACTCCTTCCATTTATCTTTTCTTAATTCCTATGCTCCACTCTTTTTTTCCCCTTCCCCCTTATCCTTTTCTCAAATGAATTCTTCCCCTTTTATATATCTCACGTTTAAGGGAGTCATAACTCTTCTTGGCATGCCTCTTGATCTTTCATTGAACATACTTAACTTAATTATATAACATTATAATTATTTATTTATTTATGTGTATTTTAATTTTAATTATATAATATTATAATTATTTATTTATTTATGTGTATTTTAATTTTATTATTATTTATCATTAAATCCTATTTAATGAAAAGGGACATTGCACGCTTTGACAGTGTGCAAACAAATGCTTCCTTTCAGAAAACCATTCAAAGCACAATTCGAATGATTTGTTCAAATTCTTGAAGAGAAACAGACTTTTCAGAAGGATTCGCACAGAGAACCAGACATTCAATTTGTCTAGATATTTCAACAGAATTTTATCAATGATTCATGAATATCAATCTGAATGGATCTCCGTAAGTTAGCAGAGACACACCTACCTCAGACATGATGCAGTGGGAAACTAAAGGCAATTTCAAATCCCATCCATACTATCTAAGATTCTAAATTTCAAAGAAAATTTATCAAATATTGAAATCATTAAGTGAGAATTTCTGCATAAATTTTTCTTTACCGAATTTTGCACATAAGTTATTGTGAAGGTTGTGCTGATCAGAAGTAGCAATGGCTGCTCGCTGCTGTTGAGATTCAGTTGATGCTGTAATGTCCCCACTTTGAAATAAGAATTTAATAATAAATAATAATGACAATATTAAAATACAAAAAGAATAAAATTAAAATATAAAAGAAAATTATTAAATATAATTAAAATTTGATGCTGTAATGTCCCCACTTTGAAATAAGAATTTAATAATAAATAATAATGACAATATTAAAATACAAAAAGAATAAAATTAAAATATAAAAGAAAATTATTAAATATAATTAAAATTTAATTAATTTAATGAATGGTCAAAAGACATGAAATGAAAAGTTGTGGTTCCTTGTCATGTCCCCTTTTCAAAAATAAAACTTAGTATTTATAGTAGGCCAGTTTGTCCAAAATTAGTAAGTCTTAAATGACATTTTAAATTAATTGGAGCTAGAAATGGCAAGGGCTTTTGGAGAATCTCAAAATTAGTAGTTATTAGTTTCCTTAGTTCAAATGAAGACGCTGGATAAAATGGCAATTTCTATTCAAGTGGTTGAAGTGGAGATGCAATTTTTTGGAAAGGCTGTTACAAATTTTGAACTCTTTGGCATGGGGATTTTGGTGCCCAAAAGTGCTTTTTGAATATTATGCCTTTTATAGGATTTTAACTTGTTTTTGGGATTCATTCTATCTTATCATTTTAAGAAGGTTTTGTTGTTCTTCTTCAGAGGCTGAAAAACCGAAGGAGTGTTCTTCCAGGCTGATAAACCAAGGGAAGGAGTGATCTTCCAGGCTGATAAACTAGGGGGATAGAGGTTTGCAGGCAGTGTGTTTACGAGTCTTCAGGGGTTACAGTTGTGCTTCAAAGAGACTTTTATGTGTGTTGTTTTGGCAGCAGTTGTAATACTTAGTGTTTTGTAGTTTCTTAGTTCATTTTCAGATTTGTATTGCTGGTAATAATGGCATACATTGTTGCTCTTGGCTGTTGTTAGACATTTATTTTCATGCATCTTGCTATTGTTGGAAAGTGTGAAGAGTTTGGAGAGTATTTTGGATGTTATAGTGGATTTGTGAAGCTTTGAGCTCCATTTTTGGAGTCTATTTTGTAATGCCTCATGACAGATTTGAAGACTGTCAAACAAATTTTTGCATGTTGTTATAATGCCAAAATTTCTGCAGAATCTTCTTCTTATGTTTTTATGAGGGTTTTAACTTTTAAGTGTTTTTAAGTTCAGTGGTGCAATTTTTGGCATAACCCTATTTCACCGTTTGGTTGCAAATTGTAAATCTAAGTTGGGTTATTAGAAGTTTGTAAATCTAAAATAAAATTGCAGCAAGGGTTATTACACTCCCTCAAACATGAGATTAAAAGGGAGATGAGAACTTCATTTGAGGGGGGATAATTAGGGAATCAGAACTGCAGATCTGATTTAAATAAGTAGTGCAGATCTGATTGTGAAAGGTTGTGTCCCTTTCAAAGGGTACAAATGGTGGAAAGGGTGTGTCTCTTGCCAAAGGGCACACATGATGAAGAGGTGTGACCTTTCCTTCACATTGAGAGACATAAAAGGAAGGAATCAAACAAATCCAATGACATCACCATCACTCAAATCAGATCAGAATTGTTACCCGGGGACGCGTCCCCGACCTGAAAACCCCCATCCCAATCCCGGGGACATTTCGGGGACTTGGAGATGGCCACGTGACGTTTCCCCATGTCCCCAAATTGTCATGCATTTTGAGGGGACGTCCCCAAAACGGGGGTACGCCTGCCCTAGCTCTGGGAGACGTCCATATGTCCCGGGGACGGCTGGGATGTCCCCAATCCATCCTGGGGACGGCCAGACGTCCCCCAAATCTAAGGCCATTAAAAAATATTAAAAAAATAAAAAAAATTGTATTTTCAATTTTTTTTTATAAATTTCTAATATAGGCCCCTTATTAATTCAAAATATTATTAAAAATGAAAAAAATTAAAAGATAACATTAATTAAATTTTAAATTTATTAAAATTTATTAATTTAATTCATAATTTTATATCAAACATTTGAAATTAATTCATATTATAAATACAAAATATTAAATTGACAAATTGTTAAACATTTAAAATTCACAATGAAAAACACTAAGTAAATGTTATAGGAAATTAAAAAACTATCGTGTTATCTGTTGGGGTTTGAACTTACCGCTGCCGCCAAACCCTATCACACCAATCTTGACACCTTCCACCCACCTCTGCGCTACAATCCCTCCTCCGTGCACATCACAAACCTACATGTTAGTAGGTGATAACAATAAACCCATACAACTCACGTTATGCATGTGGCCAGCTTTAACCTCACCTTCACAGCCACAAACCCTGTGTCCTTTTACACACCTCCTACACACCCTGCGATACAAACAATGGACACACAGAAAACTGCAGGCAGACATGTCACCTCACAAAAACCCCGATGAGATCTAAAAAAAAATATACATATATCCATACAATCTATATACCTCCACTCGATGTGCAACTCCCTCAGTCTGTGACTCAACTAGGGACATTCAACCAGAATGATCGAGATTTTCTCAAATTATTTCCCCTTCTCACAGCGTTCGGCTCTCTCTCGCCCATGCAGCTCACGTACGAAATAAATCCAAGACAATTTCGAACAACTGGTTTATTGATTCTTTTTACCGGTTTTGCATCAAATTTCAAAAAAATTAAAATTGGGCTTTTACAACACTTGTAGCCTTGCTCGTAACCGTGAGAGCAGCAAGGTTTACATTTTAGCCACATGGTGCCCGTAATCGTGAGATCGATCGGTCGACAAAATGTTAGCCGTGTGCAAGCTTTTCCATTAAAGGCAAAACGGCAACAACATCCATGTCATGCGATATCATGGAGGGGCATGCGATTTTGGAGCCAGAATAGCTATAGCCATATATATACATATATATATATATATATATATATATATATATATATATATATATATATATATATATATATATATATATATATATATACATGCATACATACACATATGTATGCATGTATGTATATGTATACATACATGTACATACATACATGCATACATATGTATGTAGACAGGAAACGAGTTTCCGGGATAGATTTTTTTCCCAGAGTAGGGGACGCCAGGGGATGGCAGTGGAGACAGCTATATAAAAAATAAGGAAAATTTAAAACATATAGAGAAACTTTAAATATTCGTATAAAAACATGGATAAAGCATGCTTATATACATTATAAAACCTTAACATATAAGGTTTGTGTTAAATAATTTAAATTGAGAGTTCGCATGAGAGTGGAAGTCAAACAAATAATCAAAATTCAATCATTAATTTTATGGGACAGCCAGAGTACAGGTTTCCGAAAGTTTCTGGGACATCCATATACATACATACATACATTAATGCATACATTTATACATACACACACACATATATATATGTACACACACACACACACACACACACACACACACACACACACACACATATATATATATATATATGTACGTGTATGTATATGTATATATACATGTATATATATGTGTTTGTGTATGTATATATATATGTATGTATACGTATACGTATATACACATGTATACGTATACATATATATGTATATTATGTATATATGTATATTATGTATATATGTATATTATGTATATATGTATATTATGTATATATGTATATTATATACATATATGTATATATTATATATACATGTATCTATACGTATATATATATATATGTATGTATATTATGTGTACATATATATATGTATATTATGTGTATATATATTTGTATACATATACGTATATATACATATATTTATATGTATATGTATATATACATGTATACGTATGTGTATATATATATATGTATATACATGTATATCTGTGTGTATATATATATATATATGTATATACATGTATATATGTGTATACATGTATATATGTGTATATATATATATATGTATGTTTGTGTATGTATATATATATGTATGTATACGTATACGTATATATACATGTATATATACGTATTATACATATATACATAATATACATATATACATACATGTATATATACGTATACGTATACATACATATATATATGTATATTATGTGTATATATATTTGTATACGTATATGTATATATATGTATGTGTATACATGTATATACATGTATATATACATATATATATATATATACATGTATATATATATATACATGTATATACATATATACGTATACGTATATACATGTATATATGTGTATACGTGTATATATATACATGTATATATGTATGTATACGTATATATACATGTATATAAATGTGTATATTATGTGTATATATATTTGTATGCGTATATATATATATATATATATATATATATATATATATATATATATATATATATATATATATATATATATATATATATATATATATATATATATATATATATATATATATATATATATATATATATATATATATATATAACATCGAGTGGAGGTATATAGATTGTATGGATATATGTATATTTTTTTTTAGATCTCATCGGAGTTTTTGTGAGGTGACATGTCTGCCCACAGTTTTCTGTGTGTCCATTGTTCGTATCGTAGGGTGTATGTATATACATACATATATCTATACATATACATATATATATATATATATATATGTCTATATATATGTATGTATATATGTCTATATATATATATATGTCTATATATATATATATGTATGTATATATGTCTATATATATATTTATATGTTACCCCAAGTTTCCAGGACGGTGGGACAAGAAACAGGTTTCCGGGATGGATTTTTTTCCTAGAGTAGGGGACGCCAGGGGATGGCAGTGGGGACAGCTATATAAAAAATAAGGAAAATTTAAAACATATAAGGAAATTTTAAATATTCGTATAAAAAGATGGATAAAGCATGCTTATATACATTAGAAAACCTTAACATATAAGGTTTGTGTTAAATAATTTAAATTGAGAGTTTGCATGAGAGTGGAAGTCAAACAAATAATCAAAATTCAATCATTAATTTTATGGGACAACCAGAGTACAGGTTTCCGAATGTTTCTGGGACATCGATATACATACATATATACATTTATACATACACACACACATATATATATACATACATATATGCATATATATATGTATATGTATATATGTATGTATGTATATTATACATATATACATATACATATATATACATAATATACATATACATATATACATGTATATATATGTACATACGTATGTATATTATACATATACATATATACATGTATATATATGTACATACGTATATGTATATTATGTGTATATATATACATATATATACATGTATATATGTATATTATAATATACATAGATACATATACATATATATACATGTATATATACGTATATGTATAAATATATGTATATATACGTATACGTATATATACATGTATATATATATATACATATATTTATACGTATACATATATATATATATATACATATATATATATGTATATGTACATGTATGTATATGTATGTATGTATATTATGTATATATACATAATATACATATATACATATGTATATTATGTGTATATATATTTGTATACGTATACGTATATACATATATATATGTATATTATGTGTATATATATTTGTATCATGTATATATATATATATATATATATATATATATATATATATATATATATATATATGTATATACATGTATATACATACATATACATACATATATCTATATATATACATATACATACATATATCTATATTATACATATATGTATATATCTAAATATGTATATACATATATACATATATGTATAATATAGATATATGTATGTATATACACGTATATACATATGTATATATATATCTATGTATGTGTATGTATATGTATATGTGTGTGTGTGTGTGTGTGTGTGTGTGTGTGTGTGTGTGTGTGTGTGTGTGTGTGTGTGTGTGTACATAAGTGTATATATCTGTACATACATATACAAACATACATATATATACATGCATACATTTATACATACACACACATTTCTTGCGAATTTTTCAAAGTAGGCATGTAATTGAATAACTCTCTACCCTCCCTGGCTCCCCCCCTTCCCCCTTCTTATTGTTCCTATTCTTGCTATAGGCATATGATGACCTAGACATTTCTAACAAATGATCTGGATAAATTTTAGGCGAGCTATTAATTTGGTCTTGTACAAAATGACATTTCCCCCACCCCGAATATGCATTTTGGGTCACTTTGCAATTCATATGAGTCCAACTTTACGAAAGGTAGGGTTAGTTTGGGGAATTGAGTTGGGTCACTTTGCTAGTGCTATCAGCCAAACGAATGATCCCAAGGCTCAATGGTTTATTAGGGCCCTACAACCATATATATATATATATATATATATATATATATATATATATATATATATATATATATATATATATATATATATATATATATATATATATATATATATATATATATATATATATATATATATATATATATATATATATATATATATATATGGCTTGAAGAGTAAGGGAAGGCTCAATGGTTTATTAGGGCCCTACAACCATATATATATATATATATATATATATATATGGCTTGAAGAGTAAGGGAAGGAGAGGTATTCAAAGAGAGGGAGGGAAGATAGAGACAAGTAGTCTCTATCATTATTAATAAATTAATGGTTGTAGGGCCCTAATAAACCATCGAGCCTTGGGATCATTCGTCTAGCTCATAGGATTAACAAAGTGACCCAACTCAATTCCCCAAACTAACCCTACCTTTCGTCAATCAAAAGTACACACAATGATGACTATTGGTATCCTTCCCCAATATCAAATGACAAGTGAATATTTGGCATTTGGCATGCTATAATTCTCTTTTCATATGTGTATGTGTATAGATATATATGTACACATATACACCAATTACCAGGCAATATAAGATGTAAATTCAATTTAGATAGCTTGGAGTGCATAAACACCTAGACAACTATCGCTGCCCTGGAAGACATGTATGCAAAATAGAAAAGCATGGACAAGGCACATGAACTGTTTGCTAGTATGCTTCATGGAATACAATGATTGCATGCTATGCATGAAATACCATACCTTTGTTGATCGGGGTTTAGAAACTTTCAAGCAAATCTAATTGGTAGGCGTAAAGCCAAATTCCATAACCTTCCCCAGCATCCTCCTACCTATGTGCCAAAATGCCAAAATGGGAGATTTGGAACAAGGCATGGGCATTCATCAAAAGCATAAAGGATGCAACCTTCACCAACATCCTCCTTGCCTATGCTGAAATTGAAGCTTTGGAAGAGGATTTGGGCATCCATCAAAGCATGATCAAAAGTGGATTATTGATGAAATGCCAAAATGGGTGATTTGGAACAAGGCATGGGCATCCATCAAAAGCATAAAGAATGCAACCTTCGCCAACATCCTCCTTGCCTATGCTGAAATTGAAGCTTTGGAAGAGGATTTGGGCATCCATCAAAGCATGATCAAAAGTGGATTATTGATGAAATTTGTAATTGCAAGTGCCACTTCCGATCACCACAGCTTTCACACAAATACTTATGTACATAACTTTCACAAATACTTATGTACGAAAAGAAGAATTTAGGCACAAACTCTCTCTTGAATGATTTCAATTGTAATTAATTTTCTTTGAATTTGAAGTTCCTTGGAATTTTCTATGGCATTCATTAAAGTGGATGATATTTCCAAGCATGCAAGGTGCAAATTCATTTCTGAGAGCTTGGAGTGTATGCCATGGCATGATGCTATAGCAATCATTATTTTTTAAATGGCTTAAATATTGTCATTATATAACATCTATTGCTCCTCAGCCTGGCTATTCAATAATTACCAGTTCAATTATCTTCAAAAACAAATCAGGAAATTTATATGGTCAGATGGGAAGGGGAACAGAAAGCAACATGCTATTAAATGGGAATGGTGTGTTAGATCTAAGATGCAGGGGGGTATGGGCCTCAAAGACCTCAAAATTCAGGACATTGCCCTGGATGCCAAGTGGATTTTTAAATCCCTTGATGGAAATGAACCTTGGAAAGTTCTGATCAGACATAATATATAGTGCTCCACCTCTAAAAAGGCAAAGAATTGGAAGAACTTGCCCATGTGGGACCTGATTGCTGGTAATTTCGAGATCTCTCCTGCGGGATCAGAAGTCTTCAAGTCTATATGGAGGGGCTTGGAACCATGTCATACAATTCATCAGTAATAGGGGCATTGTTGATAATAAGGGTTCTCTCAACTTGGGTAGATCTATATGGTGGAATACTCTAAATAATGGAAAGCAGTTGGCCTGCCTTCAAGGATGCTCTGCCTTGAAGTGGCACAACTTAGAACTAGTTACTTTTGAACACATCTTGAAAGATGGTTCCTTGATCTCTTGGGATGCCCTTAGCTCAGAATTCAACCTCCCCGTTTCCCAAGCCAGAACCTACAATGTCCTCAAGACTGCACTCGAACCCATCCTCTCCTCACCTGCCCCTTCTTCGCCTCCCCAATCTCCTCCCTCTATTGGGGAGATGGTTCTCCCCTCCCTCTAATGAAGGCCAAACTAATCTACTCTGCCTTTGCTGACTCTGAAGATATCCTAACCCATCTCAACAATATTTGGAACCTCACCTGGGATTCTAAAAAGTGGCACTCTAATCTCTTGAGATTCTGGTCTGCTCCGACTAAACCAAAAAAGAAGTTCTTTGCCTAGAAACTTTTGCTTCACAAGCTCCCTCTTAAGGACAATAATGGCAACCCCCTATTGTGTAAATTGTGTCGTCTCCCTGAGTTTGTGCTACGTTTTTTTTTAATGTCATTTTGCCAAAGAGGTGTGGAAATTGTTTGGTTTTTCAGTTGATAATAAATGTCTTTCTATTGATGAGGTGGTACTTGGTTATATTAAAGGTGGCAAGAAATGTGCTAATCTCTTTTGTTCTATTCTCTCTTTGGAAATTATTTGGATCATTTGGAAATCTAGGAATGATGATGTGTTTATTGGAAAGGGTAGATACCTCACTAAGTCTCTTAGGAGAATCATTCGTTACCTTGTTGCTATGCAGATCACTGTGGTTCTACGACTGGATGAGGAAAAATTTGAAAGATGGCTGAATGATGGAACAACACATGCCTTCATCCGAGAACTGTCCCATGGATTCACTTAGGACCGAATGGGAAGCAACAAGTCACACTTTGAGTAGGCGCTAATGAGATTTATGCAAGAGATGGAGGCAAGACAATAGAGAGAGGATTTCATTGAGATGGAACTGTAAGGACTGCCTTCCCACCCCTATAGAGACCAATTCGCCGAAGGAAATGTACTGGTGTGGTGCGAGGGAGAGTTAGGTTGGACTGCATGGCTCCCCCCCTTGGGAGATAATATTGATCCTAACTCCTCCTTCCTCTTTAGTTAGTCGACAACATGTTTCCTCTATGATATATTTTGTATATGGGACATCCAACTCTGTAATTTTGTGATTCAGCCGCAACCTGTGTATAATGCTCACATGATATGGCCCCCTGACCTTCCTGCCATGGTTTTTTTGTCACTATGAGATCTATCTGCTAGTTGGTTGTGTGTTTTCCAGTGTAGTCTACTAAATTTTGTAATGATATTTTATGATACTTAACACAAAAAAATGGCTTAAATAGTTATTAATCATTGTGCTTCCCAACCAATCAAATTTTAAAATTTTCAAACTAAAACAATTTTTTAACTTTTTAAAAGTCAACATGCAAAATTTTTAGCAAAAGTTATTTAAAAACTGATTTATTTGTTATATGATTGGTCTATATTATTTTCTAACAAGCATAAAATTCAATTTTTGTCAACAAAAAATACAAAATAATTACATCAGCAAATGTCAAATCATCTTTTAACTTCAATTTATTTTACTATTATACATAAAGCATAAAGTACATCTTTTATTATTACTAGTGACATCATGTCATATTAACAATAGATTTTTTATTAAAAAAACATATTTTTGTACATATATAGCCATTATTAGATTTTTGAGTGACATTATGTCACATCTAGAGTTTATTTTTCCAATTTTTCTAATTTTAAATTTACATATTGATGTTTGTGGTGGGCCACACAAATGATTTATCTTTAAGAAGGTTATTTCTATTAACATATTTTATAGTTTTGAATTTTTATTATAAGTTTCATATATTATTATTATAACTTTAATTTTTAATTAACCCGTTAATGGGTCCTCGGGGGTTGATCCTTTTTCTGATATAGGGGATGTTAAATGGGAACCACCTAGTAAAGAGTGGACAAAGGTCAATTTTAACGGTGCTTCAAGAGGAAATCCGGGAATCTCAAGTGTTGGGGTGGTGGTGAGGGATGATAATGGGTCTATCCTCTTCAAAGGAGCACAACATTTGCAAGATGGTATGAATAATGAAGTGGAGGTCCAGGCGGCACTTTTGGCAACTGAGTTGGCTTTAAATATGAAAGTCCAATGACTACATTTGGAAGGAGATTCTTAGGTAGTTATTAACGCAATTGCTAAAGGCAACACTCCATGTTGGAAAATGAACCACTGGGTGTCTACGATCCAAGAGAAGTTCAAATCATTTGTAGAATTTCATGTCTCCCATGTCAGGCGAGGAACAAATGCAGTGGTAGATTTTCTATCTAATATTGGATGTGATATGGACAATTATACGGCCAAGTGGTGGAAAGGAGATGGTCTTAAATGCAGTCTTTTAGGAATTTGCAGCCTGCAATACGTAAGCAAGGGAAGTTTTTTGGCAAGTACACCACGCAAGTTGGAGCTTGCTCCTTGAATGTGGTAGTTATCTTTGGCAGGTCACACGTTTTGGTGTGGGTGGAGGATGGCAGCAAATCTTTCATGCAATCTCATGGCATTTATGCTATCACTTCTGTATTCATTACTCATCCTAAACGATGGTGGAGGAATTTATTTCCCTTTGGTTTGCTAGCTAGTGTTTGTGTGTTTTTTAATTGATTGCACTACTTTGTGGCTTTTATGACATTGTCATTCCAGAAGCTGGTGCAGTTTCAATTTGCAAGTGACTATGGAAGCAAACTTCACCCTATGCTCAAATAAGAAGTTGGTGCCATTCTTGGGCAAGGTGACGGAGAAGAGGATGCAAGGGCTTTTCCGTTACAAGGCAGAGAAGTTGTGGAGTGTGGCTCACCTCATGCTTGCAGAAGAGGTGGTGTATGTCCATCATTGATACCGAACGAATATGGAGGTGTACTCCTTGATTTTGGCATGGGCATGCGAGTTTGAGCCAGAGGTGGAGAAGATTAGACTCACATTGACCAAACTAATTGATGGGGAGTACTTGCTCAACCTCGACTCACTTCTGGAGTGGGTTGTTCCTCGAGTAGGCAATCGTATCAAGCAGGGAGATGACCAAGAGGAGCTGCTGCCTTTTGTCCGTTGGTCAGAGGATGATATAAAAGAACAATGTCGTGAACATGCTCGTATTGGGTGGAAAGCTATGTGTGAAACTAATTAGGGCAGAGGAAGTCCTTAAGGCATTACAGGTGGTAGCACGGATGGAAGCCGGTAGAGACCTGAGAGACATGTCACGAATCATTTTATTTAATATTGTGCAATTTAAAGATGTAATGTGATTTTGAAATTTAAAATAGATTAGATCATTCATAATCTAGTATGAGGAAATATAATATGCTTTTTACTCTTGCAAATGATATGAAATTTAATATTCTTTTGGGTTTGTCAATGCTGATAAAATTTTGAGTGCAAGTAATGCAGGATGAGGTGAAGGAGGTCGAAGGCGAGAACACGAATCAGGTAGAATTGCTTTTAACTGAACGACTTCGATAGAAAAGGGAATCTTTCACACACCACATTAGGATTTATAATTTGCATCTTGAAAGTGTGGATGATTTAAATGACCTTATTTGAGTGTTTGTTCAAATTGAAATGATGAATTTGGAATGAGTAGTAGATTGATTTAAATAATTATACGTGTATTGATTGCATGATGTGAGTGGCGATTGAATTGAATATTAGTTGCATGAGTAATGGTGAAATATTAAGCTTTATGGTTAAAAGAGATAAAATGTGTAGATGATTCGAAAATGAATATCGACCCTAGGTTTTTATGTCCTTCTTGTTTAGGTATGTAAATGTATGAAAAGAGTACTTATGAGTTTAAATTTTGTAAATTGAATAATAGTCTAATATATATATATGAGAAATTTATTCAATCATATACATATATCAATATCCAATTATAGTGAAATTTGATTTCGTCAAGACTTTTGTTTATACATATACGTAATCATTTGAGATCAAAAATATATACGCATTGTGTATATGAATTCTAATGATAATTCGATCACAGACTTATAGATAAGAGTGTAATTATCAAATATAGGTTTGAGGAATTAAACTATTTTATAATAAATCCATAATATATATATATATACATTTATATATTGAATATTTAATTATGCTTAAGTAATTATCTTCTTATTTTATGATCATGACCATTCGAAATTTGTCTAATAATAATTTGATCGTCTATTTTGTAAATATTGAATATGTATTTATGAAATTTAAATAAGGAAATGAAAATCCGATATATATCAAAGAATTTATTTAAAAACAAAGTCTAATGTTTAATATTAATGAAAAGTCATTATAAATAACTTATAAAACATACCATATTATAAATATAATATTAAACATAATAATATAGGGTGGCGGGTTGAAAAAGGTGGTCGACCATTTAAAGCAAATGGAAGAGCCTCCTTGGTCGGTGTATAAACAAACTCCTCCACCCACGGTAGCCGCTTTGGTTAGTTAGATAATAGTCTCCCTCCATCCACGGTGGCCACTATCAAAGCATTAACGCAGGTCAAATGCGGTGGGAGGCAATAAGGTAAGATGTTAAGGTAGGCGTAGCTTAAGGAGATATTACCGACTACCACTACTCCCATTTACTACGTAAACAACGTGTAAAACATTCCCACAACTTGGCATGCAACATCACTCTGCGGTAGTCAACAGATTCCATGTAGCAATCAAGCTCCAACTGAAACGGTCGAAGCTTTAAACAATAAAAGACTTGATCTTGCCACGAACCAGGGGGTTGTATTTAATTTAAAAACATGCGTGAAGATTGCAGTTAGAACCAACTACTGCGTGGAGATTATAGATACAACCACATAACAATAGAAATAATGGAACAATAAATAAGACCCAGAGGATAGCAGCAAACATAGCCAAGATTAGAATAAATAGACGTATGTACACACTCATTCTTTCATTCTTTCTCACACGAGATTAGAAGAGCGATAATTCTTGAAGGGAGAGTAAGAATAGTTTGATAGAGAGTAGAATAGTTTGATAGAGAGGAAGAATAGTTTGAGATAGAGATAGAATAGTTTGATAGAAAGGAAGAATATTTTGATAGAGAGGAAGAATAGTTTGAGATAGAGGAAGAATAGTTGGATAATATCATGGAGATTGAGCGATAGAGAGATAGTTGGATAGAGATAAGAATAGTTGGAGAGAAAAAGAGACTTGCAATCAAGGCGTGGAATCATTTGACGAAGAACGACAAGGTCAAAAGCTTACAATCCACTCTAAGTTTCCAAGAGGTTAGACTCTTTTGTTTATGTTTTATTTTATTTGTTAAATTTAGTATAAAATGTGTTGAAATGGAAGTTCAGAAGAATTCCTCAATCAATTAAAGATTTCAAACAATGGGTCAGCATTAATGAACTTATGGAAATCAAATCAAGTAACGGTAATTTTGTTGGTATTTTGGATATGTTGATATGGTTTTGTCATTGATGTCAACACATGTCAACACTTATTAGCACTTGGAGATCTTTGGTTATGTTCACCGGCATGATTAGTGACTTATGCATAGTCACCGGTATCTGGTTCACGGGCACTTGGAATGACTTGGAGATTACTTGGTTATGTCGAAGACATTGTTTGGACATTTTGTTTTGGTGATTTGTTCATTGGTCTAATCGGGTTTACATATTTGTTGTTACCGACAAATAGGTCTAGGATATGCACTGACAAGCTTATCTATTCCAGATCAGCATGACATGTCATGAAGATGATTTATTATTATTGTAAATACATTAAGCCGACATCATGCATTGCATATTGATTCATTTGTAATTAATTTTATTGTAATATCTTTTAGTGAGCCAACCTACTCGTTTGGTCTTAGGTTATGATATAAATGTAAGAACTCATTTATGAGATTGATATAGGATTGAAAAAGGATTGTAATAAGGTATATGTGAATATAAGCAGAGTTATACACACAGACATCATTCAAGATTGAAGGAAGGTTTGAAGAAGGCAAATCAGAGCTTAACCGGTGCTGAATCCAGCATATGAAGATGCTATTCTAAGCAGTACATTATCATTGGATTTAACCATCCAATTGTAGTCAGTGTGACTCCCATTTTGTGATTAAGCAGTGAGCTCTAGGCAGTTGGCATTTCTACATGTGCAGACTCCATATTGTACACACATACTATCTACAGTAGTATCATCTGATTGTGGGTAAGATTTCCCACCATGGTTTTTCCCCTTACAGGGTTTCCACGTACAAATAACTGTGTTATGTGTTGTGTATGTTATTTGTCTTTCTGTTTCATACATTAAACTTTCCTGATATTGCAATTAACTGTTAAACTGTCTACCGACATTAAAGTTTGGTTTACTGGCATTAAGCATTAAGTTTGGTAAAGTTAGTTTTGGTTTGTATTTATTTGACAATTGATTCACCCCCCCCCCCCCCCACTCAGTTGCCTCTGGGACCTAACAATTGGTATCAGGGCCTAGTCCTCTTTTTGCAGAAGTTTAACAACTTGAGGAGATCCAATGTCTTCTAACTATTTCAGGAAGGACAGTCTGAAGCTTGATGGAACTAACTATGGCATATGGAAGATCATAATGGAAACACATTTGAATTGCATTGGAAAGGACATATGGGATGTTACAAAGAATGGCTATTTTGTTCCTACTCAAGGTCAACCTATTCCACCAATCTTGGCTAAAGATGAAGAAAATGATTGCAAAGCAAGAGAAGCACTTTTGAGCGCATTGTCAGATCAACAAATCATGGGATTATCAGATAGATCTACTATTAAAGCTGTTTGGGATAAATTGATAACATTGAATGAAGGTGATACCACAGTCAAAATTGCAAAACTATAATGCTTTTGGGTCAGGTTTGAAAATCTGAAAATGGAAGAAGATGAAAGAATTTATGCTTTTATGGAAAGAGTAAATGAAATTGTTTTGGGCATACAATGTTGTGGAGGAACCTTAAGTGAAGATGAAATTGTTTCTAAAGTGTTAAGAGCTTTGCCACTGACATATAAAATGAAAGTTACTGCTATAAATGAATTGAGAACAATGCCTAACACATCAATATCTAGAGACACTTTGGTTGGAAAACTTTCAGCTTTTGAACTTGAGGAATTTGGTCTTGTTGCTACCATTAAAACAGATTTAGTTTTCAAAACATCATCATCATCTATAGAATCATCATCATCTACAACAACATCATCATCATCATCAGAGAAATCTGACTGGAAAGCCTTTTATGCAAGAGAACTTGAAGAAATTAGAAAGGAGAATGAAGAACTGGAAGAGCTTGAAGCACTATTTGCAAGAGAAATGCCTAAAGGTCCAGTTGGAAGTAAGTATGAAGGTAAAGCACCATTTAAATGTTTTAACTACAATAAGATTGGGCATATGGCATCTAGGTGTCCTGATAGACATGCAAGATTGAAAGAAGAAGCTAAAAGGACATATAAGTCTAACCCTGCATATCAGAGATACAAATTTAAGAAGAATAGAGACAAATCATATTACTATGTTGATGAAGGAGTAACTGATGATTCTGATGACGAACCGATGGACAACAGATGGGATTTTGTTGCAATAACAAAAGATCAACCGGCACCTACTATTCAACCGGTAGAGCAGGCCCTGGCAGCTAAAATTGAAGATAAAGATGAATGGATTATTGATTCTGGATGTCCACAAAATGAGTGGTGATAAGAGTAAATTCTTAACCTTTCAAGAATACAATGGAGGTCTTGTAAGATTTGGAGATGATAAAGCTTGTTTGATCAGAGGAAAAGGCACTATATCTTTTGATGGTAAGCACAATACTGATAATGTTTACTATGTTGAAGGTTTGAAGCATAATCTTTTGAGTGTTGGTCAATTAGTTGAAAAGGGATTTCAATTACAATTCAAGAATGGTAAATGCAAAATCATGAATGGAACTGGTTTGGAAATTGCAACCGGTAATCAAACTAGAGGTAATATCTTTCATTTGAATAACAGTGAGAAGGCGTGCTTGATTGCACATATTGATGAAAGTTCGTTGTGGCATAAGAGACTGTGTCATGTAAATTTTGATTGCATTGTGAAAGTCAGTACAGCTAAGGCAGTAAGAGATTTACCTGAGATTGTTAAGCCTCACAATCCGGTATGTAAGGAATGTCAATTTGGAAAACAAGTTAGAGAAACTTTTAAGAGTATACCAGAAAAATCCAATAATGTTCTTGACTTAACTCATACTGATTTATGTGGTCTAGCAAGAACTAGAAGTTTACAAGAAGATAGATTTTTATGCTAATCATTGATGATTATTCTAGAATGTGTTGGGTTACTTTTCTCAAGGAGAAATCAGAAGCTTTTGGGAAATTCAAACTATTCAAGGTTATGGTAGAGAATGAAACCGGTAAGAAAATCATATGTTTGAGATCAGATCAAGGAGGTGAATTCACATCTAAGGAATTTAATACATTCTGTGAAGTGAATGGAATCAAAAGATAGTTATCAGCACCTCAGACACCCCAACAAAATGGAGTTGTGGAAAGAAAGAACATAACTATTTTGGATGCAACTAGAAGCATGATATCAGAAGCAAATCTACCTCATATGTATTGGTGAGAAGCAGTCAATATAGTTGTTTGTACATTCAATAGAGTTCACATCAAAGGTGAAACCGGTAAGACCCCTCATGAACTATGGTTTGGTAATACTCCTACTCTTAAATATTTCAAAATATTTGGAAGCAAATTTTATATTAGAAGAGATGAGTATATTGGAAAATTTGATCCAGTCACTACAATGAGTACACTGGTACAGAATGTTGATCCAGTCACACCGGCATCATCTGAGAATTCCACAGTGGCTGAGGAACAACAAGAAGTAAAAACACCCCGGTATGTAAGATTGAATCACTCTGAAAATCAAATAATTGGGAACAAGTATCAAGGAGTTATGACTAGAGGAAGACTAGAAAATGAAGAGGTATGTCTTAATTCTCAAATTGAACCAACAACTATTAATGAGGCATGTGAAGATAAACACTGGATTAAAGCTATGGAAGATGAATTGGAACAAATTGAAAAGAATAACACTTGGACATTAGTTCCCCGGTCTAAAGACAAAAATGTAATTGGAACTAAATGGGTATTCAGAAATAAACTTAATGAAGATGGTAAGGTAATCAGAAATAAAGCAAGATTAGTGTGTAAGGGATATTCACAGAAAGGAGGAATTGATTATAATGAAACCTTTGCACCAATAGCTATTGAAGCAGTTTGATTATTCTTGGCTTTTGCAGCACACAAGAACTATAAAGTATATCAAATGGATGTTAAATGTGCATTTCCGAATGGTGATCTAGAAGAATAAGTTTGCATTGAACAACCTAATGGATTTTCTTTGACAAATGACAAAGATATGGTTTGCAGGTTAAGGAAAGTTTTATATGGATTGAAGCAAGCTCCTAGAGCTTGGTATGCTAGATTGGACAAATATCTTTTGAAGATTGGTTTCACTAAAGGTAATGTTGACAACAATCTATATTACAAAGTAACTAATGATGGCATCTTGGTTATTGAAGTTTTTTTTGATGATATAATCTTTGGAGGAGAAGATGGATTGTTTAAAGACTTTTCTAATAAGATGTAGGAAGAATTTGAAATGTCTATGATTGGGGAGATAAAATTCTTTTTAGGATTGTAGATTTCATAGACTGATAAAAGTATATTTATAAATCAATCAAAGTACTTGAAGGAATTACTTAAGAAATTTGGCATGGAAAACTCTAAACCGGTAAGCACACTTATGACTACAACTGATAAACTATCATTAAAGGATGAATCAACACCTGTTAATCTGACTAGGTACAAGTCTATGATAGGAGGTTTACTGTATTTGACACAAACCAAACCTGATATTATGAATGCAATATGTATTTTTTCAAGATTTTAGAGTAATCCTAAAGAAAATCATGAATCGGCAATGAAAAGGGTTTTCCGATATCTACAAGGAACTACAAATCTTGGTTTATGGTATCTGAGAGATGAAAACTTTGATTTATGTGCATACACATATGCAAATTGGGCAGGAGATGCAGATGACAGAAAAAGCACCACCGGCAGGGCATTTTTTCTTCGTAGCAGATTAATCTCTTGGTTGAGAAAGAAACAAAGTTACACATCTTTATCAACAGCAGAATCAGAATATGTTGCAACAACAACTAATTGTACACAAGTATTATGGATTAAGCAAATGTTGAAGGACATAAAGGTAAAATTTAAGGAACCTATAACAATTTACTATGATAATATGACAGCAATTGATATATCAAAGAATCTGGTATTTCACTCAAAAACTAAATATATTTCTATCAAATTCAATTTTCTAAAAGAGAATGTTGAATCAAAAGAAGTGAAATTGGTTTATGTGAATACTAAAGAGCAGATTGCAGGTATTTTCACTAAGCCTTTGCCTAAAGAAGCTTTTGAGTATCTCAGAGAGCAGCTTGGGGTTATACCCCCACCGGTAGAGACTTAGACAGTTGATGATTGTCATCAACCGGCATAATTAACAGAGAAATCTTTTTTCGGCTTTGATGAGGAGAGCTACTTCTCAGGGGGAGTAGTTGGATAAATTGATAAGTTGGTATTTTGTGATAAGTTCTTTGAACTGATTGTATTTGGTTGCTTTGGAATTTTATGTCAAAGAGGGAGAGATGTCTATGGAAAAACACTTTATCTTTTGGGGAGAGATATTGTGTATTTTGATCTCTAGTTAATGATCTCTTTGGGAGATTGTTGGTTTTTGGTTTTTGGCATTTCTGCTTTGACACTTAGATGGTTTTTCCATCATGTATTGCCATCAATGCCAAAGGGGGAGATTGTTGGTATTTTGGATATGTTCATATGGTTTTGTCATTGATGTCAACACTTATCAGCACTTCGAGATCTTTGGTTATGTTCACCGGCATGATCAGTGATTTATGCACAGTCACCGGTATCTAGTTCACTAGCATTTGGAATGACTTGGAGATTACTTGGTTATGTCGAAGACATTGTTTGGACACTTTGTTTTGGTGATTTTTTCATTGGTCTAATCAGGTTTACATATTTGTTGTTATCGACAAATAGGTCCAGGATATGCACCGGCAAGCTTATCTATTCCAGATCAGCACGACACATCATGAAGATGATTTATTATTATTATAAATACATTAAGCCAACATCGTCCATCACATATTGATTCATTTGTAATTAATTTTATTGTAATATCTTTTAGTGAGCCGATCTACTCATTTGGTCTTAGGTTATGATATAAATGTAAGATCTCATTTATGAGATTGATATAGGATTGAAAAATGATTGTAATAAGGTATATGCGAATATAAGCAGAGCTATACACACAGACATCATTCAAGATTGAAGGAAGGTTTGAATAAGGAAAATCAGAGCTTAACCGGTACTGAATCTAGAATATGAAGATGTTATTCTAAGTAGTACATTATCATTAGATTTAGCCATCCAATTGTAGTCAATGTGACTCCCATTTTTTGATTGAGCAGTGAGCTCTACGAAGTTGGCCTTTCTGCACATGCAGACTCCATATTGTACACACATACTATCTACAGTAGTATCATCTGATTGTGGGTAAGGTTTCCCACCGTGGTTTTTCCCCTTACAAGGTTTCCACGTACAAATAACTGTGTTATGTGTTGTGTATGTTATTTGTCTTTTTGTTTCATGCATTAAACTTTATCGGTATTGCTATTAACTGTTAAATTGTCTACTGACATTAAAGTTTGGTTTACCGACATTAAGCATTAAGTTTGGTTAAGTTAGTTTTGGTTTGTATTTATTGGACAACTGATTCACCCCCCTCCCCCCCTCTCGGTTTCCTGGGACCTAACAAATTTTACATGGAACAACAGAAGATCAGGCTTCAGCTACATTGCAGGAAAAGCTTGATAGATTCCTATATAAGGGAAATCTGATTGATTTCCCTCACATCATGAGCTCACACATAGTTCCTGCTTCTGGATCGGATCACTTTCCAATTCACCTTTCGATTGAAGAAGATAGGCAACCTTCTAGATACCCTTTCAAATTTGAGAAAATGTGGATGCTAGATGAAAACTTCCTCAACTTGATTGCAAAATGGTGGGATGAGGAAATCTTCACAGGATCTAAAATGTTATGTTTTGTATCTAAGCTGAAAACTATTAAGTAGAAACTCCTACAATTGAACAGAGAAAAATTTGGCAATATCTTTGAAGATAAAGATAGAACAAAAAAGGAGTTAGGCGAGCTGAATGAAATAATTATCAAGGATGGGATGAACCAACAAAACTATGTCAGAGAAAAAAAACTCTTAGGACATTACACAGACATTTTAGCAAAGGAAGAAATTTATTGGAAGCAAAAATCAAGAGAGAATGGGCTTCAAAATGGAGACAAAAGCACAAATTGTTTTCATAATAGTAACAAAATCAGAAGGAACGTCAATAGGATCTTAGTTATAAAGGATAGGGCTGGTAATAATATTGATGATCCCAAATTGATTGCCTAAGAAGCAGTTAATCACTTTTCAATTTTTTTGAATAATTGGGACACCTCTGACTTAGGAGCTCAGTCTAAGGTACTAGAGTGCATCCATAGGATTGTCTCGAAGGCCCAAAATAGAATGCTAAATAGTAAATTTACAAAAGCAGAAATTCATACTACCTTGAGTCAAATACACCATGTCAAATCCCAAGGGGCAGATGGATTACTGGCCTGTTTCTTCCAGAAATGCTGGCATATACTAGGGAAAGATCTAGTAGAGGCCCTTGAAGCAATTAGAAAATCGGGGAAGTTATTAAGAGAAATCAATTATACTTTCATCACTCATTCCTAAAAAAGCAATTGCAGAAGACTTTGATGATTGCATGCTCATATCGCTATGCAATACCATATATAAAATTCTAACCAAAGCACTGGCTAACAAAATTAAGTTGATACTGCCTAGTGTCATCTCACATGAACAAACTGGATTTGTCCCAAGAAAATCAATCTTTGATGGCATCATCATTGCTTAGGAAACCATCCACTCTCTCCAACAAAACCATTCTCTATGAGTGCTAATTAAATTAGATATTAAGAAAGCCTATGATAAGGTTGATTGGAGATTTATGTGCAAATGTCTAAAAGCCTTTAGATTTTCAAATCAATGGATCAACTTGATCTTTGAATGTATTTCAAGCCCCAAAATATATGTTATGGTAAACAACTCACCCGAGGGCTTCTTTGAGATCTCTAGGGGCCTCAGAAAAGGAGACTCCATCTCTCCTTTCCTCTTCATCGTTGTGGTTGAAGCTTAAGGTAGGTCTATCTCTTATTCAAGAGAAAATCAGTAATTAAAAGGGATTAAAGTAACCAGTGATATGAAACCCATCACCCACCAACAATTTGAAGATGACACTTTGTTAATGGGTGAAGCTAGTGTAGCTGAAACGCAAAAGTTTAGAGTAATCCTTGAGAATTACATGAATGCTTTGGGACAAATGGTTAATAACAACAAATCATAAGTTTTCTTCTTAAACACAAATCATAGAATTGAACTTTCTATATGTAGAATCCTGAGCTTCAATAAGTGTACTTTGCCCTCCAAATACCTAGGCATGCCTCTAAATAAAGGCCATAGGACCAAAAACCTATGGGACAACATATTGAACAAATGGATCAAAAGATGGATGTATGGAAAAACAAATGACTATCTTCTGTAGGAAAGCTCACAATGATTAAGTTTGTACTATCAATTGTACCTATCTATCAAATGTCCTGCTTACAACTCCCCAAAGGCATTAACAAAAAAACTATCTAAGAAATTAAGAAACTTTTTTGGAAGGGTTCAATTGATAGGAAGAAGCTAGCTATGATTTCTTGGCACTAAATATGTAGGCCTATTTATTCTGGGGGGCAGGAGTGAAAGATTTAGCTATACAAAATAGGGCACTTGGAGCGAAACTGTTATGGAAAATATACAAAGAACCAAATCTCAAATGGGTGAAAATCATATAGTCCAAGTATCTAGCTAGTAATGACCCCTATCGCATTTTCAGGACTGCCTCTCCATCGAAAGGCTCTAGGATTTGGAACTTCTTACTAGGTTGTAGAGACATTATCATGGACAAACTCTCTTGGGACATTGCCAATGGGGAAAATGCCCTATTCTAGGAAGACTCATGGGGTGGTTACCCAGTTCTCAATACATTAGGAATCAATGAACAGGTAATTGCCCAGTTAAAGGATGTATGGGGTCCCTATGTTAAAGAATATGTAACTTTCCCCAAAGGTGACCCAGTTATGGGTTGGGAATGGAAACAGATGACAAATCTCAATCTCCCTAATATATTCCTTTTCTTTTGTTTTTCTTTATTTTTATCTTTTAATTTCCTTTTTCCTCTTTTTGGCTTTTATATATGTAGAGTTATATATATATATATATATATTCATCAGCATATATAGCTACACATATATCTTTGTTCTTCTTTCTCGATTAATTGTTTCCCCACAAGCAAATTTGTGCTATTTGATAATCATTAGACCACAGGCTTTGTTTTGAGGTACGCCCTCATCATTTTTGTTAAGATTAGTCAACTTCATTTCCAAAGGTGACGGCACCTGAGATGTGTCCTTTCATTTCCTTGACCTTGTAATCATTTTACCTTCATTATCTTTCCTTTGGCATATGTGGTATTAATTGGACCTAGCTTTGAGATCCTTCTCGACTTCCTTTAAGCTTAGTCTAGCTTCAGCCTGGGCTCCTTAGTCTTGTCCGATATTCTGTAATGGAGTCTACAATTTATATGCTCCCCAAGGATGGAAGCAGAATGATGGCTTTCAAGGGTCAAATTAAATAGGAACGTTGGAGCAAGGTCTTAAATGACCTTGATGATCTTGCAATTAGGGATGTTATAAAAGTAATGGGGGAAGAACACATGAACTATGAATTCAAGTTCAGAGTAAACTACGACATTCCTGATACATTTATAGCCATCTTACTTGTCATGGGCACACCAAAAAATGAGGCAATTCTACTTTGTCGGGCTATTTTTAAAGAAAATTTGTTGGCTGGTTTAGAACTAGATGTCAACAATGTTAATGAGAACTTGATGATTCCTTATCCCAAAGATTATGTTAGGTCGGGTGAGAGGATTTGTGACAAGGATGTGGTGATGCACCCTATCTTGATTATTAAAGATATCTCCTCCTTTGAAAAGAGGAAACCGATTACTGCTAGAAATATTGCATTTCTCTAGAAATGGCTTCATATGAAACCTACTCAGGGTATGAAATGGTGGGTTGAATATATAGCTAAGGAAGGCTTCATGCCTCCTTCAAACTTCCTTACACCAGATATCAAGAGATTCTAGGTAATACCTCCTGTGATTATCAGGGCATCTCATCTGGCTGATAAACCTTCCTCTCCAGCTAGAAAGAGGACTCAAAGGGCGATGATGGTGATTAACTTGTCGACCTCTTCTGCAAATTACCGTCCTCCTCACGGGGACTGTGTTTTCATTGATAGGAGCTTGAAATACTAGGGATTCAGCTTTATATATTCCTTTTAATATTATTAACTTAGTTTATCTTGGGAATCCCCAAAATTTTTGCTTTGCCAGCTAGGGCATACTTGGAAGCTTTCTAATATGGATATTTGGTAGTAATTTTGAATGGACTTGTTGCTACTCTGACATTTTAAGACTCTACTTTTATTAACTACGTGGTAATACTATCCTTACAGACTAGATTTTGCCTCCAATGGGTAATTTTGGACTATTTCCTATGGTTAAGGTTTCAATTGGTTATCTTGCACTACTGACACTTGTACTTTGGTCTTTATATATCTGAAATAATTTCATTTTATCTTTTGTGACTAACAAATGTCCCAATTTGTGCTCTATAAAAAGCATTTAAATATTAATGGCCATGTTCTTCTAGACCCTTTTAGGATATCCGGGCTTCTATAAATGCCACCTGTGTGTATAAAGATTATATATACAGGTGAACATTTATAAAAATTAGGGGCCTCTGACTAGTCTGGGCATTGTTTTAGTCTTTGTTTCTCTATGCTTACGTGGTTACGATATGTCGTTATTTTAATAAATGATATGCACCATAAATTATGGAGTTATCTTATCTAGCATGGTTTTACTAACAACTAATTGTAGGACGAGATGTTTGGAGGATGCTTGTGACTATTTCTATGCAGAGAATCATAACATCAAAGGTTACCCGAAAGATAGATAACGGGTAAATAGGAAAGGAAAGGAAATATTTGAAGTTAATGGAAAGGCCAAAGCTATGAACATCAAAATGTCAGTCTCTTCAGATTTTAGGACGTGGTCTTCACATTTTTGGGCTCTCCAGGGTCAAAATAAAGGCAGAATTGTGTATACTTCTACATGATATCTATATGTTATGAATTGTATCAAGCAATCAATATCAGGCTTGAATTGAGGAAATATGTAATTCTTTCAATTGTATACATATATGAACAACCGGAGATTCGTTTGGGGCAAGACCAGAGGTTTTCTCCACCTGGCTCTTTCCTACCGATGCCCCTAGTGAGTCGGGTTGTATTAAATTTTAAAATATTAATTAAATCTTATAGCTTTGGCCTTTTACTGCTAAAAAGAATATTATTAACATATATATATATATATATACTTTTTTTCAAAATATTTTTTTAAAAAAATGGTTTTGATCAAATTTTGAAACAAAGCGAACTAGTGAACAGGTGAAACCCTAACTTTCTCGCCCATCATTTATGCCTTCCTTTTTATTGCATTTGGTATTTTACACTACTCGCAGTGTGTCAATATCATGCACAATGGAGAACTAGTTCCAAGGGGAATTGTCAGTGGCTCCAAAATCTCTCAAGGCCAAACCTAAGAACATGAAAAAGAAAGTTAGAGACCACTATAGTTTTGAAATAGACAAATCTAGCATGATAATGGACCCCTCTTTGAAGGATGTGGATGTGTAGAATACTTTGTCGAATCATGTTTCAGATACAGGTCCAACTTAGTTGCACTTTGACTCACTAAAAATAACCCTACTTTAAACAAGATTTCCACTTTAGTATCATGGTGCAGGAGCACCTAGTTTTGCTTATACTCTCCATTTTTGGTATTTTTCATGCTTAAGTGTTTATTAGTCTTGTAATAGGTTTTGAATGTTGTTATAGGTTGTGTTTTTTTATTTCATAAGTGTTTGATCTCATTTTGTGCTTGAGAGATCAAGTTTTGCTTCTTAAGGTTTGAGTTGTCAGTTTTGTGCTCCTAGGCCAAATAAGGCTAAAAAGTGGAAAATTGCCTTATAGGCTTAGCCGTGCTTTGGAAAGCATTAAAACATGTTTAGAAAGTGTTTTTAGTCATTCCTAGCTGATTTTGGAATTTTGGTTGAGTTAGGTTGCTCAAATTGCCACTTGGAGCAACAAAAGTTGTCATTCTTGCTTGTAAAAGTTGTCATTTTGGACACTTTTTGTAAAAAGAAGACAAAAATGCCATATGTCCATACAGGACTTGATAACCACCTCCAAATTCTATTTATATGCCTCCCTCTTCTTGGTATAGGGTTGGCTTTTGTACTTTCTATCAAAATCAATTCAAGGGCAAGTAATTTTTTTGTCTGTTCTCATGTTTTGAGCTCCATTTGTATAGCAGTCCATATTGGGGCTTATCATTTCCATACTTTATGTAATTTCTTTGCAGGTTGAGCATTTGCATCCACTAAAACACACGAAAGTAGTTAGAAAGAATCTATTGACCATACGTTGCATCGACATAATTAAATGAAATATATAAACAATTAATCAACAACACACATATGTAGTGTCATAAAATTGTGACCCTAGCAATTTACGTCTGCATTAGGGTCCTCACACATGCGAACTCGAATCCTCTAGCCTGTTTAGAGACTGGAGAGTGCTCGGCTTGTGAAAACTGCTTCTTCCTTGGCCTCCGCACCACTCTGCCTTGGAGACAGGGGTAGGACAGGGACGTGGCGCCCCTATTCCCCCTTAGACAGGGGCGTGGTGCCCTTGTCCTCCTAAGATAGGAGCGTGGTACCCCTATCCCTGCCCTATTTTGGGGCAGGACCTTTCTAGTGCAAGCATTGTGGGTTGTGCAGTGAGCAGGAAATTTCCCTGATGTCGTCCCATGATGAAATTCAAATCATTCAAACATGTATTTAAGGGGCATTCATCCTCTCATTTGCATAAATTTGAAATTCAATAAGTTGGATGATTGGAAAATTCACAAACGGTCAAGCATTCTTTTCCAGCATTGAGCATTCTCAAGTCTCCCTTCAAGGCTCGGTGTTGCATTCAAGTCAAGGATTCAACCATTGAAAAGGAGATTGATTTCAACATTCAATTCCACACAATAATTTCTATCAATATTGCTACTACAACATCCCTTGAGGTGATTTACAATTCAGTCTTTCATTTACATCTACTTGCAAGTACTTTCTTTTATTGGTTAATTCCAAAATTGGGGTTTGACCTAAAGGCAAACCCCCAATCCCAAGACATTCCCCTCTCTTTTATGTGTGTAGGTTGCAGGTGCGTAACTGTACTTTTGGATTCGGGCTTCATTTGTGGAGGCGGAAAAACCCTTTTCATTTTGCAGATTTTTCGGATGACTGTGTACATTCCCACCATAGTTCGAGAAACTTTTCGTTAAATTTGCAGGGCGACTTCATCTCGACATTTTACTGCCAAATCTAGGTGCACAACTTCATGCCATATTTAGATCTCAAGTTGTAATCAATTCTTTCTCACTTTTGCACTACACAATTCAATCAATTTCTATTTCAAATCAAGCAAAAGGAATAAGGGGATCATTATAAACATCCTTAATTCATTCAGAATTCAATCTATCATCTTTTCATAGAGATTGGATCTAGTGAATTACCCCTTATCTCCCTAATGTAATGGTGACAAGTGCTTGAAGGATAATCAATAGTGAAACTCTCATCTCTCTTTGAGGGAAAGGATTAGTTTTCCTCTTAATCTATCACTCATCATTTTCCCACTATTACAATGTCCAACACATGAACACCAAGATTTTCTACGTGGAAAACTCAAACAAAGGAAAATCACGATGAGCACCTACCCACAAAATATATCCACTATGTATATCATATTGCAAAAAAAAGAGCTCATTGCTTTGGACTTGTACACCAAGGCTAACTGCTCATGGGGCAATATAAACAAAGGACTTGTAAAACTTGAAGTTAACTGCACTCGGATCAAGATACAAAATTGATATGAAAAGAAGGATCTCCTGATCATGAAGTTGTCCTCGAACTCTGCATCAAGTGACCAACATCAGCGCATACAACTCTAACCTCAACTGCCAACACTCTCTCTCAACTCTTTGTCACATTCTCAACACAACTTGAATATCATTCAAACACAATTCTTCTTATGTTTTTTTACCAAACCTCACTAATTATCCTCACATCTATATTTAACAAACTTTTGTTCCTTTCCTATGCACAACTCAATCACACACATCCTTATATACAAGACAGATCATCAAAGCTTAAACCAAGTTGACCTGAAACAAAATACACTTTCCAAACCAAAAATACATGCACTAATCCACTTTAGGAGAAAGAGGGGACCAAAACAACTTTGAAAGTTCAATTCACTGATCCATAATCACCGAAACATAACCAACAATATATCCACACACTATGCATCCATATAAGCAATTAACGGTCAAGACATACTCTCCTATGCAAATAACTCAAATTTGGATCTCCAAATCCATAATAATGAAACTATATCAAATGAAGATAATAACAACACTCAACATTAGCAATAGATTCTAGAACCAAACACTTTCAGAACAACCAATAGAACAACTGCAACACATCAAGATAACTTTGCACCAAAGACATTCCAGAGCAATATGGAACAACAAGTTTGACATCAATAACAACCACAACAACACATCACTGCATTCTTCCAACAATTAATAATAAGACTTAAACTTATAATCTTATTATAATGAGTTAATGAACTTACACACATACACATATATATACATGTGTGTGTTGTGTGTCTCTCTATATGTGTGTATGTATGTATCAAATTCAAGAATTCAAATTAATTTTTGCAACGGCTAGAGGAGTCAAGTTCTTTCTTTTTTGTATTGTTAGCTATGTATATTAGAGTAGCCCGAGGGTTTTGGTGTTAACCACCATATCATGTCGGTGGGAGTTACAAAGAACCTAATTCCCTTTCCATTATAAGGTGAATATTGAGTGAAGGGCGCTCTCTTGCATACTTCATTTATTTTTTGAATTATACACTACTTCCACGACTAAACATACTTAGGCCAAGTTGCATTGTAACTTGGATTGTATTAAGCTCAAGATACGAGTGAGTTGGGCGACTATCAATTGTAACATGTCATTTAAATTACCAAGTCAATAACATGCATTTCATGAATCCTCCTTATCTCTCTCAATTTGGAATTTGATTTATGCAAAAATGTCGTATCAATTTAAATGCTTGTTGATTGCGAATGATATAATCTTGGTTATAAACTAGACGCCTTATAGAGGTCTCGGTTATCTTTTCTTTATTCATCATGAATAACAAGTTATATATTTGAGTTGGGAGACTTAGTCCCTAATTACGTTGTTGCATAAGCATGAATTAGATCATATGCAGATCTGTAAGTTTTATGTGATAATTGATCATAATCATATTCATTGAAATCGTAGCAACCTTCATTATTACATTTTTATTGGGTTGGGTAAGAATTTTTATGACATGTCGTCGATTAATATGAGTTCTTCTTCATTTGTTGACTAGTACGACTTAAATTGTCATTGTTTATCATGTACTCGTCACTTTCATTCAGCTATACGACTTAAACTGTTATTGATTATTATGTAACTCTTTTAAACCAGTCAAATGTTAAGATGGACAATAATAAAGTATGAATAGATAATATAATTGGTCATTTTTATAACCATTACACAAGAATGCATAACTGAACATTAACGAGACTAAGAAAATAGAAGTTTTCCAGCTATCAAGTATTCAATTATAATCTTGGCTTAGGGGCAATTTGAAGTTTTTGTTAAGATGAAATAAGCAAATTATCAATAACTAACCATAACTGGTCATCTTGTGAAAACTTCTTTGGAACTTAGTGGTCATTTTTGTTAGCTGACGAGGTAGTTAGTAACCATGTGTAGAAACCATGATTATATGAGTTGAACAAGCCAAGTAGGGTAGTAAAATTTGGGAGCACGTAGACATGTGATTGCATCTTATGAAATAGTGGCCAAGGTGGTTTAATATTATGCATGTGACTGCTAGTTCACATGAATCAGATACATCTCTTAGGTCATACTAGTTAGGGGGTACCTATAGTGTGTGATCGACTATAATCATTTAGGTTTTACTAACCTAACCTTCACCCAACCTCCCAAGGTAACCTTCATGTCTTCTCATACATTTAATACCTCTTGCATCTCCTCTCAAGCTACCTCTTGTTGACAATTGTCATCATTTCATTGGTGAAAATTGTAAACATGGATTGAGTAACTTTTAATCCTATCCATTGTTAAGACTATTGAATTTTAACCATACATTGCCCTATTTCCTCTATAAATAAAGCTCACATTCTTCATTCTTCATATAGATATCCAAGTTTCATGCATTTACATTATAATCTAATTGTATCAAGAATTTTAGTCTCTTTTTGTTAGAATATCATATAAGCATTTAGAAGCATTTCATATCATAGTATATCCATGCTAGTATATCACGTTAGGATAATTTGTCAATATCTTTATCATATCACTATCTTCATTTTAGCTTAACATCATAGTTTGAACATATCATATAGGTCTTAAAATGCATTCATGCATATAGATCATAGTATCACTTGTTCTTGGAGTTGTCATTCCTAAGTCATTTTCTCAATGATCTGAGAGCAAAACATTGGCTTTAGGGGTCCTATGATATAGAGAATAATGGGACACACCTTGGGAAGTTAAACTAGTTTAAACTAGTTCATATTTGCACTCAAGAGTCTCATTGGTATGTTGACCATTTTGATCACTACATTTTCCAGCATACATTTTTGGCGCCCACCATGGGGCACGTCCCCAAAAATAACATTGTTTTTCGTGCAGGATGAAGACAACAATCATGTAAGAATACCAAAATAGCACATCTAAGACCTTATGTAGTGTATCTGCGGTCAACTTTAGTGCATACATTGCACTATTTAGCGCATAGGAACCATTCCTTAGCGCGTTTGATCTTCATTTTAGTGCATATCCTTCTCCGATATCTCAACCCGCAGGAGTATTATATTAACGCGTACAAGCCTTAGAGTAGCACATAGGATTCATCTTTTAGCACCTTGGCATCATTTCATAGCGCATCAGTCCCATATTTTAGCGCATAGACCAAGCAGGGAGCAAAAGTTTTGTAAAAAAATCAGAATTTAGACTTACGAAGCCCACCATCAAGATTTGATTTTTTTTTGGTTAACTGATTTGGTTGCAGGTTCTAATAGTTGTTTGCAGGAGGAGTTAGATTAGTTTCCTTTACTTACTTTTAAATTTGGTAAAAGGAACTCACCTTTCCTTTTCTTGCAAAATTTTAAAATGAATCTCATCTTTTCTTTTGGGGCTTAAAATAAACTTCTTGCTTTCTTTTTGGTGCTTAAAACAAGACTTAATCTTTTCTTTCTTGCATAGATAAAAAGAACAACAAACTCAAATCCCTCTTTTTATGCAAGTTAGGATAACGTTTCTTTGGGCCTAAAAAAAAACAAAACAATACAACTTTCCAATTTGGCAAAAGGGGTTAAATTGAACATCATTTTCCTTTGGTGCTCCTTAAAACAAATCTCACATTTCATTTAGAAGCCTAAAATGAACCTCACATTACTATTCCAAAACGTTTTCAAATTCATTTGGCAAATTTACTTTGGTTGACTAAGATTCCATTTATTCAAAATATTTTTCTATCTTCAAACATTTCTATCTTGGGATAAAAAGAACCACATGTCTTTTGGAGAAACATCTCCAAGATAGTCTTTTAGAAAACAATTGCAATATTGGATAAAAATAAAGCGTGTATTTTGTGTTTTGAAGGTATTAGGTATATGCTCTCCCCTTAATTGGGTGATCAAAAATCCAAACACACAATTTTCAAAGTTTCCTTTCTAGCGAATACAACTTTTAGAGGGCATGTCTTCTCGAATTCCTTAAGGGGGTTAGTGAGAAGAGAACGACCCAAGTGAGTACGACTAAAAGCCAAGTATTCTAACTCACTATAATCAAATTGCCTTTTAAGATGAAAATCTTGGGGGACAGAGCATATTTGAGTTATCTCATATCGAACACTTTGTAGGGCCTTGAGGTCTCAATCACGCTTGCATGACTACATCATGTTTGGTACTTTGTTGAGATATAGGCCTCAATTGCACTTGTGCGACTTTAAAGGATATCTTTGAACAAGAGCCTTTACTAAAAGCCATAGCAATAGAGACTTTGAGCCGAGTCAGTTGCCAAACATTGACAATATTATAGTGCAAGAGTGGGGAAGAATCCGCCCCCAAGATTACTAACCATATATCTCCGAAGATAACTACCTAATTGTGAAGTAATTCACTTTGGGTTAATTTCTGGAAAAGGGCAAAAAAATGGGCACCCTCTAGATGGTGACAAGGTTGTTTGAGTTGACAAAGTAGTGATACTAGTGGGCTATGATATTGTCAATGATCCTCAAATAAAGAGTCTACTTGATATGTCTTCTTTGTATCGAAACCAGTGAAAACATTAAGGATTTGAACACATCCTCAAAAGAACATACACTATTTGTTAGCATAGACAAACTATTATTGCTTCTGTCTACTGTGTTTTCAAATAACTTATTAGAAAATCATCCATCAAACATAGAGATTGTTTCAAAACTTTCACAAAATCATCAAATTGAGAAAAAAAGAACAATTTAGCTCATCTGAGGTGAACATTAGCGCATTTGAGGAAAACATTAGTGCATAAGCAAAACAAAATTTTCAACCACTTGGATTAAATTAACACTAGTTTAGCGCTTTTGAGGATTAGTACACCGCATTAAACTCAGATTTTAGTGCATTCATTGTCTGTTTTAGCGCATCAAGCTGTCATCACTGAAGACAAAGAGCAAAATAAGAATTTTCTTAGAAAATTGAAACCACTTTCAGACACCCTTTTTTAGAGTAGAGTTTGTCTTTTATCAAATGATAGTTTAAATCTAGTCATTACAAGTGTCAATCTTCAATCAAACTTAGATAAATAAAAAGGGAGTGCAATTTATCATTGTGATCTCTAACTGAGATTCATTATCAAGATATATCATTCCTTTATCACGAAACAAGGTTGCAAATCAAATTACCCTAAGTCATATCAATAGGAAGGATCTTTCCTATTCGACTTAGGTATCTCACATCACATTAGCACTCAAACAAAGATCAAAAGTTTAAAATAATTTCAAATAATTGTATGATCATTCATCATCAAACCGATAAAAAGGAAACTCAGTCAAACGAAATGAGTCCTAGCATAAATCAAGATCAAGACATCACGACTCTCCAATCTAATCCCATTTTCAATCAAGATCCTACTTGTCAGGAATCTTATGATGATCCCCTAATCTTTTGGTATTCCATCCACAGTGATCCCCTTTCATCTCAAGAGTAGAGTGTCCTCTCAAGTTCCATTCAACATCTGTTGCCCAAACAAGATCATGATATCCCTTCCATCTCCTTCACTAATCTAATTCAAAATCAAGAGAAAAGCACAAACTCAAATGATCTCACTCCAAGTCAAGATCAAGATCAAGGAATCCTTTCATCCTCCAAATCCATTTTGGGTCCTTTCATTCCAAAGTCAAACTCTTCATCCTCCAAATCCATTTTAGGTTCTTTCAATCCAAAGTCAAACTATCCAACACTTCCATCCATCCTGGGTCCTTACCTCCCTCCATCCACCATTCCATCACCTCAAATGATCCATAAGAAAGATCAATAAAGGCACACATATTTGAACTTCTCTCAACCATTTATCTAAACATCTGTCCAAAAACCATTCTTCCATCATTTCCTTTATCTATTTTGGGTCCTTATGTCCAAAAATAAAAAATAAAAAATTCAAATTTCCTCCATCTCTTCATCACTTCTCGAGTTGTGTACCAACACTCATCTTGAACACATTTCCATCTATCATCGCATAAATCTTCAAACATTCTATCTATTATCCAACACCTCTTTTCCATCCTTCCATCTCTCCCATTCAATCCTTTGTATAAATCTGTCATCTGTGAGATAGGTGTTTGTGTCATTTTGTCACATGCTAGTCCATGCTCGAATCTTATGTCTAGTCCATTTCCTAGATATCTATTCATGAAACACTTCAAAATTTGAGGTTGTTCCTCTTTAACATTATCTTTTGGTTGGGATGCATACTCAATCCAAAAAAGAGCCACTTATCATATCTTGGCACCAACATCTTTTGATTACTATTTCTCATACACTTAATTAATTGCTCTAAATCATTGTGATCTCTTAGTTGAAGACAAGGCTAGTGAAAAGTCTTAAATTTTACTTCAGCGCCACTGTAATTATCAAACCCATGTAAGTTTCGTCACTTACAAGCCAATGCAAGAAAAATAACAAGAGAAAAAGGCAATATCAAAAGATCAAAAGCATGAGTGAGAAAAGAAATATCAAGAAAAAAAAAAATGCAATGAAATGCAATATCAAAAGGCTTGACTATGGGAACATGCAAATAACTCCATCGAGGCTATGGACGCCTGGGTGGGAATGGAGCAATATTTATGATATTACAATGATAACCTTGTCGGAGCTATGGATGCTTGCTGGCAGCAAGGCTCTATCCAGGATGCTTTTGAAGTCAGGGCAATTCACGTAGCTAGTCACGTTGGATTCTGGAGATTACAATGATTATATGAGCCAGAATGAACCCACTTGCACACACATGGGTAATCAAAGATTAAATACCTTGATCCAGTTTGGGATTCTTCTTCCCTTTTGAGTCTGCTTCTTAGTCGCTAGATATCTTTGGTTAAATTTTTCGGAGGTTCTAAGTGTGAGTTGGATCTATATCTTTGAAATGTTCAGGAACACTTTTTTAGGTAGTGCTAGATGTTGTGACAATCTCACATATCACCCTTTTGAAAATGGAGACCTCTATGCTTGGGGGAAAAGTTCATCCACTCTATTCTTCCTACCATATCTCCCATTATCCTTCCTCCAATGTCATTTACCTTATCTGTCATCCATTCCTATCCATGATCTTGCTTCACCTTATCCATACCCTCTAGTCCATATCCCTTATCCTATCTACTCATTGCTTCCATCATCCCTATCTATGATCGTGCTTCTTCTATCCATATCCTATCTTCATTCATATCCCCTTTTCCAATAGGAAAACTCTCAAAGTATGCAATCAAACTGATCACATGTCTTGTTAATCAATTCATCACTCAAAATATATCAATATCAAGATGTCTTATACATGGATAGGTACACTCAAAACTGAACAAATCGATCTTATACGGGGTACTTACTCTTTCAAACTAGACATTCTTATCAATCATCGAGTCTTGTTAATCAATCCATCTATCAACATCAATGTCAACATATCTTATACAGGGAAGGGTACACTTGAAACTAAATGAATCGGTCTTACATGGGGTACTCACTCTTTGAAACCAAACATTGTTATCAACCATCACATTGAGAAATAAAAAACAAAGACACAAATCAGTATCCAACTAACTAATATACCATCTCTTCTATCTATTAGTACATATATCATACCTTCTACATCCATCTCATCTAAGCCATCTTCACAATACATACAATTTGAAAAACCCTTTAACGCATGCAAGATTGTACACACTTAGTGTAGTCATTGTCCTTATTTGTTCACAATAGTTTATTCGTAGTGACATCTCACCATGGCTTGGTAATCAGTGTATATATCCTTAATATAGGTTGTGTCAAAAATGGGGGCAAAATCCTGAACTCAGTAGGGAAAATCCATTTTAGGCTTCATCGCACATACAACCAGCAATAGGGAAAAACACAAGGTCAATCATCAAACTCAACATCAGGGTTGGGATCAAGATCATCAGTATCAACTATCAGAAACAATGCAAAACAAATCACAATGGATGATCTATTATGAATTATGATTTTTTTACATTTAGCATGAAGTTTGACTATTTGTATCTTGATTTTTGAGTTATTAGGTCTCCTGAGCAACTCAAGGATGCACTGAGCTAGAGAAGCAATGAAGGAATCTGATATTTTATTTGGTTTTCTATGTGTGAGGAAATCATTCATATGATGCAAATTTGTCTCAATACATGATTGGAAACATATCATTGAATACATTTCCCAATTTGCACATAAAAAATGGACAACTCTTGTCTGTTTTACACAAGCAACACTCAGGTCATCTTGGTTAAATTATACCTCGACGCTTGTTTCATTTTGTAATATCAAAAATCATGTAAGTTATACTTAGGTCATCATGGTTAATTTATACCATTGATGTTTGTATCAACTTTTAACATTTCAAAAGCTCAATGATGACAAAAAGAGCACAAACAATTGACTGACGGAATGACAACGTGGCACAATTAGACTTGCATTCATTATCAATATGGCATTTAGTTGCATATCATCATCATCATTATTTAGTCGTATTCATCATAACATCCATCATATGCATATCTATTGCATCATCATGGGATCATTCTTCAACTATCATCTATCATGTTTTTATACAAAATGCATCTTTCCTGAAACCATACGTTTTGATCATTTTCTTATACAAGATATATCGTTCTTGAAACCAGATGTTTTGATCATCTTTGTCTTATACATGAGATGTTATTCCTGAAACCAGACTTGATCTCGTTCCAATCAATCTAATCAATCTAATCAATCTTATCAATCCAATCAAACCTATGCATGTCATCAGCTATCCAATCTTCTATCTTTCATATAAACATTCTTCTTTTGAGAGATCATTCATGCCTTCAATGCACGAACAATCTCTCGAGGGGGCATCCTACTTCCATATCTCAACATACTAGGGCAAATCCAGTCAATCTCATTATCATATCATTATCTGACAATCAATATCTGGGTTACCATATCGATAATTTTTTTGCAACATATCAAGCGATTTTCTTTGAATCAACATGTGCACACACGTCACTTCAAAGAGGGGCAAAATGTAGACATATACATCTGACCACCTTCTTAAATAAATATTTATTTATTATTTATTTAAACCGTATCCCTTATTAATTATATCTTATTTAATTAAATTCTTCATTTTCATTTATTTCATTAAATGAATTATTCTATTTATTTAATTAAATTAATCTAAAACATTTTCTGGCCTTTAATTGAATAAATCACTTTATTTAATTAATTCCCCTTTCTTCCTTTTAATTAAATTTAAATTTAATTAAATTGATCCTTGCATATAAATAAATCCTATTTATTTATAAAAATCCCCCCCTTGTATTTATGCAAGTTGCATTTATTTTAGTTGAAATAAAGCATTTTATTTTAATTAAAATTTTATTTCTCCCAATTGCCCTTTCCTACATTTCCCACTTGCCTCCTAATCATTCTTCTAGAACCCATCTAATCCTAATCAATTAGCCTTAATTCATCCAATCATGTCATTTCCCTAAGTTTGAGGAGGCCACTTCTCAAATTGGGAAGAAAGTCTTCTAAATGCAAAAAAGACTTTATTTCTTCAACAAGTTAACTTGTTGAGCTCCCCAAATTTGGAAGTACTCTTACAAATTTGTCCCCCAAAGTCCTATTAGCCATTAATGGTTAATCTAACCCTCCCTCATGGTTAGAGACTTTCCATCTAACTTAACCCTTATCTAACTCAAGGGTCTCATCAAGCACTCAGGGCCTTGACCTTAGTTTTCCTATCTAACCCTTGCACAAGAGTTTACCCCTTGGGTAAAATCTTTATCCAATGGATGACCCTAACCTAACCTTCACCCAACCTCCTAAGGTAACCTTGATGTCTTCTCAGGCATTTAATGCCTCCTGCATCTCCTCTCAAGCCACCTCTTGTTGACAATTGTCATCATTTCATTGGTAAAATTGTAAACATAGATTGAGTAACTTTCAATCCTAGCCATTGTTAAGATTATTGAATATCGACCATCCATTGCCCTATTTCCTCTATAAATAGAGATCACATTCTTCATTATTCATATAGATATCCAAGTTTCATGCATCTACATTATAATCTAATTGTATCAAGCATTTTAGCCTCTCTTTGTTAGAATATCATATAAGCATTTAGAAGCATTTCATATCATAGTATATCCATGCTAGTATATCATGTTAGGATAATTTGTCAATATCTTTATCATATCATTATCTTCATTTTATCTTAAAATGATAGTTTGAACATATCATATAGGTCTTAAAATGCATTCATGGATATAGATCATAACATCCCTTGTTCTTGGAGTTGTCATTCCTAAGTCATTTGCTCAATGATCTGAGAGAAAAAACACTAGCTTTAGGGATCCTATGAGACAGAGAACACTGTGACACACCTTGGGAAGTTAAACTAGTTTAAATTAGTTCATATTTGCACTCAAGAGTCTCATTGGTATGTTGTCCATTTTGATCTCAATCTTGATATTTTGATCACCATATTTTCCAACATACACATTGCACTTGTTATCTGTTGCTTTCCTCTTTACTTTTTCATTTGTCAGGTCTTCCTGTAACTTTTCCATTTGTTTCTCCACCTTATCTCTCTCTCTCTCTCTCTCTCTCTCTCTCTCTCTCTCTCTCTCTCTCTCTCTCTCTCTCTCTCTCTCTCTAGCAGTGAAGTGTAGATCACTACATTCATCTTTTTTGAGACACTAATTTTGTCCACATTTTGAACTTTGGAAAAATCCATTTGGAGGGTGTTAACATGAAATTCAGAGGGATCTATTTGACTCTGTGGTGTATTTTTATCTTTATTTGGGGCCATAACAACCATGAACTCCATTATATCTTTGTTTGGGTCATATGTGGGAATTACCCTGTTCGATGCAGGTTGCACCTCTAAAGTTGCAGTGAGGGTACCCCTCTTCAATGTCTTTTTTTCTTTATTCATATTTTTTGTTTGTGCAAATTTATTAAAGAAATCATTGTAATGAAAATCTGAGTTTGTGGTGCAGGAGCAGCCAAGACAAGATTGGCCACCACGAGGCCATAATGAAGATTTATGAGATATTAAGTCTATGAGGTTAAAATGACCATTTCATATTTTAAACATGGATAATAATGCCATTTGGAGTCATGAAACCCATGTAATGAGTCATTTTGTAATAAGTTGTCAAAATGAGTAATGTAATGGGGTTCAATGGGTAGAATAGGTTTTTAATGAGCATTTTTAAGTTACATAAGGTCTTGTGTGACCATATTAATATAATAAAGCTGATTATAAAGATTCAAGATGCAAAAAGGTTAAAAACTTGTCAATTGACAACTAAAAGTTTCAATTTGACAATAAACTAAAGTTGTAAACACCCAAAAGTGGTTGTATGGGTGGTTAAGAGTTGGTTTTCGGTTTCCATGAAGGGAAGAGGTATAAAAATGTTTGTAATGTTCCAAAATGAAGAGGTTGAGGGTCATATTTCCTTGGCATTGTAAGAGTTTGGGGCTTGACAATAAAATACAAGGTTTTCCTTGCAATTTTGGTCTAAAATTTGCACTTTATTGGTCTGAAACTCTTCTTCTTTGCTTTATTTTTTATTGGAAATAGATTTATAAATGTAGAGGAGTGTTTGCACTATCATTTTATATTGTTATTGAAGTTTTTACATTCAAATCTGATATAGTTCTATTGGTTGTCCTAAAATCTGTTGTAGGTGATTGTTTTAGGGGAGTTTTGAGAGTCACAATGCAAATGTGACCCATTCCACTTTATGTGGTTATTTTTTCTTGTAGAATGGGTCATTAATGATGTATATTAATATCTAATAATAGGTTTTAATGTAGGAGAAAACATTAAGGGGGTGGTTGATGCCCTAGGGTGGAGTTTTGCTTGAAAAAAGGGTGCAAGAATGTTGCCATGGTGAAGGTCTGAGAGATCTACCTTAAGGAGTGCCACTTTTTATGATGGAAAGTGTATATATATGTTGAATAAGTGGTGTTTGGACCCCTGGTTAGTGGTGGACGTGATTGGAAAGCCTAGATCTAGGAAGCCCTAGTTTTATGCACTTTAAAAGGAGGGTTTGATGGTTGGGCATATTAATAAAAGTGGAACAACTTGAAGCCTTGAAAATACTTGGTTTGGAATCAAGAAGAAAGACTTTTTTTGGGTTATAATTATTAGGGTTGTGTTCTTATGGTGGTTGCTTTGTAAAAGTGGCCTAATTAGGCCTAGTTCAAGGGTGACAGGGTGTTGGTTCTGTGCAATGGTCCAAAGGAGTCCTACCTAGTTTTGGGATCTGTTATAGAGATTGGAAAAGGGTATCCAAATATTCAATTTATTCATCGTGTTTTTTAATTATTTTGATTAAAAGATAGATTACTTGTTGAACAAGGCTACTAGGGATTGGCCTATTTAGGGACCTGGGTAAGGGTTTGTGAGTGAACCGGTTGATAGGGTGAGTGGAGCCTATTGGGTAAAGTGGAATAGGGTATGTTGAGACCCTAGGGAGTTTTGAAACAAGTTGGTGAGGTTGAGAGTTCTATTTGGGTATCTCGGTGAAGCCTAGTGAAGGAAGGTGAAACAAGAAAAGTTGAGTTTTGAAGAAGAAAGAATAATGAGTTGCAATGTGATTGTGGGAGGGTCCATGATGCTCTACATCAGTTTGTTAAAGCAATTGAATGTTTAAAAGGTGAAATAGCACTTGCGGTGATATATGAGGCTCCACCTATGCTTGTGGTTCTAACTAATACATTTTGAGGAGTACCAAAAGTCATTACTAATCATGTTCCATTGTCACCTGCAAGTGTAATTTTTTATACTCTTTTGAGGGGTTTGTTTTGAATGTGTTTTGGGCTATCCCACATTAATGGTTCCCACTTTTGCCAACGAAGAAAATTGGCGGAGGCGGGGAATTTTTTTGGGGGGGTTTGAACAAACTAGGGGTGTTCGAGCGAACCCCCCCCGTAGGTTTCGATTGAACCCGCCATCAGACATGGATTCGATCGAACCCCAAGTGGGTTTGGGGGTCTGATTGAACCCATTAAAAATAAATATTTTAATGGGTTCGATCGAAGCCTGTTTTAATTTTTTTTTTTTTAATTTCTATAAAAATCGAAAATGACAGTTTAACTGTCATTTTCAAGTTTGGAGTTTTCTGTGTCTAGAGGGGGTTAGAGCGAACCCGACGTTAGCACCATGTCACTGTGCCCTGTCAGCAACAACCAACGCTTCTCACCTTTCAGCTTTCGATCTACATTCTTTCAGGTGCACAAAACAACCTTTTTTTTTTTGTTTAATAATGTTTTTTTTATTAAATTTATTTAAAAATTAATAAATAATTTGTTTGTTAATTTATTTTTTTAATTAAATAATTATATATTTATTGTTTTTCAGCATTTTAGAAAAATGCTTGAAAATTTAATGTTTTGATTTAACGTCAATTTATTTTTAAAGTTAAATAACTGTATATGTATTTTTTCAACTTTTTAAAAAAATATTGTGAAAAACTTAGAAAACTAAGGTAGTAAATTAAAACTTAGAAAAACATTAGCAAAATAAAAAATTAGAAAATGTTACAAATCTAAATATAATAAATTAAAACGTTAGAAAAATTAATAAATTTAAATTTAAACAAATTAGACAAAATAAATCCTCTGCATGACCCCTTTTTACATCCTATTACACACACAACATGACCCCTTAGGACCCCTTAAGACCACATATGCCCCTGATGACACTATATGTCCCCTTAGGACCATAGAGGATCACATAGTGGACCCTAAGGGGTCATATGTGGTCCTAAGGGGTCACACATGTGTTCTAACACATGTGTGACCCCTTAGGACCGCATGTGACCCCTTATGAAATCCTAGTGTGTACGAAATACCCCTTAGTCCATCATATAGTATCCTAAGGGCTCACACATGTGGTAAAATGTATGACCCCTTAGGACCACATATGACCCTTTATAACATCCTGGTGTGACCACATATGACCCTGTATAACATCCTAGTGTGTACGACATACCCCTTAGGATCACACAGTGTCCTAAGGGGTCACGCATGTTTCCTAACACATGCATAACCCCTTAGAACTGCATATGACCCCTTATTAAATCCTAGTGTGAATGACATACCCCTTAGTCCATCACATAGTGTCCTAAGGGGTCATATGTGGTCCTAAGGGGTCATGCATGTGTTAACACATGTGTGACCAATTAGGACCACATATGACCCCTTATAACATCATATTGTATACAATATGCACCCCTTAGGATCACATAGTGTCCTAGAAGGGGTCATATGTGGTCATAAGGGGTCATGCATGTGTGTTCGAACACTGTACATGTGTAGCCCCTTAGGACCACATATGACCCCTTATAACATCATAGTGTCTACGACATGAGATCCCTTAAGATCACATGTACAGTGTCCTAAGGGGTTGAATATGTGGTCCTAATGGGTTATGCATGTGTTCTAACACATAAATGACCCTTTAGGACCACATATGACCCCTTATACTATCCTAGTGTACATACGACATCCCCCTTATGATCACATGGTGTCCTAAGGGGTCATATGTGGTCCTATGAGGTCACACATGTGTTAGAACACATGCATGACCCCTTAGAACCACATATGACCCCTTATAAAATCCTAGTGTGTAAGACATATCGGTCCCTTAAGATCACACACATTAGTGTCCTAAGGGGTCAAGAATATGTGGTCCTAAGGGGTCATGCATGTGTTCTAACACATGCGTGACCCCTTAGAACCGCATATGACCCCTTATAAAATCTCTCTTCCCTTAATTTGCTCAGTTGGCATGTGTTTTAATTTTTAAAAATTATGTTTTAATTTATTACATGATGTATATATCTTTAATGACCTCTCTCTCTCTGTGTCATGAAAATGATCTCCCTCTCTCTCTTGAATTAATGTTTTAATAATTTAAAATGTATGTATGTGATCTATATAGATAAATTTATATATGTTTTAATTTAGTAATTGTATGTATATATCTTTAATGATCTCTCTCTCTCTCTCTCTCTCTCTCTCTCTCTCTCTCTCCCTAAAATTAATGTTAGATATCTCTCTAGATGTCATGATTTAAATGATCTCCCTCTCTCTCGTTAATGTTTTAATAAATTAAAATGTATGTATGCGATCTATATAGATAAATTTATTTATGTTTTAATTTAGTACATGATGTATATATATCTTTAATGATCTCTCTCTCTCTCTCTCTCTCTCTCTCTCTCTCTCTCTCATGAAAATGATATCCCTCCCTCTCTCATTAATGTTTTAACAATTTAAAATGTACATGTATGCAATCTCTATATATAGATAAATTTATATAGTTTTAAATAATGATCTCCCTCTCACTCGAGCTTTAAAATTATTTATTTAAAAATTTGAATTATGCAAGAACTTCATGTATATATATACCTATTAATTATGAGAGAACTTCACATGTGTGCTTATGTATTTATTTTAACTTTATGACCTACCTAGATAGATGGCGTCCTAGGATCTAGTCCATGAACAAGATCCACCTCCATAGGCTACTGATCAGGATTTACCTTTACAGGCTCCTGATCGGGAGCCACATGATGATATAAATCTTCCACACCAGGATCCCTCGTTGCCCGATATTGCTACCATTTTCTACTATAGTGACCGTGAGCTACAGAGGTTGAGGGTCATATTAGATGACCCGTAGACTGGTGACATGTACAAGAGTACATGCAAATCCATTTTTGATAGTTTGCGGACATTGAGGGACCGCTTAGTTACTCACACCTCATTTTCACCTGAGGTTATAGATGATATTTATAGATAGTTGAGGAGTGAGGTTAGAGGTCCTAATCATTTTGTTGATGTGGTGAGGGTGGTCTCGAAGGAGACCATCAAGGAGAGATCTTTTCCACAGTATCAGGAGAAGAGTAAGGTGAGAAGATATCAGGTCACGAGATGTATCGATCCACAGGTTGCATCATTGATTTACCCACGCTTCTTAGTTGCCCATGGTCATTGTCCTAATAATGACCAGATACCATTATACTTTGCATAATAGGTATTTTTCGAGGTTCATTGTCAAATAAAACCAAACTACTTTGATATTCGAGCATATTATGGGCAGGGGAGGGGCAGGATTGCTGACAGAGATGCATATCGTAGGCTTGATAGAGCTTCACCTAGACACAAGGACCTTGTTGGTGAGAGATTTATGGTAGTAGTCCCATCCCTCACCCCCATAGTTGATCATGTTGTGATTGCTTCTCAAAGAGAATAAATTAATGGGATTGGACAAATTGCATCAGCAGTAGCCACCATATCATCTAACAGGCTGGGCAGATATATGATGAGCCGACCACGTTTGAGATCATCCAAAGATCATGCATCTTCTAGTCATAGGATGGCTTTAGATTTAGATGATCAATATATTATTGCTAGCATCCCCTCCTCAAATGAGGTAGTGACTATAGTAAGAGGTGGTAGACATGTACATATGTCGCAGTATTTAGCCGAGGACCTACTACATTCTTACCATTTTATTTTATCTCGACTTGGGATACCATTGGTTGCTGTTAGACAAGAGATTCTCATAGATGAGTAGGCTACAACTGCATCGACACATACCCCAAGGCAGTCACAAAATTCTCATCACTCTACGCATGCTTTGGGCACTGACCCACCTACAAATCACTCTGTTGCTGCAGAGGAGAAGATACGAGCTTATCAGGTCCATATCACAAATGAGGCCTTGGATTCAGTTGAGGATCAACTGCAAGGTTTAAGCCATATTGGGTTTATGGATATGCTACTACAGTCAGACACTTCATCCACAATGCCTAGTCATCTAGTTATCCCCTTACACTCCTCAGTCATGCGTACAGCCAGAGAGAGATATGCAGGCACAAGTGATGTGGTTGATATGATCATGAGATGATCAGACTATACAACCTACTCCTGATACAATGGTATGTACATGTGTGTTTAAATTTTTACAAGATGTATATGTTGTAACGTACGATAAATCTATTTATAGATCATTTAATAAATAATAGAAGTTAACTTGTATCATTTAAATTGATCCTGGACTAATCCTTAAATACAGTATATATGTATATGTATATCAGTTAGCTCATCCCACTCCTAGCTTGAGCTTTGAGCGTGTGCATAGGAGAGATTCTTTCGATACTACATAGGTTGTTAGTGGACATGTTAGTTATGGTTTTTTGTATATATGTACATGTATGTATGTGTGTTACAATTTATATTTAAATTTAAATTTAACTAGTTGGATTTGATTATATTTAAAAATATGCACATATGTATTTATGTGTCTAGAGATCTATATTTAATATTTAAATATATTATACTTTTGTAGGGGTCTATTGGACATCCAGACTCTCACCAAGACTCTCCCTCAGATGGTCACTCTATTCGTGGCCGACATGATGCATGTTGATTTGCTAGACTTTATAGCTCATTTGTGTATCTTTTTATATATGTACATTTTAGACTTTCGTATTATATATTCATGCATGTATAAAGTTTCTAGATTATACTTTATACAATTTGTGTTTGATCAGATTATATATTTCATGCATGTATGTTAGATTATGTACTTTATACAGTTTGTGTTTAATCCTGGATTATATATATCATGTGCATGTATGGTTAGATTATACTTTATATGTATAGTTTGTACATTTGATCCTGGATTATATATCACATCATTTGTATTCAGATTATATATGATCATGCACATGTTAGATTACTTACACACTTTATATATATATATATATATATTTCAAGTGTTTGATCATATTTGCACATTTGATATATATACTTTAAATATTTGTTTAAGTTAAATGATGTGTTTGATTATATCTAACTTATTAGATCACATGTGTATATGTATGTGCATGTTTGATTATTATTTTAAATTATATTATATAAGATCATCTAGATTGAATTGGTGTAAATGTTTAATTTAAAAAATGTTTTTAAGATTTATCTAAAACTTTCAAATTTATATATATTTGTGATTGAATTTGTGTACATGTAGATAGATTAAAAAAAGATTGATATGTTTATAATTTAAATTTTAAATTTTACTACATGTAGTTCATGTATATGTAGATATGCATGGAGTTTAAATGAATTTGTGAACAATATATCCACTCCACTGTGCAAGTCATGAACAATATAAAAATCACACAAGTGTTCATATCAAATGAACAAACTCGAGTTAATGAACACATTCAATAATTTAAATTCTAGGTGTACTAAATAGTTCACACCATGTACTTCTAGGTACATACTAAATAGTTCACAACACATCAAGTGGTTCAGGCTGCTCTTCAATTAAATTATGCACATGTCCTAATTTAATATCAATTTTACACATGCATCCTAATTTAATATGCATTTTTAATTAAATAAATACATATCCTAATTTACTTTACATACATGCTAAATTATTTTAACAACTTACAAATTACATATGCATACATGAATTTAGAATTAGATAGACTATACATCCTAATCAAGTGCATACATCGGGCCTTAACACATTTTCAACTCATCCACATGTCCCAATTTACTTTACATACTTGCACGTAAGTATTATTTAACATGCACATTAACTTCATACATCCTAATTTAATATAACTAAAAATTTCATATTTAACTAAACAATATATGGTCCACACAAGCCATATATATATCAAATATTAAATTCAAACACTTTAATGCATTTAATAATTTATCCAAGTTTCAAAACAAGTTAAGTTCTAATTTATCAAGTATTAATTCAATTCATGGGTTGAAACACATGTACTTTGGTTTACTAAATAGTTCATACCACATCAAGTGGTTCAAACCACTCTTCAATAACACTTAATATTTTCTCATGATCTTCGCTATCTAGTCTCCACTTTTGAAACCACCCGCGACATGGAACTGTATGAAGAATTAGGCTAACAACAACAACCAAGTGGCTATACTGATATACATTGTTGTCAATTTGGTATTCAATGAAATGAATCCCATGTTGAACAATTTTAACTTGTTTGAAATATGTCCCTTGCACTACAATTGAGCCTGCATGTACATGTATATAAGAAATGAGAAATTAAAAATGTGCACATAAGCGAGTTGTGTACATATAAAAATTAAAACATGTGCAGATGTGTGCATGTTTAAAATAAATTTATTTAAAATAATTTAAACATTCAAATCAGTTCAAACCTGTGGGAAAGGACATTCCATCACTCATTTCAGATTTTGTTAACTTCTTTCTCTCTTCTATGCAACACAATAAATAATAACTAATACCTTCTATATTTCCATTTTCTGCTATGACTACAAAAATATCTCCTGCAATTTGAAACAAGTTTAATAAATTTAAAATGTATGTACTCGATTTAAAACTTATATAATTTATTTACATTTATGCAACATTTTTAAAGGAAATAAATATATATATAATTTAAATATATGTGTACGTCATATACATTTTTTAATCAATCCTGAAATATGGTCATAATCGCCAAAAATCAAAGGAATGTCTTCAAAGATTTCATCCTCATTTGAATCCTCGTATGTGTTAGAAACATCTAGTGGCACCAATTTCCATTCACTAACATATCCAATCTCTTGGTTCTTGCAATCAACATACTATTCCAAAATGCAATCAGAACAAAAACATGAATAATCCCTAGTGTACAATGTCCATGGGTGATTATTTGTACTCATGACACAATGCAAAGATCTTGTCCTCTCCATGCTCTTGCATCCATGCATTGATCTTCTATCCACATCTGCAAAATGTACATGGGTACATGAACATACATGTAGATCAAGTTGTTAAATTAAAACATTTGAACTAGGAACATTTAAAAAAAAAAATTTAAATAAAACACTAAAAGAGAACACGTACTGGTTATCTCCCAAAACACTCTATATGGAATGGGTTTGTATGTTCTTGATGATGATTCACCGGGATAATTGGGTTGAACAAAGTGTTTCTTACACCATTCAACAACATCATGTGCATCGTCTATACAATCTCCTATATAATTTATTTGATGCTTTCTTAGAGCATGTTTGATACAAGCTCCTGCACCATCATGTTCACCCTTTCCATGATTGTTTATGGTGAAAAGTGGAAACAACAATATTGAAAGAATGAATTCAACCACAAAACCCTAGCCTAACAACAATAAAGCTCCACCATAACATATGAAGATTACCTAAGACAATGCAAATCAAATGAAATCACAAAGATTATACCATCACATTTCCAATAGGGTTTGAATCTCTGTTCTTCCTATCTCCATTGATCTTGCTTGATATATTTGCTCTCAGATTTTATGTGTGCACAAGAGCTCAACAAAGAATGGAAATGTGGATGCAAGTAGGCTTGATTGCATATGAAAATTTGAAAGTGTAGTCAGGAGTGCTAGTAGTTGAATTGAATAGGGTTGATAATGAAGGAAGCATCTCCTTATATAGAAGACACTATAAGAAATGGAGGGATAAGATTAAGAGGTGTAAAAGATAAATGGTCGGCTAGGATTAGAGGGTAGGTAGAGAAAATAATAAAATAATGAGAGGGTATGTAGTGTAGGAATTAATAGATGAATGGCATGTGTCATAGGTAGAAAATGCTAATGAATTAATTAAATAAATAAAGATTTATTTAACTAATAGAGGAAGTGGGATCAATTAAATAAATAAGATATTTATTTAATTTAGGAAAAGATAATTTAAATAAATAAAGTATTTATTTAAATGAGAAATAAGGCTAGAAGAGGATAAATAATTGAATTAAATAAATAAAAAATTATTTAATTAATAGAAGAATTAGGCTTGAATAATTAAATAAATAAAGATATTTATTTAATTAGACTGGACAAATTTAGGTGTCTACGATGACCACTCTAAAAAAAACTCCAAACATGTGGTATTTTGTCATTTCAATGATATCTACATAGTGCATAAAATGGTCTCGCAGATTTGAATTGTTCGACACATCCATCAGACCAAACAAAATGTTTAACTATTGTTATGCCTCTCTCTTTCTAATATTCAATAAACTTATTAAAGCAATATTGTACAAAAAGTGTGTCATGCTCCTTATCATCACTGATATAGAAGTGGTATTCTTTCTTAATGACACAATTTTCAAATGTACTATCAACACCATCCAAATCCATTTGTGCATGTCGATAACACACATGCACCATAATAGTGATTTGCTTTGAAAAGTAATACTCTGATTGAATCTCTTTTTGATGTACTAAATACTAATTTTCTGCGAAGTCCACTATGGATAGAATAGTTCCAAGTGGGAAAGTGTCTCTTAATGTTATAAATTGTTCTGCTTGTCACTTCACAAAAAAACCATGGCATATGTATGGTTTTATCAACTTACGAAATTTTTTCATAAATGTTCCAATAGGTATTTCCTCTTCTACATAATTTAACCTTGTAGATTCCTTTCCAAATTTTGTTTTAAATTTTTTGTACTTGTAACTCTTGAAATTTACCATCTTCCTCATGTCAGTATCTTCATCTCTCAAAGGCAATTTAACCAACTCCCTGCATGTTCCACAAATTCCTTTTATGCAATTTATTTGACCAGTTACATTATCATCTGATTTGTCACATAAGATGGATATTATGAATTGACTTGTTCATTTAGGATGAGAATTTTCATAACCATAACTATCTTCTCTAATCTTTCGAAACACCTGATAGTACATATCAAATTTGATTTGATAACAACAACAACAAGTTTCGAAGACTTTGTTTACCTTCACATAATATGGCCTTAAATGTTCAAACATGGTTTGTCCAATCTTTATATGAGGGTTTGTTTTAGTAAACAACACATATAATTTATGTTTTGTTGTGTCTAACCAATGTTTTACATGGAGATCATAACGATTAGGGCCAATCCTTTGCTTGATAACATCTCAATTGTTTGATGAAGGACGAGTATTATCATTCCAAAAACTTGTCATGAAGTTCCTAACAACATCTTCAATTCTATCAAAACGAGGAGCTCTACACATAATTGCCCAATTCCCTTCTGAGGCAGTATCATCCAAACTCTTTCTCCTTTTCACATATTTTGATATTGTCCTTCTACTAAAACCAAACTTAGATGACAGTGAAGAGATTTGTCTTTTTTGAGTAAATCTTTCATTTACTAAAGACGTCAACATCACTCTTCTTGAAATGGTCTTATCTAATATTCGAGATTTTTTACTAATGTTCGCCAAACCTTTCTTAACATTATCAACAATAGATTTTTGTATTTTTGTAGCTGAGAAGTTATCCTCTTTTGACTTGTTGTATCTATACCCAATAATTTTAGTGGATCTATTAAATATTTATGAGTAAGTACAATTGATAACAATTGAGCTTTCTCTAGTGTAGTATCAAGATTGTAGAAATGAGACATTATTTCTTTTGCACTTTTATTCATTGACCTCCTTTTAGTATGTCTAGGTTCTTCACTGAGACATTTCAACTCAGCCACATCCATTTCAAGTAAATGATCTAAAATTTTAAAAGAAATATTTCTCTTCACCTGTTTAGGTAGATCCGCAATATGCTCATCCATACCGATGGTAGGAGGTAAGGATCCTGACCCCTCTCCTTCAACCTCCATTGGTTTAACTTGGGCCAGCTCCTCCCTATGTTCATCAACTATATTGTGTTCTTCAACAGGTTTGTTTTCCTCGACTCCTGCTTGAGAACTCCCTTCTTCTCGAGCCCGTTCTACACATAATTTGAGATGACATAGAATATTTTTAATGCAATGAAATTCCAAATTTAATTTGAAACCAAATTTTAAAGTCATTTAGTAAGACCTAAAAATTATGTCATAACATGTGGACTATTATGTCATATTTAAGACCTGTTATTGCATAATAGACCTCCTAATATCACATGTAATAGGTCTTAATATCTGCATAATATAGGTCTTAAGAGGACTCTTGAGTATAATGTGAAATGTTTTTGCATACGTCTAGTCATATAAATAGAACCTATTATGACATAATAAGTTCTAAATTTATGTCATATTTAAGACCTATAATCACATAATAAGTCCTAATATCACATAATAGGTCTTATTATTACTTAATATGACCACGTATGCAAAAACATATCACATTAATATACTTGACTCTCCTTAAGACAGATATATTATGTGACATTAAAGGATCTATCACATGAAACTAAGTAGGTCTTAAATATGATATAAGTTAGAATCTATTATAACATAATAGGTCTTATTAATTATGACTTACTACATGACCACATATGCAAAAACATTTCACATTATACCTGACTCCCCTTAAGACCTATATTATGCAAATATTAGGACCTATTATGTATGTGATATTAGGACCTAAATTATGTGATAATAGGTCATTAATTTATCACATTGACATAATAGGCCCTAATATATCATAAATATAGGTCTTAAGGCCCAGACTCAAGTATATAATGTGATTTTTTTTTGCATACGTGGTCATGTTATTAAGTCACAATAAGACTTATTATCTCATAATAGGTTCTATTATGTCATATTTAAGATAGGTATTAGCGCTTATAATAGGTCTTAATATCACATAATAGGTTATAGTATCACATAATATAGGTTTTAAGGGAACTCAAGTATAATGTGAAATATTTTTGCATACAATTGAAAACAAAGAAGACACAATGTTTGTTTGTTTGAAAGTGTTTGATTGTTTTCATCATGCAAGCACAAATCTTAGGGCTGGATGAGACAATAGTTGTTGAATCTCACTTGGGGGGTTACCCCGAGCTACGCAATTCAGAGCGGATGCTTAGGTGCTTGACCCCACTGGCTCCCCTCCACAAAACTCACTTCTCCAAGGCAGCCAAGCACCAGTCCCCATGAAAAGTCCACGTGATGAACTTTGTATCTCTACTAAGAACTGTAAGAATGTGAGTTGCTTTAGAGGTCCGACCTCCTAAGCCAACAACTAGAAGGTTTTTGACTTCTAACATAAAAGGTGTCTAGAAAGGGCATCTGTTTGGGTGGCTATAATCAATAGTGTGTTACACTCTGTTAAATGGAAGGTCTCCCAGCCTATAGAGGTTGCGCTCTATAGGGTTTATGGGGAGTCATAATATCATTATAGCAGCATGTAACACCCATTGCTTGCAACTTCCGTTACAAACACATTTATTTATAGTGGCTTGGAAGAGCTTGGATTTAGCTTGTTACCACTTTGGGTCGTTCCCTCTCACTGAGCCTTAAGGGCTACTCGGGAGGCAGACCCCTTTCTAAGGATAAAACAAAAAGAGCTTATTGTTGAAGACACAAAAGACAAGTTTGTTAATTTTAGAGCACCAATTGAAGTGTTTGCTAAACTATAAAGACACATGGTTTCAAAATATAAATTAAATTATATATTTATGGACTATCTAAATTAAATTATAGATTATAAATAATAAATGGGAAAGAGAGGGGTCCTAAAGATCTAAATTTTAAATTAAAACCATGATCTATTATAAATGGACTTAAGGAGGGAGAGAAAATGTCAATTACACAACAAGCAAGTTGATGGAATTTTAAATTTGCAAATATACATATTATTTCAAATTAAAGCATAATTATTTTTAATTAAAACGAGATTATTTTTAATCCTACTATTTCCAATTAATTTAATAAAAATAACATTATTTAGAATTAATTAAGATATAACTATTATATAAATTAAATTAATTAAATTAATATTATTTAAAATATTTTTCATAAAAAATACTAGATAAAAAAGATTTAACTAATACTAACAAATAAACACAATTTAAATAACAAATAAACAAAATAATAAAATAAGAAGGAGAAAGAAAAAAATGGGAGGAGGGTCGCAGGGAGTAGTAGGGTTTCAAAGTAGGGTTGCAGGAAATGGAAGACGACGACAAGGTTTTAGTGATCTTCAACAGCCTCATCAAGGACAGACTAAGGGTGCCCTTCGATTCGTCCAACATTCAAATTTTGATATCAATCCCTTTACCAAATTTTTTTAGAAACAAACCTTTTATCAAATCGGTTTCATTTACCTTTAGGGAACCAATGGTTGAATCATTTTGCATGTCTCCAAGATCAGTCATATATCCCTGACATTTTCTTCAATCGACCTTTTGTTCAACCGGCTCACTCATTTCACAAACAATCTCACAAAGAAAAAGGTAATATGCAGAATTTTTTGAACTTCAACAACTATGAACGAGGAGCATCACACAAACAAGGGGCTCGTAATTATTTCAGAGGACACTCAGGCCATCACCTGTTTATTCAAAAATCATTCGGGCGAGAAAATAAAATTCAAAACCCTGTCAAAAAGTTTCCACCTTCGAAAGAGTATTGGTCAAAACAACAGAAAAACAATCAGTTTTTGACATTTCTAAAGAAACTCCATCTGTATCCCAACAATCTTTTCTCAAGGGATGTTTTGCCGAAGGAGATAATGAAGCAAACCATCAAGGTGACCATGGAGATCCCCTCAAGTTAAAACCTGCACACCTTGTGTGGAAAAGAAAACAGGCCAATTTCAAGGAGGTGGATACCCCTTTTCCCAAACCGGCTTCGGTGGAGAATGCTTCTGTCATCAAGATAACTTTTCCTGAGCACATGCTCTCTCAGTCGGTCTCATTTCTCTAAAAGTCAGCTCTCATTGGTAAATTTAGTTCATTGATCCCTTTTCAAACTTTGCTTTCATGGGCTAATAGTCATTGGTCGGGTTTTTGTGATCTTTTCTATATTGATAGCCATTCGAGGTTTTTTATTGCTTTGTTTTCTTCATATGAAGATAGAGACGTAGTCCATAAAAACAAAGGCTGGTTTTGTCAAGGGGCTGGTCTTTTTACCTTGCCCTAGATTCCAAACTTTAAACCAGATGCCAATCTATGTAGATTTTACCCTTACTGGATTTCTTTACCGATCTCGCCTTTGGAATATAGAGATCAAGATATTGTTGAGATAATGGCTAATCAACTAGGAATTTTTGTTTCTCATGATCTTATACCCTTTGAAGTAATTCAAAGAGTTGTTAGAGTTTTCCTTCTTCTTGCCTCAAATAAAACCCTGCCAAGGCAATTCTCTATCACATCAAAATGGGGTTTATGGTATCAAGACACTGTTTTGGATAACGCAGAGGACATTTGCGAATATTAGCATAAGCTAGGACATTTTACTAATGCCTATAGTGGTATCGAGTGTTCAGAGCTATTAGTTTGTAAAAATCACTACTCAGACCCTCTACTGTGTACTGTCCACCAGCATGAGGCAGTTTTGTCTTCTAATTTTGTACAACCATGTAATGATCCCTCTGATCCTCATGATGACTCAAGTCTTGAGCCATCTTATGTTCAGTGGATTATTCAGTTGACCAATTTCTTTATCATGTATAGTTGGATTCTCTATAGCTATAAATCTTCCATCACACCCACAACGGTTCTCCAATCATGTGACAAAACATCTAATGACAGAGAATTTATAGTTTGAGACCTAATGTTTAACGAATCCCCAATTGATATTCAGAGTTTAATGAAAAAAAAATTAGTTTCAGGGGTAGCTGTTTCAAGTAAGGAAGGTCATATTCAGAAATTAGCAGATGATATTCTGTCCACTTTAGCTACCACTATGATTGAAAAAATTGCAGATTTGGAAGGTGTTAGTATGACAAATGTAATGTGTCCCTTATGAAAGGCAAGGTGTTGTTGTTCAACTATTAACTTTTAAGTGAAAGAGAAACTTCCCTTGGTGAAAGAATCTCCTGTTTTGAGTAAACCCGTTGAATTAAATCCTTCAAACAAGATCCATCAAAATTTCTCTCCGATCTCCCCTCACTTAGATATCCATTCGCACGAAATTAGGCAGGAAGAAATGGAAGCCCCTCCACATGATGGTGAGACAAAGATTATTTTTTTTGACTATACACAGTCCTTATCGGTTGAGCAAAGCCCTAGTATGAAATTAGAAGTGTTTACAACTCCTAAAAAGAGAGGTAGAAAACTGAACTCTTTGAATATTCAAGAAGAAATAGAGGTAGGTGTTCAAAGTACTTTAGACGGAAAATTCAAGGTATCAAAAATAATTACAAGGAGTGCGAAAGGCACTCCCTATTCACAATGAAAATGATTTCTTGGAATGTCAGGGGCATTAATGCTCTTGACAAAAGACGGAGAATCAAGTCTCATCTTGACTCTTCAAAGGTTGACATCTTTATACTTCAAGAAATGAAGTTATCAGAGGAAATGTATCACAAAACAGTGGCTAAATGGACACAATTTGGATCTACCCATATGCAAGGTGTTGGGGCCTCGGGAGGATTGCTCACATTATAAAATCCTTAAAAAGTTCAAGTTCACCTATTAGATCAAGATCATAATTGGTAAATATTGAAATTAATATGTTATGACATGACCTTTATGGTATTCAATGTTTATGGTCCTACCCCCTCTCAGGAAAAGAAAGATCTATGGGATAAACTAACTCATTTGCTCCAACAAGAAGAAGCACAAAATTTTATCATTGGGGAGATTTTAATGCAATTTGTTTCACAAGGAGGAATCTGCCCACCCCCATGAACTATGGAGGATTTTCTAAACTTCACCACATAAAACAACTTATTGGATGTGATTCCCAATAATGGTCTCTTCACTTGGACTAACAAGAGATCAGGCTTCCTTCAGATTGGAGAGAGACTTGATAGGTTTTTAATTCCTTTGGAATGGTGCCTTAATCAGTTCAGTTATTATTCAGAAATTCTTCCTATTTCAGAATCAAACCATTTTCCAGTTCAAATTGTACTTGAATGGCAAAATCAGAATCCCATGCCATGTTTTGGTTCTTCTTTTAAATTTGAGCACATGTGGTTTAGAAATCCACACTTTCAGGCTTTATTAAGACAGTGGTGGGTATCTGCCCCTGCATGTAGTGGAACAAAGATGCACCAATTCTTTAGGAAACTTTATTTTATTAAGGTTTAGGCTAAGGAGTGGAATGGAAAGGTCTTCAAGAATGTATTTGCTAAAAAAAAACCATTGCACAACAATTGGAAGAAGTTAACCAAAATATAATTTCCAAGGGATTGGACTAGCGTTTGCATTCTACATAGAAGGGTCTTCAAAGTGAGTGGGAAGAGGCTTGTAAGAGAGAAGAAGAATATTGGAGACAAAAATCAAGAGAGCTCTGGCTGAAGTAGGGAGATAAGAACACAAAATTCTTTCATGCATCCACAAAACAAAGAAAAGTATCAAATGTTATATTCTCAATCAAGCATGCAGACACAAAAGTATTGATTAAAAATTTAGCAGATATTCAAGATGAAGGAGTAAGGTTTTTTAAGAATCTATTAGCCACTGTACCTTCTGATTTAGAGCCTTCTTGAAATGATAATGTTGAGATTTTATTGCATTCTATCCCTCCTCTGATCTCCGACCAGGATAATAGAGTCTTACTGGCCCTTTTCACTTTGAAGGAAGTCCACAAAGTGGTATTCTCTTTTTCCATGAATAAAGCTCCAGGTTTGGATGGGTTCACCGCCCTCTTCTTCCAAAAGTGTTGGGATGTGATAGGGTTTGATTTTTTGGCGGTCATGGAAGAATCCAGGAAAAGGGGAGCAATGCTGAAAAGTTTTAATGCAACAAATATTGCTCTCATCCCAAAAACACCTTCTCCATCAACATTTGCAGAGTTCAGACCTATTTCACTCTATAACACGATCTATAAGATAGTAACTAAGGCCATTTACCTCAGACTACATTATCTCATACCTAAGATCATCTCGCAAGAACAAGGGGGTTTTGTTCCAAGTAGGGAGACTATGGAAGGAGCTTTAGTAGCACGTGAGGTTTTACATTCTATCCATGAAAACCAACAAGAAAATTTTGTTGTCAAACTTGATATGATGAAAGCATATGACTGGGTTAAGTGGGATTTTCTCTTTAAGGTATTATCTAAATTTGGCTTCTTAGACAAATGGTGCAAATGGATCAAAACTTGTGTCTCAGGTGCACACTATTCGATTCTAATAAATGGACATGCTTCAGGGTTTTTTCAGGGTACACAGGGAATAAGATAAGGTGACCCTTTATCACCTTTTCTCTTCATTCTTATGGTAGGTGCCTTTAGTAGATGCATCAATTTTCAATCTTCAAAAGGGCTTTGGCATGGAGCCAGTCTACCAGGTACTTTAATAGCAGTAACTCACTCTCTTTTTGTTGATGATACATTGTTATTTGGTAAGTCTTCTTTAAAAGAAGCTAGGCACATTAAGAAAACTTTGGAAGTCTATTCTTCTGGTTCGGGCCAGAAAATTAATGCTGCTAAGTCTAAGATTTTCATCTTCAACACATCTCCAATCTTGTCACTAAAAATATCCAAGATTTTGGGCTTCCCAATGGATCAATTGCCATCTTCTTACCTTGGCATTCCTTTCTTTATGGGTACAAACAAATCTTCTTATTGGTCTGTTGTTATTGGTAGAATCAAGGCTCAAATTTCAACTTGGAAAGTAAGGTGGCTTTCATTATCAGGTAGAATTCTTCTTATAAAGTCAGTGTTAACAACAATACCAAACTATTACATGTCTGTTCTCAAAGCACCCTCATCTGTCATTCAATAATTGTAGAAACTTGTAAGATATTTTCTATGGAATAGTAATATGAAAAATGAAAGGAAAATCCCCTTAGCCTCTCTGGAAAATATGTCATGTCAAAAATCCCAAGGTGGAGTATGTCTTCATAATCCAAAGCATCGCAAAAAGGCTTTTGGAGGAAAACTGATTTGGAAAATGTACACTAATTCAGCTTCCAAATGGTGCCAGATTATGCAAGCTAAATATTTGGACAACAATCAACCATCTAGAGTTTTGACAATTTTGGATCCTCTAAAAGGGTTAGCTATTTGGAATTTTATGATGGATTCAAGAAATCTAGTAACTAAGTATGTTTCATGGGAAGTCAATAATGATTTCAGTGCTAACTTTTAGACAGACTCATGGTGTGGGCATCCTCCAATTGCTCAAATGGATAATATGGAAGATATTATGAATATAGCTATAGCTCATTGGGGTACAAAATTGAGTGACTATGTGTCCATTGTAGAAATATTTTCAAGTAAAATAATTTGGAAAGACCCAACTCTTCTCCCAATATCCACTCAACAATCTTCTTCCTTGGCAGCTATCTTAATGAATAGGATAGTTCTCATGTCTAATAGGGAAGATGTGTTAATTTGGGCAGCTTCTAAATTAGGGCAATATTCAATTAAAGAAGGTTACAAAACCATACAGCAGGGTTGTAGCAGTAAGGTGAGTAGTCGGGCATACTCATTCTATTGGATTGATAGTGTTCTACCAAAAGCAGGTTGTTTTGCATGGTTAATGTTGAACAAAAGAATCCTAACAATAGATAGACTAGTAAAATTGGGCATTTCACAAGCTTTTAATTGTGTGCTTTGTGGCTTAGAGGAAGAATCAGTTGATCACTTATTTTTACATTGCACTTTTGCCTCCCAATGTTGGTTCTTCATCATGAATAAACTCCAAGTTATGATGCCCTTCCCGAAATCACTTTGGGATATGGTTAACTCTTGGCCTCTTTTATTTTTATCATCAACTTTCTCAGGCATTTGGAAATGTGCTCCTGCTCTCATCATTTGGGCCATCTGGTAGGAGAGGAATAAAATAATTTTCAAAAAAGCATCCTCTTCTCTGGATCGAGTTTTGGTCAAGTTGGAAAATTCGATTGCAGAAATTATAAATTATTCTCTCATTAATTCCAAGGACATTCAGTCATTCACCCAGTGGGACAAGGTAATTGTAAAATCATGGAATGGTATTATTATGCCAATAGGGATTCCTTTGAATTGGTCTTCAACTCATGTTAGAGATAGGTCTTCCATAAAATGGTTACCCCCTGCACCTAATTTCTTTAAGATCAACTTCGATGGCTCTTCCCGTGGAAACCCTGGGAAGTCAAGATTCGAGATCATTTTGGCAAAATGTGTGCTTTCCAAGCATCTCCTATCCCTTCGGGTACCAATAACTTGGCAGAGGCAAATGCCTTACTAGCTGGCTTGGTGTTAGCAAGGAAATGCGGTCTTTCCAACATACATTTAGAAGGGGATTCATTAGTTATCATCAATGCAATTACCTCAAAAAGATCTAAGACTTGGCACCTATCGTATGTTTTGAAGCATATTTTGGATTTACTTGACACATTTCATATTACATTGTCAGCCACACATTAAGGGAAGGCAATTCCGTAGTTGACAAATTAGCAAATATGGGTTGTGATGGCATTTCAGTTGAGTCGGTTGCATCTCCCATCAAACTGTCTTCATACCCTGAATTGCTTGAATTGGTACAAAAGGAAAGTACAACATTTAAATTACAAATTATATCTTAAAAAGTACTCACATGTATGCATTTAACCTGAAGCCTGCAGATAGGATGACTAATAGGACACTTGCATATATGCATTTAAATGTAGCTTGCGGATGGTATGAATGAAAGATAAGTGCGAGTACTCTGAGATTTTCATGATGTCATTTCACACGAGGTAAAGCAGATTTTGGCCTCTCACACATCCTCTTGGCCGCATTACTGTCACATGTTAATGCAAGAAATCTCAAACTTGATTTTTAAAGACCGACTAATTATTGCATTACGAGATTTTAGGTTTTGTTTATAAACGGAAACTTGCCTGTTTTTATATACACACTTTTCAGCGGAAGTTTTTGAAGTTTTTGAATTTTGAAGCATCTCAGTGTACAATAATATGGAGAATGGCTCTTGTGAAGGGTGCAGGCAAATGCATTGGGAGTACATGCCATGGAATGACCGAGTCCCAGTGCGTATTACAAAGCCCTCGGTGACATTCCATGGACACATTGACGATGGGGACCTTGATCAACTGTTTCATCTACATAACCCACAACTAAGAAGAGCAGTCAAAGATTTCATTGGTGAGGAGATTTTGCCCCCTCAAGCCAAAAGAATTCTATTTCCCTATCAACTTCTCATTTCTTTTCTATCCAACACTCTTGATCTGTTGCAATCGATTCCTTTGCTCGAAATAGTGTTTTTTAAGTTGGTAGGGTAGAATGTGCTTGAACCTGCCACGTTCCATGAAGTTCTGGTCAATTATAATCTATGGAAGTGGTCGGCTCTCTTAGGGGGCCTATTTCCACGAAATTTTATTTAATCCAGCCATGCATACATGGTGCTTTATGACCGAATCAAGCATGCCCTCGAAAGGCAAAACTTTCATCATGTGAAGAATGGTCTGCAACAATTTGGTAGACAACTGGATGAGCATATTGTGCATAGAGTCAGGATCAAAGTTGGGGCTCTCATGGTGATCTTGGAACTAGAAAATTTTGATCCCAGACTGCCAATTTCACAATCGGAGGAAAGGGGATGGACTTCAGATAGGGTGCCAGACCTTAATGCACCTATGCAAGATGGGGCCTCGGGATGGATTAATAGCTTCTCACAGCTTGAAGTGGCAGAGGAGTGGGAAAATATAGCATTGACTCCTTCGAGGGAAGCCAGACTGCAACAACACATGGAGGTCAATATCTGGGAGGTCATTCGTTGTCCTCAAGAAGAGGCAGAGCCGGTGTGATGGGAGGAAGATATTTCACCCTTCAACGCCCCCAAAAATCAAATCCTGGGTGACGCAGCCATGGAAGAGTACAAAGATTCTGGCTCTCTATTTTCTGTTGCTTAGAATATGTTCTAGTTTTGATGTATAAGGAAATCCGTTGGTAGCCGATATGGCTCAAATTTTTTGACTATTTTTTGATAATGTTGTTATGTTGATATACGATATCAAAATCTACACATCATAAACATGTATATTTTGATGTAACCTTTTTTTGTAAGTTTAGGTGATTTGTCCCCATATAACGTAGATTTAGTTTTTTGTAATTGAGTCGGGATTCAGAGTTTTCTTCCTAGTTCTTTCTTTGATGAGCTCTCGAACTAGGTCTTCTTATTATTAATATATCAAGTGCTCGTCACTTTTTGCTTAAAAAAAAACACAATTTTTGGTACATAATACATATAAAATTAAATAGAAAAAAAAATATATATATACTTGCATCATGATATCTTTGCTTTCTTTGTTCTTGATATCTTTGTTCCGTTTCGGGAGAATAATTCCTTGAAGTCTTATTTTGTCTTCTCTTCTTGTTCCCCATGCTTTTAAAATAACCTTCAAATATCTTCAAATTATTGCCCTCAAAATAACTTTCAAATGTCTTCTTTCATCCAAAAATGTGAATTGTTTTAATTATTTGTGTGTAAAAAATGAAAAAAATTATGTATATTTATATGACTGTACAAAAATGTAATTTTTTTTTTGGGACGGCCAGGGTTCAAAGGAACGCTGACAGTTATAAAGGGTCGGGTTTGTTCGAACCCGACTGTTACATGAAAGTACACGTCATTATTTTTCCTGGGGGGTTCGAGCAAAGGGCGGTTTGATCGAACCCCTTATGGTTCAATCGAACCCCCCTTCGCTCAAACCACTATTCATTCAAACCCCCTTTTTAGAGATCTCTCCCCAAATTGTTTAGAGTTCTGAGAAGTTTTTGCCTTCGGACCTCTAGTTTAAGGCACAAATGAAAGAATCTTGATAACCCAAAAATATAAGATAGTAGTGCTCGGAGCAAGCTTTCTAACAAGTATAATTTTATTACATTGTGAATTCATTATGTTCTTGTTTTTTTAATTTTATGAAATATTGGTTTTTCACCAAACATGAACTTCTTTGTTCAATGCATTGGGAAAAATAAGAAACTAATTCAAAAAAATTCTGAAAAATATCTATGCCCTAGGTAATGATGTCTTCTTTCTAACAAAAAAAAAAATTGAATTTCGATAAATATAGAACAAGTTATGTGTTCAAACTTAAACCTATGTCTGAATTATAACTAGTCGAACTTCAAAACTTAATAAAATGAAAAATATTCAACATATCACGATCAAACCAACAAAAAGCTTTGGATACGATGTTACAAACCAAAATTCGAAAGAATTGAGTTTTTATCATTTATAGAAAAAAAGTTATACGTTTCGAGAGGCACATCACTCTTAAAAAATGTAGTTTGCTGTAAAAAAATACTTTTCAAAGGAGATGGAAAAAAAATTAAAAATATCTTCAAAAAAAATTGAAAAAAATATATTTAGACTCTAAATACAAAATTCTACAAATCACTAATTTACATCATCTTCAAATTCTTAATAGTTTAAAAGTTATAGTTGTCGGAAATTGAATATTATTTTAAAAATGTTCATCTCATTGTCAAAAGTGGCAAAGCAGTGGGAACCATTATAGTGAGTTATCCCTTTTTGTACTCACCATTGTTGTCATAACCTTTTGCTTCTTCATGTTGTCTTGATCACTATGATTCTATATAGTATCTACTACTATTGTCCTCTTGCAAGAGATATCTTGTTGTTGCACTTGATCAAGACAACTAGTATTGGTACCCATGCCATCCCCACCAGTGGTAGTGGCACTTGATTGAACAATAATAGAAATATTATCCCAAGATTCCCCACTAGTGGCGGTGGCACTTGATTCACCACCAAAAGGAATACCATTTTGTGGTAGTGGTTGTGATTGAATCTGAGTGTCTACACAAGGTAGATTTGAAGCTCTAACAAATTGAAATGGAGATGCAAGGTAATGAGTAGTACCTTTCTATGATGAATCTGACGAATCAAGTCCAATGAATGGTTTCTCAGGACTTTTTGATTTTGAATTTGATGGAATTGGTACCTCAAGTGGAAACCAAGGGCCTTCTCCTCTGGGACCTAGATCACCACCTTCAAAACCCATTTTTTTCACAATGTTTTCCCCTTTGCTATATTTTTCTTTCTTGGAAGCATTGACTCCACGCAATTTCGTAGAGACTGTAGTAGTTGTTAGAGTGACCTCAACCTCATACTCATTTTCATCATCACTTATGTCATATCCTTCTATGGGATTCTCCATATTCCACAATTTGCTAAACTGAATATCCTCTTCAATTTCATCAAAGTCTGCATTGGCCTTTGGTTCACCGAGATTCTTCCTCATAGTCCAAAATTATTTTGGTTTGAGTCCAATGTTTGTCTTTACATTCTTGCACAGTTTTTTTGGGAATAGCTTTGTTAGATGGATTAGTAGCTTTTTGGTAGAAATTGTAGGACCTCCTATTTTTATTTTGATTTTGGATGCCCTGCTCTATTGTTTTCTGTGTGTGCAATGCCATAATTTGTGATGACAATTCTTTTGTTGAAATTTTATTATCAATGGTAATTTTTTCCATCTCTTTATTTACCTCATCCCAAGAGTCCATGTTTCTAAGATTTTCTACCAATGGTTTACTTTCATGTTGACATAACCTTTCAGAGTTTCCATTTTTCTTAAGCCTTATTTGAATGATGTTGAGTGGATCATACTGCTAGTGACCCTCAACACTAAAGCTAAAAATTATCAAAAAATCATGTGCCACTTTGAATGCTTTTCTGTCAAATATGAACCCTCCACATGCGAAAGGCAAGGAAGGAAATATGCTCTTCTTTTGCTAACCATGAAAGAATACATCTGTGCTCTCCAACTGTCGTACATATTCCAATGCAAAAACCCTCTCTATCACATGTATTGGAAGTTTGTAGGGTTCTACTATTGACCTATAAAAGCTTAACACATTGTATTCTTCCATGAAGAACCAGTCAGCCAATTGTATTTGACTTCTGAGTTGAATGCAATCTAGGCATTGGAGTGCTTGTAAATTCCTTATACATTGGTGCCAAAAGTAATTCTACAAAATGGTTGTAGTTCTTTTTGTTATCATCCATCCTCATCTTAGGTGTCCATTCATATATTGGACACTCTGTTTTGTCCCGAGTCTTCTCATCAATCTTATAGACCTCAATGTGAAGCTTGTTGGTCTCGAATATTGCATGATACTTTGATAGAAGAAGATAGCACAAGTAGGATGTGAACCTAAATGTCTTATAGGAACCTATTTTAATCATTAGTAATTGTGTTTGCATGGATCAAGAACAATGTGCTCAACAAAATTAAATCTTACCGGTTTTGTTACACAATGGATATTAAAAATCATTTCAAGAAGGCTGACACCCACTTCCCTATCATTTTCCAATCCCAGGCAAAATGTTAGCAAGGAAATAGTATCTTGAACCCATGACACAAAAATATTATAATCATAAGGAGGCTTATGATTCCGATCCAATCGAGTAGCACACACTATTAGACCTTTGATAAATGAATCTTTATAATTTGCATTGATTCTATCACATTCCTCTATGAGCTTTCCTAGGTCAAGGTGGATGTTTGAGTTTTGTGCTTCAAACCCTAGGTTCAACAAACAAGCAAATTCTCCCTCAGTTATGGACAAAATTTCCTCTTGAGTATTTTTATTGACAATTGCTTTTCTATCTTCATCATAATTTTGGGCACAGACCATGATAATTTTTGGGCAAGGGAATACTTCAGGTAACACCATGCTGGGAAGTCCAGCATACCACGATGCAATTTTATTTGTACTTGCATTTAACATTGTGTTAAAGATAAAATATTTTGCCTTGTTTGGATCTCTCGCCTTATTAGACAATTCATATCTAATTTCTATGATTCACTTTCTTACATGGATAACAGGGTCATAAATATCATGGTATTCATTAGCGAAACCTGTTGTTTTAACCAATTCAATTAAGTCTATTTTTTTATTCACCTGGGTTTTAGTTGTACTATCTGGTTTCCCCATCGCTGATACTATTAATGGTTCAAAATAATGCTAATCCTCAAATTGAACCCCTAATTATAGTTCTACAATCTAAACTATAAACCATGAGATTTAAAAATTTAAAACGCGAGATGTAGGTGTTCTAGATTTTACCCAAAAATTATATTTGAGCAGACTAGCGCAGACAGACTCTGTTGCATTCCTGAATCTAGTAGTCGTTTTTGAATCTCCCTGGATTTACTAGTTTGTCCAAGAATCAAAATACCAATATGAGTCCCTTAGTTTGAAAACCCTTAAAAGTTCAAAAGTAAAACCTAAAGGGCAAAATTTCTAGAATCGTGTTGTAATTTTATAAATTATTATTAATAACTATTCGCTGCCACAAGGCAAAAAATTCATTGCTTCTTTCTGAATTATGAGGATTGATAGTCTGACATGTCACACGAGTCACTTTTCTGAAATATTTTTGAAGACTTTTTAATCCTTTACAACTTCCATCTGAAATAGAGCTTATTACACTTAATTAAGTATACAATTACAAATTTAGAATTTAACTATACTTAATTAAATGTTTATTGTTTATGGAAGTCTTCTAGTAGAAGTTTGCAAAAAAATGTTTATCGTTCTCACATTCGGTCTGAAATACATCTTACATCATTGATCTGTGCTCATCAAACAGACGATGGTATCCTTTGTCAGTTGTCATGGGTCCCATTATACATAGGATTTTTGCCACCCAAATGCCACGTCACCTGACACTTCATCATCCCATGGGCCATAACCTTTCTTTTGTGTCGGTGTTCAATGACACGTATTTCTAGTGGAAGTTTGCAAAAAAAATTAGCGATCCCACATTCGGCCCGAAATACACCTTAAGCAGTTGATGTGTGCTCATCCAACGAATGACGGTATCCATTGTCAGTTGTCATGGGTCCCATTATCAATAGGAGTTTTGCCAGTTTGGGGGCCACGTCACCTGACACTTTCCCACTTAGATTTTTACGCTTACATTCTTCTTACTTTTAAAACTAAATTATTTTAATTTAATTTTTTTTTTAACAATTATTTCTATTTGTTGTTTAAAGTTACATTAACAAAATGATAAATATAATATATATTAATATTTAAAAAAAAAAAAAAAAGATATTTGTTTAATTTTTTTATTCTTATCTATTCTAATAATAATTATATTATAACATTTATAATATAATTAAATAATTTTAGGATATATTGTATGAAAATTTTAAAATGTCATTTTTAACTTAAAAAAATATATAGGTGAATAATATAAATGATTTTTTAAGTGTTGTTTATACTTATTTTAATAATAACTATATAACATGTATAATATTTAATTAAGTGATTTTAATGTGTATATTATATTAAGATTTTAATACATATAATTATTTTTGAGATTATATATTTCATTTTTTAATTTTTAATTTTTTTTGAAAAAAAGGTGGCAATGCCATTTAATATATTTTATTTATATATTTCTTTACACAAGTTGATTCAAAGAGCTCCCAGAGAAAAGAACTAGAGAGAAAAACTTCGATCCTTGCTCGATATTACATAGAAAGGTTGTGAAACTTAAATCCCTAATATGCCACAAAAGTACAATATATCTTGTAATGTCCAGAATACCAAATGCCACAAATCATCCCCAAGTATCAAACATTTTTAAAAATTTATTCTAATTTATTTTAATAATTATTATTTTATTATTATTTGTATATAATATATGCTATATGAAATTTTTAATAATGTGATTATTTAACTTTTCAAAATACACATGTAGGTAATGTTATTAAAATTTCCATATAATATATCATAATATCACTTACCAATATTTTTTTTTTGATTGGTAATTTTGTAGTATATTGAATCAGAAAAAAGGTATACAACCATCCAAGGCCACACTAAAGATATAAACATCGGCCCAAAATTTCACAGTTCTGACCTACCCTGAAGACATTCGAAGCTAAAACAAGGAAATAAAACCATTTCTGTGCATCTATGCACCAAAATATTACAGACATGCCTAAAAAGTCTTTTCATAATAGAAGTGAAAGAAAATGTAAATAAACAATGGCCCCATGGCCGCTCACTTGCTATCGCTCTGGTTCACCTTCTCCTCATCCGCGATATTTGCCAAAGCTTTTCCCTTTGCAACTTCACTCTTCATCTTCGGGATGCATTCCAAGCATCTGAAATTGGGGTCTCCTTCCAGACTTGCTAGCAATTGGACCGCCCGCCCTTCCTCGAATCTATCTCACAGATCTCTCTCGACCTCCATTCGCACCACCACCTCGAGAGCCTTTAATACTTCATCTGTCCTAATTAGTTTGACACAGAGCTTCATGGCTTCCCAACCAATGCAAGCCCGCTCATGACATTGTTCCTTAATGTGGTTTTCCGGACCTCAAACAAATGACAGTAGCTCCTCCTTTTCATCTCCCTCCCTAATGTGAATGCCTGTCTGAGGCACTACCCACTCCAGAATGGAGTCAAGGTTGATTAGGTACTCTCCATCTATCAATTTTGTCAAGGTGATCTTGATTTTCTCCACCTCCGGCTTGAACTCGCATGCCCATGCCATAATCAGAGAGTACACCTCCATGTTCATCTGATAGCAAAAATGGATGTGCGACACCTCCTCTCCTAGCATCAGACGTGCCACACTCCACAATTTCTCCTCTTTGTACCTGAAAAGCCCTTGCATTCTCTTCTCCGATACAATCCCCAAGAATGGAACCAATTTCTTCTTGGTTCGCAAAGGGAAATTTGCTTCCATTAGACCTGCACAAATTATTAACTCTAGCCTCTACAATGCAAATGACATGATACCATTTATCAATCAAAATAAATACAAACTCAATAACCAACTCACAAACCAAAGGAATTAAATTCCTTCGCTGTCATTTGAGACAGGTCATAAAAGCAGGCACAATGTCATAAAAGGAATAAAATTTCACAGCAGATTTGTTGCACTCCACCATCATCTCTAACAGGTACTATCTACACTCGGCAACTGCCACTTTAATTCCAACGTCTTCAAAAGGATGTACTTGTCATTTCGGGCTCCTTGCGTGCATGTTGTTTGCTTCGTGCTTCTAGGATTGCATTTAAGGCCACTTCCTCACTCTACCATCTCCCTTCCACCACTTGGCCATTTGGCTAGTCATGTCACATCCAATGTTGGAGAGTAGATCTGCCACTGCATTGGCACCTCGCCTGACGTGGGATACCCGAAATTCCTCAAAAAGATTAAGTTTCTCTCAGATGATTGCCACCCAATGAGATAATTTCCATGATGGAGTATTGCCCTTAGTGATTGCATTGATGACCACCTGGGAATCTCCTTCCAGATGCAACCATTGGACTTTCATGTTTAAGGCCAACTTAGTTGCCAGAAGTGTCGCCTGAACCTCTGCTTCGTTGTTTGTTCCATCCCGTAATCAACGTGCTCCTTTGAAGAGGATAGACCCTTTGTCATTTCTCACAACTACCCCCACACCTGATGTTCCTGGGTTTCCTCTAGATGCCCCATCGAAATTTATTTTTATCCATTCCTTGCTAGGCGGCTCCCATTTAACCTTCTCTTTTTCTAATGTGGGATTAGCCTTCAGGGACCCATTAACGGGTAGCACTTATCAATATTATAATATAGTAATTATTGAAATAAATATTTTTAAAAAAATTAAACATATAATCTATTAGTAAAATTAATTAAATATATAATTTAAACATTTAATTTCAAAACTTGCATGATATTTCATTTTTTTGATCAATAATTTTTGCATTGTATTTCTTGGAAATAAAATATTACAAATATGCAAGTATATGTGGTATAGTAAAACCAATAGAGTTCTACCACCACAAAAAAAAACCCCAAAACCACCATTCCCAACAAAAAACAAAACCCTACTACATGCAGAAACCCCACAATTCCAATTTGGTCTAACCAAATTGTTAGTAGACATCCCCTCATACATACAAAGTTGGGTAGAAAACTAACATGGAACAAAAAGATACAAACAAACAACACCAAACACCACCAGCCATAGCAGGATTAACCCAGAAGAGGCATGTACTCTGGGACATCATAGAATTATGAGAGCCACTTCATTTCTTGGGTAGTCTTGGGTCTCGACTGCAACTCTTGACCCACCTCTACTCATGCTACTTCATGAAGGATCCTTAAAACCTCATCATACCGCATCAACCTTGTAAACTTTTTGAAGGCCTGCCATCCGCGCCAAGTAAGAACTCTGCATCTTGCCTTCAAATCATCATCAGTCCATCGAATGAGAGGTAGTGGTGCCTGTAGGGTGAATATTTTGTCACCAACGTACCAATGACAAAATATATGATTCACACACAACAATGTTGAGAAATTAATCTCTCCTCTCATCAAGGGGAGGTTCCCTTTGAAATTTCTTCTCTAATTAACAAGAAATTGAAATCTGTGAGTAAGTGTTGGGCATATAACTCTCTTTTTATAGAGTCTATGTATTCTCCCTCCACTTTGTTACAATTCTCTATCCCTTTAGATACTCAAAGAAATGAACAAACAAATCTAACACACTATACTAAAATTTACAATCAAGCAGCACAAAGTCTCCCTTGAATGTAACATTAACTTAAACTAATTATTACAAATAATAAGAAACTTAACTTGCAGCCCAAAGTCTTCAAGTATAAATTCCCAATCCTTTAAACTACAAGTAACAATAGTAATACAAAGCCTACCACTAATCACTTAATTATAAAAAAAAACCCAAATATGCAAGGAGCACAAAGTCTAATTGCACAATTGGAAAGCTCTTTCATAAACTTCAACAATTCCACCAAAGATCCAGGATCACAAAGAATGATTATGAGAAATAAACATAAGAATTATTCCAATCACAATCACAAACTAGAATCCAACACAAAGTTTGGAAAGAAGAGAGTTGTTATCTTTATTTCCTTCAATCCCACTTTTTACATCAAAAGCACAAAGTCTTGATTGAGATAAAACTTGGCAGAGTTTTTCTAAGCATAAAAAAGATAAATATGTACAAATGAGGGTCCTCCTTAAATAGGAAAAGAATGGAGAAAAATGTGGGCACAGTTGACTAATTCAACTGCACAGTCCCACTTGACAGTCCCACTTGACTACCACTATAGCAGAAAGAAAATATGCAGCTACGAGAAAACTTGCAGCATCTTACAATGCAACTACATGAAAAGAAAGCGTGCAAAGGGGACACTTTATTCATTTTTCTCCTCCTTGTTTGATTTGTGGAATTCTTCGAACTTAGTCAAGATGGCCTCCATCTCTGCTTTGTCCGACATTGGGGTAGAATCTGTGATCACACAAACATGGGAAATCGTATCCTCATCCTTTACATATTTCTTTTTCCCGTCTTTCAACATGGATGCAAGGACCTAAAAATTGACTTGGATCTCTAGTAACTTATCAAATGCACTTAGTGAGAAATCCTGTCCCATGTAGTGATCCATTAAGGAAAGAAATTCCTATGTGATGGCATCACTAGTAACGAGATTCTGATTGTCATCATATAGATAACAAGGAAGATGAACAATTTTGGCATAAATGAGATCAATCTCATCATCACCTTCCTTCCTCTCTCGATCCAGCTCCAGAATCATCAATCTTATTGTCTCTTTCTTATGAGATAATAGTGACAAGATTTGGATAAATTTTTCTCTTGTGGGAACCACTTTATTTTCAACGAGGACGTCTATTTTGAAGTCCTCCATTTTGCTCCAAAGGGTTGTACTCCTCTCAATATCTTAAATTTACTAAGATAGTGAAGTTTTGATACTTTGCATATGACTTTGGATTACTTCAAAATCGACCAATAACCAAATTATTGAACTTAGAAGATGAGACCCTTCTAACTTCAACTATGCAATCCACTCATCCACCACTCGGCCCTTGGCTCCCACCTGTTCAACTTTCTTAAGAGCTTCAGTGTCCATTGAGGATCCTATGGGCTCAATTTCCTGGGAAGATTGTGTAACTTTCAGAAGAACATTAGTCAATTGTTCACACTTTTGCTTCAATTCATTCTTCTCATCCCTTTCTTGATCAAATCTTTGTAACAAAGAGTTAAAAGTTATATGAGAATCCAACTTAACATTCTCATGCATCTCCACCCCAAGCTCTACGGTTTGTGTGATATAATCCTTAGGTCATATATCATCCTTACTTTTATCTGATGATGGTATCATGACCTCAACATACTTCCTTTTAGTAATCGGGTCTACTAATACCCGAGAGACAGTCTTCGGCTTCTTTGTTCTTTTGGGCTTTGGAGGAACCAACTACTCAAAATCAAACTCATCAGGTGAAATTACCTGTTTCTTCCTCTTGGGTGCTACTACCTCCATCCAAGGTGGAAATTCTAGATTGGCAGGTGGAGTAGTAGCTTCTTCTCGAGTCTCACTTGGTATTGCAAGAGCAAGCTAACTTGAACTTGCAGTGGTTGTGGATGTTGTTATCGGTATTAATGTTGAAGTATCCAGTGAAATACCTACTGATGTAGTAATTGTTGTTGCTGCTGATACCCCTTCAGTTACCGCCACAGATGGGAGAGTGGAAGGTGCAGTGGATATAACCTTAGTGCTTACCAAAGGTGGAACTTCTGTTATGATTGTGGTGGAAGGAAAACTCACCATTTGTTGCTCTGCAAATGCCTATTCCATAGCTTCGATGAAATCTAGCATTGAAGACTCAATAGTGGATGAAGGAATATCATCCAAACTGGAGAAATTGGTTAATGAAAAAAACTGATGAGTAGGCTCTGATTGCGTCATATCTATGTCTAAATCCTCATTATCAAATTCCTCATCCTCTTGATCCGAGTCAGAATCGATGGAATGGATAACCACCTCTGAATGAGTTGGCACCTAGGAAGTGGTCGAGACATTAACTTCACCAAGATGTGATGTCTCTTCAACTTGTGCTTCCTCTTGTTGAGGAATTTCACCTTCTTCTGTCTGCTTTTCTTTTTTAGTCTCTCTAGCAAGCTGTTGATCTGGGCCCTTTCCCCTTATATTTTATTGTAGGGGCCGAGGATGGTGCTTGTGGATCTACTCTGCTCTTGGTTCTTGTTTCAGTCGTAGCTGTCTTACCAACCAGACCATCACTATTATCATCATCTCCAGAACTAGCAAGAAGTTGTTTCACTATAAGCTTCTTCTTTAACAACCATGCATTAGTATTTGCCAAAATGGGGGAAATTATTTGAGTGATAGACTTACTCTCCTTTCTTGACCATTGCACTGAGGGAAGTGGAGAATCAACAATCTTCTTTTCATAATAGACTGGGTCTATTATGTCATCAGTGTCCTCCATGGTCATTGGGATTTTTGCCAAATCCAGATTTTCAATCTGCTCTAAATTAAGATGACTGAAATCCATTCTCCTCACATCTTCTTCATCTTGACAATCAACCCAAACATCCTCAAACCTAAAAACATGGGTGTAGATTCTTTTGAGCTTGTTCTTCATGCCACGAAAATAAAAATTATTTCGTGCCTTGAATCTTCTCATAGTATTCCATTGCATTTCTTCTTCCATGTTCTTGGCCTTAGGATTTGTCAAAACTGAGTACCTGCCAATAGATTATGGGAACTTCAATCTGGTCTTATGTGCTTGCGATTTCTTTTCATGCACATAGATCAGTTGCCGACATAACTCCATGAGTATGATTTTATCATAAGGATACCTTGGTAAAATGAAAGGTTCACTTGAGAAACATCCTATCTAGATGTAAGTGAATGTTGGAAATTGAAGAAAAACACATCCAAAATGAGACACCCTGTTATATGCAGCCTCTGACAATCTTTTCTTCTGCGGGCCTTTATCAAATATGCACTTCCAAACAACAAAGAAGGCATTGTTGACTCTTCTAAAATGGCTCCCTTGATTTTTGATTATGAGTTGATCATAGTATTCCCAGACATATACTAACCTCTTGTCACCTTTGGTAGATAGACCCAGATATTGCTTCATTGAAGCAGCTGCATATACCAGATAAGAGGTCATATAGAATTTCAATGTCACCTTGACCTCCTTCAACTGCACACAGAGTGCATCACTGATATTCTCACCCCAATCAATCTTAGTAGCTCCTTGTAGCGTCCTAAAATTGCGACACTTGCAATTTTGACCGCATTTGGGTCTTCACGATGACGACGCAACACTGAACCTGAATGGAGACCCCGAAACTTGTTCATGACATCAAAAACTGCATTTTTCCAGCACCCTGCCTAATCCTCCTTGCACCCTACTGTCCCGGGAGGTGGGACCAGAGCGCCCAGTGCCCTGGTCCTTCAGGACTAGGGCACCCAGTGCCCTGGTCCCCCAGGACCATGGCGCCCAGCGCCCTGGTCCCCCAGGACCATGGCGCCCAGCGCCCTGGTCCCTGGCCCTATTTTGGGCCCGGTCTCCTATGGGACTTCGGGTCTTTTTGTTTGCAAATTGGAAAATAACATTTCCTGGTCGACCTAAGGTCGGGAAAATCAGTCTATCAACCCTAATTGGCAAGTATATAAACTACTTTTCCTCTCTCATTTTGGTATGAGGGAAAAAGGCGTGGAAACGATACTCAAACATTCAAGCATTCAAGCATTCAAACATTCCTTCAAGCAATTGATCATTCTAAGTCTCCATTCAAGGCTAAGTGTTGCATTCAAGACAAGGATTCAACCATTGAAGAGGAGATCACATATTACAACATACAACATACAACATACAACAAACAACAACATCTATACCTTCGTATATAAGGATACAAACATCCTTACAACAAGGTACTAGTACTTGTTTTACATTACAGTCATTTACATTTACAACATTTCTCATTTCTTGGTTAATTCCAAAACTGGGGTTTGACCTAAGGGAAAACCCCTAATCCCTAACCCCCCAATCATCTTCGCTTTTCTATGTGTAGGTTGCAGGTACGCGGTTGAAATTGAAGATCTGGAATCCTTGTGCAGAGACAAACAGATCCCCCTTCGTTTCGCGGATTTTTCGAAGGACCGTGTGCACGCCGGGCGCCATCGTCCCGTCAAATTTTGCTCAAATTTGCAGGACAGCGCCGTCTCGACATTTTACTGCTAATTCCAAGTTCGCAGCTTCATATCATATCCCTATCTCTATTTATAAGTGAATCTTTCTTGCTTCTACATGCATTCCTAGTTCAATCTTTCTATCTACATTTCTTTACAAAAGAGGGTATCCTTGCTATCACAACCCTTGAAACTCATATAGAATCCAATCTTGCATTGCGTGGGATTGGATCTTGTGGGTTTCAACCCCTCTTTTGAATGTAAAGTCTCTCCTAAGTGAAAACCATCAACCCTAGTGACTCTCCCTTCTCTCTCCTTGGAGTTGGGGAGGGGAGAACAACTAGGGTTCGATTTTTTTCCGCTTTACATTTTGGCGAACCCGACATGAACATCCTTTCTGATTATTCATAGTTAGATCTGAAAGTTGGATTCCTTGATTACATTTCCATGTTTGATCTTTTGCAAAATTTTAGAGGTTAATTGCATAAAAACCCTAAATTTTCTTTTTAAGTAATTAAACTTGTGAAATGATTAATTGTTAATGCTTGTTTCAGATCTGCCCTTCTATTACAAATTATCAATTCATATTTGTGCTTTAATTTTGAAAATTAAGTGGTTAAGTGTCAAAACCTTGATTTTTGAAAACCTCTTGATTCAACCTTTGTCCGACAATTTCACTGATCAAAACATCTCCAAATCGGCTGTAACTTTGGATTCCGCAATAAAATCACAATATCTTTCATCCCTGAAAATTTGGAAAAAAGTTGCGAGGACCGTGTGCACCCCAAGCGCCATCGTCCCCGACATTTTTCCGAAATTTCGGGAGCTAGATCTTACTGTATTTTTCTGCTAAAATCCAGAATTTTGGCTGATTTTATCAATTTTAACACTTTCAAAATTACAGTCAAAGTTGGTCTAGCAATTGCTTGGATTGAGGCTTCTAATCATTCAAAAATTGTTGAAATCGAAATCTGTATCAAAATTGTGTTTCTTACTGTCCTAAATCTGAAAAGTGTGTTAGCATTCATTCGAAATTTCAGTGATTTATTCAAATTTTTGCAATTTGTGACTTTTGAAATTAAGTGCTTAATTACAACAACTTTGATTTCCGCTTTCAAAATTGAATTTTGCGTGAAATTGAGTCAACTTTCAAATTTCAAAACTTGCATTGCTTTTGGTATTCCCTCTAAAATCATAAAATTCAAAATTTCAGTTTCCCTCTCTTTTTCAAAATTCAAATTTTGCATTTTTCGACAATCTTGGTAGGGTTCAATTTTGAGATTGCAACTTTAATTTGGCCTATCTACAGATCGTAAAATCACTCAATTTTTTCAGGTTAGCTGTAAAATCATCATAACTTTCATCCCTGCAAATTTCAAAAAAAGTTGCGAGGACCGTGTGCACCCCGAGCGCCACGGTCCTGGACATTTTTTCTAAAATTTCGAGAGATTGTCCTGATTGTATTTAACAACTTAAATCTAGAAGATTGGCTGGTTTTATTGAAATTTGCTACCTCTAAAATTCAAAATCTTCTCTCTTTCTTTAGTGCATGAGTTTTACAACAATAAGCCCTACCTACACTATTCCCGTTAGACGAAGCCTTAGAATTAAGTCTTTCCAAGGTTTAATTACTGAGGAGATGGAACCTAATTTGAATGGTCTTTTTAATGAGGACATGGGTAATTCTTCTAATCCTCTTAATGATGAAGAAGCTCTCCATGAGGTTTCTGTAGAATAACTTTCAAAATTGGATAACCAATTTGACGATTTTTGACAGTGGATGTCTCAAGAATACCCTGATAGTCAAGCTCTTCCTTTAATTGAGGGTCTAAAACGTATGCTTCAAAGTGATAAGAATGGAATTGATATTTTGCATGGTATTGCACACATTGTGGATTCAAATGTGATGCCTGTGAAGAGTTGTGCCGAAACCTTAGGTTATACACAACCTCCTATTCAAGTTAATCATTCTATTCCTTTGACGACTCCTATTGCTAGTATACCTACTTTTACATCAAACATAATGACTAGTTCAATACAAGACATTCCTCCTATGATCACTAATCATGGGGGCAATCCTTCTTCTTCAATCAACCCTCTTCCTTCATTCAATCCAACTTCTTCATTCATTCCTTCAATGGGTGTTCCTATTATATCTCCACAAATGAACATGATGCAAGGGGGCAATTCATTTAACCCTTCCATTCCTCCTTGTAGTGTTCCTCCTGTCCAATCATCTCCTATGACTAACTATCATAGTGTCCCACCACCTTACTCTCTACCTTCTTTCAATAACATAACACCTCCATCACAATCTAACACGTCTAATATGAATTCTTCGACTGAAGCGACCATTAACAATCTTGCACAAACTGTCTCTTCTTTACAGCAACAAATTGCCTCTATGAACCAATCTAAGTTTAGTGTGCCCACATTTGATGTTGCGAGCCCACTTTCTCTTGACATTGTTCGAGCTATCCCCCCTAAACATGTTGAAATTCCGCACTTGGAACTTTATAATGGTAAGGGTGATCCTCTAACACATGTTAAGACCTTTCAAACAATATGTACTGATTTTGCTTATGACCAAAGGTTGCTTGCAAAACTGTTTACTAGAACATTAAGAGACAAAGCCCTACAATGGTATTGCTCGTTGCCTTCCTATTCTATTACTTCTTTCGAACAACTTGCAAATGCTTTCATTCAACAATTTCAAAACAATATAAGTCCTAAAGTTACTTTGATTGATTTAATGCATTGTAAACAAGGTGTTAAAGAAAAAGTGACTGATTTCATTGGTAGATATAAGCATTTGTATGCTCAAATTTCTTTTCCAGTGCCTGACAATGATATTCAAAGAATATTTATTTCTAATTTACAAAAAGACATTAGAGAAAAACTCCTGTTTTCTGAGTTTACTTCTTTCCAACAGTTGTGCGCAACTCTTCACAATTATCAACTGACTGTGAGTCAAATGGAACAATCACATCCTATGGCTCCGAGTGATAAGGGTGATAGTAGTCAACAACCATTTGGGAAGTTTAAACCGAACAGAGAGTCCATTAAATTCAATGAAAACATCATCAACAACAATGTGAATGCAGCATCAGGTGTGCCTCCTATTTCTAAGTTTTTCAAGAAAGAAAGAAAGTTTACTCCTTTGAATGAATCATTGCATAGTATTATGAATAAGTTATTGGAACAAAATGTGCTTACTCTTCCTCCTATAAGGCAAATTGATCCTGCAAAGATTACTTCACCTTATTTTGATAACAAATCTTTTTGTCAATTTCATCGTCATCTTGGGCATGATACTGAAAAATGTTTTGCTTTAAAGGGTAAAATTCAAGATTTGATTGATAATAATACTATCTCTGTTTCTGGAGTGAATGATAAAGGCAATACATCTGTAGCTCCTCCTAACCAAAATCTTCAGATTTTCACTGATCCATTGCCTTCTCATACCTCTAATGCGATTGATACTACTGATTCCTCTGTCTCACCTGATGATCTTGTGTCCATGACTCCGAATGTGATTAACTTTGTAGAGCAGCAGAAAATCCCTAAAGAACTTTCCATCACCTTTGATTATATTGAAACTATCAGGGCACCTGATGGTCCTTTATATATAGTTGCAAAAGTCAAAAATACACCTTGTCGTGGAGTGCTTATTGATCCTTCTTGTATGGTTAATATCATTACTGAAGAATTTCTTTTTACTTTGCAATTGAATCAAGTAATCTATGATGAAATAGATGTGGTTGTGAAATTATTTGATGCATTTTCTTCTCCTGCAATTGGTTCTATTACATTACCTATTGAAGTTCATAACAAATCCCTTGATGTGGACTTTGCTATTATTCCATCATCCGAACAATTTCGTGTGAAGCTAGGCTATCCTTGGCTATCTTCCATGAAAGCTATTGCTTCTCCTATTCATAAGTGTTTGAAATTTCCCCATAATGGTGAAGTTGTTACTGTCAATCATAGTCTCTTTAAACCAACTGAAAGAACTTCTAGCATTCCTATTGATTACTTTTGGCCTAAACAATTCCAATCTCTTCCTCTGCGAAGTGATCATCTTTTCAAATCTTATCAAAAGTGGAAAAAAGATATGATCCTTTCTCTAAGTGAACCTAGAACACCCAAACTTGATATTCCTATCATTCTTGAGAAGGAAGTTCTTCCTTTGAAAGATAAAACTAATGTCTTTCCTCAAGAAGATTCCTCACCCATTCCTATGGATGTGACTATGCCTATATCTAATAAACTTCCCAAAAGTAGACCTATCCCTCCTCGTCATGATGGACTTGGTCTCCTTCCAAAACCAAATATTCCTCCCTTATATGGAGCAGTTCCTCCTCCTTCCTTTTATAGAGAGAAGAGACCTTCCTCTTCTCCTATTATTCAACCTAAGAGACCACAACCTAAACACCCAAGTGATAAGGATGAGAACATTCCTCCTCCTCAATCTTCTCAACTTCCTACTAAGACTAGACGAAATTGTTCTGCACGTGAACGTCGGCGAAAGCGTCGTCTTAGAGCTCAAACTTTGCAATCCCCAAAAACACCTTCAACTAGTATTATTCCATTTTCTCCTCAGCCGGAAATTGAGCCAAAATCTCCTAAACATAAGACGCATGATGGTCTTGATCCTGTGCGAGTTAAAGATCCTATTTTTATAAATCTTGATGACGATATAGATGAAAATGTTATTCATGATGAAAATGTTACTTCTCTTGCTTCTGATAGTGAATATGAACTTGTTGATATTGATAACCATTTATCTAATGAATTTTCTAAAGCACTTATCCTAGCTCCTAGACAAGAACAACGTGGCTCGGAACATGAACATAGCCCTTGTTTGGATCTTGTGATAGCTCCATCTACTTTGTTGGATGTTCCTCCTCTAGCGTGTTCCCTACCTTCCCGAAACATTGATCAGCAAGATCAGGGGGTAGATGACGTGCTAGACTAGTTTCATTAGCATAGCAGATTCTCTCCTCCTCTATTTCTTTTGTTACTTCTTCTATATGTTACTCTCATTCTTCTATTTGTTGTCCTTAGTGTTTTCTACTTGAGGACAATGCAAAACATTGAGATCTCTTTTGGTCTCTCTCATGTTGACTCAAAAGACACATGTGTTCCCTTCTTCTAAGTGACCTTCCTTGATTGGGGAATGAAGAACAATTATGCATACATACATATGATATACATGAATAATCATACAGCATACTGACCCCGAGGAAAGTGAAGTCACCGTGTGCTTTGTGTTTTGTGTCTATTATCCTTGGGCTTATCTCACACTTGGGGGCTAAATCCTTGTGATAACATGCTCCTTCCCTTCTCATTTCTTATATGTATCACTACCTTAAAGCAATCACCCCTGGTGAGGCATGTGCGATCGCTTTAACGTAGGGGGGCATACATCCCGTCCATATCTTTTCAAGATACTTGAAAATTTCTTGACAAATTTAGCTTTGCCTTGAAAATTTTTGATATCTTTCTTGCATGACTCATAGTGAGGGAACCCTACTACTGACAGTCATGGTTCTCCCTCGTGATCTTCCCTTTTACTTTTTCAATCGAAGTCATAAGATCCTTAGTCCACTGGGGGCTTGGTGTATCTTGCCTCCTTGACGTGGTGAAAGTCTTTCAATATTGTTTCCTTGTACTTTACCGGAAGTATGAGCGTACGCTTATACTCCCACTAAAGTGGGGGCTAAATGTAGCGTCCTAAAATTGTGACACTTGCAATTTCAACCGCATTTGGGTCTTCACGATGGTGATGCAACACTGAACCTGAATGGAGACCCCGAAACTTGTTCATGACATCAAAAACTGCATTTTTCTAGCACCCTGCCTGATCCTCCTTGCACCCTGCTGTCCCGGGAGGTGGGACTAGAGCGCTTAGCGCCCTGGTCCTTCAAGACTAGGGCGCCCAGCGCCCTGGTCCCCCAGGACCATGGTGCCCAACGCCCTGGTCCCTGGCCTTATTTTGGGCCCGGTCTCCTATGGGACTTCGGGTCTTTTGTTTGCAAATTGGAAAATAACATTTCCTGGTCGGCCTAAGGTCGGGAAAATCAGTCTATCAACCCTAATTGGCAAGTATATAAACTATTTTTCCTCTCTCATTTTGGTATGAGGGAAAAAGGCGTGGAAACGATATTCAAGCATTCAAGCATTCAAGCATTCAAGCATTCAAACATTCCTTCAAGCAATTGATCATTCTAAGTCTCCATTCAAGGCTAAGTGTTGCATTCAAGACAAGGATTCAACCATTGAAAAGGAGATCACATATTACAACATACAACATACAACATACAACAAACAACAACATCTATACCTTCGCATATAAGGATACAAACATCCTTACAACAAGGTACTAGTACTTGTTTTACATTACAGTCATTTACATTTACAGCATTTCTCATTTCTTGGTTAATTCCAAAACCGGGGTTTGACCTAAGGGCAAACCCCTAATCCCTAACCCCCCAATCATCTTCGCTTTTCTGTGTGTAGGTTGTAGGTACGCGGCTGAAATTGAAGATCTGGAATCCTTGTGCAAAGACGAATAGATCCCCCTTCGTTTCGCAGATTTTTCGGAGGACCGTGTGCACGCCGGGCGCCATCGTCCCGTCAACTTTTGCTCAAATTTGCAGGACAGCGCCGTCTCGACATTTTACTGCTAATTCCAGGTCCGCGGCTTCATATCATATCCCTATCTCTATTTATAAGTGAATCTTTCTTGCTTCTACATGCATTCCTAGTTCAATCTTTCTATCTACATTTCTTTACAAAAGAGGGTATCCTTGCTATCACAACCCTTGAAACTCATATAGAATCCAATCTTGCATTGCGTGGGATTGGATCTTGTGGGTTTCAACCCCTCTTTTGAATGTAAAGTCTCTCCTAAGTGAAAACCATCAACCCTAGTGACTCTCCCTTCTCTCTCCTTGGAGTTGGGGAGGGGAGAATGACTAGGGTTCGATTTTTTTCTGCTTTACACTCCTTTTCTGATTATATTCATATAATAGCACATCTAGTTTTGGAAGTAATGAGAATCCTTTAAACCCTTCACCCATGCCAACATGGTGACCATATCATTGTACTCTTCATTGAAGTCACTTCTATGGAAACATTTAGGCCATCGTGAAGTGGTATAATTTCTAGAAGCAGAGAGGTACACTGTATTAATTACTTTCTTGCATTTTACCTCATTCTTCTCATACTACTCTTGAGCACTTTCTTGAGAAATGTCAGCCACTTCTTCGACTGGTGCACCTTTGAAAACATTGTCCAATGTCATGACCACATTTTGATCAGCATCCTTAACTTGCCTTGTATTTGGATTGAAGTGATCCACCACTGCAAGTACAAAATCCGGATCATGAGCTGCAACTGGAAAGGAAGCATATTTATGCAACTCAGATTTAATCGAGTTTGTTAGACGGGAAGGAGCTTTCTCAACCCGATCAATAAACTCCTGCATACTAACATGACCAATTTTTGTGTCTTTGATCTCCTTGACGTTTGAATCTGTCATGCCTGTGAAGTGTGATACCTGCAGCTGCAACATAAAACACTCAATAGATCAATACAAGCATGGTTAGCAAATTTAAAACAAAGAAAGATAAAACCATGGCAAAGCGATCTATCACCTCTTGAGAGATGTGAGTGTGGATTTGCTCTCAGATCTGGATATGCAAATTCCAGTGACTTGACTACACCTAGATGGAGGATTTGAAATGATAATGATGCAATTAAGCTAGAAAAGAGAATGATTAAGCTACATGATTCAACAATTATGTTAGAAAATGATCAAATTAAGATAGATCTAAGAGGCAATTGCCTATAATAACAATGCTCAAATTATATGCTAAGAGATATTATGCCTATAGTAACAATGCCTAAAATGCAAATGAGATGGGATCATTATTTCTCGAAAATGGGGGATATTTATAGGATTTCCAAGGCCAGGGGTGAGGTGGCAAGAATCAACGGTCAAGATTGAGTCTGAAGATATCAATGGTGAAATTAGAGGAGGTTGCAAAAGAGGTTGGAGGAAAGGGGGCATTTGTCATCTTTATGGTGACAAGTGTCAGGGGGCTTCTAAGAGAGTGGACATGTGGCCCAAGAATGCCATGTGTCTCAAGGGGAGAGTATCCACACCATAGGAGGTTAGGATGTGCAAGATAAGATAGGTTTAATTAAACCCAGGGTTAGATGGAATGGGTTAGGTTTAGAAGTGGTTAGGTTAGGTGGCATGTGAGTAATTTGAATTTAAAAATTCAAATAATAGGAAAAGACTAATTAACTTTCAACAACTCATAAATTGATTTGTTTTAATTAATTACAAGATTAGAAGAAATGAATTTAAATAGGGAGGGATTAATTAATTTGAATTAATTAATCAAAGGGGATTATTGAAATGAACCTATTAAATAAATCCTTAGATTTATTAATAAGTAGATGAGTGGAAGAATTTAATCAAATTGCTAATGAATTCAATTAAATTGGGGAGGGGGATTAATTAAATAATTGCTTATTTAATTAATTATCTTCAGACCATTTTTAGGTGTATACATTTTGCCCCTTTGAAGCGAGGTGTGATGACGCGTTGATTCAAAGAATAGTCTCATTTTGATGATGATATTGGTTCGATAGGATGCCCCAACTCTTGATTGATAAATTTTGATATGATGATGCCCCCTCGGGAGATCAATTGAGATAATTGACCTATGGAGTTTTGCGAATTTTTGCGAAATTGATATCCCGATTATAAATGATTTGATTTCAGCAACTATGTTTGATGAAAATGCGAGTTCTACAATCATGGTGATGTGGTTCTTGATTATTGATAAAGCTTGATTGGTTAGATTGATAAGATCGAGATTCAATCTAGTTTCAAGAATGACATCTCCTGTATAAGACAAAGATGATCAAAGCGTCTGGTTTCAGGACCGATATATCCTATATAAGACATGATCAGAACGTCTGGTTTCAAGAAAGATACATCCTGTATAAGACATGATAGAATCGATTAAATTTGATTTATTGATCGAATTGATAAGGTTGATTAGATAAAGAACTGACAGTTTGTTGATATCAAGTTGCAAGAAGATTTGGATATGCTGATGTTGGTTCTGTTGGTAGGGATGGCATAAGATTTTCACTGGGTCGATAATATCTGGAGATATATGTGTCATCAGTCTGATTGCGTATACACTTGTGATGATACCTTGATGATTCCTGCTATAGATTGAACCTTGGATAAAATGAACATGCGGGATCCCGTGCAAGAATGAAATGCAAGCTTAAATGCAAATGCCAATGCAAATGAAATGCAAAGCTACGATTGAACCAATCACTGAATTATTGCATTTTTGTCATCATTGACCTTTTGAAATATGGGAAGTGAGTGCAAACATCGATGGTATAATTAAATAATGATGACCTGAGCATGACTTTCTTGGATTTTGATATGGCAAGTTAGCACAAGCATCGAGGTATAATTGAACAGAGATGACCTGAGTGTTGCTTGCATAAAACAAACAATATTAACCATTGGTATATGCAAATCGGAAATGTCTTCGATGATACTCTGATGATCACGTCCTGAGACAAATTTGCACATATTAATGATTAATTTATAAACAGTAGACAAGAAAAATATCATGTTCCTTCCTTGTTTCTCTAGTCAAAGACATCCTGGAGTCACTCAGAAATCATGATAGCGAAAATCAATATAGAAAAGTTGAACAATCATGTAAAAATCATTATCCAAAAGATATCATCTATTGAAAAGTGTGCAAATGTGCTTATACTGACTTTGTGATAGGTTGATGGTTGATAATTTGATCTCGTGTTTAATGTTGGATGTGTCTCAGTTTTTGCTTGATAAGGGTTTTTTAATTGTTGTTCTACTTGTTTGATTAAGCTCAAAATGATCAAGAATTTTGCCCCCATCTAGGTGCAGGATTTTGCCCCAAGCCTAGAAACAAAGTCATTATGATATACTCAATGATCCAAACCATGGTGAGAGATTAGCTGGGATGCCTACGTATGTACAAAGGCTTCATGATGGATATGGACAACGTTGAATGAATGCAAGAGGAATGATGCATGAATTAATAGATGGAAGAGCTAGCTGACAGATAGCACCCATTTGCTAGGTTTTCACCATTTGTTTTTATTGCACTTTTTCTCATATTTGATTTTTCTATATTTTATTTTTATTTTTATTTTTTATTATTTTCTTTTTTTTGTATTTTTTTTCGCTTTTTTGCTTTTTCACTTTTTTTTGTTTTTGATTTTTCTACTTTTTCACCGTTTTTGATTTTTCTACTTTTTAGACATAGAATTTCTTCAGGTACATGCTATTGATGGGTTTGTCGAGCCAATCTTCATCCTATGTTGATAGCTAATATGCTCTTGATCCAAATACTGTTGTGACTACAAACGAACCTAACCAGTTTGGTTCAAATTTTCCTTTAGTTTCTTGATCTACCTAGTTGTGTGGATTTTCCTTTAGTACTAGTTCCCCAACTTGAAAGACTCGTGGTTTGACCCTGTGATTATAACTCTGGCACATTCTTTGTTGATATACCTTTAAATGATCAAAGAAATTTTTTCTTTGTTCATGGATTACTTCTAACTCTTGTAATCTAGATACTCGTTGTTCTTCATCTGGGATGAGACCTTTTAATGATACTCGTAGAGAAGGTATCTCTACTTCTATTGACAATATTGCTTCTGATCCATAAACAAGAGAGAAAGGTGTGGCACCTATTGATGTGCGAATACTGGTATGGTAGGCCCATAGAGTAGGGTTTAATTGAATATGTCAATCTCTTCCAGCATCATTCATTGTGTTTTTGAGGATTTTCAAAATAGTTTTGTTTGATGCTTCTTCTTGCCCATTTCCTTGTGGATAGTAGGGTGTGGAGAATCTGTGTTGGATCTTGAATTTCTCACATAGTTCTTGTACATCCTGATTCTTGAATGGTCACCCATTATCAGTGATAATGGTCATTGGTATTCCATAGTGACAAATGATGTAATTCAAGATAAATGCAACAATTTGTTTTCCTGTGATGTTTGTGAGAGGTACTACCTCAATCCATTTTGTGAAATATTCTATAGCCACAAGGATGAATTTGTGACCATAGGATTTATCTTTCCTACTAGATAAAGACCCCATTGATAGAAAGGACAAGATTTTGCCAAAGCATGAAGTTCTTGTGTTGGTGCATGAATCAAATTCCCATGGATCTGACATTGTTTGCATGTTCTAGCTATTTGAAAAGAATCTCGTTCCATAGTCAGCCAATAATAGCCCAAGTGTATGAGTTTTTTCGAAAGGGTATGACCACTTGAATGAGTGCCACAAATGTCATTATGGACTTCATGTAAGGCCTTCTGAGATTCTTCTTGTTCGAGACATCTTAAAAGAATACCGTCTAGACTTCGTTTAAACAGGGTATCCGCGACAAGAGTAAAATGGGAGGATTAGTGAATAAAGTTTCTCTTTTGATTTTTTGATAAGTCGGGAGGTATGAGATTATCTTTTAGGTATGTGTAAGTTTGGTCGTAACGGGAAGAATCATGCTCAACAAGGTGACAGATAGTTTGGGAATCAGGACAATTATGAGCAGGGTAAAACAACTCTTCCACCAGGAATTCATAACGCTATTGATTTTCCTATGTCTAAAGGAGAGAAGCAAGTGTAGCCATGGCATCTGCTAATTTGTTGTCATTCCTTGGAATTTGCTGAAAATTTATTTCTACAAAGTATTTCTTGATATCATCAACCATCTTTTTATAAGGCATTAACTTTTCGTCCTTTGTTTGATAATCGTCATTAATTTGATTGATAATGAGCTGAGAGTCTCCAAAGACTTGAAGTTGTGTAATGTTCCATTCTATAGCCATTTTGATACCTATTACGAAAGCTTCATACTCTGTTGTGTTGTTGGTGCATGGAAAGCTTAATTTGTATGCTTTTGGAACTGTATGACCTTGTGGCACGTGATGAATAGAATACCTGCTCCTGATCCATGTTGTTGTAGCGTCCTAAAATTGTGACACTTGCAATTTCGACTGCATTTTGGTCTTCACGATGGCGACGCAACACGCAACCTGAATGGAGACCCTGAAACTTGCTCATGACACTGAAAATTGCATTTTTCAAGCACCCTGGCCTGAACCTCCTTGCACCCTGCTGTCCCGGGAGGTGGGACCAGAGCGCCCAGCGCCCTGGTCCCTCTGGACCAAGGCGCCCAGCGCCCTGGTCCCTGGGTCCTATTTTGGGCCCGGTCTCCTAAGGGGCTCGGGTCTTTTTGTTTGCAATTTGGAAATTAACTTTCCTGGTCGGCCTAAGGTCGAGAAAATCAGTCTATCAGCCCTAAATGACAAGTATATAAACTACATTTTTCTCTCTCATTTGGCATGAAGAGGATATGTGTAAAAAGCGTGGAAATTATATTCAAGCATTCAAGCATTCAAGCATTCAAGTATTCCTTCAAGCAATTGATCATTTCAAGTCTCCATTCAAGGCTAAGTGTTGCATTCAAGACAAGGATTCAACCATTGAAGAGGAGATCACATATTACATACTACTACAACATACAACATACAACATCTAAACCTTCGCACATAAGGATACAAACATCCTTAGAACAAGGTATTAGTACTTGTTTTACAGTCATTTACATTTACAGCTCTTGCTCATTTCTTGGTTAATTCCAAAACCGGGGTTTGACCTAAAGGCAAACCCCTAATCCCTAACCCCCCAATCGTCTTCGCTTTTCTGTGTGTAGGTTGCAGGTACGCGGCTGAAATTGAAGATCTGGAATCCTTGTGCAGAGACGAACAGATCCCCCTTCGTTTCGCGGATTTTTCGGAGGACCGTGGCGCCGGGCGCCATCGTCCTGACAACTTTTGCTCAAATTTGCAGGACAGCGCCGTATCGACATTTTACTGCTAATTCCAGGTCCGCAACTTCATCCTATAACCCGAACTCAGTTTATAAGCGAATCTTTATGATTTTCTATGCATTCCTAGCTTAATTTCCTTAACAACATTCTTTACAAAAGAGGGTAGCCTTGCTTTCCTAACCCTTGAAATTCATTTAGCATCCAATCTTGCATTGCGTGGGATTGGATCTTATGAGTTTCAACCCCTCTTTTGAATGTAAAGTCTCTCCCCTAAGTGAAAAACCATCGAATCCTAGCGAACCTCCCTTCTCTCTCCTCGGAGTCGGAAGAGGGGAGAGCAACTAGGGTTCGATCGCGATATTTTTCCGCTTTACATTTTGGTGAACCCGACGTGAACATCCTTTCTGATTTTTCATGCTTAGATCTGAAAAAATTGATTACATTTCCATGTTTGATCTTTTGCAAAATTTTAGAGGTGATTGCATAAAAACCCTAAATTTTCTTTTTAGTAATTGAACCTGCGAAATGTCTAAATGTTAATATTACAAATTTTCAATTCATATTTGTGCTTTAATTCTGAAAATTAAGTGGTTAAGTGTCAAAACCCTAATTTTTGAAACCCTCTTGATTCAACCTTTGTCCGACAATTTCACTGATCAAAACATCTCCAAATCAGCTGTAACTTTGGATTCCGCAATAAAATCACAATATCTTTCATCCCTGAAAATTTGGAAAAAAGTTGCGAGGACCGTGGCGCCGAGCGCCATCGTCCCCGACATTTTTTCCGAAATTTCGGGAGCAAGATCTTACTGTATTTTCCTGCTAAAATCCAGAATTTTGGCTGATTTTATCAATTTTAACACCTTCAAAATAACAGTCAAAGTTGGTCTAGGGATTGCTTGGATTAATGCTTCTAATCATTCAAAAATCATTGAAACTGAAATTTTGTGTCAAAATTGTGTTCTTACTGTCCTAAATCTGAAAAGTGTGTTATCATTCATTAAAAATTTCAGTGCTTTATTCAAATTCTTGCATTTTGTGACCTTTGAAATTAAGTGCTTAATTACAACAACTTTAATTTCCGCTTTCAAAATTGAATTTTGCGTGAAATTGAGTCAATTTTCAAATTTCAAAATTTGCATTGCTCTTGACATTCCCTCTAAAATCACAAAATTCAAAATTTCAGTTTCCCTCTCTTTTTCAAAATTCAAATTTTGCATTTTTCGACAATCTTGGTAGGGTTCAATTTCGAGATTGCAACTTTAATTTGGCCTATCTACAGATCATAAAATCACTCAATTTTTTCAGATTGGCTCTAAGATCATCATACCTTTCATCCCTGCAAATTTCAAAAAAAGTTGCAAGGACCGTGTTGCACTCCGGGCGCCACGGTCCGGAGCATTTTTTTTGAAATTTCGGGAGACTGTTGTGATTGCATTTAACAGCTTAAATCCAGAAGATTGGCTGATTTTACTGAAAATTGCTACCTCTAAAATCAAAATTTTCTCTCCTTCTCTAGTGCATGAGTTTTACAACAATAAGCCCTACTTACACTATTCCCGTTAGACGAAGCCGTAGAATTAAGTCTTTCCGAGGTTTAACTACTGAGGAGATGGAACCTAATTTGAATAGCCTTTTTAACGAGGACATGGGTAATTCCTCTAATCCTCCTAATGATGAAGAAGCTCTCCATGAGGTTTCTGAAGAACAACTTTCGAAATTGGATAACCAATTTGACGATTTTCGACAATGGATGTCTCAAGAATACCCTGATAGTCAAGCTCTTTCTTTAATTGAGGGTCTAAAACGTATGCTTCAAAGTGATAAGAATGGAATTGATATTTTGCGTGGTATTTCACACATTGTGAATTCGAATGTGATGCCTATGAAGAGTTGTGCTGAAAATTTAGGTTATACACAACCTCCTACACAAGTCAATCATTCTATTCCTTTGACAACTCCTATTGCTAGTATACCTACCTTTACATCAAACATCATGGCTACCTCTATACAAGACATTCCTCCCGTGATTACTAGTCATGGGGGCAACCCTTCTTCTTCAATTAACCCTCTTCCTTCATTCAATCCGATTTCTTCATTCGTCCCTTCAATGAGTGTTCCTATTACATCTCCGCAAATGAACATGACGCAAGGGGGCAATTCATTTAATCATTCCATTCCTCCTTGTAGTGTTCCTCCTGTCCAATCATCTCCTATGACTAATTATCATAGGGTCCCACCACCTTACTCTTTACCTTCTTTCAATAACATAACACCTCCATCTCAATCTAACACATCCAATATGAACTCTTCGACCGAAGCAACCATTAACAATCTTGCACAAACTGTCTCTTCTTTACAGCAACAAATTGCCTCTATGAATCAATCTAAGTTTAGTGTGCCCACATTTGATGTTGCGAGCCCACTTTCTCTTGACATTGTTCGAGCTATTCCTCCTAAACATGTTGAAATCCCGCATTTGGAACTTTATAATGGTAAAGGTGATCCTCTAACACATGTTAAGACTTTTCAAACAATTTGTACTGATTTTGCTTATGACCAAAGGTTGCTTGCAAAACTATTCACTAGAACATTAAGAGACAAAGCCCTACAATGGTATTGCTCGTTGCCTTCCTATTCTATTACTTCTTTCGAACAACTTGCAAATGCTTTCATTCAACAATTTCAAAACAATATAAGTCCTAAAGTTACTTTGATTGATTTAATGCATTGTAATCAAGGTGTTAAAGAAAAAGTGACTGATTTCATTGGTAGATATAAGCATTTGTATGCTCAAATTTCTTTTCCAGTGCCTGACAATGATATTCAAAGAATCTTTATTTCTAATTTACAAAAAGATATTCGAGACAAACTTCTGTTTTCTGAGTTTACTTCTTTCCAACAGTTGTGCGCCACTCTTCACAATTATCAACTGACTGTGAGTCAAATGGAACAATCACATCCTATGGCTCCGAGTGATAAGGGTGATAGCAGTCAACAACCATTTGGAAAGTTTAAACCGAACAGAGATTCCATCAAATTCAATGAAAACATCATCAACAACAATGTGAATGCAGCATCAGGTGTGCCTCCTATTTCTAAATTTTTCAAGAAAGAAAGAAAGTATACTCCTTTGAATGAATCATTGCATAGTATTATGAATAAGTTATTGGAACAAAATGTGCTTACTCTTCCTCCTATAAGACAAATTGATCCTGCAAAGATTACTTCACCTTATTTTGATAACAAAGCTTTTTGTCAATTTCATCGTCAGCCTGGGCATGATACTGAAAAATGTTTTTCTTTAAAGGGTAAAATTCAAGATTTGATTGATAATAATACTATCTCTGTTTCTGGAGTGAATGATAAAGGCAACACATCTATAGCTCCTCCTAACCAAAATCTTCAGATTTTCACTGATCCATTGCCTTCTCATACCTCTAATGCAATTGAGGCTAATGATTCCTCTCTCTCATCTGATGGTCTTGTGTCTATGACTCTGAATGTGATTAACTTCGTAGAGCAGAAAGAAATCCCTAAAGAACCTTCCATCACATTTGATTCTAGCGAAACCATTAGGGCACCTGATGGTCCTTTATACATAGTTGCAAAAGTCAAGAATACACCTTGCCGTTGAGTGCTTATTGATCCTTCGTGCATGGTTAATGTTATTACTGAAGAATTTCTTTTTACTTTGCAATTGAATCAAGTGATATATGAAAAAATAGATGTGATTGTGAAATTATTTGATGCATTTTCTTCTCCTGCAATTGGTTCTATTACATTGCCTATTGAGGTCCATAACAAATCTCTTGATGTGAACTTTGCTATTATTCCATCTTCCGAACAATTTCGTGTGAAGCTTGGCTATCCTTGGCTATCTTCCATGAAAGCTATTGCTTCTCCTATTCATAAGTGTTTGAAATTTCCCCATAATGGTGAAGTTGTTACTGTCAATCATAGTCTCTTTAAACCAGCTGAAAGAACCTCTAGTGTTCCTATTGATTACTTTTGGCCTAAACAATTCCAATCTCTTCCTCCGCGAAGTGATCATCTTTTCAAATCTTATCAAAAGTGGAAAACAGATATGATCCTATCTCTAAGTGAACCTAGAGCACCTAAACTTGATATTCCTATCATTCTTGAGAAGGAAGTTCTTCCTTTGAAAGATAAAACTAATGTCTTTCCTCAAGAAGATTCTCAACCCATCCCTATGGATGTGACTATGTCTATACCTAATAAACTTCCTAAGAGTAGACCTATACCTCCTCGTCATGATGGACTTGGTCTTCTCCCTAAACCAAAAATTCCTCCTTTATATGGAGCAGTTCCTCCTCCTTCTTTTTATAGAGAGAAGAGACCTTCTTCTTCTCGTATTATCCAGCCTAAGAGACCACAACCTAAACACCCAAGTGCTAAGGATGAGAACATTCCTCCTCCTCAGTCTTCTCCACTTCCTACTAAGACTAGACGAAATCGTTCTGCACGTGAACGCCGGTGAAAGCGTCGTCTTAGAGCTCAAACTTTGCAATCTCCAAAAACACCTTCAACAAGCATTATTCCATTTTCTCCTCAGCCGGAAATTGAGCCGAAATATCCTAAACATAAGATGTATGATGGTCTTGATCCGGTGCGAGTTAAAGATCCTATTTTTATAAATCTTGATGATGATATAGATGAAAATGTTATTCATGATGAAAATGTTACTTCTCTTGCTTCTGATAGTGAATATGAACTTGTTGATATTGATAACCATTTATCTAATGAATTTTCTAAAGCACTTATCCTAGCTCCTAGACAAGAACACCGCGGCTTGGGATATGAACATAGCCCTTGTTTGGATCTTGTGATAGCTCCATCTGCTGTCTTGGATGTTCCTCCTCTAGCATGTTCCCTGCCTTCCCGAAACATTGATTAGCAAGATCGGGGGGTAGATGACATGCTAGACTAGTTACATTAGCATAGTAGATTCTCTCCCCCTCTCTTTTGTTACCTCTTCTATATGTTATTCTCATTCTTCTATTTGTCATCCTTAGTGTTGTCTACTTGAGGACGATGCAAAGCATTGAGATCTCTCGATCTCTCTCATGTTGACTCAAAAGACACATGTGTTCCCTTCTTCTAGGTGACCTTCCTTGATTGGGGAATGAAGAACAATTATGCATACATACATATGATATATATACGTGACTTATCATACAGCATACTGACCCCAAGGAAAGCGAAGTCACCTTGTGCTTTGTGTTTTGTGTCTATTATCCTTGGGTTTATCTCACACTTGGGGGCTAAATCCTTGCGATAACGTGCTCCTTTCCTTTCTCATTTCTTATGTGTATCACTACGTTAAAACAATCACCCCCGGTGAGGCGTGTGCGATCGCTTTAATGTAGGGGGGCATACATCCCGTTCATATCTTTTCAAGATATTGAAAATTTCTTGGCAAATTTAGCCTTGCCTTGAAAATTTTTGATATCTTTCTTGCATGACTCATAGTGAGGGAGCCTTACTACTGACAGTCATGGTTCTTCCTCACGATCTTCCCTTTTACTTTGTCAATCGAATTCGTAAGATCCTTAGTCCACTGGGGGCTCGGTGTATCTTGCCTCCTTGATGTGGTGAAAGTCTTTCAATATTGTTTCCTTGTACTTTACCAGAAGTATGAGCATACATACTCCCGCTAAAGTGGGGGCTAAATGTAGCGTCCTAAAATTGTCACACTTGCAATTTCGACTGCATTTCGGTCTTCACGATGGCGACGCAACACGCAACCTGAATGGAGACCCTGAAACTTGCTCATGACACTGAAAACTGCATTTTTCAAGCACCCTGGCCTGAACCTCCTTGCACCCTGCTGTCCCGGGAGGTGGGACCAGTGCCCAGCGCCCTGGTCCCCAGGACCATGGCGCCCAGTGCCCTGGTCCCTCAGGACCAGGGCGCCCAGCGCCCTGGTCCCTGGGTCCTATTTTGGGCCCGGTCTCCTAAGGGGCTCGGGTCTTTTTGTTTGCAATTTGGAAATTAACTTTCCTGGTCGGCCTAAGGTCAGGAAAATCAGTCTATCAGCCCTAAATGACAAGTATATAAACTGCATTTTTCTCTCTCATTTGGCATGAAGAGGATATGTGTAAAAAGCGTGGAAATTATATTCAAGCATTCAAGCATTCAAGCATTCAAGCATTCAAGCATTCCTTCAAGCAATTGATCATTTCAAGTCTCCATTCAAGGCTAAGTGTTGCATTCAAGACAAGGATTCAACCATTGAAGAGGAGATCACATATTACATACTACTACAACATACAACATACAACATCTAAACCTTCGCACATAAGGATACAAACATCCTTAGACCAAGGTATTAGTACTTGTTTTACAGTCATTTACATTTACAGCTCTTGCTCATTTCTTGGTTAATTCCAAAACCGGGGTTTGACCTAAAGGCAAACCCCTAATCCCTAACCCCCCAATCGTCTTCGCTTTTATGTGTGTAGGTTGCAGGTACGTGGCTGAAATTGAAGATCTGGAATCCTTGTGCAGAGACGAACAGATCCCCCTTCGTTTCGCGAATTTTTCGGAGGACCGTGGCGCCGGGCGCCATCGTCCCGACAACTTTTTCTCAAATTTGCAGGACAGCGCCGTATCGACATTTTACTGCTAATTCCAGGTCCGCAGCTTCATCCTATAACCCGAACTCAGTTTATAAGCGAATCTTTATGATTTTCTATGCATTCCTAGCTTAATTTCCTTAACAACATTCTTTACAAAAGAGGGTAGCCTTGCTTTCCTAACCCTTGAAATTCATTTAGCATCCAATCTTGCATTGCGTGGGATTGGATCTTATGAGTTTCAACCCCTCTTTTGAATGTAAAGTCTCTCCCCTAAGTGAAAAACCATCGAATCCTAGTGAACCTCCCTTCTCTCTCCTCGGAGTCGGAAGAGGGGAGAGCAACTAGGGTTCGATCGCGATATTTTTCCGCTTTACAGTTGTGTTCCATTATTGATGCCTATTCTTGGGCTGATATTCAGGTGATGTATTGTAAGATATGGATCGAACCCTAGAGTGTCTGTATATGACCAGGTAAAATTGATTTGCCATCCTTTGAAGGGTTCCAAATATTTTTGCCTTGCTAGTTTTGATAGAGAAGTCGCTGGATATAGATCAGTTGTGCCAATATTAACTACCTTTGTTGGTTTGATCAGGATAGATGACCTCTTTTGATATAATTCAGGTAAGGTGTCAAATCTCCTATCTTTTGGCACCTCGAGGAGGTTTTCACCGTTAGATGCCTCCTTTATTTTTACCTTTTCCTAGTCTAATGTTGCCAAGAAAAGGTTTTTCAACATTAGACTTGTTATTGTTTTCTTTATTTTCCTTTTTGCGACTAGGAGATTTGACACTCACTTGACTCGAAGATACGTTAGCAAAATCCTTGGTGAAAGTTGTTGTGGGTTTGATTTCATTAAGATATAAGGATATGGCATGGTCATTTTGAAAGGTATCAATGGTGGTATGTCCTTCATTTTCCCAGTCCATAGGTTCAGGATGGATTAAGGATAAAGGATCCTCATGTTGGATAGTTTCAAAGATATTAGGGGTCATGATAGAGATGTCAAGGCTTTTTGTATGTATTTGCATGTCTAGCATGATACTCTCATCAGAATGACCTTGTACAAGAAGCTCCTGATCATCCTCGGTTAAGTCCATGTTAGCCGAATGTGATTTTGATTCAAGTAGGCTAGTTCCTAATGCTTTCCTTGCATACACATGAACTACATCGACATCTACATCTTCTTCTTCTCTTTAAATTTCAAGTTGCTCTTGTTTGTTTTTCCATGATAGCAAATATTCTTCGTTCCCTCGATCTCTTAGCTGCATTTGTTTTTCCATGTTTGACAAAATTGATGCAAATGATTGTTCCTTGGATTGTGTGCTTGAAGATACTGCCTCTTTGTTATGTGAAACTATGACCTCTTGAGTTGATTTCATATTACTATAAAACTACAATGGATTTGAGTTTGTTGATATTGTGATTTCCTGCCCCTTGTATGGAAATTTCAGGCACTGATGACATATTGATGTAATAGCTTGTATGTCCTGTATCCAGGGTCTTCCCAAGAGTATGTTGTATGATAAGTCCAAGTCTAGAACTTGGCGTGCTGTGTCTTTCTGCAAAGGTCCCACTCTAATGGGTAATACCACAATTCCTTTAGAGGAACGTTCTTCTTCATCATATCCTTTGAATGTGATCTTTTTCAGGGGATCAACTACATCTTTTGAATAACCTAGAGCACGGACAAGACTCAAAGAGCAAATATTCAAGCCAACTCCCCCATCTATTAGGACATGTTTAACAAGCATTCTATAAATGAGGACTTCAATTTGCAAGGGAGCATTATGGGGATGTTGCAAGGAATCAATGCTTAGATATGAAGGAGATGAGATTTGAATATGTTCCTCTGAAATAGGTTTAATGGCCATTATGGATATCCCTTGGGGAACTTCATCTTTGGATGTATTCTTTAGTGAGGATGCTATGGAAGGTTCTTGTAAGTTTTCAAGAGGTGTAGGAATAGATGCCTTTGTAGAGTCAATTTTCTTATGGAGGGATGAGCCATTGCTAGACATAGGTGCCCGATTTTGATCTTTCTCAACCAAATCCTTTAGGGATATCTTTAAGAGTTGCATAAAAGAACCACCTTTCTTGGAGATTTATTTGAGTCCTTGTGAGGTTTTGACATAGTTGGATTTTGATTTTGGACTTGTTTGATTTATCTGATATGTTGGTTTGTCATGTTTTCTTCTTGTGTTTTGCTTTGGTATGTCATGTTGATATGATTTTCAGCTATTACAAATGTTTCTGTTTCCATTTCAGGGGTTCGATTGTCCAAAAGTTGTTTCGATAAGTGATCAACTGTCAATGTAAATGTGATAAAGCGATATGACACGAAAAGATGGTTCAAGTGTTTAAAAGTTTGCAGTTTTTCGATCTTTAGTTTAAGAGTGCAATGATGATGATTTGATAAAAATCAAGTCCAATAGGAATGATATATCCTACGATGTGGGAGAAGATTATTCTAACCAAGCATTGTAGTTTCGTGATAAAGGATGATAGATCCTGATGAGAAACTATGTTTGAGTGATCAGTTTACCAAAGATGGTGATAATGCACTTTGAGATGTTTAGATCTTGAAATTGTTGAATGTGAATGGTTAAAAAAGTTGAGGTGTTTAGCTTTGGAATCTGATTTGACAAATGATAACTTGACCAAGAGAACAAAGGAGACAATCCAAGCACAAAATGACAAAGAATAGGTGTTTATGATCACTGCAAATTGACCGAGAAAATATGACAGACCTGAAAAAGATGCGCAAGAAGACAACTCTGGACCAATAGAGACAGAAATTTGTATGACAGTTTAAGAAGCCTCAAACAACAATACATATAAGCCCATACAACAAATAATAAATTTCATATGACAAAGCCCAAGCTCGTACGACAATTCCCCCTAAGCCAAACAATAAACAAAAGGTCTCGTACGACACAATTTAATAAGCCATACGACAAAAGATTTTATGCTAACAGGCTCGTATGACAACTTTCACCGGCTCATACGACAAACTATATTCCTCGTACAACAAAAAATAAAACAGAGAAAAATATGTTTGTTTGGCAGAATTTTTAGTGAAGTCTAATGTTTTGCTTATGTTTTCCAGTTTTAAATGTCTGATTTTCCAATTTAGGGACGAATACACAACAAACATGTGATATGATTAGTGACCTTCAAGCACATTACGCTACCTAAGGAAGTTGGTTGAGAGAGAGAACTTTTGCTTGCAAGCTTAGGTACACACCCAATAGCTAATCAAAATATGACCGCTAAGTCTCACGCAATGGATTCTCAACGCCGTATTATCTGACTCCAAACGCTAATGGGGGCATGATATGGAAAGTGTCTTGGGAGAGTTACTATCTCTCTTGCACAAATATTATCACCCTTTTGGAGGTGAATCGGGTAGCTTCTAATTTAATCGGAACTAGTAAGGGATCCGTTTGGTGCGTCGAGGTATAAACTCAATTAAGAGGTCTCCCGGCCTTGAAAACCAAGGTTTGATATACCTAAAGGTATGGAGGAGAGCTATTCCTGAGCACTATTGTTGACTTGATTTTTATCAAATCACATTTATTTTATAGTGGTTGGAGTACTTGGCGTTAGCCGTTCCCACTTAGGTCGTTCCCCTCTCACCGACCTTAATGGCTAAGAGTTATTAGCTCCTCGGGAGGGCAGACCCGCTAAAGAAATGCACTAATGAAAGCAAAGGATGAGTCTAATTTTCTGATCACCTAAGAAAGGTGAGAGCATACTTTCCTATCATCAAAACACATAAAACATGATTGTTCATTTTCATTAGCAAAAACAAGTGTGCCTAGAAAACTTAAAGGAGACAGATTTAGTTGAGTCCTCCTAGGCAACCTGCAAAATAGATGCATTAGTAGTCATGATGTGTTTTTATGTAAGGAGTCTTTGACAAGTGTAATCTTCGACAATCACCCTAAAAAAACCAGTTAGGCTGCCGAAAAACTCACAAACAAACCAGGGTTAGCATTAGTAATAATCGAATCAAAGCATGAAACCCCAAAAATGCAGTCTATTTTAAAAACACAAAAGAAGAATGTCGTACGACATGATTTACCTATTCGTGCGAGTATCTTTCTGAGATCGTTCGAGTGTAGAAGCAAGCTCGTACAACAAATTAGAAGGTCGTATGAGTAAGAAAGAATTATCGTCCAAGTTCACAAAGGAGCTTGTACGAGCCAAAAAAGGAACTCATACGAGACTTTAGAAGCTCGTACGAGTCAGGATGGATTGTCGTTTCAGTTCACAAAGGAGCTCGTATGAGCTAGAAAATGAACTCGTACGAGATTCTGATTCCAACTCGGCCAGAAATGAAGATTTGATGATGCTTGAGAGGCCAAAAATGAGATTTTCGGCCCCACGGTGGGCTCCAAAATGTCATGTCTGTGAAGTGTGATACCTGCAGCTGCAACACAAAACACTCAATAGATCATTACAAGCATGGTTAGCAAATTTAAAACAAAGAAAGATAAAACCATGGCAAAGTGATCTATCACCTCCTAAGAGATGCGAGTGTGGATTTTCTCTCAGATCTGGATAAGCAAATTCCAATGACTTGACTACACCTAGATGGAGGATTTGAAATGATAATGATGCAATTAAGCTAGAAAAGAGAATGATTAAGCTACATGATTCAACAATTATGTTAGAAAATGATCAAATTAAGCTAGATCTAAGATGCAATTGCCTATAATAACAATGCTCAAATGATATGCTAAGAGATATTATGCCTATAGTAACAATGCCTAAAATGCAAATGAGATGGGATCATTATTACTCGAAAATGGGGGATATTTATAGGATTTCCAAGGCCAGGAGTGAGGTGGCAGGAACCAACAATCAAGATTGAATCTAAAGATATCAATGGTGAAATTGGAGGAAAGGGGACATTTGTCATCTCTATGGTGACAAGTGTCAAGGGGCTTCCAAGAGAGGGGACATGTGACCCAAGATTGCCATGTGTCTCAAGGGGAGAGTATCCACACCATAGGAGGTTAGGATGTGCAAGCTAAGATAGGTTTAATTAAACCCAGGGTTAGATGGAATGGGTTAGGTTTAGAAGTGGTTAGGTTAGGTGGCATGTGGGTAATTTGAATTTAAAAATTCAAATAATAGGAAAAGACTAATTAACTTTCAACAACTCATAAATTGATTTGTTTTAATTAATTACAAGATTAGAAGAAATGAATTTAAATGGGGAGGGATTAATTAATTTGAATTAATTAATCAAAGGGGATTATTGAAATGAACCTATTAAATAAATCCTTAGATTTATTAATAAGTAGATGTGTGGAAGAATTTAATCAAATTGCTAATGAATTCAATTAAATTGGGGAGGGGGATTAATTAAATAATTGCTTATTCAATTAATTATATTTAGACCATTTTTAGGTGTATACAGAATCCACTGAGCTCTCTGGGTACAAATTCAATTATTTATCATACTTGTACTTCATCTTCGTTGCTGATGATTTACCCAGTGAAGATTCCAACTAACTCGAAGAAGGCTCTAATTTGTCGTGAGGGGGCCTTGACATTTGAAAATGACTGCATTCAACGCTAAGGATTAGCTTCTTTGATAGTTATCATCATCATTAAAACCAAATTTTATCAACTGGATCAAAAAATTGGACTCAAAACAGGCTTGGGAGCAAAACTATTAAAAACTGGTAGGTCGGGGAAAAAAGTCTGACCTGCACCTTAGGAGTCAAAATTCGTACATTGAAATTTAAAGTCCGATGTGCAAGGATAAAGCATCTTACTTGCATATCGGACTTTAAAGTCCGATGTGCAAGTTGGGGGAAGTCATTAGCACATCGGACTTTAAAGTCTGATGTGTAAGTGAAAAAATGTTCAAAAGACAAGCACATCATACATTAAAGTTCGATGTAAAAAGGAAGGACAATGAATTGACATGTCGGGTTTTAAAACCCAACATGTCAATCGGTCAAACTCTTTTCACATATCAGACTTTAAAGTCCGATATGTGAGGTTTAACCCTCCTGCTAACTTATCGGGTTTTAAAACCCGACTTGTTAGTAAGAGGGTATCTCCTACATATCGGACTTTAAAGTTCGATATGTGGGAGACCTTCCTTCACCTGCATGTCGAGATTTGAAGCCCGACATGTAGATGAAGAAAGAGGGTGAAAGAAAAGATTGGGAGCAGTCGGATTTAAAAAATCCGACATGCTCCAATCTCTAAAATGAAAAATCCAAAACAAGGGAGCGATGAAAAAGAAGAAAAGAAAGTTCATTGCAAGAGGAAAAACCCGAAATGAAAAACAAGACACCTACCTCAATCTACCACGATCGATGAAAATCTATTAAATCCGCGAGATAGGCGAGCGAAAACGGAGGAAAAGGAGGGCATGCGAGATTAGCAAAATAAATGAATAATCAAAATGCAAAACTTTAATAAATAACCCCAAATTAGTAATTAATGCCCACATTAATTGTTAATCACGCCATGCATGTCGGACTTTAAAGTCCGACATGCAGGTTTAAACCTCTTGCAAGTCAGATTTTAAAGTCCCACATGCAAGAAATTGCTACCAAAGTCCGATGTGCAGGGACAAAGACCCTGCAGGTCAGACTTTAAAGTCCAATCTATAGGAGAAGGACTACCTGTAGGTCAAACTTTAAAGTACGATCTACAGGGGTAACAATTCCCTTTAAAAATAAAGAACCCTATAGGCCGGACTTTAAAGTCTGACCTGCAGGTAAAACCGCAAATCTAAAAGAACTTAAAAATAATAAAAATGAAAAGCGAAAAGCTAAATGAGCTAACCGACGGAGTCAATCAAGCTCTCTTTGAGGGCATAAGGTACGAAATAGACCGATTTTGTAGGGTTGCCTCATGGTTTTGGCCACACTGAAATTGAGGACAACAACGCCATCAGACTAGCCACCCCTGCCTCAGGAAAAATGCCCACCTTCAAGACCACATGAGCACACACACTATCCAGATTTAACAGGTAGTTTGAATCAATTACAACTCTCAAGGCATTTTTACCTTGTCCACGTTGTTCTCAAACTGGAAACCCCAAGCGATAATCAATGAATATGCCTCCATGTTCATCCTGTAGTGATGACCTACGTGGACAATTTCCTCTCCCAGTAGCATTTTCACAATCTCGTATAACTGCTCATTCTTAAACAAGAACAAACCTTTCAGCATTCCGTCCGTAAATCGTTCAAGAAATGGGACTAATTTATTATCAGTATGGAAGAATAAATTGACTTCAATGCTGCTTAAGAAACCCAAGACAATGTTGTAAGTGCAGACAATATGATACAAAGAAAATGACAATCCAACTACACTCTGTGACCTGTCCAATCCACCCAAGCTTTAAACACCTCACACTCAATTTTGACATCCAATGACGACAGTCGTCGACATTAATCACAAACTCTATCATCATTCTTCTGCATTTATTAGTTCAACCACACAATTTGTCTGTACAAGCCAGCATTAAAGCCGCCTAAATGTTAACCATTCAATGATGTGCATACGATAAGGCAATATCATTGCATGTCTGTTGTCAGTTGATGTGGGTCCCATTATACATAGTATTTTTGCCATGTTACATGACACTTCATCGTCCCATGGGCCATAGCCTCTTTCGTGTCGATGTTCAATAACGCATGTTTTTACTTTAGAAGTTTGCAAAAAAATTATTGTTCCCACATTCAGCCTGAAATACACCTTATGTTGTTGATCTATGCTCATCCAACGGATGATGGTATCCGTGCCCGAAATTATATATGAAGAATAATAGTATTTAAAATAATAAATATTTTTTAAATTATATTGATTATACTTTATTTTTTAATATTTGAAAATTATAATGGTAATAAATAATTAAAAGTATTCCCAATATTTATAATAGTCATATTCAAAGTAGTGACTAGAAATTAATCTGTTTAAACAAAAATGGGTTAAAAATATTTAGAATAAAGCAATATACTTCAAAATAAATATAAAATAAATTAATATATTTATTTATTTATCATTAATTAAATTAATTATAATTGAAGAGGGGAAAAACCAGCAAGGTGGATTTAGGTGGTTAGTATGCAAACAAAGCATTCAAACACATTAAAAACATGAAACATCAACAAATCATATTAAACCATAAACAAACTGTTTATACCTTGCAAGCTTATACCTTCTCCTTCGGATTGAGCCTTTGATGAAGCCAAAGATGCGCTCCTCCTTAGTTTGTTTGGATTAGCTCCTTGATTGTGATAGGATTATTGGATGGATTTGAATTGAAAGATTGAAGGAAGAAGAGAGAGGAGAAAAGAGAAGCATGAAGATGCTATGAGAAGAAGTGGATGATTTGTGAGGAGGAGAGGCTCCAATTTATGGATTTGGAGGAGACCAATGGAGGGCCGAGATTGATTTCCTTATGGAGGGTTGAGATTGATTTGAGATAGAAGGCATGGATCAAGGGTGTCTTGCGAAAATAAACAAGAATATAAAATTCCTTGGGAAAAGGGGGGAGAAATTTGAATTTCAAACATGAGGAGTTAAAATTTTTAAAATAAGGATGCATTGAGGGATTCAAAGAAATTTGAATTTCTTTGAGAGACTCAATGTTGATATGACATGAGTGGGAATTAAAAATTGAGGGGTAATGATAAACATGATTATGAGAGATTCTAGAAGGATTAATTAGGTTGAGTGGGATTAGGAAAAGTGATTTGTAGGAATCACATGACTAGGTTAATTAATTAGAATTAATTAATTGAGTGGGTTTAGAGGAAGTAATTATTGGAGGGGAATTTAGAAGAATAGGGGAATAATTAATTTATTCGATAAATTAATTATTGGGCAATAGTCATAGAATTAATTAAATTTAATTTAATTAACACTAAGAAGAATAAGAATAACACAAATAAGTCAATTAATCATGTTGACAAGCTTAAATTAATTAAATATTAATTTTAGGTGTCTACAGATATATCCGAACCCCAATCTCATTCATTTAATCTATAGAATAACATCTTTCTTATTGTTAGTCATTAGTGGAAGAGGGATAAGTGATTTGTAATTTTGCTTGGGAATCAAGACCATCTAATCTCAATGGTGCGAAATTGAGTCCTTTTGTGCGTTGTTTCTTTGGTACTAACTTTGGTTGTAGTGGTTCCATAATACCTTTCTTTTGTAGGCCAATATGACCTTTTCCATCATATCCCATCTTTTGTAGAAACTTGAAGCCTTTTTGATAGTTCTCAATTGGTATTGTGATGTGGTCTTGATTAGGTTCTTCCTCTAGTTCCCTATAGAGAATCTTGTAGATATCCTCTTCTTCCATTTCACCCCATTTCTTGAAGGTAGTGGGATCCGATTTTATGATGATTGTTGATATCTTCTTTGAAGGATGTGGTCGACCATAATTCTTGGGAGAGTCCATTAATTGTCTTAGATACATGGTTTGATTTAGATTATATTCTCCCATGCCTTTGTCCTTGAATTTTACTTTAAGCTCTGATTGCTTGGAAGTGGAAGCTTCCAACAATGCTGGAGTGATGTATGCTAAAGATGGAGTCACCTCTCGATTGATTGGGACTATTGTCTCTAGTCTTGGTCAAAGATTGTTGTAATATATGTATAAATTTAGATCACCTTTGATTTTGACTTTGACTCCATTTGTATGGGAATTTGATGCATTGGTGATAAGTCGAAGGTACTTCTTTCATTGCATTTATCCATGGTCATCCCAAAAGTATATTGTATGTGAGATCAAGATCAAGGACCTGGAAAAATACATCCATTGTTACTATCCCAACCCTCAAAAGTAGAATGATTGTTCCTTTTGAGGAGTGTTCTTCATCATCATATGATTTTATGTTGATCTTCTTTCTAGAATCCATATTGTTTTTAGAGTATCCCAATTGTATGATAGCTTTCAATGTACAAATATTCAGTGTTGCTCTTTCGTCTATCAAGACTCATTTTAGGCAATATTTATGGAGGAAAGATTCTATGTGAAAAGGTTCATTGTGTGGTTGTTGTCGAGATGTGTCATATGCTTCTATGAATGTAAGGCAACTGTGGGTAGAAAGGTATCCCACCATGGCTTGAAACTAGTTCACATTCAGATTGGTAGGAACATATGTCTCTCACAATAACTTATCCAAAATAGCCTTGTGTGAGGGTGAAACGCACAAAAGTTCAAGGATGGAAATGAGAGTCAGTGTCTTTCCCAATTGGCTTACAAGGTCATACTCATTCTTATTAGATGATGAAGTTGTTGTTTTGGACAATACACCTTGTAAAGTAACATTACCCCTTCAAGTAGTGACATTGCATTCAGGGGCTTTGCCTTTGATGGTTATTGTAGACACATGGTTACCCAATTCAAAAATATGGTTGACGATGTAATAATAGGACATATTGGTATAATTGGAATTGTTGTCTGTCTTGGGGGATTTTCCCTTATCATATTTTGGGAATGGTTCCTTAAACATTATATGCTCTTCATTGGAAGTGTGACCATCAACTTATATTGTGCCATTGTTAATAAGATCTTGTATGGGGTTCTTAAATCTATGACAATCACTAGTCTTATGAACTTTTCTCTTGTGATATTAAAAAATAATCATTGTCATTCCACTATGAAGGCTTTGCCTATGGTTTGAATGGCTGATTATCTGGAAATGTTATGAACTTGTTTGTAACCAACTTCTTCAATTCAGTTTCAATTGGTTCTCTAATGGAGTGTACTTCCTTGGAGGTCTTGATGTGCTTTTAGAATTCACTTTATTGTTGGATGAGCTAGCACTAGGGAAATTTAGCTTAGGTTTTACCTCATTGGGATCCACTGACCCATCATTAATGGTATTCTTGTTTTTGTTCCAAAATTGAGGTTTGTCTTTTCCATTGAAATCATCTTTTTTGTCTTTGAATAGCTTAATGGTGTCTTTCTCAATGAGAACTTTCTCCACTGTCAAACCCTTTTCAATAACCTCCTTGCAGGTAGAAAAAAATTGATTTTCTAAGTTAAAATCTAATGTCTTTGTACACTTTTTGGGTAAACATCTCAACCGTTTTCTTTTGTGGAATTTGACAAGATCAACGACTAGCCAAACTTCTCCATCCTTGTAAAAATGACACAACAAACTCTCTATTTTTCTACTTCATGTTGCATAAATTATTCATTTCCACGTCAATTTCAATTTTGTATGAGAAGTGTTGTATAAAGGCCTTTTCCAATTCACCCCATGGCTTGATCCCAAGCGGAAGTTGTGAAAACCATTCCATGTCTTGTCCACCTTAACTTTGTGGAAATAGTCTTATCAAGTTGGATTCTTCTCTTGCCACTTCTATGCAAGTCGTGAAACATTCTCTAATGTGTGACTTAGGATATCCCTTTCCGTTGTACTTGTCAAACTTTGGTGTCACAACATGTGGAGGAAAAGGAGTTATTGGTATGCTTTTATCATATGGATAGGGACATATATCATTGATTGTATAATCCTTTGTTGGTGTTTGCATACTTGTCATTTGTTGTTGCAAATCACTACTAGGTGGTTCTTTGTCTCTTTGAGGTATTCCCATGCCTAAGCCATCGAGTGGAGGAGGAATATAATGCATGTATGGATGATACCAGTTATATATATGCTCATATGAAGGAGGAACATAATTGTTGCTATTGTATGGGCCACTTGGTATAGTATTATGATGAGGAGCACTAGGCTTAGGATGATTGTATGTGTCATGACCATGGGAAAAATTAGTATTTTAGGTATGATCTTGATTGTTACCGTGGAATCTAACATGAGGTCTCCTTGTATAGGCATTGCCATGATATTGGATGTTCTCTTGTTGTTGAGCATATGCATTGGTATTTATTTTCCCTTGGATAGGATGAGCACAAGGTTGTTCATGAGTGTTGCTAGAATCATTGGTATAAGAATGAACATCAGTCACTTTGGGTGTTTGAAATAAGGATGAGGGTGACTCATGCACGAGACACTCTCTTCTATTACCACCATCATTACCACTAGGATTTGCATTATCTTGATTGTGAACCTCTTCCAAAATTTGTGACACATCAAAGTCATGGAGCAGTATTTCTCCACTTTGCATAAACAATTGTAAAAAACATTGACGATCTCTTCTCATGATTTCCTCAACCAATCTATTAAATCGCGCATCGGATATAGTGTCTTGAATATTTGTAGTGGTAATGGACTCATTGTCATTTTCTGGTGGATTACTGTGATTGTCAAAGACTTGTGGGTTATAAAATTCATCTCCATCAAACACATATGTACTCATGTTGAGAGATATTTGTTCTTCTTTGGCTTCTCTTCTAGAACATTGTGAATGGGTTTCAACCATGAACTAACCTTGGCTAAAAATGGGAAAAATAACAGAAAATTAAGACGATAGAAGATCAAGAGGGATGTGAAATGTAAAGTGATTCTAGGGTTGTCTTGCAATGTCCAAAATGTTGCTCCAAGATAAAGATGATGATCTAAAGAAAGGTGTGGCTTCCTAAGAGATGATAACCACTTAATGTGGTAAGTTGACCTTAACTAAAGAGAGCCAAATGGTACTCAAGATGATAAATCTGATGTGGGAACCACCTAGTAATGTAATGTGTTTATAAGATAATATGAGGACCACTAAACAACCTTCTAACTCTAGTTGGAAAAGTGTAGATGGAGGATTACGAATTATGTGTGAAAATGTATGAAAAAGTTGTGGCAAGTGATGGTTGACTACAAATGAAGCCCTATGGAAGCAAGCTTAGAAACTCTTAGAATCTCATAAGGCATACATGATATGAGTTCATAGACACATCAAAATTCCACTTATATGCAGTTTTAGAATCCAAATACGCATTTTCACAATTGTAATGTAATTCTTAGTTATGCTTGGATACACAGTATAAAGTTACATATACGTGCTAAAAATATGCAAAGATGCGACAAGACTAAACACATACGCGATTTCATTGTCAGAATTGTTTTATCAGTTTTGTTCAGATATGCGCTAGAAAGATACACAAACATGACAAAATGTATCATATATGCATTGGAAATGAGCACAAACATGGCCAAAGAGATCGTATATGCGCTGGAAGTTAACACAGACCCATTTTTGGCAAATTTTTTATTTTTGTCCAAATTTTGGAAATGTTGAAAGTGACCATATCTCAATGTTGATTATTTTGTGCCAAGAAAACATATAAAATAAGAGGACACAATGTCTCAAGTTTTTATGGTCAAAATTTGAGTGCAATATGTATGTTCAATAGGTCAAAACAACCCAATTTCTACGAGTCTAAACACAAAAAAAAACACTTCAAACACTTCTTAGCTTAAGGACAAAGTCTCATGGTTGTAACCTCAACCCACAACTTGGAATATCTGTCGACTCAAATTTAGGGATTCCTTAGGGGGTGAATACACTTTTTTTTGTCTTTGTGCGAGAGGACAACTAGGGTCCTCCAGGACTAGAAGGATGACCCAGTCACCCTCTCCCCAGAAAGCTACAAGTAGCTTATGCTAAGTGGAGGATTCCTGTCTCATCCATGAGAGCCTTTTGGTGAGTATCTTGGGGCGAAACTAGTTATCCCCTTACATTGAAGCTATCACAATGTTGGTCAAAAAAGGGTGTGCCACTAATCTAAGGTGTTTAGTAATGTTTCAAGGTATATTGGTGGCTATACATGTGGCGATTCACTCAATTAAAAGGCCTCCCAGCCCTTACAGGTTTTTATGCATCACTGTGTGGATTACACATCACATAGATACTGAGGGTGACATCCATTGGTATAACACATCGACACAAGGTGCTAAGTGACTTTCGTAAAAAAACACAATTATTTATATAACATACTGAAAAAAAGTGTCGCTTGGGTTGTTCCCTCACACCTGGTCTTAAGGACTTCTCAGGAGGCAGACCCTCTAAAAGACAATAATAATTTATCTTACACCTAAGATCCAATGGAAGGTGAGGGGAGAGGATACTTTTTTTTATCACCTTAGGGTTCTAATCTAAACACAAAGTGTGTTAATTGCACAAGACACTTCAAGCAAAGTTAATTTGCCCCTAATGAAAATGATGTGAGCCTAATTAAACTAGAAAATAAATGACAAACAAACACCTAAGTTACTGCTGCAAGCAAATGATTAGTAGTTTTAAAAATTACCCCAACTTGCAAGTAGACTTGTTAGGAACGAAATGTGAAAAAGGGGCCTTCAATAAGACAATAGAGACAAATGCACCACTTAGTTAGGCCACAAGGGTTAGGACAAAGAAAATCAAATGTGAAAAAAATTAAACTAAATGAAAAACAAAAAGCAAATGTAAAAAACACAAATGTTGTTATGCTTGACACAAATGCAAAAAGACCCAGATTGAGACCTATCAAAAACCTACAACTTGCAAAAAGATATAGAGAACATATACACGATAGAAAAGATCACATATGTGATAATAATTATCATAGACACGACATAAAATATTAGATACGTAGCATAAAAATCAGATACGTGACTTTGTGAAACTCATATGCAACAAGAATGAACATAAACATTACAAGAAACTAGAAAATGTTGTTAGATCTAAAACATAAATGCAGTAAAAGGATATTGATACACGCTAAGAAGATACGTATACTCACCAATACAACTCTTAGATGCGGTAAAAGGATGCACAAATGTGATTCTAGTAAACCTACAAAAATAAAAAATTGGACAAAAATATATATACGACAAAATGGTGTGTATACACAATTTTGGCCTGTAATCGAAGCTAGTCTGATCTGCAACTAAATAAAAAGACTTAAAAATGCAAAATGATGTTACAAAAAGTGACTAAGGTCCCACTGGGCGTGCCAAAATGTATATAGTGAAATCGGGATCATAAACTATTGTAAAACCAACAAAAATCCAACCACATAAAACCCTAGTTCTACAATGAAAATCCACCATACACCAATGAAGAACCTAAAACATGCAAATCACAACAAAATAGAAAGATAATACCATTCACATTCTTAGTAGGGTTTAATATCCATTGTTTCCTATCTCCAATGATCTTTTTTGATATGTCTGCTCTCATATTTTTTGATCCCACAATATTGGGTTACACTTTTTGGTACATCCCAATTTTTGTTGAAATCATACCTTTTATAGAAATATAATGGTTTAAGCCTTGAGAGGTCCCATTTGAAGTAATTAATTGAAGAGAATTAGATCAAAATCCCTTGGATAGAACCTCAAGCTACTCTCAAAGCATACATGCAATGAAGTCTCCTTTGCTCCTATCAAAGTGCTGATAAAAAACCACTTTTACATTAGGTTTTAGGGGGTCAAATGAATTCATTTAAAAGTTTTATTTTTTAAGTATGTAGTCCTTATTACAAGCTTTCCAAATAGTATAATATTTAATATATTTAATTTTATTAATATGTTTATGATTTATTTTTTAGGAATGTAGTTTTTTTTCATCGAACATTAAGGATTGTATTTCACACGTGGAAAAATTAAAAAATAGAGATTTTTTTTGTAAAAAATATCTTTTCCTTAGGTATTGATATCCTCATTTCAACACAAAAAGAAAAAGTAATTTCAAATGCATACAAAAATATTTATGCATTACAATATACCTTTGTCCAAATTACAATTACTTTGACTTCGAAAATTAACTAGAAAAGTACATGTAACAAAAAATTATGAAAAAATATCCATCCACTAGATATTGGTGTGACAAATCTATATTTTAAAAACTAGAATTTCCTTCTTTCTATAAAAAATGTTATGCATTACAAAATAAATGTCACTTATGAAAAATACTGATTTTTATAAATAGTAAGTCATTAAATGTTAGATAACAATATCGACAATTCATTTCTAATTATTTTAAAAAAATATATATTTAGAGTCTATATGAAAAATCTCACAAATCAGTAGTTTATTTCATGTTCAAATTCTTAATGGTTTATCTGCTATGAGTGTTAGAAAGTCAGAATTGGTGCAAAATATTGATTTTAGTGTCAAGTTTGGCCAAAAAGTGTAACCCAATATTATGCGATGTGAAATTAAAGAATGGATTGTGGTTGTGTAGACGCTTGAGTGATTGGTCGCATGAAAGTCGATTGATCGCATATGAAGTCATTAGGTTATGAAAGGATGAAGGAATCCTCTTATATAGAGAGCACCTTAGAAAATGAAGGGATAGGATTAAGAGGTGGAGGGATAAATGGTTGGCTAGGATTATAGGGTAGGTGGAGAAAATGGTAAAATATTAGAGAGGTGGTTAGGATAAATTAAGAAATAAATGACAAATGTCATGGAGGGAAAAAGCTAATGAATTAATTAAATAAATAAAAATCTATTTAATTAATAGAAGAGGTGTGATCCATTAAATAAATAAATTATATATTTAATTTAGGGAAAGGACAATTTAAATAAATACAAATCTATTTATTAATAGAAGGCTTAGGATGAAATAATTAAATAAATAAAATATTTATTTAATTAGGCTAGGACAATTTTAGATGTCTACAACAGTAAGAGCATAAAATAAATATTTATACTATTAAGAAATGAAACAAGAGTAGATATTCATGTTTGTATTATAATTATAAGAATTATTTTAAAATTTCATAAAACATTCCATATTTCAAAACTCATGCTAATATTTCAAAAAAAAATTCTATTATTTATCAATCAAAGTAACAATCAACTTGTTTCTTAATTTATTTTACAAAATAATTATTAGTTCCTGCCGACGGCAGAAACTAACGCATCCGTTGGATGCATTTTAGTTTTTAGCCTCATCCAATGAGCAGTGAGAATTTTTAGACCATGAATGCTGGAGCAAATGTTAAGAAATTTAAATTGGAATAAGAATTAATTTAATACTATTTATGTTTAATATGATTGGTGAATGCCGTTAAAATATTTGATTAAATGCAATTAATAATAAGAAAATATGAACGCCCAAAAACTTTAGAAATTGAAATATTTTGGAAACTGTAGACATGTAATTGGACACCAGCTGTAAATCAGGTACAAATGCTTGAAATTCCCAGAAACTTCTAGAAACTAATTTCCCCTGCCAATATGCTCGAAATTCCCAGAAACTTCTAGAAACTAATTTCCCCTACCAATAAATTGTTGACGAACGACACATCTTCCACCACTTATCAAATACAGTAAATGCAAATTATTTAAAAATAAATAAAACTGGAATTGCAGAAACTTCTCGAAGAAGCACCTAGATAAAATAAAACTGAAATTGCAAGCAAAAACTTCTGGAAGCGCCAGGATAATTCCAACATCAGGCATTGTCAATATACAATATGCAAGAAAAGACCTTTAATATTTGCATCCTAATAGCTGAGAAGGTTGGAGAAGCGTGGAGAAAAGCAGTGAGCGCACTAGAGCCAGGTAACCTCTATTCTTTGTCACTTGTCTATTTTTATCATATGCTAAAACAAAAAATACTGAATCTTATCACAATGAATTTAACAGAAAAAATAAAAACAAGCCATGTTCATTTTATTATATATCCCTGTATGTTACAGACATATTGATCTATGTAAAAGAACATACAGAAAAATAGACATGAAAATTTAGAGGCACACAATATTAAACATTTCCTAGACCTACAGTACAAAATCTCGTATCACAAGTTAAATACCTAAACTTTCTTTCAAAATTTTGAAGGACAAAAACTAGTTGAAAAATAAGTGAAAGCCCTAATCTTTCTTCTAAAATTTTGAAAGACAAAGACCAGTTGAATATAACTGAACTGTGTTAAAGATTAAAACCCTTAATATCTGTTCCATTTTTTTTTGAAAAACAGAAACTAATACAAGTTAAAACTCTAATATTTTTTACAAAAATTTGAAGTGCATTGCATTTAAAATAACCTTCAGCAAGGCACTCCTCCCTCGGGAACCTATGTTGCGAGCATTCAATACGGCGATATCTCTCATTTTTCTGCTCCACTTCTTTGCTACATTCTCCACTTATTTTATGAATATGGCCCTGCAACAAAGCAATAATATTACATTTTAATATCTTTTGAAACAAACAAAAAATTTCTACAAAATTGTTATTGAAAAATAAAACTTTAATAAATGCCAGGAATATCGGTTTTGAAAACATGAGCATCAAGGGTTTTCTTCCAATCGATCTGTGTATTTGCTAAGGCCATTGTATTTCTTGCAAAAGCCATCGAATGTTTTGTTGTATCTTTGAATATTTAGGAATGAAAAAACTGAAAAGATCTGACACATCCATTGAAAATGGATCGTACACAGTTAATAAAAGTTGTCATTATCGCTTTTACAAATGAACACATAATTTTCAGATTTGGGGATTTACATTGTCGAATCCGCTACAATAAAATGAACAAGGCCTACAACAAAAATTGCGAGGAGTCTTATTAAGAATGATTTGCTTGAAGCATGCATGAAAAGTGTTGTTCAGAACAACGAACACGTGGACCTTTTTGTAATTGACATCGAATACTTGTGAAACTCTATCAAATTCCCTTCTCTGGATCGTGTGCTATTTTCTTTTAAATTTTTGTTGTAGGTTTAATGAGCAATGGGACAACCACAAAATTAAATATTATGCTTCTATTAGACTTTCATTCTAGAGGCCAATCAGATAGAGAAAATAAAACATTTTTTCTCATTTTAACTGTAAAATATTTTTTGATATTAATTAAAAAGTTACTGTTGTTCCAAAGAATAAACAGTATAATATCAAATGTTCTATTTATAAAAATTTCTGTTATAATCTTTATAAAAATTTCGGTTCATAATTCAAATTTTTTGTTATATCATTAGCAGCCATATAAATTGGACTGCCATGAATGAAATTATGCAATTAAAACAAGTTCAAAATGGTCTTCACTTAAACACATTTCGATTCAAAAAATTTAAATAAAGAAAATAAATTAAAAGTTTATCAATTCCAATATGACATTACGAATCCTATCAAGAATAAAAAATGACAAACAATTTTGTGGAAATATGATATACTTACATATTATCATCTCTAAGTGGTTAACTATATATTGGTTGTTTGAAGTGTTTGTTATTTAGTATCTTTGTGTCTTTACATTGAGTGTATTATTTCTCTTTCATAATGAAAGAATAATAAGACATCAAACTATTATTTTGTTGTCTCATTATCAATAATTTCGCAAACAATTGTTGTTGGGTGATCATATCACTAATTTATATCTTTTAGGTCGGCCTAATACCACTACTGTTCACAAACATCTTACCTCTCCCTTTTGCACTCTACCTTAATCCTCTATCACAAATGGCAGGAACATGACGCTTTGCATCTCTTGTTAAAAATGTCTTCTTTAAAAAAACAAGTATGCATAATCTCGAAAACTTAAAGAAATAATCTAGGAAATGTACTAAAAAAGTACTCCAATATTCCATCACTCTCCTATTAAATAAAACTTGTCATACATTCAAATATTAAAAGTTATTTTTTAGAAAAAAATATTTAAAATATTAAATAACTAGACTTATAATTATTTTACTAAATATTGTTATCTTCTAAGAAATTTAATTTTATCTCTCTTAAAATACTTTTATATTCAGAGGTTGTTGGTTACTAGCTTATTGTCAAAAAGTTGGATCTAGTTTGACATCATATAGTCTAGGTTTGAAATGATAAGTTACACAATAAAATTCTTATATTTATATATTCAAAAATATTTATTTTGTTAGTAAATCTTAATAAAAAAATGTCTAAAAATGTCTTATCTTTGAGAAGCATCTAAATGTAGAAGTTGATCTACAAGATTATGGGCTTTAGGAATATGATCAATGGTCAAAATATTATAATCACCAATTTTTATTTTGTTTTCATATTTTAAAATTTTACCAATTGGATGATTTCCCCGCATTATGTGGAATAAAAAATGATACAACCAAAGTTAAATGTGTCTATTGCCCTAGTTTGTCTACCTTGATTATCTTAGGAGCATTCCATCCACAAGTTCCATTACATGTCATAAAATCAACATAGTGATATTTATCAATAATAATTACATATAGAAGAAATTACAACAATACATGTGTGATCTATTAAAAAAATCAATCTAATCACAATAATCTCTAAAATAATTGACAAAAAATTAGTTAAAATATATTTTTTTAAATTTAAAAAATATTTAAACTACTTTTTAATAATATCTAAAAAAAAATTGAACTCAAAATATGTGACCATACACCAATTTGACATGACCTTATATAAGTATTACTATTCAATCCTTAACACATTTACTAGACTACTATTTGTACTGATTTTGATGTTGGATAAATATTATTATTTATAACAAAATAAGAGATAAAATCATTAATGCAAACCACTACTATGTTTCATTAGAACACACCTTATATTGGAATCAAGACTACAATATGGTCAAATTAATTACTCATGCTTGATTTAAGATGATTGGTAGAAAACAAAATACAATATTTTTTTTAGACAAGTGTTGACATGACAATGTTTTATCTAAATTATTTAGTTAAATGACATGATTTGAATCTCTATATGTAAACAATGTTTGAAACATAAATTAGTATTGAGATAGTTTATGCTATAATATTCAAGGATTTGAAAATAAAAAAGATGACATCCTTAACAATCAAACAATCTATCAGAATATCAAAGAGTAGAAAATTTGGAAGAATGGATGGCACTAGCCCAACCAATTCATTAATTAGATGCAAATTACTAGCCCAAAAGCTTTATATAAATTCCAAATCATACTTTTGATGACAAAAAAAAAAAAATTTTGAAGAACTTACATAGTGATATACAACTCAATTGTAACAATGTCCATCCTTTATTTCTTTAATTATTTTTTTTAATATACATAATGATTAATTACTCATACATTTTGATGAGATGGCACTCTCAAATTCCTATGAGTGTTCAATCCTCATTAGATCATCTCTTTAGACTATTCTCATCTATATAATGAAAATATGATAGAGCAAACATACTTTTGCAAATATGAAACCATAATTTTAATATAAAATAATTATTGAGCTCATTGGGATTTGAAAAGATAAATTTCATATTAATGTACATTAGCTATATAAAAGTCATTATTCACCCATAAAACTACCAAAACTCTTAACATCTAACTATTAATTTATTTAACTACTAACATTAACATTTATTTAATTTATTTATTAATTGTGATATAATATTCTTCAACATTCGTTATTATTACATTAATTCAAACAAAAGATGAAACTTTTCACATTTTTTTTCTGTTATCCACTCAAGTGCTACATGCAAGAAATAGTAGTCTAACTAATTTCACAACAATAGTGGTCAACATTTAAACATGTCGCTATCCAGAGTCTAATTTGTCTTCCACTATGCCATTATCCTTATCAAACAAGTCATACAACAGTTTGGCATGCCATTTTAATCTCTAAAAGCTCTCACAATTTATTCTTGATATTCCCAAATTTTGATGTTATTTTTTCCTGTGGTTCTAATTCACTTCAAAGTTGTTTATCCCTTGTTTTCAGAATTCCACTGTTGGTATGAGATAAGATCTTGGGCATGAGACCATTGTCACCCAGGAAGGATAGGGTTGGGCTTAAAAAACACACGCTAAGCCCAACCTTTCAACGTGGGTCAAAGTTCATTTCCCTTTCATCACGTCAGTGTCACGGTGGTTGGCTTTTATATTGCTTACCGCTTGGGCTTTGAACTTTTTTTTTTGTTCTTTTATTTTTTTACCATTGGTGCCCGTATTAAGCACACAGTTCGTAAGTATTAAGATTTTTTACAAAGTAATTTTTTGGGGTTCGTTATTTTTTAAATCTATGTTAAGCTCAAGGTTATATTCTTAAATAAATTATTTATATAATAATAATTAGAATGATTAAATAATGTAAAGTAAATGAATTAGATTTAAAATAATTAATACATATTTTAATTATAATTTTTTATATATAATTAATTATATTATTTATTTATATATATTATATTATTTATATTATATCATATATTGAATATGAAATGTAGATATAAATATAATATATAGTTTATTATATTAAGGGATATGAACAAATTTTATATAAATAGATTCAAAATACATTTTATCACACACCTTTGGTCATCATATTGAATTTTGATATTAGATCTAATATACCACTAATCTTTATAATTTTTTAATAACTATTAGTGTTCATATAAACCATATTAATCTTTCACTAAAAACTAGTACTCATCTAAACCCTACTAATACCATAGCTACCACATCCCAATGTGTTGGATCAAAAATAATTATTGTATATTTAAAATTTGTTTTTGTAACATTTGTTCATACATGCATGTATACATACAATATCTATTTATATATAATACACAATATTATATTTTATATCTTATATTTTATCTATAATTTTATATATTATAGTTATATTATTCTTAATTAACTATTATGATACAAAATATAAATAAATAATATTATAACATGTATGTATGATCAAATTTTATTTAAAATTTATATTTAAAATATATATCAATTATTTTTATTGTTATTTTTTTAACAATTAATATTTTTAATTGTTTGCAAACATATATGAACATCATCATGAGACAAATTCAAGCTCTTGTAAGTACAACCATAAACCTAATACTAGCTCCTTGCGAATAATCATAGTAAAAACCACCTTTGGAAGAACAAGAGTAAAACTTAGAAATCCACTTATTTAGAAACCACCTCCACATTAGAAGCCAACCATGGAAGACCAAGATCCACAATGTGGAATTTCATATTAAATATCAATATCATGTTCCAAAGCTCCCATTTTGGCACAAACTCAAGTGTAGGGCAAATTCAAATTGTTTACATCACAAGCTACATATAGAGATCCTACAGACATGAGAAATTATTTTAGAACATTGAATTTTGAGCGGGAGTAATGGGATGGAGAACAATGAACGAGATGGGTGAAGAGGGCCCACACCAGCCACCCAGGTAGTCAATGCTTAGTGTGTGTTGGTTAAGCCCATCCGGTTTTAAAGGTGAAACCCAAAGTTTTTCTTTTCTCCACAAACTCTATCTTGTTATGAGATGTGTTAAACTAAATGCACTTTGAAATATTTAATAATATTCCAAAATTGTAATCATGCTACTAATCCTTTAATCTATATGAACTTACAATTATTATATGTTGAACTACTCATGTAGAGGACAAAAACTAGCAATGGGAGGTGGCTTACTCACACTTTATTACAATATTTAGAGGAGTAATTCAGTTCCAACTAAACTTACCACCAATCGCTTCTCTTCTAAGAAAATCTTTTCAACTCATTCGCAAGTGATTTTAATCTTTTCAACCTTGGTATTTGAATTTGTTTCTCCAAATGAAAAACTCAATGCTTTATCCAATTAATCTCAACCCGTTGGACAATATACCAATTATACGCACACACACACAAGTTTTAATATATGTATAAGCACACTCAATGCTTTATCCAATTAAGCTTAACCAGTTGGACAATATACTAATTATATGTATGTGTATGAGATAATGTATAAGGTTCATATGTATATATGTATGTATTTACACACTGTGAATCAGATTCTCAGGTTTTGATTAGCTTGCTAAGTGAATGGAAGGTGTCTGATGTTAACTGGAAGTTGGCTATGTTGGTGCACCAAATTCTGCAGATTAGTTCTTGAATGGAGATGGTGTCCTTTGTCCATATTCCAAGAGAGTGGAATAGGGCAACTGATTGTTTAGCTAAATGGGCTTCTAAGCATAAAGATGGTTGGAAGATTGGTGAGCGGGAGCAAGTTTCCCATGAGCCTTGACATGAATTGGAGAGGATTCTTGTTGAAGATAGGGTTTTTAGTGATGATGAATGATGTTGTTTTTGTGGTGTTTGGTTGCTTCTTATGGGTGGGGCTTTGGCCTTTGGTTTTATGTAATGCTCTTTTCTGTCTTTCAATAAAGTTTTTATCCCTTTTTAAAAAAATGTATGTATTTACACACACATACAATTAAATTTTATATAAATATATTTAAAAAATGTATCAATCATAAAGATTAAAAGTTTAAATTTAGATTAAGAAATTTAAAAATACTAGTGGTATATTAGATCTAAAAATGAAACCTGATATGATGGTCAGGAGTGAGTGAAAAAAACATAAAAAATTCTTAAAAGCCTAATAAAAGAGATGTAACAATGTTAGAGTAATGAAACAAAATTAATGTAAAGTGTTTTATTTAAAATTGAGATGTATATGTTATGAATATGTGAATATGAAAAAACTTAATAAGGTTATAAAAATATAAGCTTAGTAATGATTAAATACAAATCAACAAATAGTAGCTAATGATAGTTGAAACTAATAAATCATATTGTAAATGTAAAGGATAAAATTATTTAACTCATTGAAAAAAGAATAATATTTTTAATTAAGATTATTTAATCAAATTAATACAAACTTAAAATTATGTTTTTTCTATACATAAAATACATTTGAACTTATTTATATAAAATCTATTAATATATGTTAATATAATAAAATTATTATTATATTTATATTTATATTTATATTTATATTTTATATCATATTTTGTATTTTATATTATCTTTTATATATAATACATAAATATGGAATGGAGAATTATTTTTTGTAGCCAGGTGTGGACTAATTGGAGACTGCTATGATGATACAATTATACAATTTGAAAGATCGATCGATCATATTTCTCCTCTTTATTTAGCTAGTGCTCTTGATGTGTTCACTGGGATCCACTATCTCTTGGACATTTAGGTGGTGGTTTTTGGTTCTCCTCAGATGATTCCTCCTTCCTCGGGTGTTGACGTGGTTCCTCACTCGTCTTCTTTAGTGCCTCTAGAGGAAAGTTCAAGTACATGGCATCTTGAGTCATGATATAGATTTTCTTATGGGTTCTTTTTGCTTGTAATTTTGTGGTTTGACCACTGTGGGGGGGGGGGGAGGAGGGTTTTTACATGGCTTCTTGGTTTTGTATTGGGTTGGGTTTAGGTCTATTATCATGTATAAGGTGTTATCAAACTGGTATCTTTATATGGGTTTTTGATCAAGGGCTATAACCAGAGGTTTTCTATGACTGGTTTTTTCCTATTGATATGCCCATTTGAACCACGCTTTTGTAAACTTTTTCTATTAATAAAATTATTCAGTGGCTTTGCCACTTTTATCAAAAATATATATATATATATATATAATTAATTATATATAATAATTATTTTAAATCCAAACATTTGCATTGCATTATCTAATCAATTTAAATTTTTGATATAAAAGATTTATCTTAAAATACAACTCCTAAATTTAGTATAGATAAAAAAATACCACTATCATGTAAAAAATTTGAAACTTATATCATTATTTATACTAATTGTCCTAAAAAATATAGCAAAACTAATATGTTAAAATAATAATAATAATAATATGTTGATATTCCTACAAAGAAAATATTTATAAGTAATTAACAATATTAATTTTTAAAAATATTAAAATAATTGATATATGATTTAAAAATATTTACATAAAATTTGATCATATATGTATACGTATATGTATGTATGTATGCATGTATGTACACACATACACACACATAATTAGTTCATTTAATATATAAATTATAAAATATAATAATATGTATAATATGTATAATATACCAAT